>NC_047042.1:67268966-67880729 GCF_011762595.2 Tursiops truncatus | reverse complement strand
CAGTTTTTAGTTTTTTTAAAATAACTCTGAACCTGTTTTATCATATTGATTTTGGGTGACAACAACTATATCCTGGCCACCCTCAATAATGTTAGACAAAGCCCTCACCTATTTGTATGCTGCCAAAGACTTCCAATCTCATGTTAACCGGATTAAAAAAAATCTTTTTAGTGTGAAACTTGATGTGATGTTTCTCTGACTATGGATACCCCCTTGGGAAATTTGAGTAGGTTGGTCAGATATCATGTTTCCTTATGGAAGTTAGGTTTTTCCCTCCGTGGTTTATGTGTATGTAGGTATCTGTGGTTGAGATTCACATACCAATAGGAAAAATGTATTCTAATTATTTTTGTATTTTGCTTATGTATGTGTTCACCATAAACTGGGTGCAAATTTATCTAATATCTGGTTCTGTCTTTTGCCTTCAGTTATTTTGCAGATCAGAAGAAATTCTTAGTAAAGCTGTGGGAATTTACAGCAAGCTAGAAAGCAGGACTATTTGCAAATTCTTTAATTCCTACATCTGGTTTCCACAAATGGTTCTTTGGCTTTAATTCTCACTGATAGTTAGACATCTAGTACTCTCCTGATATTTTTACAAAGGTAGGCAATGACTCAGAGCCCTATGGTGAGATTATTTTATGATGTTTTCCCTATGCAGTGTATAATTAGGCAAATATAATTTTACTTTTGTGATTACATTATTATTATTTTCTTGCAAACATTTTGAGTTTTGGAAAAATATCAGGAAAAACTGCGTCTGTATTGCTTTATCCAGTTGATTTTGGATGATAGGAAATATGTCCAGCCAGTATGAATTATGTTAAGCACTACTGTGGTTTAACTGTGTGCTCTGTAATTCCTTCCTGGCTCATAGTGTAGTCAGTGAACCAGCAGCATCTGTACACCTAGGATATTCAGAAATGTGGACTATTTGGTCTCACTTTAGACTTATTAGCCATAATCTGCATTTTCACAAAATTCCAAAGTGGTTTCTGTGCACATGAGAGTTTGAGAAAAGTTCCTCTAGTGCACATACACGTCACACATATTTCGAAGGTACTGAAATCTAGGTTCTTGTTACTCCTAGCAGTCTACATACCATCACATCAGTATCATCTGGGAGCTTATTTTCTATTCCTATCCAGACATTCAGGTGCAATCCCTGACCTATTGAATCAGAATTTACATTTTAACAAGATCCCCTGGTGATTGCTATGAACATTAAAATCTGGAAATTGATTTAGATTGCATCATTTTCCTGAAGCTAGCTTAACTTGAATTCTAGTTTTAGCATAAATACGTGGTATTCTTTTTTCAAAATGCCTCTTTAGTAGTCTTCGCTGGAACATGGCCAATTCAGTAAGTATGCCTATTGTCTCTGAATACACAAAGGAGGACTCTCCTGTACTTCCTTAATAATTGACTTATACCTTCTGACATTTGTCCTTGACTACTTCTCTCTAAACTCTTCAGTGGATGGCTCTCCTACTCCCACCTATCCTCATGAAAATAGGAGTATGTCATATTTTCCCCTACCCATTATGCTCTCCAGAGCATTGTTATGCAAAATGAGTTAATGATTTCTCTTATGATAACACTGCTTCGTTTGCATTTCTTTTTCCATTCTCATTTTCCCCAGTCTCACCCCTGCTGTTTGCTCTCTTTCTGGGCATTTTTGCTCTTTCCTCAGTGGCAGCTCCTCTTTCTCTTGTTGTTAGCTGCATATGTGTTTAGAAGTTCTGTAGCTCCCTCGATAGATTGATCCTTTTGTCATTATAAAAGTGTCCCCTTTATCTCTGAACTAGGAGTGAGGACAGAGGGAAAAAGTCTTGGTGCAAATACCACAGACTCTTGCCTTTCTTGAATTTTCATAGATTTTCTGGAACAGATACTGTTTTCATTTGCTGCTTGCCCTTAGGACCATTTCCTGAAACTTTATATGTTTTTGTTCTTTAAAAAATACGTTTTACCACTTTCACTGGAGACCAGATCAGCAGAGCTTTTCATGCTGCTATGCCAGAAGTTGATCCATATGCCTCTTTCTGTAATGTGTGTGTGTGTGTGTGTGTGTGTGTTTCTTTCTTTTCCTTAATAGCTGATGAGTTTTACAAGCCTCATGAGGCAATGATTTATTCATATTTATTTGCCCAGTACCTACCACGATGCTTGAAATACTGCAGGTCAGTGATTCTCAAACATTTTCTATTTTGGACACAGTTTTGAATGCTGAAATGTTTGGTGGTGCATTTGAAGGTATTAAAAGGATCAAGACAACATTAAATAACTTAGCAATTATGAAGCATGTATTGGTTGTTTAACGGCATCCCGTAGTGCCCATAAAAAGAACCACAGTTGTCCTACCATTTTTATGGTCTCCTTCTAGTAACCTGTCACTTTCAGAGACGAGTTGCTTACTGCCTTGACTTACCTACCTTATAACCTTATGAAATCAAGTTCATTTGTTTGTTTTGTTTGTTTTTAGCGCCACTTGACATCAACTGCTATCCCTGACTTGTAGCTTAGTATCTCTATTTATGTAACACTGAAAACCAGCATATTTTAACACTGTTCAGCCCATAGTTCTTTCTGCTGAACATGGATATAATAATACGTCCACTTAGTTTTGGCAAAAATAACTTTTCCCACATTAGTCATATTGGATGAAACCTCTGACGTTTATTAAGCCTACTGAGTATCTCTGCTGGATTCTTAGTCCACATTTGGTTACTGTTGGATAAATCAAAAACTAAATTGTGACGTGTAGACTCTAAATGTTATAGAAGTCTTCCATGTAACCTAAGCTATAAGGCTTGGGACAGTTTCTTGACTTTCAATATTCCTATTCCTCATATCCTGTGTATTTAACCAATAACTAAATTTTATTGCCTTTATTTTCTAGAGGTCTGTAAGACCTTAGGTTCAGTTCTTATCCAGACCTTTGAACACTCCTCAGTGGTTTGTAGTAATAGCCTTCTAATTTGTCTCTTTCTGTAGTTTGTGTCTTTTTTGGAAGCCCTCCTATACTCTCCTACCCAGACCAATTTTCTTTAAGTACCAGTCCATCACACCATTTTCTTAATGCTCACCACAGATGTTTTCTGATATTTGTTATGAGCCATTCACTGCTCTGGGTGCTGTGGTTTTTAGTAGTAAACAAGCTAGACTAGGTCCCTTCCCTCTTAGGCATTCTGTTCTGTGTTGCAGTGGGTAGTAAACAAGTAAATAAAGGAGATTCTCACATTGTGATAAGTGCTATGCTAGTAAAGAGCATCATGAGGGGGTAACTTACGGGGAACACCTGAGGTAGGTGGTGAGTGAAGACCTCTCTGAGGAGATGTCATATGAGCTGAGACCTGAAGGATCAGGATGAGGTAGCCATGCAGGAAGTAGAAAGAGGGCTTCTAGGGGACACCAAGTGCAAAAGCCCAAAGACAGAGGAGGGCTTGACCCATTTATGAAAGAGAAAGCAGGGCATAGTAGCTACAGTGTAATCAAGTGTTAAGAATGACAATATGAGATGATGTTGGAGAGGGTGGCAGATTATATAGGGCCTTGCTAAGTTATGGCAAGGAGTTTTTATTCTAAGAGCTCTGGGAAGTCACTGATGATTTTAAGATGAGTGAGATGACTTGTTTATAAAAGGTAAATATGGCTTCTATGTGGAGAATGCTTTAAATAGGGAAGAGTAGAACTAGGAGACTACTTAGGAGGTTGGTATCTGTTCTAGGCGAGTGATAGCGGCAGCTTATTCTAGAGGAGTGGCTTATAAAGGTGGAGAAGAGCATATAGGTGCAGGATACATGTTGGAGGTTGAGCCAATAGACTTGGCAATGCACTGAAAGCCTGACCTGTTTGTTGTTTATATGGTGTATCACGGACAAAATCCCTTGTGTTTTTCATGGTCTCTGTAACCTGGCCTCTTCATATGTCTGTTTATTTCCCTTTATACCCAAAGGTACACTTATTCTTCAAGTAAAAGTGAGTATAATATAGTAGTTTAAAGCACGTTCTGTGGTATCAGACTTTCTGGGTTCAAATCCTGGCTTTTTCCCTTCCTATGTGATCTCAGATCGGACACTCTTTGTACCTTAGTTTCTTCATCTGTAAAATAGAGACAATAATATTTCTAACTTATAGGGTTGTTACTAGGATTAAACAAGTTTATGTAAAGTGTTTGGAAAACCCTTGGCCACAGTAAGTGTTCAGTAGATGATTAGTGTATTCATTTCCTTGGACTGTTGTAAGACATTACAGCAAATGTAATGTCTTAAAATAATAGAACTTCTTTCTCCCGTAATGCCGGAGGCCAGAAGTCTGAAATCAAGGTGTCATCAGGATTAGTTCTTGCCAGAGGCCATGAGGGAGAATTTGTTCCATGCCCGTCTCCTAGCTTCTGGTGGTTGTTGGCGATCATTGGCGTTCTTTGGCTTGTAGAAGGAGCTCTGATCTCTGCCTCCATCTTCACGTGGTCTTCCCCTTTGTGTCCCTGCTTGTTTCCCCTTTTCTTCTGAGGATTTGTCTTTGAATTTAGGGCCAATCTTAATTCAAGATGCTCTTATCTCGGCATCGTTAGCTTAATCACAAAGACCCCTTTTGCAAATAAGGTCACACTTAGTTTCTTGGGGTTGGGACATGCACGTATCATCTTGGGAGGGGGTCACCATTCAGCTCACTGCAGTTGCCTGAGACCACTCATAGGACCACCTTTGTGCCTATTCTAATGTTTAGTAAAACCTAGCCACTTGTAAAAGTCTGGTTTAAGTCTTTTTGTGTTGGTTAAATCACCTCTGTAAAATAGTTCCTACTCTATGCGATTTGCTCTCTTCCTCAAGTAAAATCAAATACAAAAATATTTTTGACTCAATATAAAAACAGCACAGGTGACTTGCTCCCAACAGGCTACTTATGTGCCTTGCCTTTTATTGATTATTCAGGGAGTTCAAGTCCCCTTCTCCACGTTCTGTTTCTTAATGTTTAAGACAAATATTTTATTCTCAGGGAAAGTTGTTTCAGTGACCCAGAAACTGTTAGAAATGAATGTTCCTAATTCTGTTAAGAAGAATGAGACATCTTGAAAGTTGGACTGGAGGTAGAGTTTTAAGTCTAATTGCTGGGGGCAGGTTAGGCATAGATTCCAAGGAAATAGTTTTGGTCACAAAAAAACTACATTGTTGGTATATGTGAGAAAGAGTAAGCCCAATGCACATGAGCTAGAAAATGATAAAAGTGTTACGGGTAAGAGACCATATGCTTCATTATGTTTTCCTTCTTCACGTTCAAATTCATAGCCTAAAGATGAGAAAGCATTCAGTTAGAGATTTAATACAAATACATATAAATCATGCACTATTACAGAGCTTCACACCCGATGTGCGTGAGTCATGTGTTTCTGTATATGCCTAAAGAGATAAGTGGAATAATGTTTACTGAAGTATTCACAGTGCTTATCTCTGAGTTGGTGGGATTTCAGGTGATTTTTGATTTTTAAAATCATCAGTTCTGATAGAATTTTTTTTACAGTATAAAGGTGTCATTTTACAAACACAGTGCTTGTGATGAGAGACCCAAAGAGTTAGAGAGTGGCTGGAGCCCCCAAGCCACTGACCTCTATCTGCACAAGCATGTTTGTATGTTTACCCATGTTCCATACAAAGAACACAATTTTTTTCCATATGCCCCAGGGTAGAAAAGGTTGGGAAGCAGTGCATAATATATATGTTAAGACTTAATTATATTGCCTTGTGACTCACTCATGGACACACACACACACACATAAACAGACACACACACACACACACACACACACACCAGTCTAATTAAGGTCTATCTGATTGGTTAAAAGTGGACTCTTTATTATTAAAATTTCAGTGTAATTACTTGCTTCCCTCAGCAGTCTTCCACACGTGTTTTTGGAGTATGGGGTAGTTATGGGAAGTAGTTCAAGTTAGAAATACTAGGGGTGGAGGGACAAGAATTCTGTTCCAAAGCCGGTTAGAATTCATTCCAGAATATAACCGTCCTTTTTAACAAGCTGATGCCCCTCAGAAATATTAGAGTTTGTTGATAGAACTGTTTATGTGAGAGTGCTTTCCTGTTATTTGCAGAGGAAGAGGCATTCGGGCTGTATCCATGTCTCACTGGAGGGCGCTGCTCCATTAGTGGGCGATGTGGGCTTACTGACTTGCAGGCACTGACCTGTGGTCCCCAAGTCCTTCTGAGCAGATCCTCTGAGAGCCTCCATGGTATTCTTATAAATATGCACAGAGCAATTGCATTTTTCCCCAACACGAAGGAATTCACATGGGCTGGAAACTTGCCAAGTTTGATTCTGACACATGTCAAGATTAGAATGTTGTAAATGGAGAGGCAGAGTTGTGTCTTGGTGCTACCACTTTGGATCCGAGACTGAGGGGTGACCGGGGACAGAGCTGTAAATGCTGATGCGTGTGTGCTTTACATACTGATGGGGAATGTTGGTGTCTGTTCATGTCTGCACTCTGTTAATTCTCTAAACCGTTGTAGTGTTACTCTTTCTGTTGGGAATAGCAAGAAAAGCCAATCTCTCTGTATTCCCTGCTGCTGGGACATGTGCCTATTTGCTTAAAGACTGGTCTTTGAAATTCGGGTTGCAAAACGGTTGTTGAGAAAACAATCATGGCAGTCTACTTCAGAAAACCCTTCTCTCTTTTGAGATATAACTGGATTGGTGATTTGTGTGTTTGTTAATTGCAGTAAAGCTGCTACTGTAATTTAGAATGCTTGTTAAGAACAGTCCAACAGTCCTCTAAGGGACGATAGATAACCCGCAGTGTGTCTGGCGTTGGGAGCTGGTAATTATTTTACTGTAAATGAATCTAACCATAGCCTATTGGAAAACCACAAGAGGGACAGGCTTTGAGGGAGGAGTGTTAAAATCAAGGCTCTTCTTTATTGACGACATTCATCAGCCTAAATTACTGGCAATAAGGTTTCTAGAGAGGTTCAAGTAAAGAAAGGAAAATAATTAAGATTCTTTTCAGCTACTGTAAAAAATTCTTAGTATGAGTGCACCTTACTTAAGGATCATTCTAACCTGCCTTTTAATGGAAGTGTCAAGGTTTCATATTACGTAATGATGGATTTTGCTTTTTTAAAAGGCTGTCCTACCCGATCAGAGACTTGTAAATTTTTCCTGTAGGAATTGCTTGGCTAGTCTCACTAATTTTACATCTTAGAGCTACCTACCATGTCATATTTTGACTTTCATTTATTTTTTCTTTGTTGGGGAAAATAGGTGTAGGTAAAAACCAGGCACAAGTAATACTTTTTGGGTGGTATCGGCAGAGTATATAAAGGAAAAGCTAGAGAAGCACATTTTCTTCCCATGAAAAGACTTTCAAAATTAGGTTTTGGCTGAGGAAGCTCTAGGCAAGTTACTAATGTTTAACAATTTCAAGAAATACATATAGTACTTAAAGCAAAATGGAGTTTGTTATCAAACTGATGGCTCAGCTATATGCATCCTTCCAGCATTAGGTTCAAACCTACTTTTAGTTCCACCCTATCACTTCTTCTCTTTATGCCACTCGTGCTCCAGCCAAGCATAACTATTAGTTCTCACACTCTTTAGTGCACCTTCGAGGTTTTGGGTGTGATTTTTTCCCCCAGCTTTGAATGCTCCTAACTTTAACTTCCAAATGACCAAAGCTTGGGACCCCTTCAGACGCAGCTCCCTCAAGAAGTGCCCCCTCATCAGAGAGAATGAATGTCCTCTATCTCTGAAGTCCCACAACAATGTACCTGCACCTCCTGTATCCTCAAGACAGAAGCTCATAAGCTCTATTCATGAGGACTCCACTCCCATGGTAAGATAGCTGTTTTTCTGTCCCCTAGCATTTCCTTTAATTTTGAGCTTATTACTCTGGAGTACATTTAGTTTTCCACATCTTCCCCATTAGGCTATGAGTTCCATCTCCTCCCATGCATTTCTTCTTCATTCCTACGGTTGCTTTGCTAGTTGAGCTCCTCCTCTTCTGTCATAGATGGCTGCAGTGACCCCTTTGTGCCTGTCCCTGGTCTTGTGCCCGTCCCTGGTCTTGTGCCCTTGAATCTCTTCTCCACACGGCCCTCTAGAAGTATCCATCACAGGGCAAATCTGACTGTGCCAGTCTCCTCCGTGAGACTTTACAGTGGTGTCATTTGCCGTGAGAACAAAGTCTAACCTCCTTAGTATGTCAAGTCAAATAAGGCCACCCATGACTTGACCCCGTCCATCTCTTCCAGCCCAAGTTCCCACTACGTGGGGCTTCACACCTTACAGTTCCAGCAGTGCTGAGCTGTTTTTATTTCACAATAAGGCCTTTGATATTTTATAATTCTGAACTTTTCTCAAGGTGCTCCTTCTGCTTGTAATGTTCTTTGAGACATAGTTAATTTCTGATTATCCATCAAGACTCCATTATCACCTCCTCCAGGAAGATATCTAGATCAGTTAGCTGATCTCTGGGCTCTTATGGCATCTCAGTACATACTTCTGTATTATAATCTTAGTGGTCTCTTTACAGGGCAAAGGTTATTTCTTATTTATTATTGTATCCTCCATGTCTAGCATTGTATTTGGCACACAGTAGGTTCCCAGTAAGTGTTTGAATGAATGGATGGAAGAGCAGAGATTAAAAATACCCCATGGGCCGTATGAAAGACAGGAGTACAAACCTTGGCAAAGTCAAGACATGAGTTTTATGGCAAAGCTTCTGTTGATAGCGTCCAACTTAAGAGATGCCTCTGTGGGGATAAGGACTGGTAGTGTAGCTCTTGTGGAAGGCCTGTACTGATTCTGCATAGGTGTCCATTTGGGGCAGGTATATACTTAGTGATGAGAAGGTGACCTTTCAAGATTGAGACAGGTGCCTGCTGTTGGGGATGATCTTAAAGGGATAGCCTAGATTTTAGTTTTAGTTGGGACTCAGAAGTATGCTGGATTTTGAGACAGGAAAGTACTTCCCGGGGAATCAGTCTGGAACACAGTCTTGGAGGGTTGGTAAAGAGTTGCAGAATAAGGGAAGTCGTCACAACTGTATGGAAGCTTGGCTATTGCAAAGCTGGGCTAGAACGTTTAGGCAGTGCAAGAGGATTACTGAGCAAATGAGACGCTTTCTTGGAGTCTTTATATTCTTGCTGCCAATGGCCGGGCTTGGTTTGGATTCTGGCGTGTGTGGACAAAAAGGAGGGCTAAGTGAGACCTCTTGAAAAGGTTGGAGCTATCCTGTGAGAGCAAGCCGAGGCCAGACATTACAGCGAGCTTGGCCAGCCACTTTCTACTTTTGCTCATTCCCCATCTCTATTAACATACCAAAATTTTTGCAATTGCATACATATCAGCCTATCAGTGCTTAGTTTGGGACTTTTACTACTTGTTAATAAGCAGTAAACAATGCTTGGGATTAAAATGGTGAACAAGACATAATGGTTCCTGTGGAGCTTAACCAGTGAGGTAAATGTACAAGGAACAAGCAATTTCAAATGTGATTAATCATACCAAAGGGACTGTGCACAGTGACTTGGGAGGACGTGGTTGTGATTTAATTTATTCTCGTGAATCAAGGAAGATTATTAGACATGACACTTAAGCTGAGATTCAAGGAATGGGGAGTTGGCTAGAAAAGTAAAGTGGATGATGTATAGAGGTGTCATCATAAGCAAAAGCCCTGAGGTAGGATAAAGAGACATGCGGCGGAAGGCCAGCATAGTAAGTGGGAGAGTTTACACTGGATGAGCCTGAAGAGATACAGTTAGGGGCCTTATTTAGAGGCTATGAGAAACCACAGGAAGGACTTTAGACCTTGTTTTAAAAGGCCTAGAAGTCCCTGGAGTGTTTTAACATCACCATGCTTATGTTTTAAGACGATTGCTCTGTCTACACTATGGAAAAAAGATCGTACGGGGGCAAAAGAAATGGAGTGTCTGATTAGGGAATCTATTACTTTGTTCCAAGCGTGAGATGATGCTGGCCCTGATCAGGGTGGCAGTGGGAATGAAGTAAAGTGTATAGATTGGAAAGATGTGTAGGAATAGATATTTTGGCCCATTGATTAGATGTGGCCAGAGAGAGAATAATTAAGAATGACTTCTAAGCTTTGCACTTGAACAACTTGGTAGATGGTGGTACCATTTTTTTCTGATGTAGGTTTTGGATAGAGATTCAGTGCAGGATATTGTGCACTCAGGACACCTCAAGACATCCAAATGGGCAGTTGGTTAAATGGGCCTGATAATAAGATCGGATGACTCATGGAAGGCATCTGGGTGGATGCAGTTACCTGGCCAGTGGTTTTCAAAGTGTGATCCCCAGACCGGGAACATTAATATCACCTGGGAACTTAGACACGCAAATTCTCAGGCCCCAACACCGACCTACTGTGTCAGAAAGTCTGAGTGTAGGGCCCAACAATCTGTATTAGTAAGCTTTTCACATGATTCTGATGTATGTGGAAGCTTAACAACCACTAGCTAAGGTAATGAAAGATAGACTGAGGGGGGAAAAAAAGCAGGTGTAGGGCTTATGTATTCAATATATTTGTTATTTTACTCCAAAAGCAGTTTAGTTTGTGATGAACTTTGTTACTCTACATTTGACCATTCCATCAGCTGGCCGTGTCAGTGGAGAATGCAACAGTTTTAACAGGAGCTATGTGGTCCTGAACCTGTACTTTACATTAAGAGTTTTGAACTTGTTCATATAAGGTAAGAGATAACTGCTCTTTTCAGAGATGCCCTTTTTGTATGTATAACATAAGCGAAATTCAATTGTTGTATCTTTTTGGAGGACTGAGGAAAAACTGCTCTGAGTAAGAAAATAAGCAGATAAATACTTGTGTTTTCATTAGATGGAGATCTCTTCAGGTCAAAATTACAGTCCTTAACTTGTTGAAATACAGGTATTGTGTAGAAGTTACTTAGATTAAACTCTTGACCTTGGAAAATGCTTTCCAAAAGGTAGGATGCTACTTGGTAAGCCTTTTAAAATTGCTTTTGACAGCTAATTTGCTCACATAATAGAGTAAGGTTTCTCCTCTTAATGCTTCATATTTTTTAAAAGAGAATTTTTTTTCTTTATAATGAACTCTGATAAATAGATGAGTTAATTGATGGACTACATCTGCATAAAAAGAATTCAACTTGCTAAATACAATACTCATGACAAATGGAATGAATTTAGACTCTTCAGTTCTGGGACTGCATTCTGTCACTATGCTCAAGAATAATATGGAACATTATGAAAAAGTGAAAATCAGATCAGTAGAAGAGGTTTCTTTAAGGCAGCACTGAAGTTTATTTATCATAGTGGGAGGCAGGTAATGATAACTTTCAAGTAATGGGAGCTTTGCTATAGTACATTCACTTTTGACACATTTTCTTTGAATGAAGTTTTTTTTTTTTTTTTAAATGTAAAAGGCAAGTTGGCTTCCTCTTGCCCCCATTTAATGGGCAGCTACATGGTAGGCACTAGAAAAAGCAAACTGGTGGTTTTCAGATCAGTGGGGAAGATACATACACATACAAACACAGATGGTAGGAATAGGAATTGTACAGATTCAAATGCAAATACCAGTGAATGATGCCTGAGCTGAATCTTGAAGGACAAGAGTTAGCCAGTGTGGAGAAAGGTAGTCTAGAATCAGAATACAGTGTGTGGAAATGGCGGATGGATGGAGGTGGTAAAGACCATGCCATATTCAGGGATGTGTGGTTGTCCAAGATAGCATGATCAGAATATTGGGTGCTTTAGGAGCTGCAGCGGTGATGCTAGAGAAATAGCTCGATACCTGATGGCAAATACCTTCCTGTGCAACACTAAGAATCCTGACTTGGATCTTGAAGTTTTGGGTTTCCATATAAGGATTTCAAAATAGGAAGTCATACACTCAGATTTGTGTTTTAGAAAGATCTCTGCATAATATTTTGTTAGTATATTAGAAGGTACTAGCCTGAGATAGGCATGGCTGGCTCCTAGGTTTTGGCTTCAAGCAGTAAGTTTGACTATCTCTTTGCCCACTTTTTTCTTTTTCAAGCAAAGTTTGAGGCTTGTACAGGTTACAGGCTTGGGAAAAGACCCAGGAAAAATCACAGAGAAGTGCTGATCACACAGGAGGAAAAGAAGAACATGTTTGTAGATGTAGGTGTGACTCAGAAGTGAAGAGAGGGAAGAGTTTCAAATAGGAACTAGTGGCCCACAGTCTCAAATGTTAGAGATGGAATAAGGGCTAAAGATTCTCTAAAGGGAGTGTCACCAGTGGGTTTGAAGAGTGCACTTTTGAGAGGGTTCTCCGGGTTAGGCAGATGTGGAATTGTTGAGAGCTGAGCACAACTTAAACGCTGAAGAATTAGAGTTGAGGTGTATAGTTGTTTCTTTAGGAAGTTGAGCAGAAAAGGAAGAAAGGACATAGGTAGGAAGCGATGTTATGTGAGAGGAGTGGTTTTCAATTGCAGGAGGCTTGAGCTTATTTATGTGGTTAGGTAAAAGTGCAGTAGGGAGAGAGATTAAAGATGCAGAGGAGAGAAGGAAGCATTGATGGGTGACAGTCTTTGAGGGAAGTAGATTGGATGGCATCCAGCACCAAGGTGGTGGGTCAGTGATAGAAAAAAAATAGATGAGCTTGCTCTCAGAGAAGGTGCAAGTAGCCAAGGTATCCAAGGATGGTGTAGCGCCAGGTAAGCTTCTAAGGGCACTTTGATTATACTCTTTGGGAAAGCATTTCTCTGTGGTGGGTTTGTGTTCTGTAAGTCTTCTTTCAGATGAGGTAGTGGGGCTTAGCTGATTTAAACACATAATTCCATATTTTGATAATAGAATTCCATAATTTACCTCTTCTTTCATGATGTCAACATTGGTTAGTTTTTTTAAACTGTAATACACACTGTGAGAAATTTAAAATTTGTATCTAATATCATCATACACATAGAGGAGAAAATACAGAATTCACTGTAGGATACTTAGGATAATTATTTACAACAACCATTTTAAGTAAATACGTCTTTTTATTCTTCAACTATAAGATGATATAAGGGACTCTCAGAAGAGAGAGGCCAAAGTATATATCAAACACATATAGTTGTTGTATTTGCTACTTGATTTTACAATTATTTGTGTAACTGCATGTTTTTCAAGATAATATGTACTTGATTTGGCTTAAAAAACTCATCATTTGTTCCGTCTTCTCCTAGGAATGATTTTTTTACACACAGATTGCATTTCTTTTTTTTTTTTTTTTTTTGCGGTACGCGCGCCTCTCACTGTTGTGGCCTCCCCCGTTGGGGAGCACAGGCTCCAGACGCACAGGCCCAGCGGTCATGGCTCACAGGCCCAGCTGCTCCGTGGCATGTGGGATCCTCCCGGACCGGGGCACGAACCCGTGTCCTCTGCATCGGCAGGCGGACTCTCAACCACTGTGCCACCAGGGAAGCCCCAGATTGCATTTCTTAATGTTTATGTATTTTTTTTAGGATGATGAGACAATGTAAAAATACAAAAACTTAAAGGTTGATATTTGTTTTGACAAGGAAATGAATCATGTAAAGGTGTTTCTTATATGGACAAATGCTGCTTTTGATATAAATTTTACCTGAAAGCCTCCTTCATCTCCACAATCTCTGCCCTGTCGTGTAATCAAATCATGCCTGGGTGCGTGATCGCAGACACTGGCAGCTTTGCAGATAGACGGAGCACACTCCTGATGCAGGGGTCCTGAGTCTGGAGTCCTCTCTTCCTCTGTGGTCCTGGCTTTTGTGCCTTGTGTGGTCACTGGGCCTCGCTGCACCTACTTTAGAAGCAGAAAAGAATGGGCAAGATTTGCAGATGCTTCCAAGTTATCAAGGACCAGCAAAGATAGCAGTTTGTACAGAAATTTGAAGTTTTATTCATATCTCTACCCTAGGGGTATAGTTACCATTTTCTTTTTTTTTGTTTGTTTGTTTGTTTTTTTCTTTTTTTGGTGAGGTTGAATTTTGAAACCAGCAAGTTACCACTGTACTTTCCCATTGCTACTACCACAAAGCTAAAACCTATTAGTGGAAGCCTGCCCTGGGCAAAACCGTGAAATAGGTGAAGGTTGTCTTAGATCTGCTTCCTCCCTTTTCTAACTCTGCCAGTTCCCAAACACCTAATACTTTTGAGTTCCTCCTGCCTGGGAGGCTTTACACAGTGTTAGTGATTGATTGCATCCTAATATCTTACATCTTCCAAGGATATCAGCTTTTAAGAGACTGCCTGGGGGGAATAATATATAACACAAAGAAATAAATCTCTAAGGGCAAAATTTAAAACGTCTTTGGGGGTGGGTTGATGATTGAGAAAATTGGGGGCAGAGATCTTATAATTCTAAAGCTAGCGTATAAGTGACTGCTTCCTCTGCTCTTTTTGTAAAGCTGGGATTATTAATAATTAGTGCTAATTAAAAATTCCTTGAATTATCATACTTAAATATGATAATATACAGGCATGAATGGGCTGGCATTTCCTTATTCTTCTTTGAAGCAGATACTCTGTAATGATAGAAAGAATGAATTGAGACTATTTTTATGCAATGGCTCATGAACTCGTAGACATGAGGGAATGATCCTTGTTTAGCATTTCAATTTGTGGTCTATCTTGGAATCATATTTTAATTAACCCAGCCAACACCTTTGTGGGTGATAAGTAATATCTATCCCTGGAGAATGGTATATAGAAAAAACGTAGTCTAATCTGAAAGCTTGAGAGGGAAAGAAGAATATTGCCCTTATCAAGTCTGTTAAAGATTAGGTTAAAGCGATAGCTCAAGGTTAAGTCTCCTGCTGAGAAGTTGCCCTGGTAAATCAGTGAGAGAATTGCAAGAAGAACATCTGAGCTTCTGGCCTCTTAGGGCATGGAGTCACTGTTTACTTTAAGGCCATGTTTATAATCACAGTTAGTGACCTCAGGAGACCAGCGCTCCTAGCAGTGAAGCAGATGGCACGCTTCCCCCATTACCCTACAGCTCATGAACCATAATGCTAACCAAGTGGGATAGGAATGTTAAATAATAACACATTAGGCTGTGTTGAAATCATGGCATTGAATATATCTCAATAACTTTGTTTCCAAAGGACTTTACAGTTATATTTATAACCCATTCAAACTACTTAAAATTCTTCTCATTCCAAATCACTACACTTCTTTTCAATGCTTAAAGAAATTGCTATCTGGTGGGACCATACATATGCTGATGGTGAATTTGTATTTAGAAGGAAGAAAGGTTATCAGCTCTACCACTGGGTGAGGTCCTATTAAAGTTTATAGAAATATAGCATATTAACACTAAAAGGGATCTTGGAGGTTGGGAGGAAATTAATTTGTAATTGGGGTCCTTGGACCAAACTCATTATAAAACCACTCAGATAACAGAGTATTAAATCAGTTAAAGGGTGGCCTTTGGAGAAACAAGCTTTCTGGAACACTGGAAAGCTAGGGCAGAGAGATTGATCAAGGACACCTGGGCCCTGCTCTGCTTTCTCCATCTGGAAGAGGCTGTGACCTTCCCCACACTGAGTATGATTCAAGAACTAGGAAAGCTACTGTTTGTAAACATTCCTTTAAATGGAAACATGTCTATAGCAGCATAAGTTCTTTCTGGGTAAATTATTTTAACCAAATGTATAAAAGGGTAGTGACATGACAAGAATTTGGCTGTTTCACAGATCTGGCAGGAAGGTCCCATATCCTTGGCTAATTAAATTGGGACTTCGTTTACTCCTACAGTAGGCATATGTAAGTTTAATTAAACCTTGGTTTTACAGATGAGGGAAATACAGTTTATGGAGGAAAAATGACTCATCTAAATTGACACACCACCTTAGTGCCAGAGCTGGAGATAGAACCCAGGTCTGTTGATCCTGCCGTAATCATCTATAGCCTCATGACTTGGAAAAGAAAACCCTGACCCCATGAAAACCATTAATTTTCTGTTCATGACACCATCAGATTTCAGTCATTTTGGTCTTTATTCATTAATTTAACAAATACTTAGTAAATCCCTGCAGTGGTAGAGTGAACAAAACAGATCAAAGTCCTTGCCCTCATGAACCTTACTTTATGGTTGAGGAAGACGGACAATAAATGAGTAAGATGTGATTTAAAGTATGTTTAAATTTGTGTATGTTAAATGGTGGTAAGTGCCACGAAAAAAGATAAAATGGAAAAGAGGAGTGGGGTTGTGTGTGTGTGAGTGGACTGCTGTAATTTTGAATAGGGTGGTCAGGGAAGACCTCGCTGACTGGGTATCCAGTCGTTTCCTCAGTCATCATGTAGCGTCTACTCCTTAATGCGTACAACATCTGTATTTCTCTTCCCATTTCCCTGAATAGAAACAGAAAGCTCCCATTGCATCTTTTCTTGACCACACATTCTCTCTGTCTCATATTCTAAGACATCCATTATCCTGCCTTGAGTCTGAAGAAATCAAACCTGAGTCCTCTCACCCCCACCCGCCTCTTAAGTCTTCCGTGATTCCTCATTAAGCACAGCCTCGCCACCAGGAGATTCAAGCCCTTTGTGACATGGCCGCATCTCCTCTTCCCGCCCACCTTCCTTCCTGCTTAGACAGGTCACTTTTCTGTTTTTGCTCATTAAATGCTCTTCTGCCAGTTGAAACTCTGACCATCTTTCACAGTCCACCTCAAACGATGTCCCTTTCCAGACAGTTTTCTTCCTATCTTCCCCCCACCCCACCCCACCCCCCACAAAAAAAAAAAGAGTTCCAGTTCCCTCCTTTAGGGTAAGAATTGGTCTCTTAATCAGCTTTTCATTAGCACAGCTCTTGGTACATAGTAACTGCCCCATGAGGGTTTGTTGAATCAAGTTGAATAATATTTATCAGTTTCCACTGAGAATCAGAAATCTCAACAAAAAGTTGAGATTGCAGTCTGGATTCACTGCTGCTCATGAAAATACACTGCTCATGAAAATGTAGCCAAGACATAGGAGAAAAAAATGTTTAATAGAATATATTTTAACAGAGGCTTTCAGAAATATAGCCTGTTCTATGTTCAGGGACAGTTGGAGAGAATGAGTTCCCGTGAACTTAACGTGGGAAGCAGGCTGTCAGCTAAGCCATGTGGAAATGACTCTGCCTTAAATGGTTTTCTGCTAAAATAAGCAGGATTTGAGAAATGTTGTCTATATCTTTAGGTTAGTGCTAAATTATCTCACAGCTCTCTGAAGCTCATCAAGTTAATAATTGTTTCCAATGATCTGTAAACAAGCTTGCTTTAAACAATTAACCCTTTTACTTATTTGTATAAAAGACTTAGATAACAAAAGATTGGAAGTTGATGGGGTCAATTCGGGATATCTGTGTCCTCGCCCATTGGTTCCTGCCTTGAGTATCATGCTGCACAGCTATGGGTACCAAAGACTTGCCCCTGGGAGGCTTATTATTTTCTCCACCTGATCTACATTTACCACGACTTAGGAGCTGCTGCTTCACTAGTGGATGGAGTCTGGGGGTGGGTGGATGGTTGCTTCTATACACAGTGTCCTGGCAGTAGGGCGGAGGGGTAGCCTCCCTGTTGGCCACATGAATTTTCCCTGGATGCTAACCTTACTAGCTAATCTTCTCTGTAACTACTTGGTCAACTTCTGGTCGGTCAGTTTCGGTTTCTGGTTTGTAATTAATTCATGGCTACAGCTGGTATCCAGCCCTAAATTTCCCATCCATAACTAAACTCCTCTTGGGCAGAAACCTAAAAAAAAATTCCTGCTTCGAGGATTAGTTTCTTCTGGGCAAGTTTTCCAGAAGTGTACTTGCCAAGAGGGAACATATAAAACAAAACAAAACAAACAAAATCTCCATCTGCTGTTTCCAGCAGAAATGATTTGGAAGCATCTTTCCTACCTCAAGGATTAGACTGTTGGGCAAGCTAATAGACCCAAATCTGGATCTTTTCTCTTAGGTGAATGAGGCCTTTTAATCCTGCATAATTTTGATGATAGACTTAACTCAGTGCCCTTCTTCGATAAGCACCATCCTTCTTAAAATGAGATCTGTTTAAGAAGTCTCCTTTTAAGAAGAGACAGGTAAAAAGCAATGAATTATTAGCCTTTGCAACTCCTTTTTTCAAGTTTTCTTTGTTAATATGTGGATATTTCACTCTAAGTGTTAATACTTTATTAGTAAGAGATGCAGTTGGGGATTTTTATTAAACTTCGAAGCTGAGTGTGGAGAATCATGACTGTATTTACTATGTCCGTCTGTTAATATACTATTACCGACCCAATCACCCTAGCCAGAACCTAAGGAATCATTTTTAGATAAAAACCTGTGTGTTCTACCTTTTAAATATCTCTTCTTATTAAGGTCACTAGTGATTTCCATGTTGCTAAAATCCAATGGACAAATCTTAATTCTCATTTTTCTTGACTATAAGGTGAGGTGACACAGATGAGCATTCCTTCTTCCTTGAAATAACTTTCTTCACTTGGCTTCCAGTGAAGCCACACTCTCCTGGTGTCCCCCACTATTTCCCTAGTCACTCTTCAGTTGTTCTTTCCTGTTCATCTTCCTCTTTCTGATCTCTAATTACTGGAGTCCCCCGGTGCTCAGTGCTTGGACCTCTTCTCTAACAACACTGTCTCTTGGTGATTTCATCCAGGCTCATGGTTTTAAATACCATCTAATGCTGATGAAGCCCAAACTTGTATGTCTATTCTAGACTTCTCGCCTGAACTGCAGATTCATATATCCAGTGGTCCACTTTCATCTCCATTTAGATGTCTGATTAGATTCCAAGTCCAAAATATCCAAGGCAGGGCTTTCCTGGTGGCACAGTGGTTGAGAGTCCGCCTGCCGATGCAGGGGACACGGGTTTGTGCCCCGGTCCGCGAGGATCCCACATGCCGCGGAGCGGCTGGGCCCGTGAGCCATGGCCTCTGAGCCTGCATGTCCGGAGCCTGTGCTTCGCAATGGGAGAGGCCACAACAGTGAGAGGTCCACATACTGGGGAAAAAAAAAAATAAATCCAAGGCAGAACTCCTGATCATTCCTGTGAAACCTGCTTCTCCCATAGTCTTCCTCATCTCAGTAAATGGCTATTTTATCCTTCCAGGTTCTTAGGCTAGAAAACTTGGGTTTATGCTTAATTCCTCTTTTTCTTATACTCCTCAGCTAATCTGTCAGCAAATCTTGTTGGTTGTATCTTGAAAATATACCCAGAATATAAATATTTTCCACTACCTCTACCTCTCCAAGCCACCATCATCTTTCACCTACTTATTATAATAACAGGTGTCCCTGTTTTTGCCCTTGGCACCCCATTCTTTTCTCAAAACACAAGTCACAATTACTGTGTCATTGTTTTCACTCCAAATTCTTCAATGGTTTCCTATCTCTCAGTAAGTGGGAAAGGCCTTACAATGGCTTATTAGGCACTATAATTTCAGCCCCACATTTACCACTCTGAACTCACCTTTTTATGACTCTCTTTCCAATCATAATGTTCAGCACACTGGCCTCCCTGCTATTCCTCTCTGAGCAAACAAATAGGACTAGAATGTCAAATCAGACAAACGTGAATCAGAAATCTTACCCAGCGTTACTCTATTAAGTGATGTCAAGGATACAGGCAATCAAAGGGCTTAGGCAAACTAGAGAGAGGTCCAGGATGTCAAGGGAAACTCTCAAGGTCCTTCCCACATTCGACCTGATCCTCTGGCTTAGAATAGATGAGATATCCAAGTGGGGTTCATGAGATTAGCCCAGAGAGAAGGAATATTGAAATTATGAAACATCTCCATTTTAACCTCTAGAGAGTGGTATCTGTATATGATACAGATATGATATATATCTGATAAAATACTAGACAAGGAGACATATCTCACAAATCTTAGGTTCTATTTACTATAGATAATCCTGAACTAGGGACCTCTGGCTACAGGCATTTCAGAGATTGTCTTCCTGGTGAATATCATTCATCTGCTTATTCAGAAGTCTAGGTAGCAAAGGGTTTAGAGAGCTAACTGCCTTCTCTGTTACCTTCGTCCAGCCCTTCCCATCCCACCCCCCCACTCTTTCCTCCCACTCATGCAAGCACAGTCCTGCTATAGGTCATTGCACTTGATCTTCTCTCTTACTGAAATGCTCTGGACCCAGATATTCTCATAGCCTGCCCCTTACCTTCCTTCAGCTCTGTACTGACCTTCTTGGTGAGATTTCAACCCCACTCCCAGATACATTGTTTTCCCAGCCTTTTCCCTTCTGTACTTCTTCCTGTATAAAATAGTATTATTTCACTTACTCATCTCGTTTATAGATCGTTTGTGCCATTAGAAAATAAGTTCCATGAGGGTTGAGATTTGTGCTTATTGCTGTATCCCTAGTTCCTAGAACAGGACCTGACAATAGTGGGTTCTCATTCTGTGCTTGTTGAATGGATTACCGTTTCTCCTTCCCTACTACCACTACTATGGTTGAGGACCTCATCATTTCTCACATCGATTGCTGCCGTCATCTCCTAAAAGATTTCTGGCATATTGTTTCCAACGTGATCTTTCTAAAACGCAAAGCTGCTCTGTGGTCATATCTTATTCCTGCTTAAAATTCTTCAGTGGCTCCCCATAGACTTCAGGATAAATTCCATATTTCTTATCATGACACCCAAGGTCCTGCTTAACTCTCCAACCTCATTGCAGTCTTTCTTTCACTCATGTGCTTTTCCCGTCATTTTGTTCCTGAAGTTTTGTGCCTGAAATGCCTATCTGAATCATCTGAATAACTGGTTCCTTGATGACTTAGCCTAAGGCTCTTTCCTGTAATGTTTCACCTTAGTCCCCTTAGTCTGGATTAAATGTTCTTCTCCAATAGCAACCGTGCCTGTCTCTGCTGTAGCATTTATACATTACGTAATAATTGTCCTTAAATGTATGTCTTATTAACTAGACTTTAAGCTTCTTGAGTTCTATCCATTTTGTATCTCTAAGACATTTGGTAATTTGATACATAGTAGGCCCCCAAAATGTGTTGACTGTGTGAAGCTCTAAACCACAGATAAAAGGGCATTTAGATTAAGTAGTAGCTTTAAAAAATAGTTCTGACTTGGTTACACAAGACACAGAAGACTATCTTCTTAATCAGGTCTCATGGTATACACAAGGTAGTATACGCAGAGAGCAGCAACTAAGTAGGTACCCCTCCGAGGGTCAAGTCTGAGAGGGAAATGACATTGCTGGAGTTGGTGAATGCATAGGGAATATTATGCCATGCATTTACTTCAAAGTAAATGAGGAGGAGACTTGCTCATCTTTACCCCATCCTTAAAGGCTCTGGAAAAATTGGCCACAATTAAATCCTTGTCATTTTATTATATAGGTCAAGTTAAGGAAGTTAATGGGAATTTTTTGACCCACCATCTTGTTATATTATACTACGAGTCAAATGTTAGGGGGCACATTTTCCACTGAGATTCACAACTCTTGACTTCTTAGAATCTTTATTCTTCATTCCAAGTATCCAAATTTGTCATTTCTAGCACCGCACTTTATCATCCCCATGTGTGTTCATGCTGAAATCAAAGATTAATAAATGATAATTTTTAAATTACTATTTTTACCTACTGATACACTAATTTAGGCTGGTATGTTTTTTATTAAACTCATACACAAGGGAAACCTTATTGATAGGGTTAATTGAAAATTTCTATATTGTACTGTATTTTTTAAAACATAATTTATATTCCTGTAATTTGTAATACCTGTTGCAATTCCATAGCTCTTTAGAGAAAACAATCCCTTCCTCATATATTTCACATAAAAACAACTAATTCTTATAAATATTTTTAAGTAATGCAATCCATTATGATTAAAATGTTTTGAGAAATAGACTTATAAGGTATAGAAAAGTATTGTTATGAAAAGATTCTTATTAATATAGATCTTCACTTGGCTTATAGGTGTTCCCCCAAAATATCAAGTCTTTTTTGCTTCTTTAGTTAAACACAGTCTTTTTAGATCAAGTCAAAAAATGACCTACCTTACTACTAGTTTCTCCTCTGTAGAGAACTGGCCATGGGGCCAGTAGAGCTTGATCTCAGTATTGCAGAATTCAGGTTACAGTTTAGGTAAGCAATTACTTTGCTTCCTCAATTATCTTCTAGTAACCATAAATATAAGTATTAAAAAATGGAATTTTAACATGTTAATCTAAAAATATACTCTTATTCGTAAAGCCATTATTTCAGAGGGGATTGTTATAAATATGAGCCATTACATAGAAGATACACAAACATGAGAAGGTGCTTAGTGATTAATTGAAGGCCTTCATGCTGTTTTGTGAACATTTGTTAACAAATATTTGTATTTTACCCTTGACCTTCTTGTTTTCAATCGATTCACTTTTTTCTTCTCAAGTATGTACATTGTACTTCTTTGTGATCACCCCACATTTGAGGAATGACAGGTTAACTGATCTTCAATTCATTTCTCCAAATATCTGCTTCATTCAAATTTGTGATAGAAAGAAGCATATAGGAACACATCTTGTATGCTTCTTATCATTATTTTATTGATGTTCCAGCAATTTATTTATGAGCCTCCATGCAAAGTTGTGGGGTTTAGGAATAATACATTATAGTGCTGGAAAAGAAAACATGCTTTGTTTAGTTATTGATTCAAATGTCCTTTGGAAAAAGGTGTTTTAGAGATGTATAGGGCATATACTTTGTACCAGTGTAATCATTCACTGTGTTGTTTAAGCAAATAAGTTAGTTTAAATAAGCTCATAACAAGTTTTCAATTTATAGAGAAATGAATCAGTAGGACAATGAGAGGTGCAAAGTCTTAGAAGAATTTGCCTTGTATAATAATTGAAGAATCACTTGAGTAAAATCCCCACTGAACTAGCTTTTGTTGGCCGAAAGAATGCAATTATATTAAAAATTAATACTTCAGTGTAATGTGAAACCAATGCTGCCTGAATTATTATGTGCCAAATTAGGTTGCTGTAAACAATAGCAAAATGGGTAACTGCAAATGAAAGCACTGAGTTATTTATACTTGAAGTAGCATGTTTAATGAGATGCAGTGAAAGCAGAAAATGTTTAATTTTGTAACGGGTGACCTGAATCAATCTGTCCTACAGAATGTCAGGCTTCGGATTAATTTTCAGTTAAAAGAAGGTAACTGAACAACCACCCTTATTAATATATAATATGGACTATTTTATATTACTCTTTTTTAGTAAGAGATATGACATCTTTCGGGGGAAATATTCTAAGTTCCACATGAAACACTGCCAGCCAAATTAAGTCTTTGTTGGTTTTTTTCATCAGAGAATCTGAGAATGATTTGTTTCTTTCTAGTTGGATTATATTAAGATCATAATCTAATAAATCCCTTGAAGGAAAAACTTGTTTTGGTATTTGTCTGTAATATAATTGTGTGAGTCTAGTCTACTTTTATAAATTACTGGTAGTTTAAGATGATTAAGTTAAAATGATGGACTCGTGTCATATTTAGAAAGATCTCTGGACTTGTTGATCTACCCAGATATTTTTTAGTTAAGTACCTGAAACTGCTTCTTGCCTTTGTGTTTTCCGTCTTTTAGAGGCATTACAATTCAGGTATTTTGAAAACTTCTTTCTCAGAGGGTGTGAATTCAGTGTATGATAATTTGGGCAATTCAGGGCAGAGAGCTGAATTATTGAAGGGCCATTTTGCACCACTTGAGGGGCGCTCAGTTTTATGAGTTTCCCGTGACAGATACAGAAAAACACTTTACACTTTTACTCAAATTAAAAAACTTTTCACTCTAGGCAGCCTGGTCCTCTGTGAACAATGGACATAAAGTGAACATCTGTGTGATAATGAGAAGCTGCAAGTATCTTTTAAAAGTGAAACTGCTTATTTGTAAAAGTGAAGTGCATTTTGTCTTAATCCTCCTTCAATGGGAGGTTTCCTTGGTACATCTTATTCATTTGGAGTTGGCTTCCAAACTGAATTAGAAGACGAAATAACATGTAGCATCTTATACAATGAACCAAAATGTGTCCCTAACATCACACTTGTAACCACTTTAGTGTTAGGAATGTTATCTTATTTCTACATCTGAGTTCTGCACAATTGTGAAAGTATGGTATTTTTAGAGAATATTGATTAGATTCAAACATTATTTTACAAATTCAAAAATTACTATAGTTCATTTGTGCATCAGTTGGAGATGTTTGGTTTAAAGGCAAAATGAAGTTTGATAAATGCCATTTTGTTATTCTGTAACTTTGGTAAATAAATGTTTTTGTATTCAAAAACTTAATTAGCATAATACTTTAAAACAGGAAGAGCAGAAGCTATTTTTTTATGAGCTTGCTAGATTATTATCTAAATCAAGCACCTAACTCTTTTAAGTAAAAACAATCTCACTTTTCCAAAGAAACAACATGCAGTGTTGTTTAATCTCTTCATGCTTTAGTTTCCTTTCAGAGAGAAAATTTTTCATGGTTTATTCTTTTCAGTGACGAGGCTTTAGACTGTTAGAGCTATTGAATATCTCTAAAAAATACAAGAAAAAGGTCAAAAGCATTTATTGTTTCCAGAAACATTCCTTGGTAATAGTGGCTTTGAATAATAGAAAGCAGATAAAGCTAGTATGTGGGAGTTATTTTCTGGTTAGAAACAGCATATACATAGATAACCTTTTCTTGAAAAGAATTTTAATGTTTAGTTAAAACTTTTGGTTTGGGCAATGATTACTACAGATGCTCTCTGTACTCTGATTGTTCTAGAAATGCTCATGTTAACCAGAGCATGAGCTTTGGAATTAGTAGACTTCATTTCAAATCCTGGGTCATCTATCTGTGGCTCCTTTATTTTTTAGATCTTGGACATAGTGCTTACCTTTCTTGAGGCTGATTTTTTCTTCACTTGTAAACTTGTATTCATAATTCGTAACCCCCAGGGTTTTATTAGGGTAAAGTTGACATACATGTGAAATTTTTTGTTAATTATACACTATAATAATATTATTGGACTTCCCTGTTAGCACAGTGTTAAGAATCTGCCTGCCAATGCAGGGGTCACAGGTTTGATCCCTGGTCCGGGAAGATCCCACATGCCACGGAGCAACTAAGCCCGTGCACCACAACTACTGAGCCCGTATGCCACAATTACTGAAGCCTGTGCACCTAGAACCTTTGTTCCGCATCAAGAGAAGCCACTGCAATGAGAAGCCTGTGCATTGCAATGAAGAGTAGCCCCCGCTCTCCGCAACTAGAGAAAGCCCACGTGCAGCAATGAAGACCCAATGTAGCCAAAAATAAATAAATAAATAATGTTATTATTTATTATTATTAGAAGGTGCTCTATAAAGCTATCTCATAATGAGTCATTTTAAGTGGAGAATTTTTTTGTAAAATGAATGATCTACACCTTCCTTTCCACCATTCCTCTGTTCCACTAATTTTATACTCTGAAATTTTCAAGCACTGTGTTTAAAATTGTATCTGTCAACATTGCACTTGTAATATGTCAGAACACATTCTACCCTCATGGAAAATATGGTATTCAATTTGTGGTTGAATTATTTTCTTTAATTATGATATTTGCAGTACTTTTGGAAGAGAAATTAGTCTCTCAGTATTGGCACCCATGTTGATCACTATGGGAAGAAATGCTTTAAAAATGTATTGGTAATAAGCTTTGAAGTTTTCTTCACGTCTTTTGGTGCTGAAAAATATTCCATTGTTTGGATGTACCACAGTATGTTTATTCATTCACCTACTGAAGGATATCTTAGTTGCTTCCAAGTTTTGGCAATTATGCATAAAGCTCTTGTAAACATCTGCATGCAGGCTTTTGTATGGACATAAGTTTTTATTACTTTGGGTAAATACTGGGGTACTTGATTGCTACATTTGCAGTCAACTATGATTGTAAGGAAAACAAACTTTGATTCCAAGTTAGGCAAAATATTAATTCCCAGTGAAGTATCCCATTGTTCCCATTAGTAGACATATATTACAAAATAAATCTATCCAGTTATTATTTTGGGGGTTTTTAAAAATAAAAATGTGAGGAAATGGAAAAAAATGCACTGATGTTAGTGATTATAATAGTAGGGGTTGTTGGAGTGCAGGTGGAATTGCTTACATAACTAGAAGTTTTCATCAGTCTAGAATTACTTGATGTATTAGTTTGGAATATAGATTAAAAATAGGAAGTGGTTATATCTGGGTATGGGATTGTGGATAATTAAAATTTTTTATATCATATTACTTGAATTTCATTTGAGAGTTGCATATAAGTTTACTATGTAAATTAGCATTGATAAGAGCTGAAGATTATTTTCCAGAAACAAAGTATACAGACTAGATAAGCATTTGTATGTAGCTTGATTTCTCTTTTCTTTTTTTTCTTTTTGTCTTTTTTTTTTAACACATTGGGCATCAGTTATCCAATAACCTAGTATTAGGTATACTGACATTCCACCATGAGGATTGAAGTAGTACTGTGAGTACAGTACTGGGCAGTGAAATGTCCCATTTCAGAGTGTCATCCATGAAATAGCATCCTTTTGTTCATTTCTGTTTACCAGATCAGAGATTGATAGGTGAATTAAAAAATGTTCCATAATGGCTATGGTCTATATTTGTAAGCTTTCCTCTTTGCAGATTTGCATATATTCAAAGGCTTTTAGGATCATTCCGGAATGCTTAGGACCATCCACTTTACTTTGAGATGAGAAAATTCAAACCAAACAAAGGCAAACAGATTTCTGCCCAAATGAGAACAGGTTAACTTACTTTTCTCTACCATTAATAGCCACCAAAGCAAAATTTTTCACTCAGAAATCTCTTCCAGTGAAGGTATTTGGGGAAAAAATGTTTAGCTCAAATCTGAGATAACTTGATACCTGTACTCTGTGTCTTAATGAATTTGTTCTAAATGATCTTGCTATCTGTGGAGTTACATAATTTCTGCAAATATTTTCGTGTGGTACTTTAGCATTTTGAGAAACATTGATTTAGTTGCTGTTGTTTAAACATTAATGTATTTCACCTAAGAGTTTTGATTTCTGGTTTTCTTTAAATGTTATATCAGGACATGCTGCACCTAAAACTCTGCCTGGCAGTGGTTTGGGGGGCTGAGTTATGGCAAGTCCTCCCGAGTTCACCAAGGGCGCCACTGGGCCTGTTCACTTGCTTATATTACTTGCCTGGCTTTTGAAAGCATTTGACTTCATGAGCTTTGGCCTAAATACTTGTCTGACTTTAGATAAAGTTGTTTGCAGCAGGTTTTGAGAGCCTTAATACAAGTTGATACATATTTTGTGATTCTTTGGTAACTAACTTTGACCCCAATTAGTTTGTGTGATTTTGCTGAAACACAATCTTTAGATTCCCCTGACAAAAGCTCTTGGAGGGGTTCCTTCCATATATCATTGATGTTGCTTTTCATGACCTTGGCTTTGCCTTTCTGTAAAGGGCTTTATTTTCTGGCAGTCCCCACAACCAAGCAGAATCACATCTAGCTTCTAACCTCTGAGCCTTGCGTGTTCTGATGTCTGGAGCACTCGCCCACCCTCGTTCCTCTGGCTTCACATTGTCCTCCTCCTCCCTGGACAGCCTTCCTCACACTCCCTCTTCTTAGCCTGCCCACCATGCCTGGCTGAGGGCACGTTGAGACCTGACAGGCGCCATCTTTGTTGCACTCTATACCCACTCACTGCAGGTGAATATTCATTTAGTAAATGATTCTTAAGTTTTTCTCGTGTCATTTATGAGTCATAGTTCCCTCTTGGCATTGACCTTTAGGTAGTTTACATTTGGGGAAGTGTTTCATTTTAGTGGAGGAACGATAGACCTCCCCCAACCATGTCCCACCGCATTGCCCCACCTCCTCCCCTACCCCTCCTCTTCTTGCTTCCTGTAAAAACTCTAGGCGAGACCTTTTATCACATAGAATTTTATTGGATTACAATGTCTTTTATCTTCCATATTCTCTTTCTTACCATATTTTCCACTTACAATAAAGTTGGAAACATTTGTAGAAATTAGAGGAAGCCTAGGCAACATTAGTAAAATTTGTGAAATTTTTTAATGCTCATCATATCATTTTTACTTTAGAAAACATTTTATGTAGACTCAAACTAAATCTTCGTTCTTGTAAATAATGACATTGTCGATCTTAGAAACTAGTAACTCTTTAAATATATTTCCAGCGAGACTCTAAGGTTTTAGAATAATAATAGAAAACACCATTTTCTGACGATTGGGACTTGGAAAAAACAAGTTCATAAATCTGAAACAATATCAAAAGATATCTCTGAATAATTATCTTCATATTGTGCCAATATTACTAATTTTAAATAGACTCTTCACAGGTTCTCAAAAATATAATTTTAATTTAAATGTTCAAAATGCCCAGGTTAGTGTTGGCTCAAGCCTAATGCAATGTTGGAGCCACGTATTATTCTTTAGAGGCTGGTATTCGTTTCCTCTCCTGCCCTCCATCACAAGTTATTCCCTGTCCTTTATCCCTTTTCCAATGGCAATGTCCACTAACCTTTATCTTCTCAAATCTTGTGACAGCTATTTAAAATACCCTTGTGACAATATTTAGGGTGCTTGCTCATCTGTCATAATACTTTCGTATCTCTGTAATGTTTGCCAAGTCTGAGTTGATACTGCTCAATTCAGAAGTTTTTTCATTGGCATATTTCTAATGGCCCCATACCCATTCATAAATGCGGGTGTGTGCATGTGCATGCACACACACGCACATTCTTTGACTTTCTCTTGTTGGTTGATGATGCTTACCTTTTACGTGATATATGATCATCCCTACCACCAGATGAATAAACCATTGCTTCATTTGAACCCATTCCTGAGGGAGAGAATCCTTCATGTGAGTTTGAGATAGAGAGGAAGATCATTCTTCATACTCTTGAATGACCTACTTTAAGAAGCGATGAGGGCTTCCCTGGTGGCACAGTGGTTAAGAGTCTGCCTGCCAATGCAGGGGACATGGGTTCGAGCTCTGGTCCAGGAAGACCCCACATGCCACGGAGCAACTAAGCCTGTGTACCACAACTACTGAGTCTGTGCCCTAGAGCCCACGAGCCACAACTACTGAGCCTGCGTGCCACAACTACTGAAGCTTGCGTGCCTAGAGCCCATGCTCTGCAATGAGAGAAGCCATCGCAATGAGAAGCCCACACACCACAACAAAGAGTAGCCCCGCTCGCTGCAACTAGAGAAAGCCTGTGTGCAGCAACGAAGACTCAATGCAGCCAAAAATAAAATAAAATAATAATTTTTAAAGAACAGTGATTATTGGTAAGATTCTGAGATATGTTCTCTTCTTCTTTTGTCAAAGCAAATTCTGTTTCTCTTTTCTGTTCTAGTCATAGCTTTCACAGATATGAAGTGTTTTGTTAGAAGAGAGTATACTAGGTGGGCCTTCAGAGCAGATCTTGTATTAGGGAATAAGACACATGAAGAAAGCAGTGACAGAGTGGCATTACATTTTTAGATGTAAGATGGAAGTTCAATAGAAATAGTACTGTTCCCCCAAATGGACAGATTTTATCTTTAGAAGCAGTTTGTAAATTTTTAGTAACAAGAAGCAGATGTACGGAGTTAAGTCTTTTACTTCTCTAAAGTTGAAAATTTTACTTCTGTAATGGATGTAAGCTCCCTGTCATATAGGATTATAGCCCAATACAGGAAGGACTTTAAGATCTGTTGTTGAAATGACTACTCTCCATGCAAGAATATCAACCTTAACAACTTGAGAATTTGCTAGTGCAGTGTTTGTTCCTGACAGTTTGCTTCAGCTATATTGCAGCTTTTAATTCTATAAGAGATTTAGATGGAGAATTACTAGTGATGATGAACACTTTCAGCATAAGTATTTCATAATTCAACATATTAATAAATATATATTTCATATTCAGCATAATAAATATTTCTGGAATGATTGAATGGCAAGTGAACAAGGCAACATCAAGCTTAAAAAATGCTCTTTCTTCTGAAGTGAACTGCTGTTTACTTGGCATAAAAAGAATAAGGCAGGTTTTTCAGTAACAGTATTTTTCACCTTTAGACACTTGAGTCAGAAGAAAAGTGCACAAAAAGATTTGTTATAGGACAAAAAAAATATCATACAGTCCTCTTTTCTTCCCTAGTAAAATACAGCTTACTAAATATAACAAAATAAGAAATGGTTATGGAAGACAGGATGATAGGTTGTTTCTAAATAATTGAATCATTATGGAAGATAATAGTATGTCAGAACCCAAACTTAATTCATTGAGGAATATTTATACGTTTATTTCTCTGCTTTTTGGAAAAATTCTAGCATGTTCCTGTTCCTAGCCTCCCAAATTTGCTCTCCTTCAATCAGTAGTCATGGTCTAGCTGTGCTTTTGGCTTTGGTTGAGTTGGAGGAGCATTTAGAGTGGTCATCTGACATGTCTGGAAATCTGGTGATGCACAAGGCCTTCAGAACTAAGAGAAATGGTTAAAAAAAAAAAAAATGCCCCAGCTAGCTCATTTGCATAACATGAATGGCTCACTATGTGAAATACAGCTGATGCTGGGCAGTTCAGGTGAATGAATTGTTCTCTGTGGCCTGTTAGATTTTTTTCTCCACTTCAGTAACTGCTTGGAAATGAAAATCATCTGGGCCCCTGGGTTGTGAAGTATTGTTGTCATGCAGTTCCCTTTTGTTTTCTTTTATGCTCGAGAGTTGGAGCTATTAAAGGCAGCTTCATTTATTGTTTAGTTGAATCAGAATGACTGCAATTCCACAAACAAATTGGACTTCAGTTAGGAGTGCTTTGTTATAAATAATCTTGGAAGAGATTGGATTCTTTCCTAGCTGATATACTTCAGCTGTATGTTAAAATCAAAATCTCAAAGGGATTGATTTATTGATGATCTGAGTGATAGCTGAGCTACACCTGTCCTCATCCTGCTCTCTTGCTGTCTCTAATTCCCTAGTGTATTCAGCAAAAGTTTATGGTAAGGGAAATAAATATTCTATTTTCTGAATTATTCTTTTCATTTTAGCCTCCACTTAAAAAACAAACAAACAAAAAAACACCAAAGTAGTTCTACAGTGCACAGCCCTTTCAGTGAATACTTCTTCATGATCTGGAAAGAAAACCTGTTTCATAGATTGGTTAAGGGCATTTTTCATGGTTGGGTTAGGTGAATCATATTTTCCATATACAATGTTAGGACATTTTGAAATTTAACAATATGTTTTTTGCTACAGGCTTCAAATACCTAAGCAATACCTGTAAGCACCTCCTTTCATTGACTGTAAAAAAAAAAATTTTTTTTTTTTTGTCCATTAAAGTGTATTTATTAAAGTGTCCATTAAAGTGCTTCAAGTTATTTGGTGCATAAATCATCTGGACACATGGAAAATCTGGTAGTTTCCTCCTTGGTGGAAAAGATATATGTGTGTATGTATGTATGTGTGTGCATATGGCATGTACTTCGTACTTACATATAAAGATAAAAGTCAAAACTGAGCATACATTTGCTTAGACCTTGGTCCTTAACTATAAATGCCATAATAAGTAGCACTTTGCTTCCTTGATTCATAAATGCTACTGTGGTCAGTTATACTGTCAGTAACAATCATTTCATGTAAGTAGACTAAGTTGGCATTAATTTTCTTATACATTGTTTTTTTCTTGCTAGACACTTTACGTGTGTTATTTAACTTGAAATAAATATTATCTCCTTTTTTACAGGTGAAAAAATTAACATTTAGAACTGTTAAGTGACTTACCCTTAAATCACACAGCTAGGAAGTTGTAGAGCGAGTATTTACATCTCTGTCTATCTAGCTCCAAAGCTTATGTATTTCACCTTTCCTTTCTACTCACTGTCTCGTATAGAGATAAAGTTTTGACAAAGCAGATCATATTTTCAACTTGATACATGATAGAAAACAGTGGTGAATGTGTTTAAAGCGACCTTTTTTTTTCTGGAAAGACCTGTTTATAAATTAGAATTGTTATTTTCCTCAAATGAGGCACACCCATGGTGACTTGGAGTATATTAACATGTTTTAGATGAATACACTCTTATTCATAATATTCAAAAGCATATTAAATTAATAGTTTTAGAAAATAAGATGCAGGGCTTCCCTGGTGGCGCAGTAGTTGAGAGTCCGCCTGCCAATGCAGGGGTCGCAGGTTTGTGCCCTGGTCCAGGGGGTTCCCACATGCCGCGGAGCGGCTGGGCCCGTGAGCTGTGGCCGCTGGACCTGCGCGTCCGGAGCCTGTGCTCCGCAACGGGAGAGGCCACAACAGTGAGAGGCCCACGTACCGCAAAAAAAAAAAAAAAAAAAAGAAGAAAATAAGATGCAAATGTGAATTAAATGTTTGTCTAATTCAAACATAAAAACATAAGGTATTGTTACCTTAAGGTGTTTCGAGCAAGAATGTGCACATAACACTGTAGGGTTGACCTGTGCTGATGTGCTGTTACTATTGTACCACATGTGTTTTAGGTGCTCTATGGTTTACCTTTTAAAAGCATTTAGTGTTCATAAGGTATAAGGTCTGATGTCTAATGTGCCGTTGATAAACAGTTCATTGTGGCAGAGACTTAGGAGTGGGGGTTGGAATGGGAATGATGATGTTTACTTTTTCTGACACGCCACTAGCATGCTTCAGAAAGAAATTTGGCAAAGCTAATTGGAGAGACTACCAATACTATAAATTAGGTCCATAGCTTAGACTTGTGAGTACTAGCCTTTATAACAGACTTGACAGCAACACAAATCTGTTAAAAGAAAATGGAACTGTCCTTGACATGAAAAAATGGGATTGTCATAGATACAACACGTTGTGCAGTTTTTCCTTTTAATTACTGTATGAGAACAAAATCATGTTTTGCAGCTGGTCCTTCTTCATTTTCATTTGCCTTGACTAAATCTCACACCTAGGGGTTTGAAACATGACAGACAACAGGTGTGACTCTGTATCTAATAAACCACTGTAGTTTCTGTCCTTCCTTTAAAAATTGGCTATGTTGTAAACATCTGTAATACTAATCAAGACAGCCTTTTTCCCCTACTTTCCATACCATGGTTAGATTATATGTCTGAATCAAATCACAAACTTAAGTTATTAAATTACTCTTGCTAGAAGAATAGATTTTAAAGGAATGATGAGTTTCAGTCAGTTAAGTGCGGCTGGCAAGCAGCCATTCTTTATGGCCTAGTGTGACGTTGATTTTTGACTAGAAGAAATGGAAACATAGCAGTAACTGTGTATCCTTAAGGAAACATTATATATTATTGATGTACTTTGTCTCCTTAAAAGCCACTACCAAAACTTTATTCAAATTGAATTTTGATTGTACTGATAAGGAAATCTATTCATAGTCGAAGTCAAACATTCATTATTGTGAAAATAAGATGCTAATCCCAAACTATCACCTTAGCAACTATTTCTACCACTGTTATTTAAGGACACAAGGTGTTTTATTATACACAAGACCTCTTTTTTTAAAGCAAAAATTACAAAATACACTTAATTACATTTAGTAGGAACACGTGGGCTGACTCATTGTGCGGATTAAATAGACTATCGAAACAAAATCAGTTGATTTGGCTCATTTTTTTTCTCCTACATTTTCTCCAGTGATTACTGCTCTCATCTACTTGCCAAATTGATGGGAGTTGGCAGTAAAAAATAAGCAGTTGAAAATGTGGGAGATTAAGTTTTCTGAATTTCATAGAGGGTCATCAGAGGGAAAAATTACAAAAAGAGTTGGTCTTAACGGGTTGATAGGTTGCATTATGAATTGTCTGTTTTCAGTTACAATCACCTAGACCTAATTTTAGAACCCTTGCCTTAAGAGAGTGTTATTTTTGTTTTCCATATTTTGATAAATACGGTAGTTTTAACAAAGAAGGTGTTCATAATTCTTGCATGATTTGTCTTGTCATTAAGTGTCAGAACCTTAGATTCTAATTGTATTAAGTCTGTGAAAATTAACAGTGGAAAGTGGTACAGTGTTTAATTTGCATAAATTAGGCCTTGTTGAAATTAGTGTCTAGGATATTGAATATTGGCTTCAGGGTCTGATCATACTGAATGCTGTACATAATGAAGTCTATTTGTGTAAGGCAAATAAATGAAGGGGGTGGTTTCAGGGACAGTTGGTAGTATTTAGTCACAGCTGTAGCTTGAATAGCAAACTGGCTATGGGATAGTGTTGAATTTAATGGGGATTTGAGCCAGTCATTCTCGTTCCAATTGGCAGAGACCTGGAATGAGTTCAAATTTGCGTATGAGGAAGATGTTCTGAGGCAGAGGCCCTGGAAGGGTTGCTGCTGCTTTGGACATAATGACAACAAGCCTGATTCATCTTCTTCAGCTAGGTTGGGGGGTACATCTTGATCTTCTCTACTCCTCCTCCACTCTGATGATGAAAGCTACAATTATTGCAATTATGGCAAGTATTACACGCATTCCCACTTAATTTTCAGAATAATTCTGAAAGGTAGTGTTTTTTTTGTTTTTTTTTTTCGGTACGCGGACCTCTCACTGTTGTGGCCTCTCCTGTTGCGGAGCACAGGCTCTGGACGCACAGGCTCAGCGGCCATGGCTCACGGGCCTAGCCACTCCGCGGCATGCGGGACGTTCCCGGACCAGGGCATGAACCTGTGTCCCCTGCATCGGCAGGCGGACGCTCAACCACTGCGCCACCAGGGAAGCCCAGTTGTTATTCTTATTTTTACAGATGTGAAAATTAAGATTCAGAGAATTTAAAGAACTTAATCAAGGTCATTCAGCTAATAAGTGGCAAAATTTAGACTCAAACTAGGTCTGTCCGATTGCAAAACCTTGACTTTTCCATCCACCACCACTATTACAAATTATCAAAAAAAAATTAGAATAATTTTTCTCTGTAACATGTCTATATTGGGTCAGCTTTCAGTTCAGCTTACATCATAAAAGCTATTTTCCCACATGACTATTTTACCTTCTAACAGATCTTTTATCACTCATATTCTTCTTTTAGGTTATTTGGAGTGGGGGCTTAAAAGACAGGCAGCTGCTGGATTCTGTTCCTAGACTGACCCTGGAATCACCCCTGCCCTGTTTTATCTGTCTCTACCAGCTTGCAAGTGATGCTTTTCTGCATCTCCAATCTTCCAGGCTTTTATAATATTAAGTTATTGAGTGTGTGCCATATATAAGGCTCTCATATATAGTATTAAATCAGTAAATCATGGAAGAAGGAGAAAAAGGAAGAGGAAAGAAGAAAGGAATTTGTTAGTTTGGGAAATTGAACATTTCAGAGACAGATTGGGTTTACTTCAGAAGCCACCTTACCAGTCCATCTCTGGTGTGCTGTCTGTGTTACTTTCCCACTGAGCTGAGGTCTCCCAAGTGATGGCTCCTGAGTTCATATACAACTAAGTGATTTTTTTTTCTTTTTTTTTTAGCTTTGAGGCATTTTATTATAAAAAGCTGGTACTCATATACATAAATAAGAACTTAAAATTCATCATACATTTACTTCATTTTTTAGCTTGACCTTCTAGTAAATCTTTAGCTTCATTGATTTTGGCTGCTATATAAGGAGATCCTCCCTTGTCTGGGTGATTTAAAAGCATAATTCATTGATGAGCGTCTCTTATTTTTCCCTTATTGGCAGTAGGGCTTACACCTAGTATTAATGCTGCTTCCCGTTTTGTCATTTTGGGTTCAAACCCACCTCTGTAATAGACACCACTGAAGGCAGATTTTGGTAGACTTTGAAAAACTTGTTTTACTTGAGGCTCCATAAGCTTCACGGCTTGCAAAGCGTAACAGCCTGCAAATCCTGCAGCAGCAATGGTCAGTCCAGCTGCTACCACTGTACTGGTTCCCGCTACCATGGGAACTACCATGGTTCCCCCTGAGCTCCTCTGCTTCCACCGGGAGCACAGTTCATCCCACCCCACCAACTCTACACCTTTCGATTTTTCTTTTTTTTTTTTTATGAAAAAAGCCCCCCAAATGAGTCAGTATGGTGAATTAATTAGGAAAAAAGTATGCATTTCTGTGAGATTTGTAAGCTATTTTTATTGGTGCTTGTGAATGCTTTAAATTGAAGATTCTTTGTTCCTGACATTCTAAACTGCTTCTAGGTCCACAGAAACAAACACACTGGCAAAAATTCTACATCCTAACTTCTATCTAAATTTCATAAGAAGGATAATTGAAGTGTCGTTATGTAAATTCACGTTTTTTTGGTCTACACTAAAAACTGTGAAGAAAATAGCTGTAGGAATATTAGGCATGCATTCATTCATTCCACATTTATTATTTCTTTTGTATCATGTGTGATATTGAATCTTTTTGTGTGTGAAAATGATTTTGTTTAGTCGGGGTTTTTATTTTTGAGGAGTTTTTTCTGTTTTCCATTTTGAATTGTCTTACGATTCAACTTGACTTTCTAGAAGGCACTCTGAAATTTGGCAGTATTCCTTATAGAAGAAATTACTATACTTGACAGTTGTATTATATGATATTCTGTGAGAAATTCTCAGAGGAGTATCTCAGTTATTTTCAAAGTGTCTCCACTTAAAAAACTTTTTTTTTTTTTTTGTGGTATGTGGGCCTCTCACTGTTGTGGCCTCTCCCGTTGCGGAGCACAGGCTCCGGACACGCAGGCTCAGCGGCCATGGCTCATGGGCCCAGCCGCTCCGCGGCATGTGGGATCTTCCCGGACCAGGGCACGAACCCGCGTCCCCTGCGTCGGCAGGCGGACTCTCAACCACTGCACCACCAGGGAAGCCCTTAAAAAACTTTTTAATGAGCATTATAGTAGTATTTATTCATGATTCTCTGACTTACTTTATTTTGCTCATTTACTCAGTCATCGTTGATTCATTCATTTTCAGTTAATAAATATTTACTAAGCCCCTAACATGTGTGTTGCTCTTGGCAGATGAAATGGATATATTTCCCTTATGACACTTATCCTGTGTTGGGGAAGACAGATTAAACAAAGAAACACACTAAGTTGACAACTGGTGTGAGGAAAAGAACAGTGTGTTATGAGAGAGGCAGCAACCCACCTGAGAATGAGCAAGCAGGGAAGGCTTCATTGGGGAAGTAAAATTGAGCAGAGATCTGATGGATGCTGAAGAGTTAGTTAGCTCCATCAAGATTTGGGAGAAAGGCTATGTACATGTAGTTAGCCCTCTATATCCACAGATTTTGTATCTGGGGATAAGGAAGGCCGACTGTACCGTGTCATTTTATATAACAGACCGGAGATTTGCAGATTTCAGTGTCCATGAGTGGTCCTGGAACCAATCCCCCCACAGATACTGAAGGAGGACTGTACCCTAAGGAGGGAACGAACTGGCCTTTTTGGAAGAACCAAAGAAAACCTGTGTGGTAGTTAGAGTAAAGGCTAAAGTTATGCAAGATGGGGTTTGCCATTTGACGATTTTCATTTCCAGGCATGAAGTGAAGTTTGCTAAGCTTTCATGCATTGTTTATAGTAGTAGGAAATATGTGATGGTGTAAATATCAGAATAATTTACCTTAACCATTTGAAAAACGGAGACAGCTTCGTGTTATGTTAGATGTCAGTTTTTAAATACTTGGAAAGGTAGACAGACCAAGTAATTTGATTGCTATAGGACTTGTGAACAATTCTTGGTTTTAGTTTTATAAATATTTTTCCTTGGGTTTTGCATGTACACCCATACACCACTTATTTAGCTGTTTTTCTTTTAAGGAAATCTTGTATTGTTTATTAAAGTGTTTAAGAAAATCTCTATCAAAATTTTTATTTACCTACCATATTATCTTTAAAAAGGCAGGGTGGAGTTAATTTCCTCATTTGCTTTGTGTATTATCTTCTTGCAAAATGAAAACCCAAAGTCTTTTTCCAGATTACTGTTTTAAACTAAAGTAAAACATAAGACATACTAACCTATGGGTTTTTGGATGTGTACGAATGTGATTCTTTCAGGGACAGTGTGATCCTTGAAATAGCAATGTAACCTAAATATTTTATTAAAGAGCTGCTGGAAGTGAGCATATGTTTTGTTTGTGACTAGTATAATTCCTTTTGTATGTCACCGTCCAAAACTATTAACTCCTTTATTATGATATTTATTATTATAGAAGATTCCAGTTGCATTCTTTGTTAAACTAACTCCTCTTAAGTTCTGCCTTGTGGTACCAAGTGTTTTCTTGTTTTTGTCCCTTAAGGTGACTTGAAATTCTTTGTTGCTTCGGTGCAAAATTTAAATATATTCTCTCTTTATTCCTTCCAAACTCCAATATATTACTAGTTGACTAATCTGATAAAGTGGTTAAGGAGAATATGTTTATTGGTTAACGCTATTGTCTTGTACCTTAATTAATTCTTTCACTATTTTAAAACCAAAGGAATAACAAATGCAATAGAATATTACTGTGAGTTGAACGTAAGCAATCTAAAATCTGTATATATTTCATAACTTTTTCTTAATTTACGTTTCTTAAGTACTGTTTTAGGCTAGATATATTATCTTAAAAAATGGCATTTTTGCCATTCTGCTATCCTGTCTGATTGCTGTGCCGAATTCCTCGTCTGAGCTCCAGACATCTGCATCTAATTATCTGCCTGACATCTCCACCTGTATATCTCAAAGGCACCTCAAACTCAGCATCATTGCAGACTGGACCACGTTCTCTGCCAGTGTTTTCTATCTTAGTGAAGAACAACCACAACACATCCAGTTGTGTAAGCGCCATGTCTCAAATTTATCCTTGAAACCTCTTGCTACCTCATTCCTCATATTGCTTCCACCACAAAGATCTATTGATCTTATGTTCATCCACTGCCGTCCATCTCCAGTGACATTATCTGAGTCCAGGACGACTACAAGCATTGATTAACCTGTGTCTCTTCATCTACTCAGCTTCATATAACCTTTTGTCCCACTTGATCCAAAGTGATCTTTTGAAAATTCAAGTTTACTATCATGTGAATAGCCCTCATTATCTTCACTTATTTTAAGATGAAGACCATAGTTATTAAGGTAGCCTAAATGTCCCCATAAAGTCTGTTATCTGCCTGCCTCTCTAGCCTCACCCTCCCCATTTTCATGTAACATTTGAAATAAAATAACGTATGCAAAAAAACCTATAAGTTGTAAAACAAACAAACAAAAACACCAAAAAACCAAACCAAACAAAAAACTGAACAACCACGAATCTGCCCCCCAACTTAAAACTCTCTGCATCTCCCTGTGGGTGCCTCTTCATTATCTTTATTATCATTACGTCTTCCTGCTGAGATGTAAACACTATCCTGATATTTGTATTTTTATAAACCTTTGCTTTACAAAAACAAATAACATGATCTGAGAGAGAGTGAGAGATTGATTTTCCTTACTTAGAGATTTCCCTTACCAGCAGTGCATTAAAACTGTTTTGTTACTGAGTCTACTTGTATGACCATTGAAGGTCTCCTCAAGAGTTAGTCCCTATGTCACCTGAGATGAAAGTCTTTTTCAGATTCCTTTGCTTACTTAGCTGTCTATATTCCAGCTTCGTTGATTGTTAATTTTTGTTCCTTGGTGATCGCTCGTTTTTCCCTTCCCCCAATCCCTGCCCATCATAGGGATTCTGTTGCTTTTGTTGGACCTCGCCTGCTCCCTGTTAACATCTGCCCATTCTTTTTTTTTGTTTTTTTTTTGTTTGTTTGTTTCTTGCGGTACGTGGGCCTCTCACTGTTGTGGCCTCTCCCGTTGCAGAGCACAGGCTCCGGACGCGCAGGCTCAGCGGCCATGGCTCACGGGCCCAGCCACTCCGCGGCATGTGGGATCTTCCCGGACTGGGGCACGAACCCGCGTCCCCTGCATCGGCAGGTGGACTCTCAACCACTGCGCCACCAGGGAAGCCCAACATCTGCCCATTCTTTACTCCCAACTCAAGCATTTCCTTTCCAAATAAAACTTTCTTTGTCCCCCTTCCTCAGTAACCCCAAGCCCAAGTCAGTTTCCTTTGTTCCAGATATTCCTAGGTCTGCATTTCCTTTCTTTAGATTGTACCTTATTTTGTAATTGCATAGTTGGTAATGTGTTTGATTACTGCCTCTCTCTCTCTCTCTCCCCCACACCCACTCACTAAACTGAGGAAGGGGTATCATAGCATTATAATATCTTTAGGGCTTGACACAGAGCTTGGCATCTGAGTGGTGCACAGCAATTACTTAGTGAAAAAAGAAAAGACTGAAGAAATGAATGAGTAAACGTAACTCTACCTCAGCCTGAAGTTTCCTGTAAAACAGAGCTAGCATTGTCCCACATTCATTTTCTTTAAAGATAAGCTATGAACTTTAAGGTTTCTTGAAATTATACAACACTTTTATAATATATTAATAGTGTCATCAAAACTATTTTAAAAATAAGGGTAAAATAAGTATTTGATCTTTCTTCTGCATTTCTTTGCTTTTCAATCTCTTTATTCCTCAGATCCCTATGTGATCTAGAGTATGGAGGACCTTGCTAATGTTTGAGTTGATATCAGACCTCAGCAGGTACTTGTGAAGTGAAGAAGTGAATTATTTACAAGAAACTATCCTTCACGTGTATTAAATTGGTTGTAGAATGATCCAGTGTTGAAGAATACTGAGCACCAGGTACCCCACTTTCATCATTAAAACAATGCCCTCAGCACACCTTTCTCTTTCCTATGCCATCGTAACAAATAAAGACCTTGTTACTTCATCAACTCATTATCGTTTGGTTTCTATTTGGTGAAATCTAAAGAGATCTTCTGTGGTTATGGTTAGAAATTTATTAAAACATGCAAATCCCTGTTTCATAAAACTCAAAATAAACCATACGCTAGCCATCCTACACTATCCAGGGTCCTTTTTGGAATTACATCTAAGAGCTGAGAAAATGTAACACAGAGATTTTTACCAAAGCTTACATAATCTTTAGTTCTTTACGTTTGGGCTTTTTCTGAGCATTTCTCCAATGTAACATTTCCTGTATATTTAGACATAGTAAATGAAAAAATGCTTCTGATTGAACCTTATCAAACATTTGCCTTTGAAATGCAAAAGACTAGTGCACCCTAATGGCATGGAGTATTCTAATATATGCAATAATCCCTTTTATCTTTTAGTTAAACACCCTGGAAATTCCTCATTAAATCCTATTTTATCCCTCATTGAGGTCATTCCCCGTGATAAATTAAGCACTTAAATGACACATGTTATCCTAGAAAGATGGAAGATGGCTGGGAGGGGCCTGGGGTGAGGTGATACGAGAGCATTTGGAACATGTGTAGCACATTCAGCAGGACCTTTCCTATCAGAAACCAGGGAGGATTTCAACTCTAAGAAAAAGTGGTTTCCTTGATTGCCTGACTGTAATGTTCATAGCCAGAGCTGATAAAATCATAGCTGGTACATATGTATCACTATCCTAACCCATAGTTCAGATGCTTTTAGTAATTGCAGTATTTGAAGTACAAACTACTAGGTATAAAATGAATAATATTGTAACTCAACTATATTCTTCAATATAAAAAGGGAAAGGATTCTTAAAAAATAATGTTCAGTATTTTCTTTGAAACAGAAATTAAGCATTGCTTAAATCAATAGTTTTTTTTAAGAATGAGACATGTAATTATTAAGAATTGATTTTGTTTCCATTGGAATATATCTGTCATCAATTTGGAGAGAAATTATTTTATTATTTATTTATTTGCGGTACGCGGGCCTCTCACTGCTGTGGCCTCTCCTGTTGCGGAGCACAGGCTCCAGACGCGCAGGCTCAGCGGCCATGGCTCACGGGCCCAGCCGCTCCGCGGCATGTGGGATCTTCCCAGACCGGGGCACGAACCCGTGTTCCCTGCATCAGCAGGTGGACTCTCAACCACTGCACCACCAGGGAAGCCCGAGAGAAATTATTTTATAATAAAGGTGACTGAGTAGAAGAACCGAAGGTTTGTGTACTGTTGGTGTGTTGGCAAGTTGTTAGTATTTCAGATATATGACAAATAAGGGCTTAGTGTGACATTAATAGTAGGTAATTAAAAGAAAAACTGGCATTGCTAGTGCTTGTTGACTTACCTGTTTTGTACTTTAATGCTTACTGTTATGTCTTGGTCATTTTTGAAAGGTATAAATTATTTTACCTTTTGTTTTTACATATATCCATATTTTTTACAATGTAATAAATTGCCTCTTTCCTAAAATGGCTGAAGCCCTTTGTTAAATTTCTTTTTAAAAATTGATAGCTAACTGTAAGAGCAGAGGCTATATTTAATCATAGTCTTTCTTTTGTAAATAACTATAGAATGTTTATGCATTTTGGACAAAGCTTCAGGGGCAGAAAAGCTGCCCTTGCTCAAGTTAAGAAGTCTCCTACAAAATTCACTGGACTCGCTCAATATATGGTCAGTTTCTGGGAATGGATACAGCTGTGAACTTCAACTTGTTCCCCAGTCCTCTGTACATCCAACACATACTTGAGAGCTGACCTGTGGATGTGCTGGTCTTGGTCATTTAGTCCCCAGGATCATTAGGAAGCTACTTTGGTTCTTGTGCTTGAAGCTCCATGCTGCCTGGCTTTTGGAAGATATTTCCAGATAGAGACCTTTTTGCTTTTTGCCTCCCCCCGCCCCCCTGCCCCCATAAAAGGAAAGTTCTTCTTGTGGAGTCTGATTTTTTTTTTTTAAATGATAACCTAATGTTCTCCTGATACAAATTGATTGAAACAGACTTAGTTGTATTAAGTACTCTGATGCCACACACGTTGTATCCTGGCACACGTCCCAAATGCTCCTGTTCCCACCTTGACAGCTGTTTAGGTCTGTGGCTTTTATTTATATGCTGGCATCATGTGGCTAGTACTTACTCTTAAATTCAGGAGAAGAGAATTATTTTGTTTTCAATAAAGTTTTTTTTATAAAGTGCAAAGATGAAACTATTTCAACAGCAGATAATCTCTTAATGAAAGGATTCCTGGTTAACCCAAAGAAGCCAATCCTCACATTATTTCTGATAGATTTCTGTGGCCTAGGGTTATATTTCAATAGAAGTGGTTTAGGAATCTCTACATGCTGTTGAAACCAAAATTTGTCATGTTAGCCTCTCTAATAAATACAACTAATAAGAAAACAGATTAATAGTAGAAAGAAATTTTCAAAGTATTGATTCACTTGAAATGTTATAAATACTAATCTGGATTAACTTTAAAATGGGCTATGATGTGATATGTTTTTTTCTTGTATGTGCTAGAATTCTGCTTATAAGAATGCTTTATTGTTAACATATTTAAATGTAAAGAGATATGTATTGACAAACATACACACTCATCATCAGATGTCTGTTACATGCTTGCAGTATTAAAAGTGATTCATTCCTGACTTATGCAGAATTATGAGAGCAGCCTTATTGAAGGTTTCTATTCAGTTTTTGTCTTTTTAGGCAGTGACTTTATAGACACATATATGCTTTGGGATTCCTTTTTACCATTGTCCTTAGAGACTGGCAAAGGAAGTTGTAGGTAGATATGGTTTTGTTCAGAACAGGTTTCTAATATGCATTTTTTCCTCTTGGGTGCTAAAAAAACCAAAAACAAAAAACAAAAAAAAAAAACCTGGCTCTTACAGTAAGCCTAAAAGAAAACAGGTAGAAAGTGTATGATATATCCCACTTCCTTCTTTGCTTATTGATTTTTGGGAACATATGTTGACCAGAGGCAGAAAGTTTGTGGTCTCTTAACATAATGATTTGGGGAGCAACTGAAATGTAGAAAAAAGGGAAGAAGACAAAGAAGCAATGTTAATGGAATAATGCAGAATAGTGTGAGAAAATGCACACTGGTCTAAATGGAGTACTGCTGAGAAGGAAATAGTGGTGTGGCTCTTTGTACCTTGAAACTGGCAGTAGTGTCTGGTGAGTGCTGCTTTCTGTGCTACCAATGCCAGAGAAAAGATGTCTGGAACCTTTGAATGCTGCTTGCTCACCTCATCTCTCCTTCCCCTCCCTTTTTTCCAAGTCAACATTTTCTGTGTGCTCATTTGCCCTCTCATCTATTACATTCCTTTTTTATCCTGACCCCTCCCGTTTCATCAGGGATATCAATTCACCAGTCAACTAACCCTTGGAAGTTGGCGTTTTCCAGTCATTTCCTCTCCACTGATTATTATCTTCACACATATCTTGACCCATATCTTGCTCATGTGGTTCTATGTAGTCCTGTTCCTTCTGTCCCATCACAGTATTGCTCTATTATTTCCTTTTCCTTGTAGCCTATTTTCTAAAAGGATGTTACAATGCTGTGGACTCAAATATCACATGTGATCATGCCCTTTCTGGAAAATGAACCAAAGATCATAACCAAAATTTGCCTGCTTTTTTTTGTTGGCAGAGTTAAAATTTCTTCCTTCACATTTCATTTACTTTATATTTAGCTAGAATTATGTTGATATAAAATGAAATTGTACCCTAACCTTCCTGTTACTGTGATAATCAAGTTGATCATCATATACCAGGAATTCAAAGAGCAGCATTGATCAAATAACTGAATGGCTCTTAACTAGCTGTTTGATGTTGGATTCCCTAGAAGCTGATGCTAAGATGAGGATTTATTTGCAAATAATAAAGTGAGAAACAAGTTAGGGAGTAATAAATGGGAAAGGCAGGACTGGGAAGGGAAAGAAGGGGTGTAATTTCAGGCAAAGTCTGTCCAAGTGCAGCTGAAGTTTAAAATTTCATGGAAGTTCTGTAGTATGAATTATGCCACTGTTCCAACCCAAGTTAAATGAACTGGACATTTATACTTCTATACCTGTCAACCACTGACTAAGGACCACAGGACTACAGGGTAAGGGAAGGTGGATGCTTGCCACAGTTGGACAAAAGGGCTCTAGTTAGCCTTAGGACAGAACAACATTTATGAGTGCTATTTTTTGAAGCAAAATTACACTGAAGTGTAAGAGGCACAATATGTATTATAATGTGCACAGGTCTTGTTGAAGAATTGTGATAGAATTAGATAATTTCTTTTCCTTTCTACTCCATAACTCTGCTCCTTTCTACACCATTTTCTTTTCTTGTCTTTTCTTTGGTTGCAACCCATTTCATTGATTGATTAGAGAAGGGAGGAGTATTTTCATAGCGCTACTGGATAACTGTGGACATTCTTCTTTAGTAATATACCGAAATTCAACAAGTGGTAATTGCTTAAAGATTAGTTAGTTATAAACATATTAATGAATTTTTTGTATTTTGTTATTTTAAAATCCATTGATCTACCATGCACTTTGAACAAATACTTTACCCAGGCATAATACTGTAACATCAACTGTTGGTCATTTCGAAAATGTTAATTCACTGAGTTTCGTAGATTTTCCAAATGTTGATGCATTTCATTATACAGCATAAACAAATCCCATTTGTTAATATTACCACAGATCTAATCAGAAAAAATTGCACTGGGAAGCTTTTATGCTCCCAGAGGCCATTAGAAGTTTTTCAAATTTCTAGAAGATTTACCTCCCTCATTTTTGCAAAATACCTGCCCAATACCCAAGTCTGAAAAGTTGTAGGTTGTCTGTCAGTTGTTCCTTCAAGTAAAAATGGTGTTGCATGAAAAAAGTGGCTAGTTCAGCTGGCAACTAAAAAAAAACCACACAGGTGTGCTGCTCCTTGAAACACCTCTTACAGTTTAGTATGTAGCAATTGCTTTGTTTTTATTTACCATTTTATCACACAATAAAAAAAATTGAATCAAGGGTTGAGATATAACAGAATTAAGATTTTTACTGCTTCATCAAGGGCATTCTTAAATGAGACAAGCTTTGTTTGTTTCTTTTAAGGCATGCAAGTATGTGGCAGTGAAGAGTATAATGACAACTAATACAGTTTGCTGCCATGGCATTGACTTGTGCTAAGGCACCAGCAATTCTCCCATCAGTGCTTTTGCACCACACGGCAAAAAGGCAAATAACATCTTAATATTATTATGAAAATAATTTTGCCATCATGAATTCCTGGAAGGTTCTCAGGGATCCTAGGAGTCCATTGAGCAAACTTAATGAACCACTGCTTTAAGGAAAGCAACAACTCTTGGCCTTCTTCACCTTGCCACCCCCTTTCAGCTAGTGTCCATTTTAATCTTTACACACAAATTGCAATCACCAATTAGTCCTTAAGTAATTTTGGAAGAGAGTACTTCACATACCTTCCTTCAACTTCCTTGTGTACTCCAACTTTGAACAAAGTTCCATACTAAAATATCATTAGCAGTTGTTTATTTTCTCTTGGAGATTTTCTTGTAGCAGTCTACTCACTCACATACAAACCATAGCTTGCTGAAACTACCAAATTAATTTTCCTTATCTGTTTCTGAGAATTTTATTGTATTCATTTTGCAAGGATATTTTTTGGTTCTGAAAGGATCAGAATAATGACAATCACACTTTGTGGTTTTTGAATGCTTTATCTTTCACAAAGCACTTCTGCATGTGTCATCTCTTTCAGGCCTAACACCAATCCTGGGAGGTTGGCAGGACATTGTCATTATCTCCGCATGAGTAATCCCAGGTTGAGAGAGGGGATGTGGGTTGCTTAAGGCCACAAGGAATGAGTGGCAGAACAAAACTGAGATGCTCTGTTTTCGATCTCCAGTTTCCTCCACTGTAGAGCACTGTTTCTTTTCTTGTAACAATTTAAAAGGCATTTCATACTTTTCTCCCTGGTCTATGCAGCACATTTCTGTTATCATTTATGTCATACGATGCCTGCACAGGCTGACTTTGATAAAAATACTGTGCAGCTGAAGAAATGGTGACTGCCATAGGCACTGTGGTCTCAATGGAGGCCTGATGCTGCTCAGAATTCTGCTGTAACCATGAAGGTCAATGCCTCTTTAACCTTAATAAATATCAGCCAACCCAGGTATGAAATTTTCACCTGCAAGGGAAACCTCAGAACACAATCAGTCAATGTGAGGGAAAACAGTACAGAGAATGGAGATTTGCTGGGTAATTAAGTATATTACAAAATAAACTTGACTGACTCATCTATAATCATATGCTGGGATTCATAATACAAAAGGCTGAAGTACATGGTGTGAGTTAATGAAAATGGGTTTTGACGAGTTTACAATAGCAAAGAGTGTTTGCATATTGTAAAAATTAATTAAACATTGGTTTATTATATTTCATTGTGGTCCTCCTTTTTGGCCAAGAGGGTTGAACTGAGCTTCTCAGCATTCATTTTGTTTAATTAGAACTTTTAAAGTCTTAAAAAAGAATTTGTTAGGTAATATTTTGAAACACTGCAAATGATAGAGAATAATAATACATATCCATATAGCCACCATCCAGTTTTCTCATGTTTTAGCATTTTGCTGTTTGCTTCTTTTCTTACAGAAATAGTGTTATGAGACAACTGAAGCTCTGTCTGTACCCCTCCTAGGTTACACTGGTCACTCCCCAGAGTTAATTATTATTTTGAATTTGCTATTCAGTTTTCATAATGCTTTTTATATTTTGACACATGTATTTGCATTGATAAATATCTAAGATTTTTCGTGTTTTAGTACTTTAAAAATGTGGTATCCTTATGTACATTTGGCAATAGTTTTTCCCCTCAACATTGCTTTTGGGATTATTCATTTTAACATGTGTAGCTCAGATTGAGGTATTCAATGCATAGTGTTCATTAATGACTATGCTGTAATTCACGTATACATTCTATGATTGATGGCAATTTAGGTTGCTTCCAATTCTTCCTATATGAAACAGAGTTACAAGAAACATTCTTATATATACTTCCTTGTGTATATGGTCAAGAGTTTCTTTAAGGTATATACCTACAAGTAGAACTGCCCAGTCTGGACAGTATGCTTCTTCAGCTTTACTGAGTACTACTGCCAAATTGTTTTCTTTCTTTTTCTTTTTAACTTGAAAAAAATCAGATTTTATTTTGAAACAATTTTTTTTAATTATTTCATTTTTGGCTGTGTTGGGTCTTCATTGCTGCGTGTGGGCTTTCTCTAGTTGCGTCGAGTGGGGGCTACTGTTTGTTGTGGTGCGCAGGCTTCTCATCGTGGTGGCTTCTCTTGTTGCAGAGCACGGGCTCTAGATGCGCAGGCTTCAGTAGTTGTGGCTCGCGGGCTCTAGAGTGCAGGCTCAGTAGTTGTGGCGCATGGGCTTAGTTGCTCCACGGCATGTAGGATCTTCCTGGACCAGGGCTTGAACCCATGTCCCCTGCATTGGCAGGCGGATTCTTAACCACTGTGCCACCAGGGAAGTCTGAAACAATTTTTACTTATAGAAAAGTTGTAACTGTAGTACAAAAACATGCTCACAAACCATTTACACAGATTAAAAAATGTTAACATTTTGTCCAGATCTTAACATTTTGTCTTTATATTGTGTGTGTGTGTATAAAGTATTTTTTTCCCCACCAGAACCATTTGAGAGTGGGTTGCTTTGACAATGTCTCTTCACCCTTTAATCTTTCAGTGTGTCTTTCTTAGAACTGGGAACCTTCTCTTACATAACCGCAGTACAGTTATTAAGTCTGGTTTAACACTGGAAATACTTGTATCTAATCTGCAGTCCGTACTGCAACGTTGTCAGTTGTCCCAATAATGTCCTTATAGCAGTCCTCCCCCGCACCCCTCAGTCAGGGATGACATTGCGTTTACCTTTCACATCTCTTTATGCTTTTTTAATCTGGACGATTCTTTAGCTTTTCTTGATCTTTTGTGACATTGATGTTTCTAAAGAATAGAGGAAGTTAAAAGTTTCTCAATTTGTGTTTATCTAGTGTTTTCTCATGATTAGATTCAGATTATGCAGTTTTGGCTGGAATAAAACTAATGTTTTAGTGATGATGTATCCTTCTCAAGGATTAATCATTAGTATTAATAGAATTAACTATTTTGGGATGCTTTTGATATATTTTAATTGACTAACTAAAACTCTTAGCTCTTTTTTTGATATATATATATATATATATATAAATGGAATTCAGATTCATATATATATTATATATTTTTTATATATATATATATATATATAATATATATATCCATGTGTATATAAATGGAAATCTGTTATTCAGGCTGGTAGTGCTAAATTAGCTTTTTTTCCCTGACCCAAGTAGCAAATACCTTGGAGAATTTCAGTGTTTAGTAAGCTTTGTTACTTTCCCCCCTATGAATAGCACTTTATGACATAGGCTAAACTAGACAAATATGCAGTGTTATGTGGATCATTATGCAATAAAGCTGCTAAAGTCACATGGGTGGTAAAGTTTGATAGTCTCAAGCCTGTGAAGCACATATCATGTAGACATTTTAAACATAAAGCTTTAATAGGAATAGGAAAGCCACTTAAACCATTGTTTAGTTGCATACAAGTTGTTCTTCTGGACTTCTTTCATTTTTAATAAAAATTAAAAGTATTATTGTTGACATTATTTTGATTATTTGTTTCAAGAGTCATTCAGTTTCTCTACCATATTTACTTTTTTCCTTTGGAAATTAATAAGTAATTTATAGGGAAATACTTTGAGATGTTTTAAATATCCTGTTTGTAATTAAAGCTTTTCCCCTTAGATTTAGCATTTATTGATCATGCTTGCCTGAATCATGTTTTACTACTATAGTTGGAAAATTGTGACTTTCTAACTGAATTATTCCTTTGTTCTTTCTATACATAGTAACGTAGTTCTTTAGTTGAACTTGAATAGATACTTGTGAGCATGAATTCTTAGTCTAAATATTAGATTCAGGATTTATTTTGTGAAATTTCTTTTCCTATTAGCCATTTGTTGACTTCTGAGAATAGAAGTTAAAATGGTATTCCCATTGCCCGAATCAATCTAGAACTACTCTGAGATCACTTATTGATTAATTTATACCTCACTTCTATTAAGGATTAAAGAAAACTTTTCAAATTAAACACAATAAAACAGGACAAAAAAGGTAAAAATCATGATTAACTTAGTGGTACCGTTTAATCATTATAGTTGAACATTGAGTTCAGATCATAGAAAATAGGCAGCTAAGCCAAAGAGACAACCATATAAAATTAGATGTGATTTCACTGTTTCATAAGACAAAGCATCTTATAAGAGCTTAATAAAATATATAAGCAAGAATAGAAGCTCACTTAATTTGAATAACATATAACTTAATTTCATGTCACCAGGAGGGCTAATTTTTGTGTTGTGCTAGCTCTATTTATTGAAAATTTATGCACTGGTAAAAACAATAGCTCCAACCAGTGCAGACTTACTTAGAACTTTTGTTTCACACTTACGGTCCTGGGTCTCAATTCCAGAGATTCTGGTTCATTAGGTCTTGAGAAGGGCCTGGGAACATCACAGGTGATCCTAAGATCACACTATGAGAAACAGTACCTCAAAGAAAAACGCAAAAGTTGTGATTTTATTGTGATCAAGTCAGTATTGCAGACTATATAAAGAGGCTTGTAAAATTCTTATAGTGGTCTCATATTTATAGTATAATAACTTTTAGAAATTCCTATTAATGAATACTTTGGGGTAGTAAATAAACAGCTAAATAGCTAAACTGAACCATTAGAGCATACACCAGTAGTCGATTTAGTAAGTCAGTAGTATAGTCTTTTACCACTCCAGCCTAATACCCATACTTCCTTAGTATTTTCATAACCTCCTTATTTTTTCATTTGTTTATTAACTTCGTTAGTTTTAGTGGCTCAACATACATGACTTTTTAACTTGTGTACATTTTCCAAGTTGTAGAAGTGTTTGTTATTTCACCTTTTTTTGTTTTTGCGGTACGCGGGCCTCTCACCGTTGCGGCCTCTCCCGTTGCGGAGCACAGGCTCCGGATACACAGGCTCAGCGGCCATGGCTCATGGGCCCAGCCGCTCCGCAGCATGTGGGATCTTCCCGGACCGGGGCACAAACCCATGTCCCCTGCATCGGCAGGTGGACTCTCAACCACTGTGCCACCAGGGAAGCCCTGTTATTTCACCTTTTAAGCAGAACCTTAGGTGTTTGTTTGTTTGTTTTTTAATATTCATTATTTTGTATTAGAAGAGACAGGCCACCAATTTCCAAGATTTATTACTCTTTTGCGATAACTGGCTTTAGCCAGGGGCCAAGATTTCAGAACTGTTCATAGGAAAGTAATTTCCACTGGTGTCATTGCTAACTAAGTGAGTGACTTTGACATACATAGCTCTGGCCTACAACTGGTCAGCCTGAAATAATCAGAAACAACAACTATTTTAGTAACACTGAATACCAACCTTACAGTTTATAAAGTAGGTTTATTGGAGATCTTCCATCAGCAGAGACTTTCACAATGGCTTTTGGGTTAATGAAAATATTTTAGGTATAACTGAATGTATAAGCCTTGGACTGTTCTGTGATTTCTCTTAAGACTGTATGGGAGACATTTTATTTGTTGCCTGGGATTTATTGCTGCAGTTCTCTTGAACACTGTAATGGAAATAACTGATAAAACTTCTGAAAATATGCTGAAAGTTTACCCCTTTGTTTTATTAAATGTAGCAAATGTAGCATATAATAATAGCACTGGTACATGCATTCTTCATTTGCAGCTCTTTCAGGAGGAAGACATATATTTTCATAAGAAATGTGACATTTATAAGGATTGTACAGCTTAAAAGGTGTGCACAGAAATTGTTAAGACTTGTAAAACATTGGTTTACCATGCCTGGTTGATGACCTGTTCAAGACAACTTTAGAACAGGAGCAGTGACTTAGTTCCCAGCTTGGAACATTTGTTTATATTTTGGTGTTTATAAGATCATAGATGCTAGGCTAAACTATTTTCACATAGGGAAAGGATGACTAAGAGAAAATTCTTATTATTGTGCTTATGATTCAAATTTTCTGTCCACCATAGTCCTTTGAACTTTACTGCTTATAAAAGTACAAAAAGGGGCTCCCCTGGTGGCGCAGTGGTAGAGAGTCCGCCTGCCGATGCGGGGGACACGGGTTCGTGCCCCGGTCCGGGAGGATCCCACGTGCCGCGGAGCGGCTGGGCCCGTGAGCCATGGCCGCTGAGCCTGCGCGTCCGGAGCCTGTGCGCCGCGGCGGGAGAGGCCGCAGCAGTGAGAGGCCCACGTACCGCAAAAAAAAAAAGAAGAAAAAAAAAAGTTCAAAGAGGCAGTAGCATTTCTGTAGCTCATTATTTTGAAAAGGAAAGTGAGAAATGAAAAATACTGTTGTGTCTCAGCATTCTGAGATCCCGGCCCCAAGAGAAGTACTGAAGACCTTCAATTCATAGTAGAGATCTAAGCATGTCAAAAATATTATATTTAATTTTATATTAAATATATGATTTCCAGAGTATATGGAGAAGGTCGATAATTACACTTCTAATACTTTTTCTGCCTTGTATTACAATTTCATTCATAGTGGTTATTTTTCAGCTTCATGATTTTGAGGTGAAGGGTTTCCTGAAATTATTATAGTTTGATTCTAATTAGATATAGCTGGCTTTGTTGTTGTTTTTAAATGGAAAAAGTAAAGGAAGTAGAACAATTTAGCTACAACTTTGATTCTGATCATTGGACCTTGGTTAGATGTACTTAGCATCCATTTCACTTTGCTTCTTTCCCTACAGTACTCCTATTTTCTTCATGCAGCTATTCTGCTCTCTTGTAGGCCAAATGCTTCAGGAGAAGCTGAGCCCTATCCCAGCTCCAGGAGTGGGATTGATTTGTCTAAAGCAAACACCATCTTTTGTACCTCTAAAAGTTTCGTCTGAGAAAGGTCAGGTGAACACTTAAGCCTACTGATGCTAAGTGCAGTGCTCCTGGCGCCTTTTTGGAAGTCATCCTAATCTTCACCTGGACACCTTCCAAAACTGATTCCCTTTCTCTCCTGCTGGGCTACTGGCTGCATCCCAATACCAGAGGGAAAACTAGCTTTATGATAAACATTCATTGTGGATTAAAGAGCAGAGAAAAACATTCCCAGCCAGGAACATTGTAACTCCACTGTGTTTGTGTGTATGTGTGTGTGAGTGTGTGTGTGTGTGTGTGAAAAAGAGAGAATGACAGAGACAGGTATCAGTAGATGAGGAACATCTTGGTAAGAATGTACATTTGCATTTTTTTCTAGAAATTTACAAAGGGAAAGCTAAAATATGCCATTTGGGGTTTTACTTTAAAGGCCTGTATGAACCAAATCATCTGCATGCTTTTGATAAAATGTCTTTTTTCTGTTCCGCTCCCCCTCAAAGACGCTTATTTTTCTCACTGAAAAATTTCAGAATGCTAATATGGTTGACTGGGTATAAAGTCATAAAGCCAAGCCTTCTGAAGTTGAAAGGCTTATTGCCTAAAATGATGTTCTTTTGATGATATAGTCAGTTTTCTAATATTTACATTTTTTGGTGCCTCATATGGTAGAATTGGACTTCTCATCTTTTGCCCAAAAGATGTTTGAATCTGAGAAACCATTTACTTGCAAATTTTGATTTATTAGAAATTATATCCTTAAAATTAAATTTCAATGCAAATGTAAAATGTGGGATACACTTTGAACCACTCCTTTTTTTCTTAGGGAAGAAAGAAAATACAGATATAGGTAGTCCTTCACATGTTTTTCTTCTCTTCATCTTGATAGACAACTTTTTAAAACAATGCTCTTAAAAAGAGAATACCTCAAAGAATATCTGCTTGGGGCTTCCTGGAAGGAAGGTGAGATGACAAAACTAGTGATGTGTGACTCCGCACTGCAGTGACAGAGAATATAATTGCAGCAAGGTCTCCAGAGTAATTTAGAGGTAAACTGGAATTTTCCAAGAGACAGTGAAGTTACATTAGTGAAAAAGAGACAGTTGGGAGGAAATGTTATTTTAGCCACATATTCTGGTTGTACATAATTTAAAGAGTATCAATTTCAAGAGGACAATAAAAAAGAAATTATAGTAATCAAGATAGGAAATTATTAAGGGTTTGGGAGAAAATTTCAGCCAAGAGGGAATGTGAAGATTAGGTATAAATTCTCACAGCCTTGGCTGACAAGCTGATGAGCACATCTACAGATGAGAAATGTAGAAGGAACAAAAGGATGACTTGTGTGAGAGCCAATGTTAGGTTTGTATTAGAAAGAATAAAAGTAGAATTTGAACAGAGAAGTTTCTGAAAGGAGGAGAAAAGTAATGTTTTGCCAAAGTTTGCTTCTGAGGCTTCTCTGAAGATTGACATACTTCTCTTTCATAGTTGCCTGTTTGTGGGTAGTCTGATGCTTTCTGTATGTGACTTTTCTTTTACTATTGAGGGAAATAAGATGAGAATTCAGAGAGGAGAGAATATATATGGTTTTTGAAGTTAAACTAAATGGATGTCTTCTTATTTTGCCTATTGTGTGTAGTAAACTTAATCTTAGATGTAAAAATGGCTATACTCATATAGATAAGAGCATCTGCCTAATTCCTGTTTGAAAAAATGAGTCTTACTCATTGCTAGCCATCTTAGCTGTGCCAAGGCCAGATAAGCACTGGATTTTGGGTCTGAACACACAGATTAAAGGGTAAGTCTGTTAGTTAGCAGCTTTTTGAGTCTGAGGGAGATACGTAATGACTTTAAATAGAAGGATATGTTCAGAAGTATGGATGGGAGGCTCTCGAAGGAATGGAATGGCTCTTGTAGGTGATCTAGAAAGTACCTACAGTGCAGAGGAAATAGTACTTCTTTTTTCTGTTACACTTACAATGTCTCCGTGAGGAGGCAACCACAGACTCTTTTAACCAATAGTAAACTATGAAGAGTGGTGGGGACCATGACAAACTGATCCGAACGCCAGATTAAAGAGTGTAGTTTTTAACTTAAAGTGATTGTTGACATGTGAGAATGCAGGCCTAGTTCTGCCAGAACTTCCAGTTTTTGTTTTGTTTTGATTTTTAGAACCCTGAAATTTGCATTTTTTCAGTGAAATTTCACACGCACACACACACACACACACACACACAAACACACACGCATATGCAATTAATTAAAAAACAATTTTGCCACACTGGTGTGGGTCAAACAAAACAAGTCTTTGAGCCAGATGTGCCCTATGGCTACAGTTTAGATCTTCTTCTTTAATCTCTTTTTTCATGGATGTTTATTGAGATCCTGATAGGTTGCATGGCTTTGTACTAGACTCTCTTAAAATGTTGAATTATATTCCAAGAAATTCCTAATAACCTATATTTTATTTAGGTAATGTTTAAACCTTTACATAAATTTGGAAGAAAAATTATGGGATTGAAAGTAAGGTTCCTAATAGTACACATTTTATTGAAGCATGGGAAGGACTATAAAGGAAAGGGTGACTGATTTCGTATCTTTAATTTTGTTGAGTTGTTACCATAAACTTTGTCATCAGTGTTTCTTACAGAATTTTCTAAATAAGCAAGAAAAGATATGTTTTGAAGGTCCTACGGACAAAGGTAAAAAATGGTGAATATTTATTTTTAAAAAAGTCTCTTCAAAATAAAATCATTATCTCATTATTAAATTGACTTATGTATTTTTAAAAATATGTCTCTATTCTCAGGCTTACCAAAGTTAACTATTGATGATACATTTTATGTTGGAAAAATATGTATACTTACAACTCTTCATTATTTGTGTGATTCAGATCCTTCTATTTTTCCCACTATTTTTTAGCCATAGAATTGCAAATTAAGAATAATAACTTATTCTGGTCATTTGATAACTTTTTGGTTTTAGGGAAAACTCTAGAAATAGAGGAAGCTGCGATGATTTGAATCAAATTACCCTTGTAGGTGATTGTTTCTGGAGTGGGCACCTGTTACAAAGATCATCAAGCTATAGGTCACTGGTCCTGTGATACAGCCTGATTAAAAGATAGTAGTGGTTAGACAGATCAAGAGAAAGAGTTAACATTTGAGAGGAAGCTGAAAGAATGCCATGGAGTATCAGATGGCCATGAGGGATCATGGAAAGCCTAAACTTTATGATGAAACAAACTGTGGGTAAGATGAGGATGAAGACATTATATGAGAGAAATGAAAACATGCAGGATGTGAGGGGCAGGAGTGTTCTAGAAGAATCCAAGACAAAATAAAATTTCTACTCCAGGGAGCAGGCAGATGAGGAATAGCTGGACAATATTAATGCAATGAACCAGGACAAAGATCCATGAACCCTCGAGGCTGAAGTCTCTAAGCTCCCTTATATCCTTTCACTATCTGATCCATTCTTGTGTCAAGGCTCTTTCTTGGTTCTTCCATCGCAGTTTTCTCTTGTCCCTAGGTGCTCACACTGGTCCTTCTTCTTCAATTAATCCAATTTTCTCCTTCCCCTCACCCCTTTACTGTCTCCCACTCCCTTTATGCCGAGCTCTTACTCATTCAGCAAGTCTCACTCAAGATTTCTTTTCCTTCTAGAAACCTTTGTTGACTCCCTCCTCCTTTTTTTTTTTCCAAAGCCATGGGATGTTTTTAAACCTTCCTGGAATTGATTCCATCTCTGTTTTTTGCCCCTCCCCTTCTTATGATCTCTCAGTTTTCCCCTCTTTCTACCCTGTCAGACATGGTTACAGCCTCCAAGCCTTCCCTTTTTTCCATCCCATCTGACCCAGTGTTCGGTCCCCATTATCTCATTTGGATCATGGGATTTAGCCTCGAAGTAACTTTCTAACTGCAGTTTTCCCTATCCAGAATTTCAGATCCTTTTTCATAAAGTAAAGGAGAAAATCATATCACCCTGCTCAAAAATTATCACTAAATCTCTAATTGATATTTAATTAACTCTAATTTAATTAAGCCTAATATTGCAGACTTTCCAAAGTGAGGATCTAGTCTCCTGTACCTTTTCTGACCAATACTCACCCGTGAGGATTCTGAGGGCACCAAATTAAACCACTGGCTGCTTCCAACTGTTTTCCTTCCCAGTACCGCTCTTCATTCCATGCCCATCTTCTGGCTTTCCTCCTCCCCCTACCCCCATAAATTGTTTTTAGCTGTCTTTTAGGGTGCTGCTTCTTCCATTCTGCCATGATTTGCTTGTGTTTTGTTTTTCATAACACATATAGTCTCACATACAAAAGGAAATAGAATAGAGCTTAATCTTACACTGCTCTTAAGCACAGTGATTAAGAGCACTGGTCCTGGAGCCAAACTGCTTGAGTTCCAACAGTTCTGTCTCTACTTCTTATTCTGAGGCTTCAGAGATGTTATGCAACCTCTCTTTGCCTTAATGTTCTCATCTGTAAAAAGGAAATAATTAGTGCCTACCCTATAGGGTCATTGACCAGACTGAATGAATGAATACATGGAAAATACATAGGATAGTATCTGGCACATAGTAAGTGCTTAATAAATATTGTTATTGTTATAGATTGTCAAAGTCAGAAACATTTTATTGTAATGGGAGGGATTTTTTTCGTAAGTCAGCAAGTATACAAAAAGAAATGTAACAGAGAGACTCATCACCAGCATTATAAATTATTTAATTGAGTAAAGATTTAGTGAATTGGTAAATTAAGGCATTCTCTGCTTCATTTTGGGCTTGGGTATTAAGGCAATAACCATAGAACCATTTTAATCTAATTTTGAACAGTTTCCTTTGGAGTTTTAAGAGTTTCATTAAAGAAATCTCAATGTAAGGATGGCTACTTTTTCTTAACACTGAATTTTCAAGCTCTTTAGAGTAAAGGTAAGATCTGTGCTTATTTTTTTCCATTTGAGCTTTTGATGTCTTTTCTCTCTTATATCACTTCCATTAATGAGAACGCCTTCCAAATCATGGTTTAGCCTGTCTACTTAATTGTGTTTCTCAGGAATAACAGGCTGTTTTTAAATAATTGCCTGAATGACTAGATTAAAAGCAAAGATGAGGACAAGTTGAAGAACTCACTTCAGTTTCAAAATGTGACTTCCAGTTGACCCTTGAGAAGTGTGCTGTGCAGAATGTGTTTGCCTAGACAGAAGCACTGGTCAGTTTTAGTCTGTGTAGTTAAGTATCGAAGGTATGCCTTCGGTGAGATAATACAGGCAATGTCTAATAATATGCAAGTTCTCGATGAATTTGGGAAAATGAGAGTGGCCTGAAACAGGGACTACGGATACCCTAGCAGATACCACGTTTCTTTCATCTTCTCTGGCGAATCTAATGTCATTCGTCCCCCTCACCTCACCCTCTTGACCACAGCCCCTCTACCACCAAGGTTCTTAGAAGCTGAGATGATACTTAGATGGCACAGACCAATTTATTCTGGGTTGGCCATCATAACATATTTGTCTCTCAGGGGTTTTTGGATGGCAGATGACAGAAATCTAAATCAGTCTAGCTTATATTAACAGTGAAAAGGGACGGATTAAGGGATTTGGAGGATGGTGTATTGATGCATGAAATGGGGAGGTCCAGGGGTAAAACTGACCTCAGAAGTTGAGGTACTCAAATGCTGTTGTCACATTCTTCTTCCTCTTTGTCCCAACTTTCTCAGCTATGCCTCTCTGTATTTATTTTTTCCTACATGAGGCAAGGTTTAGAGGGACACATGGTGGCAATTATTTTCAGACATACTTTGCCTTAGCTCAGTTCCCCAGAAAGAAGACAGTCTTTTTCTCTCATTGAACATTTATAAAATCCCAGGGAACAGCTCTAATTGACTTTGCTTTGCTCTTCTTGTCAACTGTTGGCTTAGACTCTGTGGATAAAGGTTCAAAGATCTGTAATTGGCTAAGCCCTTGGCAGAATTCAAGTATAGGGATTGAGAACCCTACCAGAACATGTGAATTGAGAATGGGAAGTCCACCCAAGGAGAGAGCAGAAAATGGGGATGGCACCAGGCAGACACAAACAGCAGATGTCCCTTGGTATTCACAAATCTGACATTGAATTGTCTTTTACTTTCAGCACCATTGCTCTGCTTTTTTACCTGAACCTTCATATGTGTAGTAGTCATATTCTTTTATAATTGGGTTTGACCATCATTTTATTTATCCATTGAGTGTATTAAAGCATCTGTATTGTTGTGACGGCAGGAGTAATACATAATTAGGGAACAAAAGTTGCTTGCTTTTTAAAGGAAAATCTGTGATGTATTCTTTTATAAAGTGAAATGAACCTTCTAGATAAGGGTTCCCAGACCTGACTCGTCGTTACAATTCCCTGGAAATTTAAGAGAGAGAGATAATATGGTTCAATACAGCATGATAAAGACTGGGGGTATGAATGGTTAAGATGATTTAGTGATTATCCCAGTTCTGTTGATGATAAGAAAAAACAAGGACAACATTAAGCAGGATTTCAGTCTTCTGGTCTGGATTTTTGAAACTTTGAACCTCTCTTTGCTCAGTCTCCTTCGTTTTCATGTCTCCTGGAAGGTGAGCAGGGCTTTCCCACTGCTCTTTTATTGTAAGACTACCTACCTGTTTGTACTCTGGGCTTTTCCTTTCCTGTTTCCAGACTTATCTGTCTGGTGTTCTTGTCCCTCTCAATAACTTGATTGAAGCAAATTCTGTCAATATCCCTGAAGATCAAAAAAACTTTCTCCAAGAGCATGAGTTTCTAAAATGTAGAATGTTAAGTCCCATTGCATTCACCATATTGGCTAATGACTACTTTTACATGACAATGGTCGCCCATTTAGAGAAAAATTGGATGACAGAAAAATTAGTCCAGGGATGCTGTGATGTATCTAGTTAATTCTTGCTCTTTAGAATGTGTCCTCTTGAGAAATTATTCTCCGTATCTCACATAGGCTACTTCCAACGCTTTCCACTCTCTCTAAGCTCCAATACTCTACTCTTCCTTAGTGGACCATCTTGCCTCTTCAATTATCTAAAAAGCAGCGAAGGATTTTGGTTTAACATCCTTCACCATCCCTCTTCTTCCTAAGAAATTTCCCTGGACCTTTTAACCTATTCCTTTCACCTTTTTCTCTGATCTTGTTTAAGAAATGATTTTCCCCTCACTCCTATATCTTCCATTGCTTCCTCTTCTCTAAGTCAATACACAGAATTCCTCCCCTTTATCTCAATATGTCTTCATATCTCAACCTTACCATTCACTATCAGATTTCTGCAAGGGAAGGGGGGAGGCAGCTGTGGGAGTTGCTGGTAGTCTGCTGAACTTTGCTAAATCTATATTTTTCCATACTTAATCTTTATTGTGAGTTCTCTTCCTCATTTTCAGCTGCCTATATCTAATATACCTTCCTTATTTTTAGGTATCTCTCAGCTTCTTAAACTGTGCTTATTCTACCTCATTGATGCCTCACGAGACATCTTCTATTTCATTTCAGCTAATGTATATGACCTCCCAGGCACAAGGGCAATACCTTGGAGTCACTATCATATTTTTCTATATCCCTTAATATTTATTTATTTTCCCAGTTATGTCAATTCTGAAATGTGTTCCAAATAACTTTAAGCTAAAATTAAATAGCAGTATATATATTATTTTGAACACACAAAATAATACATGATATACACAGTATAAATTTCATGTGTTTGTATATATGAGGCATAGTAACACAGTAAAAATTCATGAACCCATTATCCAGTCCAAGAACCAGATCATTGAATATTCCAAATTTTTCTTTTCTAATTTCAATTTAAGATTTGTGTTTCAATAACCCTCCAATTGTCCCCTTGTTACATAATATGCTTTAAAACTATATTTCTCTGCCAAGCTTCTGATGATGTGCCCTTGATCAAAAGCCTCAGGTTCCCCATTACTTTCAGAGTAAAATAGACTGTGCCTAATTCTCAGTACCTTGTTGATCTGGCCCAACCTGTGATTCAGCTCCATTTTCTACTATTCCCATTGAATCACTCCATGCTTCAAACTCAAAGCGTCTTCCTTCCTTCTTTCATTTCTTCCTTTCTTTTCATGAACAAGCCACTGCTATTTTCTTTGCACACCTTTGCTCCTGTAATTCCACATTGAAGCAGTCCCTGGAATGTTCTCTGTCTTATCTCCTTTGGTTGAAATCCAATTCATGCTGTAGGGCCTATCTGAAATGCTTTCATATTTATGCAGACCAATCATACATGATCTCTGAAGCACTCATTCTCTCTGTCATTGCTTTGAAGTATTTGTAGTTTTCTTATATTTCTTTATACCCTTCATGTATTACATAAGGTCTTGTATAAAGAGTACACTTAATAAATATGTGTTAAATTAATTGTTGGAGAGAGTAACTGAACTGAATATTTGTTTCCTCCTATAAAAAAGGATATAATTTCTGCCTAAGTTAAATTTCTTATTCTGTCTTTTTCCTTTCATTCAAGGTAGGTGTAGGGAAGACCAGAGTCCCTATCCATATCTATACAGTTAGAGGACAAATCACAAGATTCTTAAGTTTTGGTATTTCCTATTTTGACTGGTGTTCCAATTCTCACTCTAAGAAAACATTCTTCTTTGTAAATTTGAAGATTTCTTAACTGGGATTCTCCCTTCAATACTCACAATACTATAATAGTACAACGGCAATTTTTTATTTTCTTTTAGACTTTTCCTTAAATGGCAGTACTATGATTAAGAGTATAAGTGGATGCAATATTTCTTACATTTTACCAGTTGGTGAGCCTAGAAAAGGAAACACACATTAAAATGGGTGATACTTAACTATATTAGGCATAGAGAAAGGCAAATATTTCTTGCCTATGGCAGTAAAAAGACACCTTAATGGGGTTACAAGTAGGTTTGCAGATAGTCCTTAGAGTCTGCCTGGTTGAGGAGATTTCTATCTAGAAACAGCAGAGTAGATTAGATGAATTTTATAAGTTTTTACAGCTTGCAGTTTATGTGTGAAACAAACACACCCAGCTTGAAAACTTCAAACTGACAAAGTAGAGAGAGCCACATAATTATGTTGGAAATATGCTCTATCTGTAAAGAAGAACTTTTTAATTTTTAAGACAAACATGCCACCGAAATCTCTAGTAATCTTCACATCAGGGGTCCCTTCCTATGGAACTGCTGAGGCTGAGGTAATTTTAATTAAGATGAGACAGGGAGTCAAGAACGTAAAAAACAAAGTCTCAGACAAAAGGCGTTACTTGGAAGGGAGGAAAAGGAGACGGGATTGATTGTTAGCTCTTAGAATCTGAACAGACAGGGAGAACATGAGGCCTCTCTCTGCAGATTGCAGCAGGGCTGATAGGCAGGTAGTATGGGGCCCAAGAGACCAGGAACACTGGGTCGTTTTTCTCTACCTGACCCAAACCCTCAGGCCCACATATAAGTGTCCTCCTTACCTATTTCTGGGCAGGTTCTGGATGAGATACTTGTGCTTACAATAAAGATAAGTGGGGCTTCCCTGGTGGTGCAATGGTTGAGAGTCCGCCTGCCGATGCAGGGGATGCGGGTTCGTGCCCCGGTCCGGGAAGATCCCGCATGCCACGGAGCGGCTGGGCCTGTGAGCCATGGCCGCTGGGCCTGCGCGTCCGGAGCCTGTGCTCCACAACAGGAGAGGCCACAACAGTGAGAGGCCCGCGTACCGCAAAAAAAAAAATAAAAAAAAAATAAAGATAAGTGAAGAAAGGCTATTTTATAGCTCAAATACCATTCTGTATTATCGCTAGAGTAATAAGGAAGTGTGATCTTTAAAGACTTGTTAAATACAATTATGTCTTCCAAAAAGTCATTTGCTCTTAAAGAATGATTGAACCATACTTTGTGTTATTATTGGAGGGCATCTTACTGTGATAAAGGTGGTAATTATTTATCTAGATAAGCAATCTTGTTGATTGAATATAGCTAAACCTTTGGCTTTTAGGCTAAGAAATACCTTTAGGCTTTATTGGTATACGAGTAAATGGAACGTGAGTATTAGTTGTACCAGTTTTAACAGCTGATGTTACATACTAATTTTTGAGTTTAAATGTAGTTAGTGGTTGCTTACTTTCTGAAACTTACTTTTAAATTGATTAAGAAATTTGTGCTCTTTTCCTTCTCATCACTGTATTTTCATAAACGCTCTTATTTTTAAACTATAAACATGGAGCCAGCACCCCTGTGCATAAAGTGCCTCAAAGGATAATTAGATGCTTATAATGGTACTTGCTTTGAGATAGCTAATTAAAAATATCTATTGCTCCCAAGTCTAATTTTTTTGAGTAATGATCACATAGTAGCAACTATGAAAGTTAAGTTACAGCCAACCTCACTGAAGAAAAAAAAAAAGTAAATATGTTGTATTTTATATAAAGACCTAGAGAATGGCACCAGACCAGTCTTTCCATTTTCTACTCTGTATTCTGTGCCCAGCCTCTCATACATGTGGACACTAAACCACCTACACTATGCTTCATTCATCTGATTTCACTCTATTTGTTTTCATTTATTTTATAACGCTTCCTTTGGCACCAGGGAGATAATTTTCTCCCTCTTTTCTACCTTTTGTTGAACCTCTGAAAGAAGGCTTTTGTAATTGGGCTTCACAGTTTTAAGAAACACTTCATAACCTGCCAGTAAAAATGTCAGTTCTCTGGGCCCGGGCATAATTAAATAAGTATCAGTGTGGTAATTCAGCCACAAAATAAAGTAATTTTAAAGGGATTATTAATTGAGTACTTGCTTTGATTTTGGAATTCTAATCAGTAACAAGCTGTGTTATGGACAAAATCTTTCTTGCTTTCACCATTTCCATTACTTGGATTTAAAAATATTAAATGAAACTGTGTCAATAAAATTTTTACTTTATTTTTCTGAATGATTCTCCTGAGAGAATCTTGTTAAAATATCAACAAATTAGGTAGGGACAAAATGTTTAGCTGTGAGTCTTTAAAAGCAAAGCTGAGTGATACAAGCAATGTATAAAACTTTGTTATGGACTCTGTTGGAAGCCGTTACTTCCTGATTGAAGACTGAAAAAAAGTGCAAAATTGAATTTTGGAGGCTAATCATAGTTTTTTTGGTAGGGAGTCCTTTGAGCTGAGAGCAGCAGGAGGAAGACAAGTGTGTAAAGTGATGGGTACTGTAATGATGAGGTGTGGATTAACTAGTGGTCATTCTGGGAAAGGGTTAGTTTTCAGAGCAAACTAAAGGGTGATGTAGTAAAATCAGTCTTCTAAAACAGAAAAGCTCCAGAGTTCCCTGGTGCTCTGGTGGTTAGGATTTGGCACTTCCACTGTTGTGGCCCGGGTTCAATCCCTGGTTGAGGAACTGAGATCCTGCAAGCTGTGCAGCCTGGCTGAAAAAAAAAAAAACAACAAAAACCCCCCCAAAACAAACCAAAAAACCACAAATGACTCCCTAAAACAAAGAAAACAAACAAACAAAACAAAAAGCTCTGTCTTTTGCTAGGAATTAATTGGTTGGTTGTATAGTTTTAAAGCTACATTTGAAGTCTGGGAATGGTAAGGGGGAGCAATGACTTAGAACTCAACATAATTATCACTGACATTAATTGAGCTTTTATTTTGTTCTAGGGGCTACAGTAAGTGCTTTAGTCTATCAACTCAATTCTTACACCCCTGTGAAATAAGTCAGACCCCCATGAGGAAACTGAGGCACAAAGGTTACTTTATTAGTGGCTGAGCTGAGGTGTTTAACTCAGGCAGCCCAATTCCAAAGCCCGGGTGTTTGGCTACCATTGTATGTCCCTTCCGAGGGAAATTTAATTGATAGTGATGCTTTAAGTACACTTCAACCCAGTGCTGTATCCTAATGATAGTTTTTAAATGGCTTTTACTAAATGGAGAGATAGGGATTTGTAGAGAGTTTGACATTAGATATCCCATAACAGGGAGAGACAACCCACCTCCGCCAAGGTTAACTCATACAATAGATTTTTCTTGACAATCTTAAAAATATTTTTTGATATTTATTTATTTATTTACTTGGCTGCGTTGGGTCTTAGTTGCAGCATGCGGGACCTTCGTGTAGCATGCAGGATCTTTCATTGTGGCATGCAGGCTCTTCGTTGTGGCATGTGGGCTTCTCTCTAGTTGTGGCCCTCGCGGGCTCTCTAGTTGTGGCATATGGACTCCAGAGCGCGCGGGCTCAGTAGTTGCAGCACTCAGGCTCTCTAGTTGTGGCGCATGGGCTCTAGGCCACATGGGTTCAGTAATTGTGGTGCACAGGCTTAGTTGCTCTGTGGCATGTGGGATCTCCCCGACCAGGGATCAAACCCGTGTCCCCTGCATTGAAAGGTGGATTCTTAACCACTGGACCAGTAGGGAAGTCCCTTAAAAATATTTTTTGTAGGGCTTCCCTGGTGGCGTAGTGGTTGAGAGTCCGCCTGCTGATGCAGGGGACATGGGTTCGTGCCCCGGTCCAGCAGGATCCCACATGCCGTGGAGCGGCTGGGCCCGTGGGCCATGGCTGCTGAGCCTGCGCGTCCGGAGCCTGTGCTCCGCAATGGGAGAGGCCACAGCAGTGAGAGGCCTGCGTACTGGGAAAAAAAAAAAAAAAAATATATATATATATATATATATATATATATATATTTTTTTTTTTTTTTTTGGTAAAAGTTATTTTTTTCCAGAAACAATTAAAGAATGGTAGATGGCAAGTGCTGGTCTTCTTTTATGTACTTACTTGAAATGTTTACTTGATGTGCCCATCTGGCCCCTAAGAGTAACACCTCAGCAAAGATGTCTCCCCCGATGAGGCTTACTGTCTGCTTATTTGTTTTGTTCTATTTTGTTTTCTTGTTCTCCTGCTTGTGAGATGAGAATAAGCTTCTAAGGCTGTGCTCTCACTTGAAACAATCTGAAGATCGGAGTCACTGATTGTGTTACTACACACCAGAAAGAACATAAACGTAGACCCTACCTTTACTGCAATTTGAGAAGCTGATTTGCGGGAACAAACGGAGAGACTGGAAAATTGCCTAGCAAGTCTGGGCTTATGTAGTTTACAGCTGGAAAGCTAAGGGGGACTTAACTTGCATGAAGGGATATTAAAAGAAACATGTTCTTGTTTGTTTCCTCAGGATGAATAGAGAAGAAATAGGCTTAAGTTAAAGCAAGCAGGATCTAGTGTTCTAGGGTAGAGGTAATGAAAAACCTCAGGATTTTACGAATAGTGAGATCTGAAGGAGTTTATTGATCTTTTAAAAATCACAATTGTGTAAGAATAAGCTAGTATATGGGGTAGTTTTAAAACAGTTTAGTGTACCATTAGGAAAACAGATTTAGTGTCCCGGAGCTTCTTTGGAGATTTAACCCTATGTATTGTAGCTTGTTTTAATTGTACGTGCTTGAGTTGGGAGCTGTCTAGGCAGTTCTCTACTTAGAGTGATTGTGCTTCTAGACAATGCAGAAAGGCTTCCAGCCAGTTTTACCGGTGTTATTGTGCAATGGCCCTTAATGCAAGCAGGGCACAAATGAACTTGCCCCAGCTAGTCTGATTCCTGATGCGAATCAAATAAGGCCCCCTCATCGGCAGCCTCAGTTTGTTCCCATGGGCTGCTCTGTGAAACTCTGGACAGGATCAGCCCCAGCTCCAGAGCTGCAGCAGCCGAGAGAGCGCAGAGCAGGAGCAAAATCGCAGGGTCCCCACACGGCTCCTGAGGGGATCTTCTTTTTCTAGTATAAAACCTCTTTGCGTTTTTGTTGTTGTTGCTGTTTTCTGTAACTTAATGTTATTTATTGTTTTGTACTAAAATGGTTAGTTTATAAATTTCACTCGTGAAATCAAATCAAAGAGGTAAAGCTAGAAGGAGAAAAAAATGTGTTTGGCTAGCAGAAGAGACCTCTTTGACCTATAATGTCCTGTGACATTCAGTGGGACTGATTTCCCAGAGGAGTTGGTAAATTGGCTCTGTGGCAATTCCCATAGAGAAGTTCTAAAAGTGGCAACGACAATGCCCTTGAAGCAAATATATAGGCTGTCCAGTAAAATACTTTGAAAGGCTGCACTCATTTGATGTGTGAGGTCTTGATGTCTTACATGTATGTATTATATTTGATGTATTTATGAAAAGAATTCAGTCTCAGCACTATACAGTCACACCTCACATCCCAATCTACCCTCCAAATAAAAATATAAACAGATCTCCCAGCAATAATGACTACACTAATAAAAGGATTTTTTTAGCTAGGATAGAAAGACTTGATTGTGTCAGTTTTGTACCTTTGGTATTTGCTGTTATTCAAGTCACAGCTTTAAAGGTTTTTTGTTTGTTTGTTTGTTTTTACATTGTGAAGAAATAATGAGAGAGCTCAGAGCAAGGACAGTTTGTTGCCAGTGAGGATTGATTCACACATAAAGCTCTTGCATGTCAGCAAAGGGCAAGTTGAGTGTTCGAGTGCTGCTGACCTGGTAGCTTGGACACTGCAGGACATTAGCTATTTGTCCAGAGAAACTTACTTGGGAAAATGAGAGTGCTACAACAAACTATTAAGGAGGTTTTCTCAAAAAAAAAAAAAAAAAAGAAAGAAAAAAGAAAAATCATCAGGGATCACTGTTTCACCCAGAATCTCCTCTAAAGCCTTCTGTCCTTACACTTATAGACAGCACTTAAAATTTTATGTTGTGATTATTTGTTTTTATTGCCTTTTTTTTAATGTCAAAAAGGACTTCTTCAAAGGTAAGAGCCTTGCTTTCATCTTTTTTTTGCTTTTCCTGCCTTGCGTTGTACCTGGTACAGAGAGGTGCTCAGAATACTTCTGTTCAGTAAATATCTGACTCCCAAAATATCTCTGCAAAAACCTTTCTAAATTCTGTGGTCTTGCAGTTTTTTTTGTCTGTTTGTTTTACCTTTTTCCTCTATTTGTTTCTATAAAAATAGGTCAGGTGGACTTTTAGAAGGCAGTAGTAGCTTGGTGGAAACTTGGAATGGAAAAGTAAATAGAATTAAATCTAGATTATTATTATTTTTTTCTTTTTACGTACTTCAAATTTTAGTTTTCTATTATGGTAAAAGACACGTAACACAGAGATTATTATTTTTAGGTTAATTTATAGATGTCTCTGAACTATAGTGTATGCAATAGGTAATTAAACATGTTCTTCTATGTTTCCAGATTCCTTTAGCATCAGGCCTTTGGTAAGGATTATAATTGCATATTATAATTTTATTTCTATGAGAAAATAGCATCAATTTATATAATTCGGATCTAAGGTTGTTTGTTTGTTTGTTTTCCTAGAGGGATTCTAGCAGTTGACTCTGTGAAAGACTGGGGTTGGAATACTAGGTTCTTACTCTGTGATCTTGGGTAGGTCAGTTAACTTCTCTGAGCCTCGGTTTCTTTATGTTTAAAACAGGGGTAGCAAAACATACCTCATAGGCTGTTGTGAAGACTAAATGACTTAACTTTATGAAAGTATTCAGCATGTTACCTGAATGTTGGTGGTGGCCAAGAAGTTGTGTGTATTTGTGTATGTGTGTGTGTGTTTTAATTACTTGTCATTTTTTAACCTAAATAGCAAAGTATAGCATTATAGAATTTTCATGGGAAAAAAGAGCTTATCAATCATTACAGTATTATTAGATATAGCTACTTTGTGTGCTAATAATCATAATGTATATCAGCACTATTGAATACTTAGTATGCATGGAAAGTTGTACTGAATATTATATTTTAATCAGATTTTTTAAAAATATGTGTTGTAATGCAGAGGTGACTATATGCTCTGGGGTTAATTAGAGACTAGAATGAGATTTTTGTTTTATGCCTTGCAGTTCATATTGTAATTTATTTAAACAGAAGGGGGCTATAAATTGCATTTTAAAGCAGATATCTCTCATGAGACATTTGCTTCACTGAGCACTGTGGACTTGTGAAAGTATTTTCAAAACTCCTCACAGGAGGATTTGTCTCAGTCATTGAAGAATTCCTGGACAGGACATAATAATTTCTCATCCACTAGAGAAATGATATTATTTTAGAATAATATTTTAAAATGCAGATCCTGTAAAAGATGATAGATGACTATTCTAAAGTGAGATTTATTTCCTTTCTGAGTGTAGACTGGAGTGGTTAGACTTTGAGAGCATGACTGATCCGTGAATCTCATCTATTCAGCAGTTCTATAGTGTATAGATCCTTGGCATTATTAAAGCAACCATTTACAATTTATTTCTAACAAAGTTCTTACAAGGGTAGTACGTGTAATGTGGTTCCAAAGACATGGAAATCATTTCCAAGAGAAGCTTTAGATTTTAGTGATTTTTCAAACAATTGGGAGCTATCTTTCGGGCATTTCATTGCTATGCTACTGATTGTACTGTGTGATATCCTGAGAATTTGTTTAGTTTTTATGGTTCTTTGTGTCAAACCCATGTCGCTCCTTCTAAAAAATGGAGAAGAGGAAGTCAGAGATAAAATATGTTACCTCATGTTTGACAGTGACAGAGGCAGAACAAGTAGCACTCCAAATCTAATTTCTTGGGTTTCTTTGGTTTTTCAATTTTAATTTTAAAAGAACCAATAATTTTTTAAAAAGTAATGTAATCCTAGCCTATTTTTTCCCAAACATTATTACTTTTCTTCTTTTCTTTAAAAACATATGCCTTACCTTCCCTGACGACCTTATTTAAAATAACACCGTCCCCAGTGTTCCCTATCCTTCTGGGCCTTTTTATTTTTCTACATAGCACTATTGCCATCTGACATACTATATATTTTTCTTGTTATTATCTGTCTCCTTTATTATAAGAACTGTGCAAGAGTGGGACCATATATCTGTTTTGTTTACTGTTATATTCCAGTCCCAAGAATAGCACCTGACACATAGGATGCTGGCAATAAATATTTATTGCATGAATGAAGTCAAAACAAACAAACAAAAGAAAACCTATGCCTTGCTTTTTTGTATGATTGAGTAGTTCTTTTTATGAAAGCATTTGTTTCAAGAACAATTCATCTTAAATATACCTTTAAACATTAGCCATTTCCTTTTCCTGGTATCTGTCTGAATATGTAGTTCTAGTTAGGGAGGTTTTAATTTTTACTTCTCATTTTCCAGATAGCAAATGGCCTTTTTGCAGAAAGTTAGGTTGCTTCCCCACGATTATCAGTGTTTGCAGTTTAGGGCAGGAGACCAGCTCTCAAGTCGTCTGTACTATACCTGGTCTCCCAAAATGGTGGGCACCTATGGATTTCTTTATTTGTTTGCTTACTTGTTTGCTTGTTTCTGCCCACCATTTTCCAAAATGAATTTCAGGAGGCCAGCTGTCTATGCATCCACAAAGTTCCATACACACTCATCTCTGTTTCTACTCTACTAATCGATCAGTGTTGGGTCAACTAGAGTTCAAGAGTAAAATCGCTTATTATCTCTTTATCCCGTTCCTATAGAGAAGTAGTCCATTTCCCCAAACTCCCTTCTTGCTCGTGTAATGTTTTCCTTTGATGCTATTTTTTTGGCCGTGTTTCACATAGTGTCTGTGAAGAGTCAATTCTACATATCCTCTTTACTGTCGATCATTAGAGGGCAGACACCTAGAACAAAGCAGCGACAATTGAATTGCTGGCTGGGTTCAGCAAGTGAAACTAACTGTGAGGACACTCATCTTTGCCCCGTTGGGTATATTTGGAGTAGATCAATTTAAATGATGGGTCTCCATGGGATAAAGGAAGGCACTTCTCTAACAATGAATTCTACATGATGGGAAACTCTGAGTGTGTGACAAATGAGGTTATTTTTAATTCTTGAAACTTGTCATCAGAGAATTATCAGCCAGGTGGACTTTGGGGCCAGCACTTCAGTTGATAGTTCCCTTTTCCAGACAAATTTAAATTCCATTAATGGATTTTAATTGCACTGACTTTTTCTGCCAAGAGTGGGGATCATGGAAGTTAATAACCTGGTGTTAAACGTCAGTAGAAATCCTTCATTTGGCTTCGGATTGTTTCTCAGTGACAATTCTGCTTTATCCTAGGAGTGATACATTTATCACATTTGAAACATGTTTTGTCAAGTTAAAGAAGCTACTTCTCTAAAGATGTGCTTTGAGATGAGTATCTAGTTTTTCATGTAGATTGGGTAGTGTAAATCTCCAAAACTTGCATGAAGATTGAATTCCTAAAATTGAGGCAATTGCCTGTGGATTTGACATGATAAATGTTGGTTGGGGACAACACATTGATTTTCATTATGTAGCTGTAGGACGTAGGCATGCTCTGCATATTCATTTAATGAACTGTTTGTGTTTAAATGATGTCTTTGGGCCCTCCAAGCAAATGTGCGTGATGCTAGGTTTTTCGTATGAATTTCTTAGAAGAATAGATAAGAATTGTTCCTGAATATCCGAACAAGCTAAGATGGGAATCAAGACTGCCTGATTAGGATCTGATTTTGCCCTTGTGGAAGAAAATATATAGGAAGTTTTTTTTTCCGCTGTAATACTATATTTTTGTTGAGATTGTTGTTGACTAAAGTAAATGTGAATTAAAATATTAATTGGTGCAAGGGTACTACATTTGATTAGCAATCATGCAAACATAGGGTTCTTCCTGTTGTTTGCCATGTCTTTGTGTCTTTTATCTGTTTGGTGAACTCCTAGTTATCTTTCAAGTTCCAGGTGGCACATCACCTCCATGAGGTCTTCATCTCTCTGCAAAGCAGAGTTGGTAGCTCTTTCTCAGTGATCCCTTTATTGCTTGGAATTGTCTATTATAAATATAGATATCTATTATATCTATTACAGCCATATCGTAATGTATTATAATTATTTTTATGTCTCTTTTTTCCAGCAGATAGTGAGTTTTTTTTGGGGGCAGAGATCATGCCTTAGTCACTGTTTCAATCAGCTTCTTAATTAGGATCCCATATATAGTAAGTTCTTTCGCTGGGAAAGTAAACAGACAAAATTTCCTGTGTCTACCTTTAGTTCACTTGTAATAATCCCTACTTTGGGGCTTGAATTAGATTATGATGGTGTAAATAAAGCCAGTATGTCTGAAAATTTCATATGGATGTGTTAGATATAATAAAGAGACTGATTAAAGATCCACCAGGTTAAACAGTTATACTCTCCACTGCATCAGTAAGTCAATTTAAAAAGATTTTATTATACTTGATTCTGAATCCTGCTTTATTACTACCTAAATGTTATATACCTTGTATAGCCATTGGTTGGTTTTGAGAGGTTTTGTACGATGGAAAGGATATGGAAAGAATCAGACTAGAAAGAGATTTTAATCTTCTGTACTTTTCTCTGTAATTTGTAAACTTGCATTCCATACACGTCAGTAAGAATAACTATACATTTATTAAAACTTCAATATCTTCATTTATATTTAGAGGGGTAGCAACATAAAATTGAAAACCTGAGAGTTGTGAAGGATGTAAAGTCATCTTTTAATAAACTAAATTGCTCCTTCAAAGAGCCTATAAAACTGAAAAGCGTTCATTATAAATGTAATAAAAACTTATGAGTCCCATTTTATTAAAACTACACCCAGTTTCCTGAAGGTGCTGGATCTTTAGAGGTAAACCAGTGACACTTTATGTCTAGCAACATACATTCTGTGAGATAAGGTATCTACTGAAATGAGGTTGGTGGTTATAACTGAATCCCTAATGGATATCCATTCATGTTAAAATACTGGAATTTTTACTTTAGCAGAGTTTGCAGCTTCTGATAATAATACACCCAGACCAGGTTAATGACAGTAGTAAATTACTTACTACTCTAAGTTCCTTGAAGAAACAGAACAATAGTGAAAGATAAAGCTTCTGCTTCTGCTAGTTGGTATGTTACATCATCCTATCATCCTGCAAAATTCTTAGTCAAGTCAAATTATATAGATTAACACTGTCACAGGATATTAACTTTCTAGTGATTACCATTGACCTTTCTTTTTTCCCTTCAGGTACAGTATTGTTTTTAATGTGTTACAGGAGAATCATTCTCTTTTAGTCTTGGGCTGCTTTTCATTGTTTTTCACTTCTACGTATTTCATATTTGGTTCTATTTTGCATATTCCATACACATATTTCCATATTTTTTAATTGATTATGGTTATATTGATGGAGGTGTTTTTAAAGCCCAAAAGGAAAAATGATGAAGTAACAGCCAGCTTGTCCAGTTACTCTTAGCTTTAGAATCAACTAACTTTAAACAGAGATACTTGCATGTTTAAATGAGAGAATTGAAGTATTTAAGTTAATATGCATAGGTTGTATTGATTTTTTCAAAAAATAAGGCAAGGTTTCTGGTAAATGGTGGCAAACATTTTAACTGTGTTCATTCCAATTCCTTTCTTGAAACACATCCCACAAAGAAATACATTAATTATATGATTGATTCTAAGGGCAGATCTGGAGCCATATTTAGAGGAATTGTCATGTCAGGCCAAACCGTCAGCCAGTTTATGCAGAGTAGAGAGAACATTTTCTTCCTCTTCTTCTTTTTTTAAAAAGATTTATTTATTTTTGGCTGCGTTGGGTCTTAGTCGCAGCACGTGGGATCTTCCTTGAGGAATGTGGGATCTTTGGTTGTAGCGCGCGGGTTTCTCTCTAGTTGTAGCCTGCGGGTTTTCTCTTTTTACTTGAGGTGCGCGAGCTCAGTAGTTGTGGCACACAGGCTTAGTTGCCCTGCAGCACGTGGGATGTTAGTTCCCTGACCAGGGATCGAACCTGCATCCCCTGCATTGTAAGGCAGATTCTTTACCACTGGCCCACCAGGGAAGTACCCATTTTCATCTTTTTAAAAAAATGAGTAGAAGGAAAGCCTTGTTTATTCTCCCGTTAGTAATTGCGTTCTGGTGTCCTGGAGAACAAGAGAAGAGTACTTGCCCCAAAATGTATTAGAATCCTTGGAGAAAGTTTTTAATTAAATTCTAAATATCCTTAACCGTAGCTCATCTATAAAATCTTCATTACTCTGTTTAATGTCATCTGTCTGAATTTCTAAATTATATTCAGTGTTTTTTCCTTCTTGTTGGTTGCTGTTATTACCGTAAGGCAGATATTTGTCTCCAAATCTCTTCTAATGTGTGAAAATTCCAAAATATGAGAAATCTTCTAATTTGAAAGTAATGATTTGGCAGCAAGAGAATTTTTCAGGGGAGCAAAATCATTTTAAACTTTTGAAACTTCAATTTCAGCATTAGGTCAATTTATCATTTGATAGAATGTAACAGTACTAAGTAAGCACATTGAATGCTATCATATGGTGTACTAGTTCTGGTGAATTTTTAATATGATTATTTTTCTTATCCTTCCAGCTAACATCTCCTTTAAAATTTCTTGGAATTGGGGTTTATATTTGAGAAGTACCGTTTTCATTTTTAACTGATGACATATTTCACTTTGGTTTGTTGAACCCCAATTCCATAATTATTTTTATCTTTTTAAAGATGTATGGAGATTTTTTTCATCAGATAATTAACTATATTGCTCTGAGATTTATTTTCCTATAAATGCTTAATTTACAAAGTAATTGATAGACTTATTGGAACTTATTGATGGCTGCTGTATTTCCTCAACCTTTTCAGTATTCTTCAGGTCATGTTAAAAAAAACCCAACTCATTATTTTAAGTAGTCTTTATGAATTCTAGAGAATGCATGGAAATTTAGGGTAGCTTTGTTTGTAATAGTGAAAAAGTGGAAGCAGCTGAAGTCAGCCTCAATAGGGGCAAAATAAATTGTGAAATACCCGTTCAATAAAATACTACACAGCTATGAAAATTAATGAGCTAGTTTGTATGTACTGTTAAAGAGAGATGTCTAAGGTATATATTAAGTGAAAATGAGTAAAATGTAGAATGCAAATAGTTTGCATTTATGTAAAGCTAAAGCTGTACAGATATGTAAATAACAAACATATATACAGAGAAAAATTTTAAGTGATTTCTGAGAACCATTATCAATGGTTACTTCTGGGGAAAGAAACTAGGAAAAATGAGAATAATTTGCATTTTCATATTAATTTCCTGTTTTTCTTCACTGCTTTGATTTTTCTTTTTTTTTCTTTAGCCTCTGTTTCTATGCCTTTTTTTTTTTAATGAGCATGTTTTATTTTTAAAACAGGAACACTTTTTTTAAAATGTACCCATTTACTTAGGAAACAATGAATAGGAGACTATTCTTTTGGTGTCTTCCATAACCTTTTTTGAATGAAAATTGATTATCTTCTAATTTCCGATGATTGTCACGAAAGCTTTAAGAAAAATGCCACGCTGATTTTCATTTAAAACTTCTAGTGTTGAGTAGGTCATTTTATTGAACTCTTTTTTTTTTTTTCCTTAGTTTGCTTTTACAGTTTGATTCTGAAAATGAAGAGCAGAGCTCTGCCTCTGCTTGTAAGGTGTCCCGTGAAAGGTCACTACCCTAAAGCAATTTGTTCTTCAGAATGAACAATGTAATCTTTTACTTCATTCTAAAATATTAATTATCTTGATTAGTTAGTTCTTGTAAGGCCAGAATTAAGCTTGGTTTAAAAACTTAAATTTGATTGAACACTGCAGCATTCTATTCACATTGCCAAACTAAATTTATAGATTTGGAGACAACTCAGACAAACTTTTTTGAGTGTGTTAATTTTAATTTATTTCGTATTTTTCTGATAACTTCTAAACCTTAAGTTCGTAATGTTCTGGAAGAAACATGAATTTTGAAATCATACATATTTGTAAAAAGTACTCATAGGATGGTTAAAATTAAAATAAGTGAGATAACATATGTAAAGTACCCTGAAGAAAGACTTGGCCACATAACAGACCTTCAGTAATAATAGTTGTATGCATCTACTTTTAGAAACAAAACTTCATTCATGATAAAAATCATATACAGTGTAAAAGGTTAGTGTGGCAATTGGTAAAGTGATGCAATTAAAATTTTACCCTGATTTTTGACTCTTTACTTTGAACGTATTGACTCCTCTGGCTAGTGTTGCTTCTATGTTCTTCCAGCCTGTGTCACTTTTATTCCTTGTAACTTTATGCTTTGATGAAATTAGTCTTCAAAAGCAATTGATAAAGTCAGCTCAGTTTGTAATGAGATCACAGAAACTGGCATCACTTGAAACAGAACTGATAAGTTAAAAAAAATGTTTCTAGCCTCTCATTCCATCTTCCAAAGATATTAATGGGATTTAGGTTTCTACTGTTCTTATTACTTTAAATTAGAGAAATGCTGTTAATTCAGCAGATTTAATAAAAATCTTTGTAATTCTATATAAGTATAAATGGAAGCCAAAAATCTATTACTTGGTAAATCTTTCATACACTTTACAATGTAAGTTTTATGTAGTGCCAATTAATGTTTAAAAACTGACATAGTAAATAACATACCAAACATCAGCAGTTTTTTATTAAAATAATTTATTCTTTTTTAACAATTCACTAAAATGCATTATTTGAAGCTTATACCTACAAAAATCTATTTCTGCATTTGAAATATTACCTCTGAAAATAATAAGTAAAAAATTGTTTTATTGCAGGGGGCTCAGTTTAAGTGTATAGCAAAATAAACTGGAAGTTTGGTGTCTGCATGCTTAAATCTAATTATAAGTTGATACTGACTGGAGCTAGACAGTTATGTTCTGTATCAGTGATTTTGTGATTTAAGGTTGGAAATAATGGTAAATCTCCTGCCTCACAGAGTTGGTGAGAATAATTTGTAAATGAACTTTCATAAAGGAAATACTGCGTTTTTGGTGTTACTCTTTTATTTAGAAACAAATACTGAGTAATATTTTTATCAACTGCATATGGTTTTATTGGATTGTGAGATAAGAACTATTCATTCCCAAACATTTATTCAGTACTTGGTATTTGCTACACATTGTGCCAGCAGTGTGTATAGTGACAAGATGAGGTTCTGGCATTGACAGCTTAAAAGGGAGTGGAGCATTAAAAGCAAATAATTATGGTATACAGTAACAAATGTGGTTAACAGATGTAGTGGGACAAAGGAGGAATTGATTCTGTTGGGGATCTCAGGAATTCTTCCCAGCGGCTGTGCTTGAAGCATGGTAAGTAAGAGTGTTAACAGCAAAATGGGATAATGGTGATCATAAGTAGACTGAAATTAGGTAAATATTTACTTCAGCGTTGAACAAATACTAAAGGTAGAAGGAGAACAATAGTCAGTTCATTAGATGTTTACTGAATAGCTACAAGGGATAAGTCCCTGTGTTAGCCAGAGGGGCTACAAAGCTGCCAAGGTCTGGTGCCTACTCTGAAGGAGCTCACAGTCTGGCATGTGTGTGTAGGAGCTGTGCCCCAGGGCAGGGGTGGAGTGACGGTGCTGTGGGAACTTCCTGCTGTCTGACCAGGCCAGGGCGTAACTGCTGAATCCCAGAGGGCAGCTGTGAGTTTGTAAGTAATTCGCCCTCTTGAGTACTGAGTTAAAAATGGACTGACATGAGAGAGGAGAGAAATTTTAAGAAATTAATAGTAGTTTTAAAACATATGTGACATAGTCTTGAAGGCTTAAAGTCAGTTAATGGATAGGGTATGGTTTAAATAATGGGAAGCTGACCCATAGTAAGGCCAAAGCAAGTGTCAAAGTAATAGGTACAAACCATGCTATCAAAAGGGATCAAAATTATGCTGTCTACGGATACTATTGCTTATCTCATCTAGAATCTCTTAACTAGGTTTACCAGTCAACATATTTACTGAAGAGATTCCCTATTGATCTCTAAGTCATTGCCCATGTAAATGAGTTCTTTTCCTAATCTGGCCCCAGCTCTCTAGTCAAGATCTCTGGTTGTTGAGGACTTCCCGTGCAAAGAACTGTATTTAACAGCCCTCTTTTTCATCTCAAATAATCACTCTTGAGAATTCTAAAACCTGGGTGAAATAAAAACTATTTTTTTCTTTAAAAAGGGTTGCAGATGTGTGCTCAAGGTTTTATTCTGTTTTTAAGAACATTTCTAGGTCTTTCATTGCAAATCTTTATCACACTTTTCCACCATTGGACATAATTTTGCTCAATTTTATTTTTACTAGGCCTTTAAATTTGTTGATCTGTTTACTCATTCTTTCCTCCCTCATTCCTGGAGTGGGAGAAAGGCACTCAAACTCAGATTGAAAAGCAAAGCTTCCTCCTATGTTCTTCATCTGTCACTCTCTGATTCTTACCAACTTCCTTTTGTATTTTAATTTCTTCCCTTTAGTCTTGAAACAGGCTAAATCCTTCAAAAAGGAAAAGAAAAAAAAAAGGAAATTCCTTATACGTATTTCCCCTCGCACTTTTCCTTTTTCTTTCTACCTTCATCTTTATTTTTTATTTAGTTTTTTTTTTTTTGCGGTACGCGGGCCTCTCACTGTTGTGGCCTCTCCCGTTGCGGAGCACAGGCTCCGGACGCGCAAGCTCAGCGGCCGTGGCTCACGGGCCTAGCCGCTCCGTGGCATGTGGGATCTTCCTGGACCGGGGCACAAACCCATGTCCCCTGCATCAGCAGGCAGCCTCTCAATCACTGTGCCACCATGGAAGCCCAGCCTTAGTCTTCTTACCTGCAGTTTGGGGGAGGAATATGGCAAAGAATGTTTTTAAAAAAAGGAGTATCATTGAGAATGCAAAATAATACACTGTAAATTATATTAAGTCATTTAACAATATTAAACTGAAAACTTGTAAGCCAAGCTAGCCCTGGAAAAAGTTGTGAGCAAGGCAATATGCCTTTGTTGCTTCTCACCCTTACCATCTCTACAAGGTTCTCTTATCTCTCATTTCAGGGTATGCTGTGGTCAGTTCATTTCTATTCTTCAAAGCCTGCTGTAAGGAAAAGGGAATAGCATGATTGATGTTCACTATGTGTCAGCCTTTTTATTAGAAGTTTTACATGTATTTTCATTTAGTTACTAAGGTGACAGTCAAACTTGTGACACCGGCCCTCCTTCCCCAGCTTCAAATTCTAGTTAGTCAAACTGCCTAGTCAAGTTTGTTATGAAATTTATTTACATCACATGAGGATACACACAAATACATATGTACCTACCTACCTAGGTAGATTAATAATCCTCTTTTGTGTAAAGAAGTAGTGTTCCCTCAGTGGTAAAGAGTTTAGCTTTTGAAGCCAGACTACTTGAGGAAACCAGGGCTCCAGAGATTGTCACCTGCCCAAGGTCACATATCATTAGTGGCAAATCTACTAAAAGGATTCAGACCTGCATGTGATTGACTCCAATACCCATTCTTACAACTCCTTTCAATCACTGCTCTCTACCCTTCTTTTCTGTTTATTCTGTTAGTACATGAAAGAGTGAAATATTTCCTAAAATCCTATATTTCTGTTATGTATGTCACATTTTATGCAAAACAAAAATTATTTTCACTTTTGGTGAGTCTAAAAGTACATTTGATGATAAATAAAGAAGCTCTGTAGTTAGAATTTGGTAATATGGTGATGCTAGATTTAACTTTACACTGGAGCCTGAAGGTCTAGGAGAATCAGAGAAAACCTTGTTTTTTCTTAGATGTCATTGTTTACCTTGAGCATGAAAAATAGAGCAAGTTGTTAGAAAGCTTAGAGGAATAAAAAATAATAACCATCATGCTGCCCTGGAAGTAAAAGGAAATGATAAAGCATATACCTACAAGCTCAGTGATCAGTGATTTTAGCTATTGGCCAGACATTTAATTTACGTAAAAAATGGTGTGAGATGATGCTTTAAAACGTGTATCTGCAGACAGTTTTTGTGTCATTATTTATTTTGATATACTGACAACTGGCCACTTTAATTTGCACTTGTAATACAACTGAAATTATCTCATGAACATATATATCAGCACCCCTCGCCCCACACTGGGTTGTCCTGTAAACAAAACCTTATTATACTTGAACAGATATATTAAGGCTAATCTATGATAGCAGTTTGCTTGAATAAGCATTTAGACTGGGAAAGGCATCCTTTCATCTTAAAATGTATAGTGAGTCTTTGCTTCCCACCCTCAAGCCCGTCTCTTCTCCATCACTGGGCTGGGTTGGAGGTGTAGAAATCACCTTAAGCCAAGTCAGTGCAAGATCATAAAAGGTATGAAGAATGGCAATTCTCTGAAACTTAAAAATATCATCCTTATTCTCTTACCTTATCTTTGCCCTAGTTCTTTGCTGATGGATGCCATCATTTCTTTGATATTTGTAGGGTTTAGGAGAATGTGGACCAATACATCTTTCTTCTTCTGATTACTTTCTATACGTGGGTTCTCAGCGATAGGAAAGTTAGAGAGTCCATGAATAGAGTGTAGCAACATTAAAGGAAAGCTGTTGAGAAAATATTTCTGCCATATTTATTAAGCAATAGCATGGTTTTCCTGGTCATTAATGTTGAGCTAATTTCCTTTCTGTCAGGCCCTTGCAGTATTTCATTTTTTTCATTAAAAAGGTGGGCTCTGTGAAAGCATTGATGTCTTACAATAGTCAAAATCGAAGCAGAGGACTCTCAGGTCTCTGGGACCACAGAGGCAAAGTTTCTGCTTTTGAGACAGGTCTCTCTTCTCTTTTTATCCCCCTTGAGATAAGCCTTGATTCTGAGATAAGCCTCTAGAGCTTTGATTAGAGAAATGGCCACAATAAAATGTGAATTTTCTCATGTTTTTTCAAGTAGCACACTTGAGTTTATGGTGCATATAGACTACTTACTAGAGCTCTCTCCCCTTTGCTGCTTGAGGGCAATTTTCTCTCCATGGTACTCTTAGTGTGACTAGGATAGCTGGCTGATGTTTGTAGGAAGCACTACTCTTAAGTCTTCTGGTGAAGGACTTCTCACTGGTTTGTACTGGATTCTCTTCAGTGGAACTGTTGATCTCTCTTTTCCATCTTGTGCATACCTGCCTACCCCTCCCCCCAGTCAGTGTGTCAAAGTGCTTTGTCAATAGCATGGTACTATATAAATATAAAGTCAGAATGGTGCTTGAACACGAGAAACTGTTTTGTAAGCTGTTTTCATAGGTCTGGTCTTACTTGAAGTTAACCAGTTGGAATGAGGTTCTTGGCTTAAAAATAGGTTTAAAAATCAGAAATCTTCCTATTAAATGAGTAGCAATTATTCTACAGATTAATAACTAAAGTACAAGCTAGTGTGAGTAATGCCCTAAGTCTCCCTCTTTTAGGGGATGCCAGAAATGTCTAGTTTGTCAAGTGGCCACTCTCTGCGCCCTTTCCCATCACTCACACGTGCCTGAGTCTCCGTTGCATCAGAAGGTTGACCCCTAGCTCCTCCCAGGACCAAGTAGTTTTTCCCTTGAGCTACAGGAACCAGCCACTTAAGGCAGATCCTGCTGGTGAGCACCATGAACTGACCTGAAATGCGGAATACCACCTTTATTTGAAGCCTTTATTAAAACAGCAAGAGAGAATTTAAGTCACACCCCTAACCGAGGCTGACTAGAGCAGCAGAGGGAGAAAGAGTAGTAGAAGCTGGCAGGGGAGGACAAGCACAGGCTGCGACTTGTGTTCTCCAGAGGGACCCTGCCCAGCAGGCCCCGGCCCTTCCTGATGTAGCTTCTCCTTCTCTGACAGGTGTACATCAACCTGGCCTAAAATATTAAAAAACATTTTAATTTTTCCTTTTCAATGCAATATCATCAACATAGAGGTAAACCATATTCTGACTTGGCAGTATGGTGAAGTCGTTAAGACCCCAGACTCTGCCTGCATTTGCTTCCCGGATCTGTAGTTACTGGTGAAGTGATTTTGGACAGATGATTTAAGATCTCTGTGCTTCAGCTGCTTCCTCTGTAAATAACCCTCATGAGCCTTATAAAGAGAGTTGGGTGAGTTAGTATTTGAAAAGCTCTTTAAAACAATATCTGCCATAGGATAAGCTCTTTTTAAGTGTTTGCTATTATCATTGATGATTTAAATATAATCCTGAAAGAAGCCTAAGGCACTCTCTTCTGTCCTATTGAATACAGCATTCAATCACTCATTCAACAAATATTTATTAAGAGCATACTACGTGCTAGGCATGTTAGTCTGTCTCATTCCCAGTAGGCTTCATACTATGAGTATGACCCGAACCCAATTATATTATAGCAGTCTGAATTTCTGTCCCAATACTGCATTTGAAATCTAAGAGTGCAGATGGTTCTTATTCACACTCTTAAAGGTAAAGTGCATAATTTGGGCTTGGGTAGTATCGGCCTGAATGTCTGGGAGCTCTTGCTAAGTGACAGGATCATATTCAGCTGATCCTAATAGGGAGAGCCTGGTGGCCCTGTAGCCTCAGGCAGCAAAACTTCCCCCTTGTCTGCGTAGTTACTCTGCTGCCAGAGACTGGCGGATGAGTTAAGGGCTAAGACTCCCTTTAACCAGCAAAGAAAGGAACTAGTTTTCTTGGGACCCACAGGCTGTTGGAACAGCCCCACCTTACTCCCCTTCTCCTACATCATTTTATGTCACACATCACAGGTGTGCAGTGGTCTCCAACATTATTGTTTACTTGTATTTTTCCCATACTTTTTGAGTCTTTTTTTTTTTCCTATATAAAAGTGTACACATTTAGGGGAAAAATAGAGCCTACTACTAATTCTACTCCCAGAGATAAGTGGACTAATTTATACTCTATTGGGGAGACAAGAAGATACTAAAACTGACAAAAAAGGGTAGAATTACAGAAAATTGTAAGGGGAGATTTCCAAAACACATATGTGGCCTCTTCCCAGTGTTGCCTCGGTCTGACCCTGTCCTTGATACATGAATCCCAGGGGTTCTCGAAGAACTGGGCACTAAGAACCATTCTTAGGTTATATACTGAAATTGATTTCCTCATCAACCTGCCTGATAAAAGATGAGATACGGTCCTGGGTGCTTAAAACAACAGAGTGGAATGATACTAGGATATATAGTAGGCAGAAGAGAGGAACAATGAAGGCCTAAGTAGGCATGAGGGAATGAGCAGTCCCATGGCTGTGACTTCAGCTGTGGTGACAGTTGTGTGTCAGAAGCATATACACTGGCATCACTGTGTGATGTTTTCTTTAAAAAAGATACTTGTACCCTTTCTTTGCATCATGGATTCCTTTGGTGGGAATCTTCTATAGCCTACAGACCCCTTCTCAGAATAAATTTTTAAATGAATAAAATATACAGGATTACAAGGGAAACCAGTTATGTGTATAGAATACATTTATCAAAAATTTTTAAAATTTGTATGTACTATATATGTGCTTCTTCATAAATGTATTAAATCATGTGATCTAACATTTAGAGTAAAAATGATTATAATTTCAAGGTGGTGTTGAAAGGAAAAAATTACTTCAAGATATGTAGGTGACCAAGTCACAGGAATTGCTAATATGACTGTAGTGGTGTTTTTTTTTGTTTTTGCATACATTCACAATAGGATGAAATGCTAACTTGGAGGGTGAGGTTAGCAAAAATAAAGATGTATATTTTTCTGGCCAGGTTTACAAATATCCCTGAATTCTATGTGTGGACCCCTGGGTCCATGAGCCCAAGGTTGAGAACTCCTGTTTAGAAGCAGCATGGAAGGCAGTACTGCCAGAGTGAGGGGTATTACGTTAGATACTATGAAGACAGTGGAAAATTCTGTTTGTTGATAGGCTTTATGATAAAGGAAACTTGTCCTCCATTTTGGATTTTTTTTTTTAAATCAAAGATGTATGATTTTTTAATAAGGTTTTCTTCAAACTTCAAGGCCTTTTCATTTTCTGTATTAGTACCTTGACTTACCTGTAAAATTTGTAGAACCCTATGATCTTTTTAACTTAAACATTGAATATGTAATATTGTAATAAGAGATCATTTAGGATTGTATTTTTCTTTTTTTTTAGGACCGTATTTTTCTGTTCTGACACACGCATATATGTGTGTGTGTGTGTATATATATATATATATATATATATATATGTAGTTCTCATTATAATTTTTAGATTAAAGTGTATTCCCCTACATTTCAAAAAACTAGGCAGGCTAATCACTCATTTCTGTTTGTACTTATGCTATTTAATCTAAAATGTTTAGAACTATTGAAATAAATATTTGAATGAGCAAAGTCATTGGACAATAATCCAAAGGGATGTGGCAATCAGTTGGCTCTAATTTCCTTGCTATTCTTTTCATTAGGTTATAGAAACTGAAATTTTCTATTCTTGTTCTGACCCCCAAGAATACACATAAAGTGAGTTTTCAGTTTCACTAGTTGCTCTTTGCTTATATGTTGATTTTAATATATTTTTGTGTTTAATTGCTAAGTTCTTTTAGAAATAAATCCTTGGAGGTAATGTGCCAAGAAGCTCTAGATTTTTGAAATTTTGTTGTCACTTTTAGATCTTCATTCCTCCTGCCTCCTGACATCCAGACTGACTTCTCCCGGTTTATTTTATTTCCAGTTGCTAAATGCAATGAACACAGTCAGACATAGTCAGAAGGCAAAGGCCTGTGAGTTATGGGTGATTGCTTTTTTGTATTAACAGTGCCTATGGAGGGTCTCATTAACACGCACAGCATGGGGAATTTTTGCAGCTACCACACACAGCTCAAAAAGCCCAACTGCAAAGCAGACTTGATTGTTTATGCCTCAGTATTTTTATTTGGAGCTTTAAAGGATGTTAACAAACTTCTTGGGGCAGGTGGAATGCCATATGGCACAGGGACTGGACCACCGCCATAGCTGTAGAGATTTATTGAAGCTTCTCCTTCTAGTGGGAGTGATATGAGCCCTTGGACTGTTTCCATTCAGTGATGACATTCATGTACAGATCGGCCATAAACCTACTTAAAAGAGAACAAACGAGCAACCATCTAGAAAGAGACTTCTCGTTTTAATATATACTTATTGATAGTACCTGAAAAAGAACATCTTTATTAACACTGTCTTTATTGGATTCAAACCTTTTTTTTTTACATATTGACACATTTTAAAAATTTTATACAGATACTATTGTGGGGTAATCGGGGTGGTGGTGGGAGATACAGATGTACTGGTTTCCTATATACTAACTGAATACTCCTAAATTCAGATTTTATGTCACACACACACACACACACACACACACACACACACACACACACACACACACACACACACACACACACACACACACACACACACACACACACACATCTATGGATAGTCCTGAATGGTGGCATAGCCATTAAGAGGCAGTGTCTGGGGCCTGCTGGGGTAACACCAAAAGTCACACTGCTCTTTGAGTTCTACCATTAGCACAGCAACCTTCCTCACCACAGTGTGTTTATGCCTTCCTTGAGGCAGGGTGGAAAGAATTGCTTTTGCAGTACTGCTTGCGACAAGTGCGTCTCGTGGTCTCTGTAGTAAGACCAGAAGCTCTAGAGAAGGAGAGGGCGGGGAGGCTTTTTCAGTGCTTGAGAGAGTGAATGGATTATATCCTTGTTAAACAGAATTTGGAGAAATTGAATATTTGTTACTATGTCACTGACTTCAAATTATCAATACATATGTACTATAGAATACTGTACATAATTCACATTATGTAATATAGTTTTTTATAAATGGAAGCTGTCATTTTATGTGGAAATTGACACTGCAAATAATTTTAAGTAAATATTAAACATAGAAGAACATTTACTTATTGACTCCTTTTTCACTATTTTTTTCCCCCATTTCTCTTTGATTCCTAAGGCAGAATTATAATTTCTCTCAGGAATACCCCAGAATACTCTTTGATTCTTCGTGGCTGCTCGTATACCTATAATAAGGAGTGAACCAAACATATGAAGAAAAATTGTTTCATTGGATATAAAATATAAGAACTTCCATTCATGGGCACTTACTATTTTCATAAATAAGCTACACCCCTTATGGTTTCCCTATTATTGTGACAACAATGCAAACTGGGTGCTATTATTTCCATTTTATAAATGCAGAAAATGAGACCAAGAGAAATCAAGTAACCTCCTCAAATTCTCATGGGCATAGCTATTAAGAGGCAGAACTGGCTTTTAAAAAACCATTATCACTTGAACTCCAGAGTCCATCTTCTTTCCTTTATGTCTAAAATTCTGTCTTTTGTTTCATGGCAGATATTTCATAGGGATTTGCAATTTCCTGATTCAGGCACTTTGCTCTTTTGAGTTAAAAGACCCACAATGATCTCCAAATATGCCCCATAGCAGGAAGTGCTCTTTTAACAACAGCCAAAACTTAGAAATGAGAGGTCATGCTAATGAGAAACAAGACACAATATAGCTGTTGAGGAAAGTGCCAACACAACTTCTGGCTAAGTCTCAGAATATAGCTTCTACTTGTCCCAGTTAAGCTTTGAATGCATATGTAGTCATTTCCCTTTATAACTCTCTGTGGACAGAGTTTGCAGTATCAGATGTGAGATGATAGAAGTGGATCCCAGTAAAGTGAAGCCTAGGAAGCTATGGCCTAAAATATAAACTCTTTTTAAAAAAACTTGTTTCCTTACTGAGCTTGCCAATCTCCATAATTAGTCAGAGGCAATTAAGTACTTTAATTAGTTTGATCTTTATGGAATTTCCAGCATATTTTTGTTTTTCAATCAGAACTAAATTTGAGTATATGACTAATATCCCTTATAAAGTCTTATGTTAACATGCATCAAAACGGTTTACTTCCATTCCAGGTTGGAGATATTTTATTGGCATAGTTTTCACATGCATTTCACAAAAACACAGTGTTTATACATTATTACTTATTTGGAATATCACATCATCCATCTGCAGGCAGCATGGGGTTAAACAGAACATAATGGCTTTTCTTCATTTTTTAGTTTAGATGCAGCCACAAAATAAACATTTAAGATGCATTTATTAATACTTAATGTCAGCATTTAATATAAATGATCATTTAAATTTCTGTTATAAAATAATAGTGAATATAAAAATTTATGTAATCTAGCAAGGCACCAGTTTAAGAGAGAGCTGCCAATCTATGTCTGTAAGATTTAGCATTCAAATCATGGTACAAATTAGGGTTGATTTGATTAATGAATTGCTGACTTCCAAATTTAAATTTACATAAGCACTTCAGAGAATCCAAACTATTTGGAAACTATACTGAGTTATCTTATTTTTCTTGTACTTGTCTCTGCTTCTAGGTCCATTGAGTATATCTATTGGATCAGGTTTTTTTTTTCCTTTCTTATTTGTGCCTAAATCCATTCTTAAAATGATGACTGTCCTCAACTCACAACACACTCTCACCTCTACCCTCCACTCCCAGCTATTTTCTCTGAGGAGCACGATTGATTTCTGCTTTAAGTTTTCATATCCCTTAAAGTCATTTTCTGAACTACTTCATCACTGGGGATACTTTATGCTCTCTTTCCTAATTATAATTTTTCAAACTTATTATTTTCCTTTTCAATTGATAAATCAACTGACAAACTCTATCTTGAATCCAAGATGACTGCTTTCTTGAGTTTTCAAAGAATGTGAGGATTGCTTTCAGTGGAATCTATCACAGAGGGTGGGGGGACTGGACTCAGGTGCAGCCTGCCTCCTCTGTGATTGAATCATGTTGAGGCCTTGGCTTCCTTAGATCTAATAGGATCAAAGATGTGTAAACACCTGGTGGTAGTAGAACTAGAAAACAAACAATGGATTTAGTTCCATTAGTGCTATTAGCTTGGTAAATGGGAATTCTGTCCCAGAGTTCCACACTCTGAGTCCTGAAAACATAAAGGTGATGGGCACCTAAACAGAACTGACTATACTAAGAATGGGACTCGGAAGGAAAAAAATAAGATTCTGTATTATATATTTCAGTTCTACACTCATTCCCTTTTCTGCCACTTAGGGGAAAGAAGTTTAAAAATCTCCTTTTTTTTATGCTTATTTCTTTTCTTGAAGTAAGAAATGACTGTGTGTATTGAAATGTTTGTTCTTAAAGCTTTTGGATCCAAAGAATTGTGTTCAATACTTGTTCTATATGTAAGTAAGGTTTGAGCATATCTAAAGTGAATGATTAGCTAGTTACAAAATTTATAGCTATAGGTTTTAGCTGTAAGAGGTAATCAACAGCATGGAGGCAAGGATAAGAAGCCCTTAGTGTACTTTATTCTTCTGTTAGCTTTTATCATGCTATTGAAAAGCGTTAAGGGCAATTCTTTGTTATTGTTTGTGGCATGCAACTAGATTAAATAATGCTGGTCATTTGCTTAGGATTATATAAAACCTTTGCATTTATCCCAGTATCCACTTTCAAAATTGGAAAGTGCAACAGTGTGGTTTAGGGCAACAGAGCCTTCCTTTGTGCCTCTTACTGATCATCTGGGTTTGGATTCATTGTGCTGCCAAATATTAGCTGTGTATGTTGGGCCACAGCCTATGAATCAAGCTGGGGGCACCCATAGGATGTGTGTATTAGTTCCTCCATATCTCTTTTCCAAACCATTACCTATTTCAGCAATCAAGGGGCTCAAATACATGATTCACTCCTTTCTCTAATCTATTTATTGATCACTTATGATATGTCAGGGAGTATGTAGAGGATTGTATGTATATAACAATGAACAGGACAGGCAAGATCCCAGTTCACAGAGGTTACGTTCTATTATCCAAACATAAATAAGAAAGTATCAGCATAGTGATAGGGTGACAAAGGTACAAGACTATTTGTTAGAAGCATGTTTATAGTATGTGGTTAGGGGAACTGTTATCCATCCCTGCTTTGGAAAATCACATGAAGATATTGCTTTACTTATTCTCCAGCAAATCACAGCAGGGGCAATTGGGCTCAGTGATTTTAAGACATTCTTATTATGTGGATCTCAAACATCTGTGCACATTGTTTACTGGCAATGAAAATAGTATGGTAATAAGGAAATCAGGTAATGTATACTCCTAATTATAGTTAAATAGGTCTACATGTAGTGATAATAATGGTAAGCTAATATAGTCATAATTGTAGGGTAGAAAAATAGTATAGAAATAATGGTATAATATTTGGTGGTTGTAAAATCTAAGTATCATTTTTATTTTTTCAGTAGCATCAACTAAGCACTATAATATGTTTTTTTGGTGTGCTGGATTTAAATTTAAAGAATAGCATTTTTTCTATCCTGTAAACATCGTAAGAACCTAATAAACAGTATATCAAAATTCTTCCTAATTTATAAAATGAAGCACGTGTCTTAAATGGAGCAGCCAGAATGAAAAAGTAGAGGTTTTGTCAATATGTGTGCATAATTGAATTGAAAGTAATTAGTACATTCATTTCAGCACAATTTTATTATTTGGTTCTGTGATTCATGGGAAAGATGCTTGCTGGTTCTTGGGAGTATGTAGATGTCTGCTAGCTAGTTGGAAATAGTAATATGAAGAGCACTTAGCATACTCAGTCACATACTATGTCCCTCTCATGGTATTAGGTGCTTTCTTGTTTCATTTGATCATCAGTAGGACCCCATTTTTACAATAAAAGAAAGTGAAGATCCAGGCAAATACACATAGGGAATGGGGAAGCTAGGATTCAACTTCCTGCCCTCTGATTCCAAGTACCTTGTAGGCCCTTTCCACTCTTTGTAACAGGAAATCCCATCTTCCTGTCATATTTGATGTACCCACATGTAAATAAAAGAAATCTCACAGGTACTTAACTTTCAGTGAATATTTTATGGCAAAAACTAATCTAGGTAAATTAAATTTATGGGTCATCTCCAAAGGTCCTTGTAACAATGATTTTAGTTACTTCATGGACTAAAGGATCTACAGTTAGTGCATAGCAACATTAACTGATCTTCAGTTTTATATTCTATTACTCTATTTGACATCTACACCTTTAAAATTTGGAGATGTGGAAAGACAGAAAGTAATAATTAACAGAAGGGCGAAGAAAAGAGGATAAATTTTTAAAAAGTAGAGCAGTTTGAAATTCAGTAATTAAACCAGGTTTTTGTTGTAGTAACAAACTTTCCCTGACCATTTTCTTATGAACTTTTCATGGGGTACTTTGAAGATTCAACATTTTTCCTATTATTGTTTTCATCCACATTCATCAGTGAACTTGAGGATGGATAGTCATCAAATGAAGTGCATATTCTGGATGAAAAGAATTGTATGAATAAAGGAAAGGATATTAAGGGGACACATTCTTACTTGCTCTCTAATTTTTACTATGTGTAGAAAATAAACTATATTAAACAATATTCCATAACTAGAAGAGAATCACTGAGAAGCCATAGGCAATAAGATTGTCCACACAATGGATCATTTATTTTTCTTTATGATTTAAGTGATTTTATATTATTTTTAAGCAGCATATTTTAATTTTCATGAATTAGCAAAAGGTGGGAGTATGATGCTTTTTTGTCCATCAACATTTGTAAGTAGATTTACAATATGCTGTAGACCCAACAAATGACATCCATATGACAAAACTCAATCTTCTGATCCTTTTTTTCATATGTAACGCATATATGACACTTCAACAGTGAAAGATACTTTTTGATTGTAATGAGGCAAATACATTTCTTCTGTTGACTTGTGTAAAAATGTATTTCCCAATATAAAGTAAAATACTCTGCTTTTCATAAAAGAATATATTTCTTACACTGAAAAATATTCCACCTCTTATTTAAATTATTTTGTGCATTTTTGTTGTTAAAGTTCCATGCTGCAGATCCATACTGCATTTCTTCAGATAATTTCTGATATTATGAATCATGTGATCCCTAATGGAGTATGTACTTATGCATAAACAAATTATAGATTCCTCTTCACAACGAACCTAGGATGGTCTATACATATTTCTTTCCTACCCACCCCTATGTTATATTATTACTCAAAAGTGTATATATAGTACAACTTAGGAATTAAAAGAGTAGACAGTCTAGTTAAACTTCAGTGAGTTTACAATCTGTGCATCAGGGAAAGAAACTTCTGTGAAATGATTTGAAGTAACCGTTACAAGATACAGTTCAGATACGTCAAAAAATAAAACTAAAATGCATACATTCTGAGAATAATGCAGTGGTGATCATTATGTGAGGGAAAGGTTACCAGAAAGTGCTTGATGTTGCTATTTATTCCCCACCCTTTGCATTACACTTTTTTGGGGCTTTGCATTACACTTTTTGGGGGCTTATTTCTCATATAAATTTTTCTTTGGTATACAGTTTTACAGTTTTTTAAAAAAATTTTTACTTGAAGAAAGCTTTTTATGGCCAATAATTTTTAAGACAAAAATTTCCCTTTCTAAGTTGTTAATGATTTTTAAAGAGATTTAATTGAGATATAATTTACATATCATACAGTCTATTTACTGTGTACAATTCAGTGGTTTTTAGTATATTCACAGTATGTGCAACCATCACTAGAGTTTGTATTAGAATATTTTCATCACTTCAGAAAAGAAACCCAGGACCTGTTTGCTTTTACTTCCACCCTCTTCCCCTCATCCCTACCACCCCAGCCCTAAACAACCACATATCTTTTTTTTCTATGTAGAATCCTCTGTTTCAGACATTTTATATGTATGGAATCATATAAATGTGGTATTTTGTGATTGGCTTATTTCACTTAGCATAATGTCCTTTAGGTTCATTCATGTTGTAGTATATGTCAAAATTTCCTTCCTTTATATGACCGAATAATATTTCATTATATGGATTTTACACATTTTGCTTATTCATTCAGCCGTTGACATACATTTGGGTGGTTTTCACATTTTGACTGTTATGAATAATGCTGCTATGTCGGTATGTAAGTTTTTGTGTGGACATATGTTTTCTACTCTCTTGTGTATATACCTAGCAGTGGGATTCCTGGGTCCATGGTAACTCTCTATTTAATTATTCGAGGAACTGTTTTCCAAAGCAGCCGCACCATTTTACATTCCCACCAGTGTTGTATGAGTCTTCCAGTGTCTCCATATTATGGACTGATTGTTTATATGCCCCCAAAATTCATATGACGAAGACTTAACTTCCCATGTGATGGTATTTAGAAATGGGGCCTTTGGGAGGTAATTAGGGTTAGACGAGGTCATGAGGGTGGAGTTTTCATAAGTGCCCTTATAAGAAGTGACCAGTACTTTTATAAGAAGAAAACCAGGTAAGGAATGATTAGTGCCCTTATAAGAAGATATGCCAGAGAGCTTGCTCTACCTCTCTCTGGATCCATGCACCAAGAAAAGGCCATGTGAGCGCACAGCAAGAAGAGAGCTTTCACGGGAAGCCTAACTGGCCCTCACCTTGTTCTTGGATTTCCAAGAACATGCTCCAGAACTGTGAGAAATAAATTTCTCTCATTTAAGCCTCTTAGTCTATGGTGTTCTGTTATGGCAACCCAAGCTGACTAATACACTCCATATTCTGGTCAACAGTTGTTATTATCTTCTTGATTATAGCAATCCTAGTAGGTATAAAGTGGTACCACATTGTGGTTTTGATTTACATTTCCCTAATGACTAACTGGTGCTGAGCATTTTTTTTTATGTGTATTGATTGGTCATTTGTATACCTTCTTTGGAGAAGTGTTAAACCAATTAACACTTAAACCAATTTTTAATTGGGTTATTTGTCTTTTTATTATTGAATTGTAAGAATTCATTATATATTCTGAATGAAGAGTTGTAAAAGTTATTTATATATTATGGGCCAATTTCATTCTATAACTATCCAGTTATCCTAGTACCATTTGTTAAAAAGACTGTTCTTTTCCCATTGGATCGTCTTGGCACCTTTGTCAAAAATCAATTGACCATGGGCAGATATGTGGGTTTATTTCTGTACTCTCAATTCCATTAATATGTCTGTCCTTGTGCAAGTACCACACTGTCTTGAGTACCACTGCTTTATAGTAAGTTTGAAATCAAGAAGTAGGAGTCCTCCTACTTTGTTTTTTGTTTTCAATACTGTTTTGATTATTCTGGGTCCCTTGTGATTCCATATGAATTTTAGAATCAGCTTCTCATTTTCTACAAAGAAATGTTTGTTTTCTGTTGGGAATTGCATTGCATCTGTGTATCATTTTGGATAGTATTTCCATCTTAACAATGTTAAGGCCTCTGAACAATATATAGGTATATTTCCACTTATTTTGATCTTTGATTGCTTTCAACAATGATTTGTAGTTTTTAGAGTACATGTCTTGCACTTTTGTTAAATTTATTCCTCTGTATTTTGTTCTTATTGATACTACTGTAGATGGAATTGTTTTCTTAATTTCTTTTTGGATGGTTCATTGCAAGTGTGTAGAAATACAATTGACTTTTGTATATTGATCTTGTATCCTGCAACCTTACAGAACTTCTTTATTCTAAAAGTTTTTCAGTGGATTCTTTAAGATTTTCTATATACAAGATTATGTCATCTGTGAATAGTTACTTTTACTTCTTCCTTTCTAATCTGAATGCATTTTATTTCTTTTTCATGCCTAATTGTCCTGCTAGAACCTCTAGTACAGTGTTGAATAGAAGTAGCAAGAGCATATATCAGTGTCTTGTTCCTGATCTTAGAGGGATCTTTTTAGAGGGAAAGCATTCAGTTTTCACCATTAGGTATGATTTTTAACTGTAGGTTTTCATAGATGCCCTTTATCAGGTTGAGGAAGTTCACATCTCTTCCTAGTGCTTTTTGGTTTGGTGGTGGTGGTTGTTGTTTTACCGTGAAAAGGGTATTGAGTTTTTCAGAGGCTTTGTCTGTGTATACTGAGATAATCATGATTTTTGTTTTTTCTTATTTTGGTTTGAGTTATTACATTAACTGATTTTCAAGATGTTGAGCCAATCTAGTATCCTTGAGATAAATTCCCTTTGGTTATGGTGTATAAATATTTCTATATGTTGCTGCATTTAGTTTGCTGGCATTTTGTTGCTATATTTGCATCTATATTCATAAGAGACATTTGTGTTTTTCTTGTGATATTTTTGTCTGGTTATGGCATCAGGGAAATACTGGCCTCATAGAATGAGTTAGGATGTATTCTCTCCTTTAATACTTTGGAAGAGTTTTTGAATACATGGTATTAATTGTTTATATGTTTGTAAAATTTAATGGAAAAGCCCTCTAGACCTGTGCTTTTCTTTGTGGACAGGTTTTTTTAAAAAACTATTTTAATTGCTTCATTTGTTATACAATTTATATTGCATATTACTTATTGAGACGATTTTAGTAGTTTTTGTCTTTCTAGGAATTTTTCCATTGCATCTAAGTTATCTAATATGTTGCCATACAATTGTTAATAGGTTTTTTTTTTATAATCTTCTTTATTTCTGTAGGGTCAGTAGTAATGTCACCTCTTTCATTTCTGATTCTAGTAATTTGAATCTTCTCTCTCTTTTTCTTTTTTTTTGAAAAGGGTAAATTTTGCTCTGTAAACTATGCCTTCATAAAGTAAAAACAAAAACTATTGTTTGACCTATTTTTTTCATTTAATCTTGTAAAGAAAAACTCTTATTTCGTCTGCTGCTCTCTACTATTACTACACTCACAACACTTCCGACACAAGATGTGTGGGTTTAATCTCATACTGTCCAATTCTCTGATGCCAGCTGGGTGTCCTACAATTCAATTCCATTCTGACACTATCTACCTGGAGTTAGTGTCAGATCCTACAAGTTAAAAGTTCCACAAGACTGCCCTCACTTCAGAAGCCAGTCACAAGTCCCAAGTTGTCACTTGTGCTTCTGGCCAACCAGCTATACATTGGGCTTCCCTCTACTCCCTCCTCAGGTCTGATAATTTGCTAGAACGACTCACAGAACTCAGGGAAACATGTACTTATGTTTACCAGTTTATTATATAATAAAGGATACAAATGAATAGCCAGATTAAAGAGTTACATACAGCCAGGTCTGGAAGGTTCCTGAGTGCTGGAGCTTCTGTCCCTGTGGAGTTGGGTGTGCCTCCTAACCACCCACCCACCTCCTGGCATGTAGCTGTGTTCACTGACTCAGAAGCTCTCTGGACGCTATAGTTCAGGGCTTTTTATGGAGGCTTCATCATATAGACATGACTGATTTTTAACTCAGTTTCCAGCCCTCTCCCCTCTCCAGAGTTCTAAGCTTCTAACCATGGCTTGGTCTTTCCAGTGCCCAGCCTCCATCCTGAAGCTATCGCTGAGCCCACCAAGAGTCACCTCATTAGAACAAAGACGCTCCTGTTACCCAAGAAATCCCAATGGATTGGGAGCTCTGTATCAGGAACTGGGATCAAAGGCCAAATAGTAGAATGAAAGATGCTCCTGACACTTTTTATCATCTAGGAAATTACAAAGATTTTAGGAGCTCTGACCAGGAGCCGGGGACAAAGACCATATCAGCACTTTAGGATAGATAATCTTATTTTCTTCATTTCAGAGAGGAAGAAATCAAAATGTGGAAAAACTTAAGGGGAAAGGCAGGATCTAGGGGAAAGGCAGGATCTTTTTCATTCAGGCTGAGTGTTGTTTAATCTTTATCTCTTCTGGATGAAAATTGGATTTTAAGTTTAACTTTTTAAATTCAAAAGTGTGAAAGCTTTTAATTCCTATTGCTTAGGTAAAATTTTCAGGCTCTTAAATATGAGTGATGGCTTCAAACACAGCTTTTTGTGCCATAAGCCAGACATATTAGTGTTAACTCAGCTTCCTGGGAGCTGACCTACAGCCATTTCTTGGGCTATTCTGACTCCTCTCTTTGAGTAGGTGCGGGAAGTTTGTAATTAGCATGGGAGTGGATAGGTACACACTTCAGGGTTTTCTTTTGAACGTGACTAAGTCAGGATGGGGGAATTGTTGGCTGCTTCAGTAAAACCTTTTCCTTGACCTTCTACAGGCCCTCACAGTGGATGAGTTGTATGTGGAAGCAAGAAGTTACTAGTGTGCTAGTTAATCCTAACTGGCCTGCAGAGTTGGAAAACATAGTATCAGGAGGACTCCGAAATTAAGGCAGTAGTTTCTTCTGACTTTATTTCTGGTAGATTAAAAAAAAAAAAAACAAAAAACAAAGCACTTTTCAGTTTAATAGAGCTCATTATTTGCTTTTATAAAATGTAAAGGCTCCTTAAGGCAATGAGAAGCTATTAAGTGCCTACTGTATACTTAGTATTTGTTGGCTTTTTATTATCTATTAGAAAGTCCAGCCCACTTAGAGGAATTCTTTTAATGTTAAACTTTATATATGTATACCTCTCCTGCTTTTCATCTTTCTCTCTCAACATTTATTGCATTGATTCCAAAACATCTTTCAGATTCTTTCCCAGCAATTTAAATTTGTGCATCTGTGCCAAGAAGGGATTATGTTTGTTGCCATGCACATGCTTTATGGGGCTATGTTCTTTTTTTCAATAATTCTTTTACCAGAGTCTTTATGAGGCTGGTTAATAGTTTTTCATACGGTAATAGAATTTTCTGAAGCAGAGAGAATGTAATTGTGAAATTTAAAAATACGCAAACAAGAGCCGGAAGATTTAGGCTGTGTATTTTCTGTAAGCACTGTGAACTTTGAAACCAGCAATATGTTTTTGCGTTGGGTGAGGTAATAGCTTCAAAAATATTACGTGCAATAAAAATATAGATTATGGCTCTAGGCAGTGTGTGTGTACCTGTGTGTCTGCATGGTAATATGCCTTGAATCAGGAATCAGAAGACTACATTTTGTTACTTGTCAGCTATAGGAAGCCATTAATCCCTGTTTGCCTCAGTTTTCTAATTCCTGATACCTGCCTCACCTCATTTTTAACTGTGCAATGAGATTTACTATGTGAAAGGGCTGGAAACTGTAGAGTTGTTAAATTGTGAAATAGTATCGTTATAAGTCCGTGTGTTTATAGCCAGTTCACTGTTGATTGTAGTATCATTTTAATGAGACTGAGGTCAGGGTCCCAAGATTTTAAAAAAATCTTACATGAATGTGTGTATGTGTCTAAGTTTTCTTTATGATATGAGGCAGGTAGAAAAAATTGAAGGAAGATATTCCACACAGATGGATGCCCAGGGGAGGTTCATTTTGTGAGAAGTGTTGATGTTTAGAATTCTTTTTTTTTTTTTTTTTTTTCGGTACGCGGGCTTCTCACTGTTGTGGCCTCTCCCATTGCAGAGCACAGGCTCCGGACGTGCAGGCCCAGTGGCCATGGCTCACGGGCCCAGCCGCTCCGCGGCATGTGGCATCTTCCCGGACTGGGGCACGAACCCGTGTCCCCTGCATCGGCAGGCGGACTCCCAACCACTATGCCACCAGGGAAGCCCTAGAATTCATTTTAAGAGATGTTTAAAGTTACAAGTAAGCTTTGTTACATTAATATATTTAACTTCAGCGTAAGTTAGATGTTTTTAGAAAAGTTTGAAATTTTAGGTTTGTTTATTTGTGGAGATGAGAAGATCATGAAATGCTAAAGCAGAGAAAGGCTGATTGCTGCTTGTGGTTCTCTTAAAAGTTAAAACAATCTTAGAAGCTCTTTTTGTCACAGTTCGTCTCCATTTTCTTGATAGATATTCTCTGTAATTGATAAATCTTAAATTCTTCTTACTCCCATTTAATATAAAGATTACATTTCAATCCTGACTTGTTCTTCTGATAGTACGATAAACATCCCAGGAGGCACACTGTATCTGCTATTCCACTAGGGATTGAAAGTTACACTGTTACACCTGAAATTCATTCATTCTTGCCCTCTGATAGGGCACATACAGAGTATAGTTCACTATTTACCAACCCTGAGAAAAAGAATTACTGTGTGTATCCCCAAACCATTGTGGTCACCGATGGTTCAAGCCATGTATAAAAATCACAGACTTTATCTGTGGTGCTTTTTTTCTGTCGTGCAGACACAGACTTAACCATTTGCAGCATCTTTAGAAAGTTTACTAAGTAAGTCATAATCAATGTGTAAGAGAATGAGTGTAAGAGGCCAAAGTTTGGATGAGTAATTCAGTGCTTTAGGTGACCTCAATTTACTTCTTGTAACAGCAATGTTTTCTCCCTTGTGAGCATTTGTACTCAATCCTTTGTAGATTATTATAGGATATTATTCAAACTCTTCTGTAGAAATTGTTAAAATAGGCATGACAGTGTGCCCCTGATAGTATATATGTTGTAGCACTTGATCTACAGTGCTTCCATTGCAGGTATGTCCCATGTATTGTACAAATATTAGCTCATTTAATCTCATAATAACATATGATGTGTTTATTATTATTTTACAGATGAGGAAACTAAGGCAAAGAGGTGTTGTATTAACTTTTCACACAGGTAGCAGAGCTACATGGTAAACTCTCTAAAGTCCAAGCTCTTAACTACTCTTCTATGTTCCTTTCTGGTCAGTTCATCAAGTCATTCATTAAGTTAAATGATACTTAGAAAATAGGAGTTATCCTACACGTCACCAGTGGGGAAATTAGACCAGGGGGCGTACCAGTCAACAATTGTGAGTGTTTGTAGCCAGTAGAGTGTCTGTCCCTGTGGGAGAGAGAGATGATGGCACCTTTCCAGTTTCTCAGTTTAAATTTTGTTTGGAATATTTCTTGTGGGGGGTGGAGATGTTAGTCTTGCCATTCTTTCTCTGATTAAGTAGCTTGAGGAGTGAGAGAGTTGGCAGGACACATAATGGAGATTAATACAATGTCAGAGCAGTTTACAGCCTAGTGGTGAGCACTGTGGCCTTTGGCAAGTTAATTTGTTGTGTGGATATAAGACTCTAGGTCTATAAAATGAAGGGATTATTTTGCTCATATTTTGTAATGTATAATACTTCTTAATTGTCAGTTAAATATAACATGAGTAAATGCAATAAAAATTAAGTGAGCATATTCCTACCTGATGTAACACTAATGCGTCTCAGTTAGATACTAGATTGTTTTTTGTTTTGTCTTTCCTTCTCGAATCAGTTACTAATTTTGTGTGTTGATATGAAAATTTTTATTCATGTAGAAAAGCTGGTTTAGAAATATCTTTCAAAAAGTCATTTTGTAAAAAATTTATCAGAAAAATGTACTATTTGACAAATAGACTTGTATTTTATCTAAAGGGAGAAGAAGTTTTCAGCTGCCATTATCTAATTATGTTAAATTCTGAAAAAGAAACTTCAGTTATTAAAAATCCCCTTTCTCTGACTACAGCAATTTGGTAGTGATGTTAAGGCTCTGAGAGAAAGCTTTACTTCCAGGAGATTAGGATCTCCTGGGGCTTTTATGACTGAAACTCTCAGTTATTCTCTGCTGGAATTCTTACTGACTTCATGTATTGTTCATTTGTCTGTAGCATATGGTGCAGTCACAGTCCCTTAGCAGGTTACATTTCCCTCTTAGCCATATAAAGAAGAGTAGTTCTGTTGTTTACATAGATTATCGCACAGTGGTTTTTCCAACATTTTACCATGCATTCTCTGCCATTTTGTCAACTTCAAGTTGATTTTTATTAATTTAATGGTATGTTACTTTTAAAAAATACTCCACATACAACTCCACATTGAAGAAATGTTGATAGAGATAAGAAATTGCCTCCTAGAGTGTTTCAATTTGTAGATTAAATTTAATACAAATCTGATATCAGTACTAAATAAAGCTGTGAAGTTTCATTTCTTCTTTTTCCAGAGAGCTTGAAGTTGAGCGGATTCTGCTTAGGAACCAGCACCATGATGCTACTTGTATTACAAAAGTCCCTTACATTTTATACCGTCTAGCAAGCAGATTTAGCAAGTGACATACATGATTTCTTTATCTTCAAAACAGTCTCAGCAATGCTTGTGTTCAGAATATTGAAGAAATTCTTCTGGGCATACATTACTTTCTTGATTGAGATTAATACTGGTTTCTGTTAAACCAGAAAAGAAATTACTGAATGCCTGTGCCCTTTTTCATCAAGCCCACAGTATTCACTCATTCTTTCCTTCAAGTTACTGATTCCTTGTTCTGTTTCCCACCCCTAACCTTACTTTATTCATTGGCCCTTATCTCTTAATTCTTGATTTAATATATTTGTTAGTTACATTTCTATCTGCCTTTAGTTTAAGCTACCCGAAGTGTTTGTTGTTGTTGCCATTGTTTTGGGGAGCAGCAGGATTATAATGTAAAAGGAAAAATGTTCATGGTGCTTCTTGTCTAAAGAGCATCTTAAGACATATGCTAAGCAAATCCCAGCTTGATCAGGAAATTGGTAAGTTTCCTTCAGGGTTTTAGGCACTTTTCCCCTCAGATTCCTTTATTATAAACTATATGACTGTAGTCTTTAAACATTCAATGTTCTGCAGTGTATTTATCATAAATGTTTGACTGATCATGTTCTTTCGAGGCAGAAGAATCTTGAACCTTGGGAACGGAAGCAAGAAAGGCTGAAATTATTTATTCTCTACAGGTTGTCTATGGTTCTCTCTGCCTCTCTGGACATTAAAGGCAAATATTTAAATAGTTGTTGTGATATGTATAAGATTACGAGAGTTGAGTATTTCACTTGCAATCAGTGATTCCCAACATTGATTTTATGTTACCCTATGAGTTTCTAATAATTGTGAGGTGGTACAGTATTGAAAATGTCTGGTGGGAAAATTTAATATATGGTAATTTTAAATATAAGTGTATGTCATATGGTACCCTCACTCTCTCCCTCTCTCCCTCTCTGCTCCTTCCTCTCTCCCTCAGTGTATGTGTATGTTTCTGTCTGTCCATCAGTCTGTCTATCTGTCTTGTAGGCATATTTTTTTGTTCAGAAAAGGATTGTTGCTGTGCTCGTGAAAAAAGTTGATTTCATTCACTGCTGGATACTTAGAAAAGTTTTGGATTTTTATACTGATTCCTGGAAGTAAAAATGGACCTATGAAATACAGATGCATATCAAACACATGCTCAGAACTTTTCTCTTGCTCTCTGAGCAACCAGACCTTTTCTGAATAGCCTGATTATAAGATAAAATCACTGTCTTTTAGTACATTATGATCATGTGTCTGAAGCTTTGTTTTTCTGTTTTAAGAATCTTTCCAAGTACAAGAAAACAAATGAAGGTGAAATGATACCATTGGTGAACAGGAGCTAGGAAGGCAGTGATGGGAAACCTCAGACCCTGTTATTTGTTGATTTATTGATTGAAGTATAGTTGATTTACAATATTAGTTTCAGGTGTATAACATAGTGATTTAATACTTTTATAGATTATATTCTATTTAAAGTTATTATAAAATATTGGCTATATTCCCTATGCTTTACAAGGATATACTTGTAGCTTATTTTTTTATACATAGTAGCTTGTACCTCTTAATGCCCTAACCTTATCCTGCCCCTCCCCACTACACCTCTTTGCACTGGTAACCACTAGTTTGTTCTCTATTTCTGTGAGTCTGTTTCTGTTTTGTTATATTCACTAGTTTGTTATATTTTTTAGATTTCACATATAAGTGATGGCATACAGTACTTGTCTTTCTTTGTTTAACTTATTTCACTAAGCATAATACCCTCCGGGTCCATCCATGTTGTTTCAGAATGCAAGATTTCATTCTTCATAGGGCTGAATAGTATTCCATTGTATATGTATCTTACAACTCCTTTATCCATCTGTCTGTTGACAGACACCTAGGTTGCTTCCGTATCTTGGCTGCTGTAAGTCTTGCCGCTAGGAACATTGGGGTGCATGTATCTTTTCCAATTAAGTGTTTTCATTTTCTTTGGATATATACCCAGGAGTGGAATTGCTGGATCAAGTGGTAGTTCTATTTTCAGTTTTTTGAGGAACCTCCATACTGTTTTCTATAGTTCAGAACTTGTTATTTAGACATGCCAGTTAGTGGCTAGGTTTGTAGGATTGTCCTCCCTGGAGCTATCCTGTCTACATTCTCTACTTTTATGTCTATTTCCAGTGCTATCAATTTCTTCTGGAAATGGGTGCCCTAGGCTGTAGTTCTTAAAATGTACTCGCCTAAACTCTTTTATCATGGGCTCCTCTTCAGGCCTTAGCCTTCTTTCAAACAACTGTGTTTCTGGCCTTTATGTTCCTGACAGTTGTTGTGGGTTTTTGCCCCTGCCAGGATCGTCTGGAGAAACTACAGAAACAAACAACTCTGTTCTTAAATTGGCCTTGATCTCCTTGCCAATCCATCTGTTTGCTGCATATCCAAATTCCCCAGCGTGGAAGGTCCTTGATTTCTTCTTAGTTTAGTTGTTGGATCTTCTGTGGGGTTGGGGGACCCAAGTTAACAAAGAAAGAGACCTTAGTTTCTTTTTTAGGAAAACATTCTTAGAATTAGTTTTTTCTTCCTAATGCTAATTCATAATAAGTGCCAAAATATAATGACTCCATTTCAGCAGTTTCGCTGTTAAACCCTGGGCTGCTTTTTGAAACAAATCCTGAATGTATGCATAAAGAAACAAAAAATTTCTGTTGTTTAAGCCAGGCAGTTTGTTGTACTTTGTTACAGTAGCCCTAGCAGACTAACTAGATTTAATTCAGTAACAGATGATCTAATATCCATTTAAAAACCTACTGTACTTTTAGTGTCAGGTATAGAATCTAGGTTATTTTCTCATGACAATTTATTTCCTGTAGAAAGAATGCAGGGGAAGTCTCGACTATCATTTACAACCTTGCTTGAAAGGTATACAAGTAGATCTTGAAGATTATCTTTAGATCTGTTTTTCAAAATAAGGAAGTACTGTTAAGTCAGATCTATACAACAACATGGAAGATGCTTCAAAGGCAGGAGTACAAAACCAAAGTAAATTTAGCATAGGTTGATAAGTGTGTATATTGGCCCAGGAAGAAATGTAAGCTGGCTAAGCATCAAAACTCCTTTCTTCTTTAATGATGTGCTGGTTTAAAATGCACTGACCCACTCTCAACTTACAAGACTGGCTCACATCCAGACCTCCTGTTTATAGATGCTGCTAGGTAGTTTGCTTAGCAACATACTTAATGGGACCACAGGGAATTTGGTTTTCCAGCTAAATGAGTTTGGATTGTTCAAATAAAAGCCAAATTCAGATGGAAAAAAAAAAAAAGAAGAAGAAGAGGAAGAACTTAAACCCACAAGTGAAAACCAATCACAGATAATTAGATCATATATCATATGCAAATAGCTTTTTCAAGGGTTTTTTTTTTTTGGTAAATCTATATTCATAAATAATTCTCTAACACTCAGTATTAAGTCTATTTTTACAGAAAGCATATCCAACAGAAAATCAGGTTTTAGATTTCACCGTAAAGGTATTCCTTAAATATGCCTAAATGAATTTACAAAGAAGAAAACTTTATTTTTCAATAATAGTAAATTTTCCTGACAGTGTTGAACTTTTTCAGGCAGGCATTTTAAGGGAGGGGGGCTAGGTCATTCTGGAGTGTGCCCTTGAGCTATTAGAAATGATGTTAATATTTGTTCAAGTCTCTCAGTGTGTGTATGGGGGGGGCAGGTGGCAGGGTGCATGGGGTAGACAAAATCATTTATGCCCAAAGTGCTGTTTTTATAGGCCAAGGTTGAGGCCTAGTTGACAAGAGGGCTTAGAGAATCCTGACTATAGTTTGGTAAAGGAGGGAGTCTTGGGCAAGAGCATGCCAGCATTGGAGCTTGGAGAGCACCCACAATGGGTAAGAAAGAGTATGATAACTCAACATCTAGAATCTTCTGAGCTTCACAGACATGGCTACTATAAAGGGAAAAAAACTTAAAATCAGATGATAAATTAATCCCCATGGAAATTGTGTCCTCCTTTAGCTGAGCACATTTGGTGACTCTCTTATTTTTACAAAGTTTTATCTGTTTGTGCTGTACTCACCAATATTTTAAAATGCCACATTTTCTCTTTTTCATCATGCCAAACTTACTTATCCCGTATGACTCTGAAGAGTGTGTGATTACTTGAGGTCATTGCTTCTCGAGATGATTTTAGGGAAAAATTCCAATACAAGTATAATTAAATCAAAATTCATTAGATTTCTTCAGATGTTCTTCAGGTCTTGGACATTTGTAAAACCCCTTGGAACCAGGTGCATATGTGCATTTAGAGAGATGGACAAGACATAACTGTTAACAAAAAGTTAGCAATCAACAATTTGCTGTTTGTAAACAACAAGTGTAAAAATACTAGTGTGTGATCACTGATTTCTTTTGGTTTGTGATCACTGATTTTAGGATACTGATACAAACAGTTTGAGTATGCTGATCCAGAGCCCAGACAGTCCTTTGGGTGAAAGTTAGATATCTACCAGTTGTTGAACACATACTCATATATTGTGGAGAGTCAGCCTCAGAATTCTATTTGAGGCAGTATCCTAATGTAAAACTGAAAAAAAAGCTTGTGTCCTTTACTTGAAGTAGAAGCATTTTATTTTGTCAAAGTGTCTCAAATATAGATGGGTCGGTGAAAGTATTTACAAGTAAAATGCATGAACTGCTTCTTTGCTACCAAAAGACAATAAACAATTAATCTGATAGAATTAAAAACCCAAAACTTTTTTTTTTTTGACGTCTAATGTTTATTAAGCTTCTACTGTGTGCCAAGACTTTCTGCATCACCTCACTGGATCGTCTCAATAACTTCATGAGATGAGTACTTTTATTATCCCCATTTAATGGATGAAGAAAGTGGGTTCCAGAGGTGGAAGTAACTTACCAGGAGTCACATAGCTAGTGAGTGGCAGAGGCAGGCAGGGTACCCATAGATCTGACACCCCGACTCCACACCAGTGTGCCATACAACCTCGGGATGATGCCTCCATTAAAGCAAAGGAAACACAAGCAAGTTCCTGAAAGACATTATTCTAAAGCACAACAACTATGACAGAATGTTAAATCAAATTCAAAACCATGCAAAGAAAATAAAGCCCTGGTTCTTTCCCCTTACATTTTCTCATCAAAATTCACAATCCCATTATGTGTACTGCTCCCTTTGTTCCAGTTTCTTCTTACAAAGAAGTAAAAACCCAAAACTTTTTAGCTAATGAATATCCTGAAGTCTGTCTACCATATGTTAAGCAAATTGGCATTTATTAAAGTTCATCCATACTATTCACTTGTTTAGAATACTAATTGCTTAGATTGTTGAATTCTTGAGGAACATGTCCTGAAATGTTTGTGAAATTTGAATATGCCATGATAGGGTATTTAACCATTCATCATTAACAATTATTCCTGAAGGTTTCTTGGTGGGTGTCTTTTCCCTTTTCTGGTTTGCTAAGAGTTCTTACCACAACTAGGAGTTGAATTTTATCAAATGCTTTTTCTGCATCTGAGATGATTATGACTTTCTCTTTTAAACCTGTTAATGTGGTGAATGAATGACATTTATAGATCTTTCAGTGATAATTTTCTTAAGATTCCTGAAAGTTGAACTTAAGTCGAACAGTAGATATGTTTGTATGTGTCAGTGGATTTGCTTTTTAGTATTTTGTTCAGTATATCTATAACTTCATACGTGAGTGAGATGGACGTACTATTTTCTGTTCTCTAGCCATTTTCTGGTTTTGTTGTCAAGATTATGTTGGCTTCATAGAGTTGGGAAATAAATCACTCCATTCTTTCTCCCCTCCCTTTTTTTCCCATTCTCTGGTAAGTATATGATTGAAATGCTTTGTTTATTGAAAGTCTGAAAAGACTTGCATCTAAAGATCCCTGATTCTAGTATACTTAACTGTGGAAAGATTTTTTAAGCTAGTAATTCCATTTCTTAGTTCTAAATATATCTGGATTTTCATTTTTATACCTTCTTGAGATTGATTATATTTTTATAAAGATATTTCCATTTCATGCAATTTTTCCAATTTACTGGCATAAAATTCAAGGAGGGGATTCCCTGGCGGTCCGGCGGTTAGGACTCCGCGCTTTCACTGCCATGGTCCAGGTTCAATCCCTGGTCTGGGAATTAAAATCCTGTAAGCCGCACAGCACAGCCAAAAAAATAAAAAGAAAAATTATTCATGGAATTCTTTTAATATATTTTAGTTCTGTTGTATCTCTGATTATGTTCTCTTTTTCATTTCTAATATTTATTTGCCCTCTTTCTCTTTATCATTTTAATTTTTCACACTCACCAGAAATTTATCTGAGCTATTTCGTTTCTTCAAAGAATTAACTTCAGACTTATTGATTGCCTGTTTAACCTTTTTTTCTATTTAATTTTTGTTCTTATCTTTATCATTACTTTTCTTCCACTAACTTTATTTTTATTGTATTTTTCATCATCCAAATTCCTAAGTCCCATACTTAGCCCATGAATTTATAGCCTTTATTCTGTCTTAATAAACAAATTAAATGTCTTCACACTTTTAATATATGTGATAATGAGCCAGTTGGTTTATGGATTTTCATTGGTTTTCTTGGCTTATTTATAAGCAAAGTGACTTACCATAGGAGTCTTAAAAGTCTTATGATTTAAGTTTGAGTGTTAATAAAAACTTCTTTTTGTAAAGTTCAGGGGTAGAATATGGAAATTTCAATGGACTATTCTGATATATATAAACCTAAACAGAAATACTGATCAGAGATTTATTAGTGAGGTTTATCATTTTTCCTATATATGATAATTCTGTTGAGCATTTTGTTTTTAACTTTTTAAAATTTTTGAGTAACTCTGTAATAATATAACCATAATTATATAACTTCATGAATGTAAGTAATATTTGGTGATATTTAATAATGATTTATTTTGTTTGTGCATATTTATGAGATGAGGAAGAACTTTGCATATCATCATTAGAATTAGAATTTTGAAAACTGAGTGCTTAAATACCCTTTTCAAATCATATTATTCAGTAAATGAAAACCAAAAGCCTAAAGCTGCATTTTGCAATATGGTATTCTAGCTGTGGAGTACTTGAAATACAGCTAGTCCAAATCGAGATGTTTCATGTTTAAAATACATGTTGAGTTTTGAAAACTTAGTATGAACAAAATATAAAATATCTCATTAATAAATTTTATATTGATTACATGTTGAAGTGACAATATTTTGTTTATATTGGATCAAATGAAATATATTATCAAAATTAATTTTGTTTCTTTTTACCTTTTTAATGCGGCTATTAAAAAACTTAATATATGGCTCATCTTAATTTCTATTGGGCAGTGCTCGTCTAAGACTTTATTTCTCTATGTAAACCTCAACGCAAACTAGTGAGGAATTTAGAAACAAAACACAAACCTACTGATTCCCTAAAACATTTCGACGATTCCAAAAAGTAACTTATTTTCTTCTCTTCCTTTTTGTTTAGTGAGTTTATTTTTGCTGGCTTAATTTGAAGAAGTTATAAAACATCACAATAAAGGCTATTGTTTCATCAAAGCACATGAACCAGATAAAAGTTTTAAATCATAAACATTGTAAGCAACAGTATGAACAGAAAATAGTCTTTCTTAGTAGAATGCTTCCAGAAATATTTTAAATTTCAAAATAGTTTTAATTTTAAGCAACCAAGTTTAGAATTCGTAAAGTTACATTATGACACTGAGCGGATTAAGTGTCTAGATATTAAGCATATATGATAAAAGAGTCTCAATTTAATTTTGGTCATGCTTATTTCATTGACATTATACATTTAGGTGGATCCACAAACTATCTTTTGAAGAAAGGTTAAACTAGCTTCTGATTTCAAATTAGATTTTGTGTTTTCCATGAACTGAATAGTTTGAAGTGGAGGCTTAGATTCTACTCTACAGAACAATTTCATTGTTTTTTTGTTTGATAATTCAAGAAATCTGGAATAAACAATTCTATTTAATATCTACATTAACCAAGAGAAACATAGCTATGTGTGGATCTTTGAGAAAATGTGTACACTGGGTGGTTTCTTACCTGTTTAGAAAAGATATCACAGAGTGTTGAATAGAATCTGTGAATGTGGCAATGCCCTGAAATAACTGAAAGCAGTGTGATTTGAAAAATTAGCATTTTTGGATAGAAGTTAAATTTGCATTTCATAGCAGTTTTTCATTCTAAAATTACACTTAGCAATTGTAAAAGCATATAATTACCCCTAAGCTTAATTGCCACTACTTTCTGTATGAAGCGAACAGTGTTTAGTTGTTAAGTGCTATAATGGATTATATTACATAATTAAAAAATCTCACCCTTATGAATTGTGTGTTGACTGTCTGTCATTGGTATTGGGTTTATTTTGAATGCAACACTGTTTGGAGAGTGTGTGTGTGTATCTCTGTATACCTCTATCTATCTATCTATCTATCTATCTATCTACCTATCTCTATATATCTATCATCAGAATACTTTGCAGAGCTGTAGAAACTGGAATGTGTTTTCTTTGACATGAAAAAATGCAGCAATCTTATTTTATAATTGTCTAATTATGTGCCATAATGCATGTTTGCTTCTTGAATAGTAAAAAGTTAAAATAAAATGTTCATTTTGTAAATAGAATAGGGGACCAGAGAACACTTACAGGCTAGAAAAGTGTGATATAAATTCTGACAAGCAGCGCTGACAGTAATGCCTTTTAATGTTGTCATCATTGAGGCCAGATTTTTCCCCTACTTGTCCTACTGTGTAGCAGAATAAATTATTATGTGTTTAATAACCAGTAGTTTCTAGAAGATGTGCTTTCTATTAAATTATGTTTTTCTTCTTTTATTGGAACTTAAAATTCTATAATTGAATGCTGTTTCAAAAATAGAGGTAGAGTTCTGTCACTTTATAAACTTTTACCTTTTCTCCCTCTTTGTGAAGTGTGTTCTGCCGTGTGGGAAAAATCAATTTTCAGTAATGAGTGCTTAAGATTATTCATAATAGAGAGAAATTTAAAACAGTTTTCTCCAGGAGATACAGATTTATTGGGTAGAATTCAGCAACACAGATGCTTCTGAGTAATTGTTCAGAATCACAGCATTCTGCCAAAGCCCACTCCTCCAGCCAGAGCAGAGAATCCACATATAAGACAGATTGCGTTCTGACCATTCTTACTTATTTCTAAGGATAGCAATTTGTGGTTCTTATCAATAAGAAGTTTTGACATTCAAAGTTCTATGGGCATTAAAATATCCTGCAGGATTATTTTGATTATAGAAGGGTAAATCTGTCAGAGGATAAAAGTCTTATCATATGCATAGTATTTAGTGATGCATGAGAGGAAGAAAATACCTGTTGCATTATTTATAATGAAAAATAAGTGGTTTACATGCTTCTATGATCTGTTATATAAATAATTATAAAATATTAAACTACTCGTACATGTGAGTCTTTTTATATTTTTAGTGCTATGGGGCTGAATTAGTATAAGACAATGATTTGATATTTTGTTCCGTAGTGTATCTGTGACCCATGAGATCAAACCCTTTCAAGGCAAGAAGACATTTTTGTGATTAGAACATCCTATATGTGCAAAATATTTGTCATAATTTGGTATTTTAAACTTAAAGCCATAAACATTTCACTGCAAGTCTGCTCTTTTTAACCCGAAATGTTCTTCAGACTAAATTGGTATTGTACAATTTTTCTAGACAGGAGTTTAGCAATATCATTAAGATTAATATTAACTTCTAGAAATTTATTTTATGGAAATAATCAAAGATGTATACAAAGATTTAGTATACAATAGTGTTTATATTTCATTTATTTATAAATGGTAAGCACTTGGAAACAACATAACTTCCAGAAAAAAAGTCATGATTGATTTAAAAAACATAAAGGACTTCTAATGTAATGGATTACTGTGTGGTTATTTAATACTGTCCTTTTAAAGATAGCCTGATAATTTTAAAAATGGTACATAATGCTAAGTGAAATAAAATGTTAACCATAAATATATCCTGTATGGTGTCAATTTTATATGAGAAAAATTGCACCAAATATATCCTAATTATTCAACCTTGATATGGGATTTGTTATCTTGAGGCAATAGGAGCATGCTTAATATTTTCTTGTTTTGACTGATTGTTTTTGAAATTTTGTTTAGATTGATTATGAGTTACTTCTATAATCAGAGTCAGTCACCATAAGTATTATTTCTAAAACCCAAAGCTCTTATAGGTTGTGCTGCTTCTGCATTTCATTTTCAGTCACCAGGCAACTGGGTGGCCTTAGCCCTTGATGGTGAAAGCAAGATTCTAGTTCATATCACTGTGAATTTCTTAAAGGTTAGGATCTTGAATTGTAAGTCTCTGCTTCCTCTTTATATTTCATGAAACACATTTATGCCCTATTCTCTTTAGGAGTTATTAATTATTTTCCTACTATATGTCATGTCCTGGGAGGATACAAATAAAAATAAGATAGAACCCTTGAGCCAAAGACTTTTCTTTTCTTATATAAAAGCAACAACAGCAAAAAAGTACAAAAGTGGATAGCCAGCCTATATATATTTCTTTTCCAGATAAATTTATTATAGCTACACCATAGAGAATTGTTACCATCTCTTTTTTTCTCTTTGTAGATAATACAAAAGAAAATAGTGACACACATAGGTAAAAGTTTTTGATGTGAAACGACTATATTTCTAAGGTTAATTATTAATGATGAGCCATCAGGGTACAGGACCTAGGCAAGGTACTTGCTGACTTAATTCCATGAAATATGTGAAGAAATATGAGGATTCCTTATTTGCATGTAAGTGAATTCAACTCCAAAGGTGTTAAGTCTCTTGCCTAAAATCACACAGTAAATAGTGATTACACTGGGCTTTGAGCAAAGAATCATCTGACATTTTTCCTGAATTTACTCCAATTAGTGCTCATATAAGACTTCAAGTTTTAATAGTCCTCCTGGTTTAGATTTTATTCTCATTAAATACAATTGTGAAAGAATCAGCTGTGATGGAGGAGCTGGTGCTAGTCTCTCCTTCCTGCCTAAAGGAACCAAAATATAACAGGATAAATAACAAGAAGAACCTGTTTAAAGGCACTAGAGCAAAACTAGGACATCTAAAGTTGTGGAGAAAAGAGCAGGGTAGATGTGTGAGCCCTGCCTTCTCAGCAGCTTTTTGCCCAAGGGCATTTGGAAATTCTCATCATAGGGCGGCATGGAGGAATAGAAAACAGTTGCTTGTAGCAGGAAAGGCACTGGTTTTAGAGATCAAAAATTGAAGTAGAGGGTTCTGAAACAGCCAGAACCTACTGGTCCTAGAGAAAAAGCAAAGATAGGGGAAAGCACCCCAGTGTTTAGTTCACAATATCTTTTTGAAGTACTTACTTACTTAGTGCGTATATGGAGAGTGAGACTCCCAGAAACTAAGTAGAGCTCATGTTGCTTCATAGGACATAAAAAGTAGATTTTAGGACGAGCAAGGAGGAGTCCTGATTAATGCCTCAGACTTTTTATGGAATCCTCTGAAAAGAATTTTCCTTGGGAATAAAGGCAAATCAGAAATATACTAACTTCAAATGGATCCAAGGTAATTTTCTTTTTTTTCTTTTTAACATCTTTATTGGAGTATAATTGCTTTACAATGGTGTGTTAGTTTCTGCTGTATAACAAAGTGAATCAGATATACATATACATATATCCCCATATATCCTCCATCTTGCGTCTCCCTCCCACCCTCCTTATCCCACCCCTCTAGGTAGACACAAAGCACAAAGCACCATGCTGATTTCCCTGTGCTATGCGGCTGCTTCCTACTAGCTAACCATTTTACATTTGGTAGTGTATATATGTCCATGCCACTCTCTCACTTCGTCCCAGCTTACCCTTCCCCCTCCCTGTGTCCTCAAGTCCATTCTCTGCTTCTGCGTCTTTATTCCTGTCCTTCCCCTAGCGTCTTCAGAAGCTTTTTTTTTTTAGATTCCATATATATGTGTTAACACACGATATTAGTTTTTCCCTTTCTGACATACTTCACTCTGTATGACAGATTCTACATCCACCCACCACACTACAAATAACTCAATTTTGTTTCTTTTTATGGCTGAGTAATATTCCATTGTATATATGTGCTACATCTTCTTTATCCATTCATCTGTCACTAGACACTTAGGTTGCTTCCATGTCCTGGCTGTTGTAAACAGAACTGCAATGAACATTGTGGTACATGACTCTTTTTGAACTATGGTTTTCTCAGGGTATATGCCCAGTAGTGGGATTGCTGGGTCATATGGTAGTTCTGTTTTTAGTTTTCTAAGGAACCTCCATACTGTTGGTATCAATTTACATTCCCACTAAGAGTGCAAGAGCGTTCCCTTTTCTCCACAACCCTCCCCAGCATTTATTGTTTGTAGATTTTTTGATGATGGCCATTCTGACCAGTGTGAGGTGATACCTTATTGCAGTTTTGATTTGCATTTCTCTAATGATTAGGGATGTTGAACATCCTTTCATGTGTTTGTTGGCAATCTGTATATCTTCTTTGGAGAAATGTCTATTGAGATCTTCTGCCCAGTTTTGGATTGGGTTGTTTGTTTTTTGATATTGAGCTGCATGAGCTTCTTGTAAATTTTGGAGATTAATCCTTTGTCAGTTTCTTCATTCACAAATATGTTCTCCCATTCTGAGGGTTGTCTTTTTGTCTTGTTTATGGTTTCCTTTGCTGTGCAAAAGGTGTGAGGTTTCATTAGGTCCCATGTGTTTATTTTGGTTTTTATTTCCATTACTCTAGGAGGTGGGTCAAAGAGGATCTTGCTGTGAGTTATGTCAAAGAGTGTTCTGCCTATGTTTTCCTCTAAGAGTTTGATAGTGTCTGGCCTTACATTTAGGTCTTTATTCCATTTTGAGTATATTTTTGTGTATGGCTTTAGGGAGTGTTCTAATTTCATTCTTTTACATGTAGCTGTCCATTTTTCCCAGCACCACTTACTGAAGAGGCTGTCTTTTCTCCATTATATATTCTTGCCTCCTTTATCAAAAATAAGGTGACCATATGTGTGTAGGTTTATCTCTGGGCTTTCTATCCTGTTCCATTGATCTATATTTCTGTTTCTGTGTCAGTACCATACTGTCCTGATTACTGTAGCTTTGTAGTATAGTCAGAAGCCCAGGAGCCTGATTCCTCCAGCTCCGTTTTTTGTTCTCAAGATTGTTTTGGCTATTCGGGGTCTTTTCTGTTTCCATACAAATTGTGAAATATTTTGTTCAAGTTCTATGAAAAATACCATTGGTAGTTTGTTAGGGATTGCATTGAATCTGTAGATTGCTTTGGGTAGTATAGTCGTTTTCACAATGTTGGTTTTTCCAATCCAAGAACATGGTATATCTCTCCACCTGTTTGTATCTTCTTTCATCAGTGTCTTATAATTTTCTGCATAGAGGTCTTTTGTCTCCTTAGGTAGGTTTATTCCTAGGTATTTTATTCTTTTTGTTGCAGTGGTAAATGGGAGTGTATCCTTAATTTCTCTTTCAGATTTTTTCCTCACTAGTGTATAGGAATGCAAGATATTTCTGTGCATTAATTTTATATCCTGCTACTTCACCAAATTCATTGATCAACTCTAGTAATTCTCTGGTAGTGTCTTTAGGATTCTCTATGTATAGTATCATGTCATCTGCAAACAGTGACAGTTTTACTTCTTTTCCAATTTGGGTTCCTTTTATTTCTTTTTCTTTGGTTGCTGTGGCTAAAACTTCCAAAATTATGTTGAATAATAGTGGTGAGAGGGGGCAACTTTGTCTAGTTCCTGATCTTAGTGGAAATGGTTTCAGTTTTTCACCATTGAGAACGATGTTGGCTGTGTCATATATGGCCTTTATTGTGTTGAGGTAAGTTCCCTCTATGCGTGCTTTCTGGAGGGTTTTTATCAAAAATGGGTGTTGAATTTTGTCAAAAGCTTTTTCTGCATCTTTTGAAATGATCATATTTTTTTTCTCCTTCAACTTGTTAATATGGTTTATCACATTGATTGATTTGCATATATTGAAGGATCCTTGCATTCCTGTGATAAACCCCACTTGATCATGGTGTATGATCCTTTTAATGTGCTGCTGGATTCTGTTTGCTAATATTTTGTTGAGGATTTTTGCATCTATGTTTGTCAGTGATATTGGCCTGTAGTTTTCTTTTTTTGTGACATCTTTGTCTGGTATTGGTATCAGAGTGATGGTGGCCTCATAGAATGAGTTTGGGAGTGTTCCTCCCTCTGCTATATTTTGGAAGAGTTTGAGAAGGATAGGTGTTAGCTCTTCTCTAAATGTTTGATAGAATTCGTCTGTGAAACCATCTGTCTTGGGCTTTTCTTTGTTGGAAGATTTTTAATCACAGTCTCTTTTTCACTGCTGTGATTGGTCTGTTTATATTTTCTGTTTCTTCGTGGTTCAGTCTCAGAAGGTCGTACTTTTCTAAGAATTTGTCCATTTCTTCCAGGTTGTCCATTTTAATGGCATATAGTTGCTTGTAGTAATCTCTCATGATCCTTTGTATATCTGCAGTGTCAGTTGTTCATTCTCCTTTTTCATTTCTAATTCTATTGATTTGAGTCTACTCCCTTTTCTTCTTGATGAGTCTGGCTAATGGTTTATCAAGTTTGTTTATCTTCTCAAAGAACCAGCTTTTAGTATTATTAATCTTCGGTATTGTTTCCTTCATTTCTTTTTCATTTATTTCTGTTCTGATCTTTATGATTTCTTTCCTTCTGCTACCTTTGGGGATTTTTTGTTCTTCTTTCTCTAGTTGCTTTAGGTGTAAGGTTAGGTTGTTTATTTGAGATGTTTCTTGTTTCTTGAGGTAGAATTGTATTGCTGTAAACTCCCCCTCTTAGAACTGCTTTTGCTGTATGCTGTAGGATTTGGGTTGTTGTGTTTCCATTGTCATTTGTTTCTAGGTATTTTTTGACTTCCTCTTTGATTTCTTCAGTGATCTCTTGGTTATTTAGTAGTATATTATTTAGCCTCCATGTCTTTGTGTTTTTTACGTTTTTTTCCCTGTAATTGATTTCTAATCTCATAGCATTGTGGTTGGAAAAGATACTTGATAACGATTTCAATATTCTTAAGTTTACCAAGGCTTGATTTGTGACCCAAGATATGGTCTACCCTGGACAATGTTCCATGAGCATTTGAGAAGAAAGTGTAATCTGCTGTTTTTGGATGGAATGTCCTGTAAATATCAATTAAGTCCATCGTGTTTAATGTATCATTTTAAGCTTCTATTTCCTTATTTATTTTCACTTTGGATGATCTGTCCATTGGTGAAAGTGGGGTGTTAAAGTCCCTTACTATGGTTGTATTACTGTCGATTTCCTCTTTTATGATTGTTAGCCTTTGTCTTTGTATTAAGGTGCTCCTATGTTGGGTGCATAAGTATTTACAATTTTTATATCTTCTCTTTGGATTGATCCATTGATCATTAGGTAGTGCCCTTTTTTGTCTCTTGTAATAGTTTTTATTTCAAAGTGTATTTTGTCTGATATGAGAATTGCTACTCCAGCTTTCTTTTGATTTACATTTGCATGAAATATCTTTTTCCATCCCCTTACTTTCAGTCTGTATATGTCCCTAGGTCTGAAATGGGTCTCTTGTAGTCAGCATATATACAGGTCTTGTTTTTGTATCCGTTCAGCCCGTCTCTGTCTTTTGGTTGGACCATTTAATTCATTTACATTTAAGGTAGTTATCGATATGTATGTTCCTATTACCATTTTCTTAATTGTTTTGTGTTTGTTATTGTAAAGCAAATAATTTCCTTCTCTTCTGTTTCCTGCCTAGAGAAGTTCTTCTAGCATTTGTTGTAGAGCTTGCTTGGTGGTGCTGAATTCTCTTAGCTTTTGCTTGACTGTAAAGGTTTTAATTTCTCGGTTGAATCTGAATGATATCCTTGCTGGGTAAAGTGATGTTGGTTGTAGGTTTTTCCCTTTCATCCCTTTAAATATGTCCTGCCAGTCCCTTCTGACTTTCAGAGTTTATGCTGAATGATCAGCTGTTAACCTTATGGGGATTCTCTTGTATGTTAACTGTTGCTTTTCACTTGCTCCTTTTAATATTTTTTCTTTGTATTTAATTTTTGATAGTTTGATTAATATGTGTCTTGGCATGTTTCTCCTTGGATTTATCCTGTATGGGACTCTCTGCGCTTCCTGTACTTGATTGAATATTTCCTTCCCCATATTAGGGAAGTTGTCAACTATAATCTCTTCAAATATTTTCTCAGTCCCTTTATTTTTCTCCTCTTCTTCTGGAACCCCTATAATTCGAATTTTGGTGTGTTTAATGTTGTCCCAGAGGACTCTGAGTTTGTCCTGTTCTATTCATTCTTTTTTCTTTATTCTGCTCTGTGGTAGTTATTTCCACTGTTTTATCTTCCAGGTCACTTATCCGTTCTTCTGCCTCAGTTATTCTGCTGTTGATTCCTTCTAGAGGATTTTAATTTTATTTATTGTGTTGTTCATCATTGTTTGTTTACTCTTTAGGTCTTCTAGGTCCTTGTTAAATGTTTCTTGAATTTCCTCCATTCTATTTCCAAGATTTTGGATCATCTTTACTATGTTTACTCTGAATTCTTTTTCAGGTAGACCACCTATTTCCTCTTCATTGGCTTGGCCTGGTGGGTTTTTACCTTGTTCCTTCATCTGCTTTGTGTTTCTCTGTCTTTTCATTATGCTTAACTTACTGTGTTTGAGGTCTCCGTTTCACAGGCTGCAGGTTCGTAGTTCCAGTTTTTGGTGTCTGCTCCCAGTGGCTACGGTTGGTTCAGTGGGTTGTGTAGGCTTCCTGGTGGAGGGTACTAGTGCCTGTGTTCTGGTGGATGAGGCTGGATCTTGTCTTTCTGGTGTGCAGGACCACATCCAGTGGTGTGTTTTGGGGTGTCTCTGACCTTGTTATGATTTTTAGGCAGCCTCTCTGCTAATCGGTGGGTTTGTGTTTCTGTCTTGCTAGTTGTTTGGCATAGAGTGTCCAGCGCTGTAGCTTGCTGGTCGTTTAATGGAGCTGGGCTTAGCGTTGAGATAGAGATCTTTGGGAGAGCTTTCACTGTTTGATATTATGTGGGGCCGGGAGGTCTCTGGTGGACCGATGTCCTGAACTCGGCTCTCCCACCTCAGAGGCTTAGGCCTCACCCCTGGCCAGAGCACCAAGACCCTGTCAGCCACAGACCTAGAAGAAAAGCAAGAAAAAGAAAGAAAGAAAGAAAGAAAGAAAATAAATAAATTAAATAAGATAAAATAATTAAAATAGAAAAAATTATTAAAAATAAAAAAGTAATTAAAAAAAGAGAAAGAAGAGAGCAGCAAAACCAAAAAACAAATCCACCAATTATAACAAGCATTAAAAACTATACTAAAAATAGCCAAAAAAACCGGACAGTCAGAACTCTAGGACTAATGGCAAGATCAAAGCTATACAGACAAAATCACAAAGAAGCATACACATACACACTCACAAAAAGAGAAAAAGGAAGAAAAAAAAATATATATATAAAATATAAAACGGAAGAGAGCAATCAAATCAATAAACAAACCTACCAATGATAATAAGCTCTAAATAGTAAACTGAGATAAACGTAAAACCAGAAACAAATTAGATGCAGAAAGCAAACCCCAAGTCTACAGTTAATATCAAAGTCCATCGCCTCAATTTTGGGATGATTCGTTGTCTATTCAGGTATTCCACAGGTGCAGGGTACATCAGGTTGATTATGGAGATTTAATACGTTGCTCCTGAGGCTATTGGGAGAAATTTCCCTTTCTCTTCTTTGTTCGCACAGCTCCTGGGGTTCAGCTTTGGATTTCGCCCCACCTCTGTGTGTAGGTCACCTGTGGGCATCCAGTTAGGGCATCCAGGTACATCTGGAGTTTCTTGCCTTTTGGGAAGTCTGAGGTCTTCTGCCAGCATTCAGTAGGTGTTCTGTAGGAGTCTTTCCACATGTAGATGTAGTTTTGATGTATTTGTGGGGAGGAAGGTGATCTCCATGTCTTACTCCTCCATCATCTTGAAATCACGCCCCTCCAAGGTAATTTTCAGTCTTCTATCTACTTGCCAGAAAAAATATCGTATCTTCTTTTTAGGGAGATAATATCACACAGAGTCTTTATAGTTTTTATGTTTACTGTCTAGCATTCTTTGAAAAATTACCAGTAATGCCGAGGAAATATGGTGAAAAAGGATAATACAATAGCAAAGGATGATCCTGATGTTAGAACGGTCAAACACAGACTTTAAAATAACTCTTGTTAATGTGATAAGAAAATAGATGAAAATATTGACTATGTCACCAGAAAGCTGGACTCTATAAAAGCCATAAAATGCAAATTTTACAACTAAAAAATATAAGTAAGAAATATTTACGCAAAGGGAAACAAGTTTAGATAATACAAATAAGAAATACAAATAAGATATAAAGGACATGGTAAAAAGATTGAATAATTGTGTATTTAGAGTTCCAAATGGGGAGGAAAGAGAGAATGTGACAGAAGAAATATTTGAAAAGGTACTGGCTGTCCTTTTTTTCAAACTAATGAAAGATACCAAGCTAGAGATCAGGAAAGGTTTCTGAATAGCCAACAGAATAATTAATTCCTAGACACATCCTAGTAAAACTGCTGAAATTTGAAGTCCAACAAAATAAAACAAAACACCTTAAAAGCAGCCATAGTGAAAAAGCGATATTTTACTTTCAGTAGAGCAATAATGAGACTGTTAGTTGGCACTTCAACAGAAAAATGGAGGCCATGCCATGACAATGGAATGACATCTTTAATGTGCTGATAGGAAACATTTGCCAACGCAATATTTTGTACCCATGGAAAATAGTGGTGAAAGGGTAAGGTAAAATATAGTTGCAAATAAAACCTGTGAGAAATTTTTTCTAGTAGACCAGTGCTTAAAGAAATATTAAGGCAGTTTGCGAGCAGAAGGGAAATCATTCCTGAAAGAAACACAGTAATATGGAAGAAAGGACAGCATAAAAAATATTAACAAAATTAATGTTTATAAAACAATAATTATGTGTCCTGGGTTTTAAAATATATTGTAACAACTAAAGGCAAAAGAAAATTAACAGTATTAAAATGTTGTGAATTTTTTTTTTTAATATTCTAGGAAATGGTGAAATCACTAATTTGGATTAAACTCTAATAGTGTCACTAATGTATGTTGTAATCCCTAAAGTAATATTGAAAGGATTAAAAAAATGTATTAATAACAAGCAAGTAGATGTAGGAAATAATATAATTAAAAATACATAATCCAAAGAAAATAAGGAAGGAGAAGGGAAAGAGTGATAAATAGAAAGAAATAGTAAAATGGTTGACTTAATTCATAATTAAATTTGTTAAAAGTAATCTAACAGAGACAGAGATTGTCTAGATTAAAATTAAAAGAATTATTTGCTGCTAACTCAGAGATATTACTTAAATAATAAAGACACAGAGTTTGAAAGTAAAAGGATGGAAAATGATATCTGATGTAGCTGTAATATTAAAAATGTAGCCCTTAAGGGAAGTATTACTGGATATTTCATAATAATAAAGATCAATTCAAGAAGATATAAAAATTCTAAATTTGTATGTACCTAATTATAAAATCTCAAATGAGATAAAGCATAATTTTACAGAGCTAAAATGAGAAATCTAAAAAACACCCCTACAATCATGGGAGATTTAAACACAGCTTTCACAGTAAGACAGTTAACAAACAATAATAGAGAAGATTTGAACAATACAATTAACAAGATTAAATCAATACACACATTACAGTCAGCAACTGGTAACTGTAGAATGTATATCTTATAAAGTTCACATGGAACTTTTAGTAACATAGACCATATACTGGGTCAGAAACCAAATTTCAATAAATATAAAAGAACTGAAATTATACAGAATATGTACACTGAGTATAGTGGAATCATGCTAAAATTCTAGAACAGAAAGTTAACTAAAATATGTCCTACTTTTTGGAAATTTAACAATACAAATCTCAATATATCTCAATATATCTCAATATATCTCAATACAATCTCAACAATACAAATCTCAATCCCTCAGTCAAAGAATAAGCTATAATACAAATTATGAAATATTTTTAATTGAATGAGAATTAAGATAATTCTCATTATCTTAATTATAAGAATTAAGATAAAAAAATCTAACAAAAGGCTTGAAAGGAAACTTACATAAATGGAATGATATACCATGTGTTTATGGATTGTGTCAATGTCAGTGCTGCAAACTGACTATAGATTCACTGCAATCCCAATTAAAAATCTAGTAGGGATTTATGGGGAAGCTGACACACTGATTCTACAATGCAAATGGAAATGCAAGTGTCAAGAATAACTAGGTCAGGCTTGAAGAAGATAACAAAGTGGGTGGATTAATATTACCAGATACCAAAACTTATTATAATGTTGCAGTAATAGAATGTAATAGTGGTTTAAGTATGAAAAAAGCGATCAGTGGAGCAGAATAAAACGTCCAGAAATAGACCCATTCATTTGTGATCATCTGATTTATTGACAAAGTATCACTGAAATACAGTGTGGGGAAAAATAATGGAAATGTGTGCCACAGAATTATGTATATCTGAAACGAACTCAAATCGAGAATAAAGAACTCCTACTAATCCATAAGAAAAGCATAATATAATGAAAATGGGAGAAATAAGTAGACATTCTACAAAGAAGCTAATCAAATGGTCAATTAACATATGAAAAGGTAATCAGCAATTTAGTTCTCAGGAAAATGTAACTTAAAGCTAAGAGAGACCCCTAATTCCCATCTGAATGGCCTAATATTAAAAAATAAAGTAACTGAAAGTTATCAAGTGTTAGAAATGGAAGCTATGGAACAACTAGAACTTTCAAGCTGCTGACAGCAATGTAGGTTGGTATAACTGCTTTGGAAAACTGTTGGTATTGTTTTTTAAAACATTCCCTATGACCAAGCTATTGCACTCTTAGATATATGCCCAACGGAAAAATGTATGTAAGCACACCAAAAAGTCTGTATGAGAGTGTTCATAAACAACATTATTTTAAATATCCCACAGCTATAAACAACTGAACTTACTGTTAAGAATAGAATTGATAGGGCTTCCCTGGTGGCGCAGTGGTTGAGAGTCCGCCTGCCGATGCAGGGGACACGGGTTTGTGCCCCGGTCCGGGAAGATCCCACATGCCGCAGAGCGGCTGGGTCCGTGAGCCATGGCCGCGGAGCCTGTGCGTCTGGAGCCTGTGCTCCGCAACGGGAGAGGCCACAACAGTGAGAGGCCCGCGTACCACAAAAAAAAAAAAAAAAAAAAAAAAAGAATAGAATTGATAAATGAATTGGGGATATAAATTTAAACTTTATAGATCAATGAAAAGGAATAAACTATTACAACCCAAGCAACATGTATAAATTTCACAGAGCAAAAGATGTCAGAAACAAAAAGAGTATATATCACATATTTCCATTTACATGAGTTCAAAGACAAAGTTAATTTGGGATGTTAGAAGTAGAAATTTTTGTTACCTTAGAAGTGGGGTAATGACTGAGATGGGGCATACACCTCCTGGTGTCTGCAAATGTGTCCCCTTCATGAAAATCCATCCAAGCTGTGTTAAAATTTGTGCATTTTATAGTATTTATGTTATGCAACAATGAAAGGCTTTAAAAAGTATATATTATTTTAGTTCAGTGGAAAACATGCATTGTGATGGAAAATAATATACAATTATATACATACAGACCAAGAGACAGGATATAAGCACAAGGCTTTCTAGTGAAACAATTTTTATTGAACACTTTGTCCCTTCAGGTCAATTAGTGATTGGTTGGAAGAGACGATCGTTTCTCACTATCGTAAGAAAGTCCCAATTTATTTAGCCGAAGTTATAGGACTTCACAGAAAGATAATGCCTACCTAGAACAGGTCTAAACACTGTTTTTTTTAGAGTGGATATTCCTTAGCCCTTTAGTTTCTTAGTGGACACACAGTTGCCAATGACATTGTACCATTAGGCAGAGCTAGCCAGAGTTGAAGGTTATGATCCAGCTTTGCAACTGCCCTTTTATCCTCAGGGCTTGTGTCACCAACCCCAAAGAAAGGGCATATACTGATATCTGCTTCTGCACAAGAAACTATCACAAACTTTGGAGTCTTCTGTTTCTTGAAACAAATTCAGAAGACCATATTCATCCTGACCCTGGAGAAGAAGGCAGAATTGTTGCCCATACACTTCTGAATATATCTCTTCCCCCAGCACAGTTTTAATGATGACTAATTTACAGTGATTTTTACATCCTGACAGTGTCCTGAGTGAACTGTAAACTAAAGCTGCTACTAAGGGGTTTATTGATTATCCCTAGTTCACAACAATTAGAATTCAGAGAATGAGGGTCTGTATTCCAGTTAAAATTCCTTTTTGTAAATATTACCTGTATTGGCCCAGCATCACCATTTTTGTCCTTTGTGAAGTTAATTTGTAGGTCAGATCCAACAACCTGAATGATAAAAAGGGATTTTTCCCCCCCATGTTGAAGTGTGGACTTTCTTGGTGTTGTTTTTCTTACTGTAGTTTAAAAACAAAATTCTATTGTATTTTTTAATGTAGTACTTATAATCCTCACTGGGCAAATCCTGTATATATACATATATATATATATACACACACATGGTAGATAATAATGCTAATGCCTATCTATCTACTGTGATTTATCTTTCTAACATAACTTTAAAAATCTCAGTGAGAAAAAAGCCAGCCAGCCAGTCAGTCCAGGATAAATCAGGAAAGATAAGGCAGAAGGGTTTTAGAAATATCCATTAAAGATATTGTAGAATAGTTTTAATTTCATTTCTCATATTTTTTAGCCAACTATTGAATATAACACTGTGGCACAAAAGGGCATATGCGTCTTTAATTTTAATAGACTAAGAAACAAGATTAAGTAATGAATGAATCTTTGTACTGTGAAATTAGTGGGGATTCTTTTCTTTTTCATAAAAAGCAAAAAGCAGTGATACATCAGAGCCTTGTTAGTATGGATCTGACTGAGAGAATAATTTGATATGAAATGTGAAAACTATCTGCAGTGTAGTTTCTAGTCCAAAGAATTTGAATAAGTGTTATGAAATATGAATTTGTTTCTGCTTCATCTAACTAGATTTGGTACAATGGGGTGTGCAGTTAGGGAGAAAAAGTCTCTGGTATTTAATAAGGCAATAATTCATGCTGAATGGTTATGAGCAGTCATTCAATGAAAAATTGATTTTTATAGTGTTCTAGACTTGGTAACTTTTGGAGATTTGTGTGCTCATTGTGCAAGTACCATAAAGAAAATATATAGTTCTCATTAAAAGGTGAATACATTTTTTTTCCTGTATTTGATAGATATTTGTTAAAAGTTCGAACATTTTTCTTTTGCAATTTTAGATATTCTTACTATGTTTCTAAGAAGAGTGTAGGTAAAGAGAAATAACGTGGCTCCAGAGTTTACTCTTTTCTCTTAGTCATGAGTGGATTTATAAATAAACTGGCTGATTTCCATCCTTAGCAAGAGAAGCTAGTTATAGTTTAGTTTATATTTCAAATCAAGACATCTTTTAGCAGTTGAAAAGGTTACAAAGTGCAGATTACTCATCAGAACGTAAGACTATTTATTGTGTGTTGTTGGAAATAAAACTGCAGCACTAATTCTACATAGTAGCATAGTGTTTATCGTTAGAGGATGTCACAGTCTGTAAAACAAATAATTTACCTTTAATAGGTATAATGCCTCACGTTGACATTTTAATGACAGAGAAATCTGAGTACTTGTGAATTAATCTGCTTTAAAATCCCCAGGTTCATCATGACTTTTAGATAGTGCTTTGATAAGAGCTTTTTAAAAAAAGTTGAAAAACTAGCTATTTGTCATAAGGTAGTACTCCCAAACACATAAAATGCTATTTTAAAGAGATACGACTATTTTCTCTCATTATAAGATATTCTCTTTTGGCTTATGTAAGGACCTTCAGAATTCTTTACAGTAAAACTGCAGATTTTTAATGCATTTATATTTAGCTAAGTTACACACAGAATATTACTTTGGAGCTTGATATCCATCCATCCAAATTTTTTAAAAAATATTTTTTGTTCTTGTCATGGGACACTAACAATTGGTTCCTAACTTGTTAGCTCACAATCCAGTAGAGATAATAATTTAAAAAGAGAAATTGAAGAGGTGGAATTAGAAGAAAGTAAAATAAGGATAGATGATTTTTGTAATTAAACCCCAGAGAGGATGAAATAATGGCCTATTACTGAGGAGGAGCTGAGTTATGGATAAAATATGCAGAACATCCTGCTAGTGTCTGCTGTGTTCTCGTAGAAAGTTTTATGGGCAGAGCTAATAATGTTAAGGAAGTGGTAATTCTTTTTGTTAGTGAGGATGATGAAGCAATGATTCTGGGTAGCTATTGGTTTTTACTATTCCAGGGTAAATTAAGATTGACTTTCCCAAAATATTTTCTGCAGAAGAAGTTGCCAGTGTGAGAAACAAACCACACTAAAGTACGATGCATGCAGTAAAAATGTGTGCAGGATGCAGTGGGAGGAACAAGCACCATACTTTGCTGAATTAAGGAGGAACCTATAGAAAAGTTACACATAAGAGGCCAGGTGGTGTAAATAAAGACACTGTGGTGGTAACATTAAGTACTCAGAGAGTACTTAATACTCCAGCTTCAATCACTCCACTTGCTTCCTCCCTTCTAAGATTATTTTAAAGCAAATCCCAGACATAACATTATTTTATTTGTAAATATTTCTGTCTGTATCCATAAAAGATAAGGTCTCCAAAACATAGCCATCTTACCATTGTCACTTCTAAAATGTTGGTCGTAATTTCTTAATATCAAATATTGTGTTCAAATTTCCATGATTGCCTTGTAAATATTTGTTTAGCTTGATTTTTTACATTTGGTTTGTTCAAATCAGGATCCTAAAAAAGATCCACATTATGAATTTTGTTTATGTTCTTTATATAGATTGTAAAATCCATAGATTGGTCAGTTTCTTTCTTTTTTTCTCTCTTTCGCTCTCGTTTTTTTTTTTCTCTCTCTCATTACAATTAATTTGTTGAAGAAACCAAGTTAGCTGTCCTGTGAAAAGTTTCTCACATGTTGGATTTTGCTGATTAAATCCCTATGTGGTCATTGAACCTAATTCTCAGTGCCCTATATTTCATACAACTAGTAGTTAGATCTTTCTAGACATTTTAAAGATCTGGAGAAATGAATGAAAAATCACCTGGATTATCCCAGCTAAGTGTCAGTAGAACTGAGGCCTTCCCTCTCGCAATTATTATTTAAGTCTAACAAATGCTGATTGAATCTTTTCTGTGCTGAGGTCCTCTGACACGTGGCCTAGGCATTGTGCACATCAATAAAACTCAAGTTCTGTTTTTAAGTGCTTATAATCATTCCCTGTTATACAGGAGCAATGCTGGCCAGATTGCTCAAGATTCCCTGGGACTATTTTCTCTGTAACATCCTGACCCTAACATAGGCAGACAGAGCAGCTCTCTGGTGGGAAACAGCTTTTCCTAAGGCATGAAAGCCATCAGTGTTTATAATCTCTTCAGGCATCAGGAATGGAGTGTGACTAATGAAATGGCACAGTTGGTCCTATGGAAGCCAAGCAGAAGAACAGGTAACCTCAAGTCATCCACAAGGAGAAAAGTGAACTGCAGAAAGATTAGTAGAGTGATTGAAATAAATAGGACCATTTTTCTGAGACGGGATTAGCAATAAGGCTTGCTTTTATGACATAAAATGAATATATACATAGGTATGTCTGTAGACACACATACATAAATATTTATATAGGTATTGTTTTTACTTCAAATGCAAAGTTATAAAAACTGTTTTGAGTATTTGGCAGTAAAACAAAGCACAGAAAATATCCAAACCTTGCTTCTCCTTAGTTGGTTCTGTTTCCTGTTTGCAACATGCAAAGCCAGCCCAGTGGCAGAGCCAATGAAAGCAAAAGTCTGTCAGACTTAGTCCTAAGGACTCAGTCAGAGGTATGGTCCAAGATGGTACTGTCAAGACGCGTGCTTTGTTACATGATCTTAAAGGTAATGGCAGGTAATGTACTTTTTTTTTTCTTTTTTTTTTTTTGCGGTACGCGGGCCTCTCACTGCTGTGGCCTCTCCCGTTGCGGAGCACAGGCTCCGGACACGCAGGCTCAGCGGCCATGGCTCACGGGCCCAGGCACTCCGCGGCATGTGGGATTTTCCCGGACCGGGGCATGAACCCGAGTCCTCTGCATCGGCAGGCGGACTCTCAACCCCTGCGCCACCAGGGAAGCCCGGTAATGTACTCTTTAATGCCAGGAAGTTCATTTGCCTGTGGTGAAAGCATATAGCTACAGAGGGAGGTTTGTCAGCCTGTCAGAACAAGGGCCCATGGACTGACTGCCTAGGGATGAGAACACACTGTGTGTCTTGGAGATGACTGAGAATTTAAAGAATTGCTTGAAGACATGATGAGAAGCCTTTTTTAAAAATTCAAAATAGAGAGCATGTATCTATGATGGTTTATATCAGTGCCTTTGTCAAACTTGAATGCAATATTTAACCCTGAAAAGGGATTATTGTATTGTGCCGTTTCCATGTCATGGATGAGATTTTAAGATTTCTTGAAAGTTACCACTTGATAAGGGCAGGTGTGATAAAATTAATAAAACAAAGTAGTAATAAAAATAAAATAAAAAGTAAAATAAAGTACTGCTAAGGTTTGGCTTTCTGACATTATCCAAATTTACTGGAGAACTAACAGTGTATTACTTCATGGAGTATGAGAATAACCAGGAGTTGTTTGGATGGTTTGAATAGAAAAGTGACTAGCTATTTATACCATATAGTCTCTCAAAGAAAAGTAACCTTGAACATAAAGTGATCTCCTGTTTTTTCATAGACACGATTGTAGGTGACTCAAATGTCTATTTAACAATTTATTAATTTTGTTACAGTAGTTATTTAAAATCACATATATAATTTATTATTTTAAATTTATTTCTTTTTTCTGCTGCTACCCGTCATGAAGAAAGTTTCAGTTTTTTACATGTATCTTCATCATCAGTGTTTTCATCATTAGAGCCACTCTCCAAGTCATTTAACAGAGTTTCAGAGCACATGATCTTCCTTTCTGTCTAAGTTGAATTACACATGATGTTCTAACTGGAAATTATATCCCCAGCTATGAGAAGCTATTTAGAAAACATTAGGAAATTGTTTTTGTTTCTCTTTTTTTAAAAAAAATTTTCCTGTGTTATATATTTGTGATGTCTTCAACATAATTGCTTATTGTATTGCTTTTAACATGTTCCTCAAAAGTTCTTACTACAAAAGCAGCATGGCATGTGGTTAAAAGCACAGGCTCTGGAGCCAGTCAGCCTAGATGCAGATTTCAGCCCCATCAGTTACTACATTTGTGACCTTGGCCTAGTTAACCCTGTTTTTGTTTCCCTATGGAGTTAATAACAGGAACAACCGGCTAGAGTTACTTTGAGAATTCATTGAGTTATTCCATGTGAAACACTTAAAAAAACTGTATGTGTTTGATGACTAAGTGTAAGCATTTGATAATAAACTAATATAAGCATTTGGTAATAATACCACTCTACACTCTCTCTCTCTCCCACCCACAGTGCTTGCTATTGTGAGCTTATCTTCCCAGATGGAATTTGTAGAATGAATAAAGTTGGAAGCCAATAAATCTGTCAGGTGACTTCTGCTAAACTCAAAATACATGATTGTCTTCATATTTTCACGTTAAAATGTCTTCTTTAAATGGTATTTTTGCCTCAGGTGAAAACTGTCATCTACTGAAATGTTTTTAAAAAGAACTTTATTGAGATACAATTCTTATACTATAAATGTCAGTGTTTTAAAGTGTATAATTCAGTGGGTTTTTGTATATTCACGAAGTTGGTCAGTTATCACCACTCTGCAATTTCAGAACATTTTCATCATCCCAAGGAGAAGCCCATGCTCTTTAGATTCGTTTCCTATTCTCTTCTCCTGCAGCTCTAGCAAGCGCTAATCTACTTTTACTTTCTTTCTATGGATTTGCCTATTCTGGTCAGTTCATATAGATGGAGTCATACAATATTTGACCTATTATGACTGGCTTCTTTCACTCAGCATGTTTTCAAGGTTCCTGAGATTGTAGCATATGTCAGAACTTCATTTCTTTTTATTGTCAAATAAAATTCTATTGTATAGATATATCATATTTTATTTAACCATTCATCAGTTGCTGGAGATTTGGGTTATTTCTCCTTTTGCCTATTATGAATATGCTGCTATGAACATTGGTGTCGAGGTTTTTGTGTGGACATTATGTTGTCAACTCTCTAGGTATATACCTAGGAGTGGGATTGCTGGGTCATAGGATAACTCTGTGTTTAACATTTTCAAGGACTGCCAGATTGTTTAACAAAATGACAGTTTAAAATGCCACTAAGTTCATAGTTCTTAGCAAGATTCATCCATTTTTTGTTCAGTAGGTGCCTCTCAGATTATTTCAAACCTTTGGTTAATTTGTAGAATTGTGAAAGAGTTTAACAGTCATGTTTTGGTTGCTTTTATGGAAGAGCACGTTTTCAGAGGTCCTTACTTTGTTGTTCCATAAATGTTTCCTGGAAAAAATGGGCCTGGGGGAGGGGTAAAGCCTCTAATGTGATTTCAGTACCAGAGAGTAAGGCAGGATTAAGACTGAGGTGTCGCTGAAGCTCATAATAGGAGAGAAAAGAGAGGAGATAGGAGCTGTGCCTAAGGAAAGCATGCATTGCAGTGACCCATAGGATAGATCTTTTTTTGTTGGGACATTCATAAATGTTACTGATGCGTTTTCTGATTTTTCCTATACACATTGATGTTATGCTTCCCAGTTCTCATAAAAGGGTTTGTTATAGTAACAAGGATGGTCCAGATCCATTCATTTTGAATTAATAGGCTTTTATGTTTTTAGTTAAAAGTTTTGGTTAAAATTTTTAGCTACCTGAAAGCTATTTTTAGCTATTAAACTCATTTGTGGGTGTATCACATTGTATCCTCTCTCCATTTTTTTTTTCTATTCATCTGATTTTCTTTTTTATATTCTTTTCCTTTACGGTTTATTACAGCATATTGAATATAGTTCCCTGTGCTGTACAGTAGGACCTTGTGGTTTATCCATTCTAAACGTAATAGTTTGCATCTGCTAACCCCAAACTCCCCGTCCATCTCTCTCCCTCCCGCTCCCCCTCCCCCTTGGCAACCACAAGTCTGTTCTCTGTGTCTATGAGTCAGTTTCTGTTTTGTAGGTAGGTTCATTCGTGCCATATTTTAAATTCCACATATAAGTGATATCATATGGTATTTATTTTTCTCTTTCCGACTTGCTTCAGCTTGGTATGATAATCTCCAGTTGCTGCAAATGGCGTTATTTTATTATTATTTTTTTTTGCGGTACGCGGGCCACTCACTGTTGTGGCCTCTCCCGTTGCGGAGCACAGGCTCCGGACGCGCAGGCCCAGCGGCCGTGGCTCACGGGCCCAGCCGCTCCTATTTCGTTCTTTTTTTATGGCCGAATAGTATTGAATCAATACTATTTATTGATTGTACTATTGAATCAATCTTGTTTAACTTACACATAAAAGGAATGTACTGGAGGGCTATGGGACATTCTTAAACTAAAAGGAAACTCTGTAGGGCTTTTTCTTTGGACAGGATGGGGACCCAGGCAGCTCTGGGCGTTCAGGACACCATCAGGTCACGATACATTGGCTCTGTTTTCTGTCCTCCAGTCAGTTGACCCAAGAGTGGGAGAAACAGAATCTGATTGGCTGTAGTTTGCGTCACTCACCAGAGGTGGGCGGGGAAACATGATTGATAGTCTCAGCCAGACCGGAAGCTTCGGTGGCAGGGGTCTCAGGAAGAAATGAGTCTGCCGGGCGAGGAAGCTTCAGCCTCAATGAGGGGTAGGTCTGCGTTCCGCGTGCGGGGCACCAGACGCTTGTTCCCAGCCCTTCTTCCTTCCCGGGTTCTGGCGGACTCTGCTGGTCTCCTCTCCTCACCTGCAGCCATACTTACCCCCAGGTAGGTGGGGACCTGACCTGGTCCTACGTGGAACTTTCTAGTGCTTGGTGATGCCAACCTGTGCTCGGCCCTGCGGACTCCTTCTTGGTTAGGTCTCTGTCTTTCCAGTTGGCAAAGAATCATAAACTTTGGAAATTCGGTGTCAGGAGTGAAAGTACAGTAACAATAGGTGTTTTTGTCGCTCACCCCATGAGCTACATGAGGTACTGTGCTGAGTAGTTTACCTGCATTATTCCATTTGATCCCCCTGTGATAGTAAAAATTAGAGGCTACAAGTCAGTAGCTGGTAGAGTTCAAATCTAAATCAGGTTGGTCCAAAGCCCAGGGTTCTACCCACCACACAGACTAGGTGACACACAGAAGCCTTTGGACTCTGAATAAACTTCAGGCGGTTCTTAGGCTCTGAGTTACAGGACTTTTTGGATGCAGCTTGTCTAGTAAATTCCAGCTCACTGAGGGCTTGGAATTTGGGTTGTCATGTATAATTGTTGTTTGTTAACAATTTTTTTGGCAATGGAGTTTTCCTCCAGTTCCAACAGATGAGAGAACCCCTAAGTCTGGATTCTGCCCCACAATGCATCACGTTCTAATACTCCATGTCCTAAGCAAGGTGACTTGATAAAAGCCCAAACCGCCAGAGTTTCGTTTTTTTGTCAATTGCCAAGTTTTTACTGGTTGTTCAGAGGACATAGAGATTCTTCATAAATCCAAATTTATTCTGGGTAAGGGACAGTGCTTCATTCTGGGATTATATCCATTCATCTGTACCTTTTTGTGATAAAATGTCCTTTCTTGTGTGAAAAGGTGATGTTAGTAAATAACATTTTATGTTTAAATAACGTTTTGTGCCATTTCCAACAGTCCTTATGCCACTTTTTTGGGGAGGTGAAGTCATCTGATTTTTTTTTTTTATTCTTTTTTTTTTTTTTTTTTTATTCTTTAGAAAAAATTATTTTTGATTGGCATTCCTTTAATCTCCCCTAGCAACTCAACTGTCCTGGCTTTCATACTATTCAGTAACTACTCTGACTTGACTTCAAATGACAATAGAGCCAGCAAGTCCAGAGAGCAGCTGCCCGTTGGCATTTGCTCTAATAGCATGTTCCAGAGCCATCCTTTGGGATTACGTTTTTATTTACTAATTTATTTTTAATTGCCTGTGAGTTTTTAACATTGTTTCTCCCACTGCGCCGGACTTCGCTTCACAGAATTATGCTCCTTAATTAGAAGCGGCTCATAATCCATATAGCCCATTAGTATTGTTTTAATGTCTGTGCTGACCAGACTAAGCATTTGCCCTGATGCTCATTTGACACCGTCAGACTGAGTGGGTGAGTTCACCTAATGACTCATCTAGGAGACACACCGTTCCTGTGATATCTTCTTATTTGTCAGTTCCTGGTTTAGGTGGTCCAGCTGATTCATATATATCCATCCTGGGCGATTCCTTTCATGTTCATACTTACAGTGGATATTTGCCATCCGTGACTTGTTTATAATTAGATCCAGATGTCCAAAAAGTCAGTCCCATGCTGACTCATGTTCCATTTTGTGTTGCTCAAGAGATCCTAGATCTGTTTTTGCTTTACTTTTGATAAGACTTTACCAAGATCAGTATATATTATTAAAATGTAGTTATTTGGAAAAAGAAATCGATCTTCTCAATTTAATGCTAATATGTTAAAAGAAATTGCAATAGGGGATGGCTCTAGGTGATATCATTTATACCCGTGGCTTAGTTATCGTTTATATGTTAATGGTTCAGAGGTGTGGCTTTAGCCCAGCTCTCTCCTTTGCACTCCCAGTATCCATACTTGACTTCTCTATTTGGATTCCTTAAAGGCCTCTCAAATGGAAGCATGTGCCAAGCTGACTTTCAGTTCAAATCTGTCTTTTAGTGTTTCCTCAGAGTGAATGTGATACTGCCATCCATACAGGTTCAGGTCAGAGATGTAGGATTCATTTTTGACAGATTCTCTCTCTGACCTCCATTTTGCTATCCGTGAGAAAGAATTGCTGACCTCTTCTCGTAAAGCTGTCATCATTCTGATCTTAGTATCTCCACTGCCACCCAACCCTACACACGCCACTGCCAGTAGCCTTCAGTTTGTTCTCTTAGCCTTCACCCTCCCACTCATCAATTCTTCCTAATAGAGCCAGTGATTTCAATATATTTCACATTGTTTTCCTTTAAACAGGTAATAAAAGTGCAAAGATAAATTTCAAAAGGCACAACTGGCTGTACAATGAAAAGTAAATCTCCTTCCGACCTCTGTCCTCCAGAGCCCCTCAGTTCCTCTCTTCGGAGGCACTACTTGTATTCCCTTCAGACATACCATGTGTATATTTTAGCAAAACAGCTTCTTACTGAGTAAGCCCTAAATCTGTAAATTGGCTTTTCAGGCCTTGCTTGAAGTACTTGCCAGAGTGTATTTCCTTAGCTGTGTTTCTCAGCGCTTTCTTTAGTCCCCTTGCCTCCAACCACACTGTACCTTCATCCTTTCTTTTAGTTGTTGACCCTGCCTGGCTTTCTCCAAACTCTTTACACACGCTGTGCACATCTCTACCAGAAGGTTCTTCTTCTTTCTCTTCATTTAGCAATAGTGTACCCGCTCAGCTCTAATATTCCAAGTTAAACCGTACTTTGCCAGGGGAATCGTCATGACCCCACAGTCCAGATCTGGCCCCTCTGAAACAGGATCTCATATTTAGCCTTCATAGCATTTATCACTGTTTGTGTTTATATATGCAGTGATTGTTTGGTTAATTTCTTTCACCTTTGCAAGACTACAGGTGCCTTTAGGGCTGTATTTTGCTCAGTGTTGTTATTCAGTATTAGCCCATGAATAGTGGATAAACACTTGAGAGTGCTAGCTTGAGAGGGCTAGTTTGCCTTTGGGAAGCACCCTCTCCAAGTAACCCATTCAGTTTCTTTCTTGTCTGCTGTTACACACAGCCAGTCCTCCAGAACTTCCACCCACTGTGGGTTTAATGTATTTCCCTGAGCAACCCTTAAATAAGCAGTGGTAAGTATTTTGAATAGTAAGAAAGGGGGAAAAGAAGTGAAAACTATGGGAGCACAAGGGAAAGGATGATTCTGGGGGTGGACAAGTTGTATTTAAGCTACTCTACCAGTCAGCGTTATGATCTGCTTCTCTATGGAAGGCATGATTTCTTCCTTTGCAAACTCTCCAAATATATCCAACTTCTGGCTTACATGGCTTTTCAACTCTTAAGATCCATGAGGGCAGAATTGTCATCTGTCTTGCTCAATGCTTCTATCCCCAGTACAGTCATTCCTTGGTATCAGGGGGGCGGTATTGGTTCCTGTTTCTCGCCTACCCCCAGATACCAACATTCATGGATGCCCAAGTCCTTTAGTTGGCCTCCTTATCCATGGGATTCAACCATGGATCGTAAACATATTACATGATCTGTGGTTGGTTGACTCTGCAGATATGGAACCCGTGGATATGGAGGTCAGACTACACTTACTGTTGTGCCTGGCAAATAGGCACTAAATAAATATTGCTAACTTGAAATTTAAATTGATTGTGGAGGGATTGTGTATTGACTTAGAAGTATTGTAGGAAAAGGAATAAATAGTTATTCAGGGAGACTGGCACATTGTCACTAAAGGCAAATAGTGGAGATGCATAAAGAAGTGTTATTTGCACTCATAGTTTTGGCTCCTTTTGCCTAGTAAATGTTGTGGACTTCATAACGTGGTGGGTTTGCCTTGCAAGCAAAATTGTCTTACAGTGTGGAGGTTTTGTTAGTCCAGCAATTAAATCTCCTCATTTGACAAGGTTGCAGTATATGTTATGACACTAAAACAGAAATTATAATTTCTAAAAAGTTTTACAAAACAAGTCAGGGTAAAGAATGAATAAAATAAAACTGTTTTAAAGATTTGATTACATCATTAGTTTGTGAATAAGAGTAGTTTTGAATATACAGTATCTGAGTTGGTTTCTCTTAAGGCACGACATGATTACTACTGTTATCATTTAAAACAAGAGTGTATTTTCCCACAGTGGAGAGCAAGGTAGATATCCTGAGTCTCCTAATGGCCCTGCTGAAAGTTATTGGGTGTGGTTTCAGTTTACTTTGGTGTCCTTCAATTGTGAGAGCCATTTTCATTAAAGGTATTATTCCTTCTCTTAGCCTCAGTAAGAAGTGTCTGTAAAGAATGCTTTCATTTGAAATCAGTGGAACAAGAAACTTGGAAGCAAAGGAAATAAATTTCTAAGAAATAAATGTTTGTAAAATGATCCAAGGTGAGATTTTTAAAATGTAGACAGGATAGGGCATTTGTATTTTTCTTTTAAAAAATATAATCCAACAATTGTTGCCCTTTTACAGGGAATAGCTTCTCAGTATTTTAAAGGTAACCCATGGTGTCACAGAGTTATTCCTGGAGTTTTTGACCTAAGAGTCACTGCTGTGTGGTCTGGAGTCATGGCTATCTACTCCACTTATTTAGCCTGGGAGGGGGTTGGGGGAATAGGTGGGGGATGTATCAGAAAAGTAAGTTACTTCTTGGTAACTTACGAATTTATTATATAGTACCATAATTATGTAATATGTCACCTCTTTTTAAAATCAGTGCTTTTGCTTATTTCTCATTTGTATAATAAAAGAGCAGTTTCTAATGGACATCTTTCTTAAGACACTGATTTTTTTAAATTATATTTGAAAACATTTTTCTGTCTTTTTTGATCTCAAAACAAACATGCAAACATAAAACATTGATCAGAGCTCACACAACAGTTAGGAAATAGGGTGCTTCAGCTACTGAGTAATTAGAACTTAGAAAATGTGTACATTTTTAAACTTAAAGAAAAAAAGGTACACAACTGTCCTGTGTAGACAGTGATATAGGATGGGTTATGTTCTGCTCTCTGTCCACAACAACAAAGATGTCACAATCTAAAAATAAAATCAGAATGATAAATTTCAGCTACAATAAAAGTTTGGGGACCAGGAGAGTTGTTCATCTAATTGAGGGCACTGCCTTCTCCTGTCCTCAGGTACAGGATATTGTTCCATTTTAAGCCATTGAGGGAGAAATGCTTTATATTTTAAATTGTGAGCTAATAAATGTTCTTTTTCTCATTAACACACATGACCTCTATGATGTATGCTCTCATGCACGCTGGCCCAGTTTCTCAGTCGCTGTTAATGATGTTGAGAACCTCTGTTTAACGTGAATTATTTTCCAACTGAATCCCTGTAAATTCACAATAGATATTCATTGTAGTATTCTGCTTGTCCTGTTCAGGAAAGAGAAATAGCAAAATGAACCCTGATTGTTGTACCTTTTCTGATTTCTTCAATATGTGTATAAAATTATTCCATTTATTGGAATTATGCAGACAGCTTTGTCATACTTCTGATACTAGAGATAATACGAGTTTCTTATTTCATACAATAAGATATTTGCTGTTCAAATAACAATAGAGTTGGAATGAGAAAGACAGATGAAGGATAACTGATAATTAAGTTTAGAGGGCTCTGTCTAATTTTATGTTCTTCTTAATTTATGGTGGATTAAATAGTTTCATATTGTTTTGCCTTCCTTGACACAGGTAGGTATGGAATTTGGCTTTAACTCCAAATCCATAATGTCTGCAGTAAAGTCCTAGAAAATGATAATAATTGCATTCCTAAATCTGCATAATTAGTTGCTAGACTTAGTTTTTAGTTGTTTTTTTTTGTTTTTGCTTTTTTTTTTTGCGGTATGCAGGCCTCTCACTGTTGTGGCCTCTCCCGTTGCGGAGCACAGGCTCTGGACACGCAGGCTCAGTGGCCATGGCTCACAGGCCTAGCCGCTCCGTGGCATGTGAGATCTTACCAGACTGGTGCACGAACCCGTGCCCCCTGCATCGGCAGGCGGACTCTCAACCACTGCGCCACCAGGGAAGCCCAATTTTTAGTTTTTAAAGTTAGGGAAGAAGATAATTTAGAGAATAGGGCTTAGAAAATTATGCAGCTCAGGGCAAGCTTATACTATAACCTTTTTTCCGCCCCCCATCATTTGACTTGACTGTTGGAATATCATTTTACTATAATTACCACAAAGATATTTCTAATAGCCTTCATTTTGACCAGCCTAGGAGGCGATATTGTTGGCAGCTAGCAAAATCACTCCATAACTGGGCAAATGAATAAAGCAGATTTTGTAAACTCATGGGATTATAGAATATTAAAGGCAGAAATTGCTAGGGAGGTTATTCAATTCAGTCCCTTACTGATATTGGGAGGAAACTAAGACTCAGTGAGGTACAGTGATTTGTCATGTACATTTTGCCAGGTTAGTGAGGAGACAAACTAGAAATCAGTTTTTAAAATTGTTTGTCTTTATCACCGCACTTTCTCTCTTAACTCATTTCTAATAAGAATGTATTTATATCTTAATTAAGATAAAAGGGAATGCAGTGAAATTTACCAAATATAATGAATGGAAGCTGTTGTATAGTAATTTGACTGGTCTTTGTCCTGGGCTATGGATATATAGGAATGTCTTTGTTATTTATGAGCCCTTTGGACAACATCTAAGTTTATGTTAATAAAGTGACTGATGATGGGCCTCTAGATAGCATCAGGAGGGGGCTGGTCAGCTGAAAAGACCAATGTGATTAGAATGTTAGGGCTTTGAGCCACATGATATCAGCCCAACTTCCCTGGAGACTGAGTTCAATCACATGACCAAAATCCCAATAGCAACTGGGCACTGAGCTCACTGGAGCTTCCTGGTTGGTGAACACATTGATGTGCTGGAAGGGTAACATGCCCGGACTTCACGGGGAAAGAACACAGACACTGTTTGGGACCCTTCGGGACCTTGCCCCATGCTTCCTTTCATTTGGATGGTCTGGTTTGTATTCTTTATAATACAGCTATAATTGTAAGTATAGCACTTTTCTGAGTTCTGTGAATCGTTCTATAGAGTTATCAATCCTGAGGGTGGTCATTAGAAGCCCCCATATTTAGCTATTTAGTCAGATATGCCGGTGACCTGGGAGGCCACTTGTGGCTGGCTTCTGAAGTGACAGCAGTCTTGTGGAGCCCTGAAGTCCTTAACTTGTGGGGTCTGTACTAACTTTGAGTGGTTAGCCTCAGACTTGAAATGTATTGCACAATGCCAGTTGGGGTTGGTGTCAGAATAGAAGCCTTGAAACATACATGCTATGCAGTTCCCCAGTACTCCACGTGATCTTTTTGTTCACAGCTGATTTGGTGCAGAAAAACTGGTTAAGTGAGAGTCTGTCTAGTTGACCATGGATTGTGAGCATTGACCTGGAATGCCTGTTCCTCTTCCTTTGGATGACATTGTGCTTTCTCTGGTAGGGAACTTGTGCTTAGAAACATGAATTGGAAAACTTAAGGTATGTGCTAAGAATATTTTCCATGTTTGAGTAGGTCTCTTCCAGTTTCTACCTTTCTTGTAACACGGTTAAATGATACTTTCTAAAGCCTTGCTAGTCAGAGTGTAATTCTTAGACCAAAATCATTGGTATCATCTGGGGGCTTGTTAGAAATGAAGACTTAAACATAATCTGTAGTGTAACAAGCTCCCAGGATGAGTCATAAGCACAGTAAAGTTTGAGAAACGTTAATCTAGAATTTGGAGATAATGAGAAAGATTTATATTAAACTAAAATCCAAACCCTTCTCTTGAAAAAATGAAGATGAAAATTCTGACTTATATTTTTGACCTGTTATTTTCCTCAATAATCAAAACCAATTTGTAAATTCTTCCACACCTACTTAACTGTCATGGTACTGTCTTTCATGACTTTGGGCATTTGTTAACATCGTTAATGTTTCAATATTGCATACAGGCGTTAAAAATCAGTCTCTAGCTCCTTGTTAAATATGGTTGATTGAACACATGCATTTATCTTCTCTTCTTGAAATGTCACTAAAATAGCAATAAGGAATAAAAAACATCAACCCACAATGATAAAGAGAATGGGAAGGATACTGTATTAAGCAAGAGATGTTAGCAGATTCTGTTCTTTACAGAATTTGAGAATGAAATGTTCTAGGTACATTGAAAATTAAGCAAGTGAAAAAAAAAAAGGCAATGATTATCTGTAGGGAATCCAAAACTGTACAGGAAACAGTGTAATCATAGTCATAGTATACTATGTGGTTTAGCACTAAGAATTTATAATATGTGTATATGAGTGTTGATTTAACAAAAAGTTTGTGGTAAAATTATATTTTGAGAGAAGATTGAGAGGGAAAGTGTGGAAGTATATAAGGGAACTAAATTCTCATTCTTCAGAATATTATTTCTAGTCAGTAAATTGTATCTAAGACTTTAACATTTAGTATTAGTGGTATAGGTTTGGAATGCGGTAGGTAATACTACCAGAAACAATAGTTGAGTTAATGTTCTCTCGTTTGCTTTCTCTCAGTCCCAAATATGCCAGAATTTATGGATACTGATGCACAGTGTAGAGACTGTTGGATTAACAGTCAGAAGATCTGTGTGCTAGTCCTACTCTGCCGCCAATGAACCATGTATTTTTCAATGAAAAAGGCATAATGTTCCATGATTCTTATACCATTTTATCATCCAAGTTCTATACTATGTGTCATAGATATTTTCCTCTGTTGTAAGTAGAGTAGATAAGAAGAGACAATTTCTAGTAGCTCCCTCAATGATATTAAATTTTGCTTTGCTTTGTCACTCAGCCATTTACCCAAGTGGCTTTAAAATTACCCTTTCAGGGGAAGAATAGACAGGTTTTCTTCTCAAGCAGCCAAATAGTCTTAATAACTTGGAGAACAGCATGGAATTAGCATGAATGAGGAGCAATAGTTCCTTTAGTTTAGGCAGATGGAAATATTTTCGGTTCTCACACCCTATGACATTTGTGAGAGTTCAGATATTTCCCAAATTGCAATCTGGCCAAAATGCCTTGGCCTTGTTAACTTATTTCACCCCTGCCCAATTATATTTTTTAGCTTTCTCATCATTTGTGTTCCAAGCTTTTGTTTATTCAACAGCACATCTATAATATTAAGTGAAATCTAGTATTTTTGAAAGGCACACGGCTATGACTTTGAATTTTGTTTAGATTTTAGAACCCTGTAGATTGAATGTGCAAGCAGAAAACATCTAGTATTGACTCATCTGGGCTCAAGAATATGTGTTCCTTTCCAAAAGGTTCATATTAGCCAGCTCATTGCCACTTCGTGTCATATCTGCCTTTGCCAACCAATTTTCTAAAGGGCAGTATTGAGCAGGTGATAACAGAGACAAGGCAATATTTAATGAGGGCAAATAAGCTAACAATTCAAGTGGACAGAGGGCTTTGACCTCTCAACGCCTCCTGACTCTCTGTCTGCCTCTCTCACCCCAACTCTGCCCGTTGTCTGTTCCTTTTTTCTTCACTTGCTTTTTAGTTTCTTGAGTCTCACTTTTTCAGGATTGATGTGTTCTGTTCTTGTCTCTCCTCCTTTCTTTTCTGCTCTTTTTTTTTTTTTTTGCTCCTGTTCATTTTTCTCAGAGAAAATAACAAACTAGGAAATTGAACTGTAATGGTAACTGGGAAATTGAACTGTAATGGTAACTGGGGTTTAGTAGATGAGACAATAGAAAGCTGGAAGGTAGCTGTAGAAATAAAATTAGAGTTTCAGTTTTCAAAGTAGCAATGCCAACAGCATAAGGCAATCTTGTCAGAGAAAGAATATCCTAGTTTTTCCTTTTGCTGGGGAATTGTGAGGTGAACCACATTTATAGCAGGTGAAATATATCTTAATAGGTGTTCTCTTTTCCTAGCTTAAAATAGGATTTTTTAATTCAGAGGAAAATGTACCTTTTTCTCTTTTAGAAAATGAAGATTTATTCCTATTTTTATAAAGAGAACAAGCACTGTTTTATGTGTCTTCTGTCACAAAAACAACTTTTTAGATAGGGGAAATGGTTATCTTGCATATCAGGGCCAGTTTAATTACTGTTATCTGGAATTTTCACAAAATATATCTGGAAGCTACTTAATTGCTGTAGCATTTCTTACTCTCTTTCCTCCTGTGTAGTTTTTCCCATCATAGATAATTCTCTAAACTCTTGCAGGGCAAGTACATATCTGGTTCATCCTTGTATATCCTGCAGCTTCTAACATTTTAATTTCACAGTAAATACCAATGAATAAAGAAATATCAACTGAGTCCAGTCTCTGGCCATTGTTACCGTTTATTACCTGTTCATGGAATCATTTAGGCTTTTTGCCTCGGGGTAGTAGTGCTGCTGAGGTTCCCAGAGCACTAAAATTGTGTCTTAATTTAGCCTTTTATTAGCTCAGTTCCAAAAGATTTTCTTCAATGTACAATGTATATAGGGCAAAGATAAAAATTCCAGATTTATCCCTCTGTTCATGAAATACTTGACATCAAATGGACACCATATTCATTTGTTTGCAGTTTTTTTCCACAAAGCCAAACAATTTTAAATAAAGGTTTCAATGGAGATAAATTTTTAAAATCACGTTAACTGAAACATTTTTAGCAGTATGGTATGTTCTGATATATTTGTGGCATTTGAATGCATCCTAATTTTCAAGATTTTTCCTTCCTAGAATATAGATGCAGGCAGTTCTCTTTTGCCGTAAAGGGTTTTACAAGTAAGTTATCTCTTATCTCTAATCTTTTTCTAGCTATATTCCACTTTTCCTTAAGGATTATTTTAATTTATTGCAAGTCATTTTGCAGGGTTTTCCATCTGTAAGTTACACCTAACTTGGAACAAGTGATATCATTTGTTTGTTTATGGATGGCTATTAAAATTTAAGATAGGTTAGCAGTTACATAAGAAACAATGAATTATATTGCCCATGTAATAAAAAGTAGCTACCACAACTAAACAGAGAGGCACACTATTTCCCTCTTACTTTGGTACTGTGGCCCCACAAGTTAATGTAGGGCACGAAGTATCAGAGAATCCATCTGTATTCCTACTGTATTTCGAAGTGAGATTTTTAAAAGTATAATTTCTTAATTTATTCACATTAAAGTTCTTACAAAAAATAAACACTGACTTCTGGTCTTTAGTAAAGCTGTTGAAATGCCTCTTGGTCTTAAGAAACTGAACTGCTTTTGACTCCGTGCTTTTATTATTCAGAGCGTCGTGGTGGTAATTTAATATCTTTACTCCTCAAATTATTTCTTTTCGTGTCATTTGTCTGCTTCTTGGCTTATCAAGCTTGATTACATTTGCCTTTTCTTACTTTGAGCAATGTGGTCTGAAAGTGTGAAACAGAAAAAAATTGATCTTCCTAACTATATAAAGGAATATGCCAGTGTTTTGTATAAGTTTTGTTTTGCATGATGGAAAACTGTAATTCTGGCTTAACATCTTTTTTTGCTGTGATTAGGGAATGGTGAAACGGATCATCAGCAACTTAAATAAACACTGATTTTAAAAATTCCTTCAAACAGAAAAAAAAATTTTTATAAGGCATCTAAATGGCTCTTTCAGCATGATAGTATAAATTGAACACAGAATGAATCCTTCTTGACAATTAATTTTACTTTATTTTGGTTTGCATTTTTGTTATACTGTTGTAAATGCTATCAAAGAACTGAGATGGAGGAAGTTTAACACTGTTCCATCCATTCCCTGTTGCCATTTGAAGTTGAACTGAGCTGCTGTGTATCTTTGTAACTTTCCAATTTTTGAGAACTGTATAGTGGACATCCTAGATTTATCCATTTCTGTCTGCTTGTAGTGGGTTGAGTTGTGTCCCTAGAAAAGACATATTCAAGTCATAACCCCAGTACCTGTGAATATCATCTTATTTTGAAGTAAGGTCTCTGCAGACATAATCAAATGAGTCCAATGACTAGTTCCTTTATAAGAGAAAGTGGGAGATTTGTGTATAGACACAGGGGAGAAGGCTGTATGGTACTTTCTTATGGCAGCCCTAGGAAATGACTCCTCCTTTCCTTAAAGGGAACTCAAGAAAACATTCCCAGCTGACAGCCTGGGAATCTACCATTCAGTGTATGTTCTTGTTTAGAAATCTATAAAAAGTTTATCTAATAGTCTCCTGATTTAATTATTTTAAGATTTTTTTTCTACCTTTGAGAGGTTTTTAGTGTAGTATCATCAGACAGATGCATTTTAGAAATATTAACTATATTCCTGTAGACTATTCTCTAACCTATGTAAAAATTACAAACTTTGGAGTCATGTAGATTTGGGTTTTAATCCCAGCCCTTCTTTGGGCAAGTTATTCAACTCTTCTAAGCCTCAGTATGTATGTAACATGCTCTTCCTTCCTTTTCCCCTTCACAAAGCACCTCTTCAATAGCTGCTGTTGCCATCTTTTCCTCTCTTCTACTTTCCCTTATTATGTTGGAATAAAAAAATAATAATATTAAGCTTTGAACTAATAACTACAAAAAGAGGAGTTAAATGGCAATTCTACAGATATTTCTTGACTTGTGGTTTATTTCTGACCATGGGTACTGGTAGGTGTTTAATGTTTTTCAAATTGCAGGTTATGACTAATTAGTAGTTAATAAAATCAATTAATAGATCATATCAGCATTTTTTTTAAAAAAAGAACTAGAATAGAATAGAAAATATAGTGAGTTGGAATTGCACAGTTAGAATTTTTTTTGTGAAACTTAAATTTTGTTTATGTGTGTGTCACACTGTATTATATTTACTTTAATGTGGAGCACAGTTAAAAACAAGTTTAGAAGCCAATAGCTAAACAAAAACAAGCTTTAGTTATTCTCATCTATACTTTTCTCCTCAGCATCCTGTTAACTCATGATGGGGTTAGACTACTGTTAGTAAGTTAAGCAATGGAATAACCTTGATGTATGGGAATACCTTTCATTAGTTTCCCTTTTGGATTGTCTTTCTTTTGTTGACTGAAAGCCTTGTAGTTCTATCAATTTCTCTAATGACCATAGCATCATGGAGGTGTAATTGCTCATGTTTCTGTTTTCCAGTTCTTAGTTGGTGTCAGGCTTTATTTCCAAAAGTATGCTATCAATGAAATACTATTTCTAACTATAGAGATTCTTAATTTTCTGCTCTTGTGATAATTGCTGATGCTAATTGAGTTATCATAATACCCACCCCTACTACCTGCTGAGTGACTTTTATCTAAGAGGTCATATCAGTTCATATGAGAAATTCCAAGGTTTATAGTAGGTGTTAGCAAACTAACAACCTGTCAATTTGCTTTTACACGGAGACCAAATCCCTCTTACCCATAAAAACTTACTAGCGAAATCTTGGTAAGTCACTTAAACTTTCTAAACCTAAATTTTCTCACCTGTCATATAAAATATGGCTACTGATAGACCTTCCTCATAGGGGTTAAATTAGGTTATATGTCTGCTAGGGCTTAGCATTTACTAAGTGCTGGTGATGCTGGTCTTGGTGATGTTGCTAACCACAAGATTTGGCGTCAAGTATGAAGACCCTTGTTTGCTTAGAGTTGGCTCTGCTTTCGATTGAAAATAGTGCAGAAATTGTGTTAACATTGCTCCCCAACCAAATAGAGAGCTTAGCACACCTACAGGGTGGCATTCTGTTTCTGGTACTGTATTTTAAGAGAGACTTTGATGACTTAGATCATCTTCAGAGAAGAGTGACCTGAATAGCTTTAAGGACATGGACTTCTTCAGTGTGGAGCAAAGAACAGGGCTTCCATGGTGGCGCAGTGGTTGAGAATCTGCCTGCCAATGCAGGGGACACGGGTTCGAGCCCTGGTCTGGGAGGATCCCACATGCCGTGGAGCAACTAGGCCTGTGAGCCACAGCTGTCGAGCCTGCGTGTCTGGAGCCTGTGCTCCACAACAAGAGAGGCCACAATAGTGAGAGGCCCGTGCACCGCGATGAAGAGTGGCCCCCGCTTGCCACAACTAGAGAAAGCCCTTGCACAGAAACAAAGACCCAACAGCCAAAAATAAAAAATAAATAAATTTTTTAAAAAAAGAACATATAGGGACATGATAGCATGATCCACTTGCAGGGCTGCCCTGTAGTACATACATTAAATTCATTCTTTTTTTGCTCCCTAAAATAAAACTAGTGAAAAATAGAAAGAAGCAAATTCTCAGCTGAACATGAGAGTGAAACCTTTTTACTCCCAAAGCTTTGCAAAAATGTAATAGGCTGATACATAAGGGACTGATGTATAATACTAGAGGATGGTAATCTCTGTCAATCATGTCATTGGGAGCTTTGGGGCTGGGTGAGGAAATGATGGGGTGAGCAGTTGAAGTCTTCTTTCATCCTGAGATTGGAAGTCTTTCATGTCTTAACAATCACATGTTACTTTAGTAGTAAAATATATTAAGGCAAAATAATATAAAATTATGTACTTTAAAATAATATATTTTAAAGGAATAATATGACATTATTTTAAGCTTGGAATTTCAAGTCAAGGAGATCTTGAGGAGAAGTTTAATATAAAAACTCATTTCTGAAACCAGATTATTTAAAGATCATAGGGTTGGCTTTTCCCACTATAGCAAAATTCTTTATTGGTAAGCCCATTGCCCCTGTGAAAGCATGCACAGGTGTTTGACAGTGTTCACTTTGGAGCAGGGGAAGGATTCAGTGGGTTTGCAAATTTGATGATAATTTTATTTGATATTTCCATTGCCAGGACCAATAATTCATCAAAGTAGGTTAGCATGATTTTTCTGAAATCACAGAGTAGCTACGGAGGATATATTCAAATGTCAGACATATGTAAAAATGTCTTATATCTTAGAAAGTACTTGACAAATGTGTAATCAGAGGTTTATGACATTTAAGATTGTAACTTTAGTTCGACGTCTAGAACTACTGATCTCATAGACCTTCTAGTATTTTATATATTCTGGCTTCAGTGAACCTAAAACTTGACTTGTTTTTTCCGGAATGAGATGAGAGTTTGTGCTAAGCCACATACATGTTCTTACCTGGTGTGAGTAGTCACACTGAAAAACCTAAGTACTGCAGCCTAGTGCTGGGGCAGAGTTACTCATATCAATAAAACAAAAATCACCTGTTTTTACATTTGCTTGGTATCATTTTGTCTGAAGCCTTCTCTGTTATTCATACCAGAGTGAAATGGAACAGACACACTTGCCATGGTGAACTGTAGTCCTCTACACAATTAGGAGCTCACTTCAGAGTGTTGTAGGAGTCTTTCTGGGCATACTAAGACCTCGGCATTTAAAATGTTATGAGAAGGTGGATGTGCTTTCACCCCCCCTCCCTTGGTTTCAGGTAAAAACCTCAAACAGACCTTTCAGACAAAAGATTTTGAAGGATTGAAAAGTAACTAATTTAATAGTCTTTGTATCACAGTTCCCCAAAACCTTTTTGAGATTTTTTGATTTTTTTTGATTTTGATTTTTGATTTTTTTGCTAATTTTTTGATTTTGATTTTTTATGCTAAAAAATTTTTGATTTTTTTTATGCTAATGCTTATCTTTTCTGTTAAGTTTATTATGTCTATTATGTTTATGTCTATTAATGCTTATCTCCTCTATTAATTTTTAAGTACATCTTCAAAATTAAACTTTAAATTATTGACATAATTTACTTCCTTAGTAATCTATATTAGACTTGTGTTAGACAATCTTAATAAGATTTTCTTCTTAAGAGAGCTCAGTGTTGAGAAACCATAAAAAATGTGGAATGAGTGTCCTATTCATGGGTGAGTACTTCTACGTATTCTACTCTTTCTTATTTTAAGTTATTTTGAATTCAGGGTCTCAACTGGAAACATAAGAGAGCAATTTTTTTTTTCTATTATCTGAGGAAAGTGATATCTGTGAGATCCAGTTAGAACTATGTGTGATATGGTAGAAAACATAATCCAAGGAAATGAGACACACTGTTTGTTCCTGGTGTTCCTGAATCTGTTTTTATACTTACATACTTATTAAACTCTATGTAACATATGTGTGAAATTTCTGAAAGAGAAATACAATTAACAGTGGAAATAGAATTAGATCGGTCTTAAATTCAAACACATAGACCCTAATTTTACATTACATGGGTTTTAATGTACAAAACTGGTCAGAATACCTAAGGTCTCTTTCATTGATTTTCCCTTTGGGGAAATAATGTAACATTTGGAGTAACATTTTGACCCTCTGTTAATTTCATGGGAGGTGTATTTTTTTAATATCTGAAAATAGGATATCTTACATATAATGGACCATACTTACTCTGAACATGAATAGTTTGTGTCTGAGTGTATGCTTCTAAGGGTCTTGAGAGTCTGTGCGTGTGTTGGATGTGGTTTCAATTGAGGGGACACCTGAGCAGTAGTGTATAGAGTGTGCCTGTATCTATTTCCTTTTCTCTTTTATTTTCCACTTCTTCTCATATTCCCAACTATGGAGGACTAGGGATTGGATGAGAAACTGGGGCTTGGTTATAGAGGGAGACAGGCGTGAAATATGGAACTAATATTTGTAGCCTTATAAATTAGTCCTGGTGTTTTAAATTTGGCCTAGTCATTCTCCCTGGGACATTAGTTTCCACCATGTTTAGCACCAAGTAAAGTTTGATTTTTTTACCCATATCTTCATTTATCTTTTGAAGCCAGCTCTGGCTTTTTTCTTCTTCAGAACTTTCTCCCAGTTACTCAGCATGCTGTTGCTATTCAAATTCTTCAGCTTGTTGTCATCTTCACACTATCCCTAGCCTGCTCCCAACATTTCTCAGCTTTTTAATTGGGAGATTGTGTAAAGGCAGTCTTAGTTGTTAGAGCCCTTTCTGTGCTCCTTTATAATAACCTGTACCCCAGCATATGTGTAAGCTATCCCCATTCCTATCATATTTCTATTAACTTATATTGCAATTACCAGATTCATTTGTTGATATCTGCCTGTAGACTAAGCTTTATAATGTCAGGGAATTTGTCTATCGCAGTCAATGTTGCATCTCTAGCAGCTAATACCATGTCTGGCACATAGTAGGTCCTCAATAAATGAAGAGCACATGGAAAAAAATCATGTATGAATGAAAACATGGGCCACTACTTGCTTCTCTGTTTAGGAAGTTTACTACTATTATTTTCCAAATAATACTAGCAAAGGAGTTCTGCCATATCAATGATTCATTAAAAAAAAAATCAAGGTGGGGTGGTATCTTTGGAATGAGAACAAGGTTCAGCATAGTGACTATGAAATATTAGCAAGCAAAAATTAGTACTCATTAAATACTGAGATACTTCTCTACACATAAAATCTGCATGCCAGTTTAATTTCATAGAAGCTTACTAATCTGTGGAGATGTTTGCTTGTTTTAATGAATCACCTTGTTGCTTCTACTGGGACATAGAGACAGTCAACTTCCTATATGGGCATTGGAGGTTTTAATCTCAGGGATAAGTTTGATGGTGTCAAGTTTTTATTTAATATTTTTTGCTGCCCCATTTATGAACGTATAATCCATGTTATCTATCCTATATTAATTAGTTTTGTTCTTCTAGAACAAATTCATTTATTAGAACTCCTCAGAATCAATTCATAAACTCCAATTCATAACTTAGAACTTTTCAGAACCCATCTGTAATAGACTACAAGTCGTCCAACAGACTAAACTCTGTCAAAGTGCACTGACATATGACCCTCTAAGCTGTTAGTGTTTATGGCACCAATACATGCAAGGATGGGGATGTTGGCAGAAAGTTGAAGGGAAAAATTTTTCCCCTCAGTCCTTACTCTTTTTTTGACATACACCACCCAAGTGTGAAAGTAATCTTTTGCTTTAATCCTTTATTCAAGAGCTAGCCTGGTGTTTTTTTTGTTTGTTTTTTGGGGTTTTTTTTTGCGGTACGCGGGCCTCTCACTGTTGTGGCCTCTCCCGTTGCGGAGCACAGGCTCCAGACGCGCAGGCTCAGCAGCCATGGCTCACGGGCCCAGCCGCTCCGCGGCATGTGGGATCTTCCTGGACCGGGGCACGAACCCGTGTCCCCTGCATCGGCAGGCGGACTCTCAACCACTGCGCCACCAGGGAAGCCCAGTCCTTACTCTTTATGCACCTCCTTCTAAGGTCAGAATTACCATGTATGACAAATATAAGCTAGAGTCAGAAAACAAGTAAAACAGGTAATTGACTATCCTTTTCTGTAATGGGATAGAAAAACAGGAGAGCATTATGCATGGGGACTGTGAAATGGATGCATGGAAATAATTACAGAAGAGTCTTTTATAAGTCTCTAGAAGTACCTTGCAGCCAGTGAGTACTTAGTGAATATGCTTATTTTAAAAGTTCAATTTATAATATATGCAGGTTTTTGGAGGTTGTTTTGTGTGTGTGTGTGTGTGTTTTTTGCTAAACCAGTGCTCATAGTTGTGCCTTTGGCGAGTAATAACTGAAAGTTGGCAAACTGGAGCCCTTTACCCTAATCCCTCATGCAGAACCAACATAGGAATATTATAAGTGAACATGTTGATGGAGATAGTTAGAAGACAATAGCACAATTAATGAATCTGGTATATTATTGATGGAGTGTTCCCTCCTCAAAATACCACCTATTAGTTATTTTTGTATGGCATGCCAGAAAAGTACCTGGGTATTATTATTTTTCATGATGTGTACCTTTTGGTTTCTCTGCTCTATGATATTATTATCTTGGGAAAGAAAATTACTTCTCTGAGACTGATGTATAAAATGAGAGTGTTAACACTGAACCCACAAGGATTTCATGAAAATTGAATTAAGATAAGTGTGTGTGTGTGTGTCACACGCATGTGAGAGAGAGGCGTGCATATAGAGAAACAGAGACCAGGAGGGTGAGCAAGCACATTCCTCAGGATGCCTGACACATAGTAAGATGGTAAATATTGTGGGCTTCCCTGGTGGCACAGTGGTTGAGAGTCCGCCTGCCGATGCAGGGGACGCGGGTTTGTGCCCTGGTCCGGGAAGACCCCACATACCACGGAGCGGCTGGGCCCGTGAGCCATGGCCGCTGAGCCTGAGCATCCGGAGCCTGTGCTCCGCAACGGGAGAGGCCACAGTGGTGAGAGGCCCGCGTACCGCAAGAAAAAAAAAAAAGATGGTAAATATTCATTTTTCCCACACCCCTTCTCCTTTAGATCTGTAGTGGATTTCTTATGACCATAGCAAATTTTTAGTCTGGCACATATTCAGCATTCAGTAAGTGTTTGTTTCCTTCCTTTCTAGTTTTTATCTTGTTACTCAAGGAAATATGAATGTATATTTATTCAAATATAATGTTGATAATATATTTATTAATTGCTATGCATTATATGTGCCAAGAAAATCTCTCAAGCATCATATTGTGACTTCAGGCCTGAGCCTGGACTGAGATGCACGTAACCCATTGGTTGGAAGAACCTAACTCCCCTTACCTAACACGGTTGTTTTTGATGTAGCTCGTTTTTTCAATGCAGTCTATTAAATCTATATGAATATATGTAGATAAGCATTTTGATAGAAAAAAAAAATAAATGTTTTATTTCCTTCTATTTTTATACCTTTTCTCTATTGAAGGATTCTTATTTTTACACTCAAGGGTTTGAATTGGGTAGTTAGAATCACATAGTTATATAAATTCATGCATTTTGTATGTAAATGTGTTTTTAAACTCTAATAAAATAAACAATTTAATGTAAAAACCATATATTGGAATGTTGGTTTGTTGATTGACTAGGAAACAGGGATGGGAATCCCGGAAGCCTTAAAGTTATTTTGGGGACATGATTTTTTTGTTCTTTATTGACTACATGACTCCTCTCTGCAATCATTATTAAAGGGATGTTTACCAGAGGTATCTGTCTTTAATCCCAGTTTTGGTAGTGAATTTCAATTTTATATAGTATTCTTTTGAAGAACTCTTTCAGTGTGTTTGATCATATTCCTGTAGTTATAACACCTCTGATGGTTTAAGAACTGTTTGTCTTTACCAACCTTGAATCTGGTACCTCAACTGACAGGGAAGTTATTTTATTACACTCTGATTCCTTCAGTGCTAGGATTAGGAAGGTCAATTTATGTCCTAAGTTTACTCCATTGTTTGTTGTAGAGGCTGATAAACATTATAAATGGATATCACAATTGGATTTTGAATCAATGACTTGACACCAAACCATATATTTTAATGAGAAGCTGGATTTTCCTTACAATGGTCACATAATGGTATTAGTTTCTTGAAGATGTATTAGAGTTAGAAAAGATAAAGACACAAAGCACTGTGAGGTCTTCAAATGCCATTATAGTTCACTCTTTTGAAAGACTTGCCAAGGTTAACCACAGTTCTTTTTGCTATGCTTTGTTACTCTGGACCACACTACAATGATTTTGAAATCATATGTGATAAATTTGCTCTGAATTTATTACTTATTTAAATACCTCACTTTGCTTTTAAGAGAAAACTGTATCGATGTATCTGTTATATACATGACCTCTTATTTGGCATTGACTATATGGCTTTATTCAAAGGTAAGCTAAGAGCCCTCTAATATATATGTAAAGTGAACTAGAATAGGTAGATTGAAATCTCTATGGGCTTGTCTATTTTCAGTAGGAATAAAAAGGAATTGTGTTCTATTTCATGTATTTTCTCACTTGAGAATACTGAATGCTTACTAGTCAATTCAAAAGCACCTTTGTTATATCATTAATGGAAAGTTTAGGCCAGATTTTGGAAAAAAAAAATCTATATTTTACTAGAATATTCTTCTTTAAAGCTTGTATTTTAATAATTTTACTTGGAATTGGATATATGTGGCTATTACAATTAACTCAGATTTTGCCATTTTATTCCTGTGTACAAATAGTGTTTTTATTTTTCCCTTGCTTCAGAGAAATAATATAAACCAAATTGGTGGTCACTCCTAACAATAAAGTCCTCACTTTTCAAACTAACACATGAAAGTAGCCACTATTGTGTTGAAACTGGAGTCAGTTTCTTTCATTTTCCAGAACTCCATGACAGGCATGGCTCTTTCATTCCAGTACAATACTGCCATGCTCCCAAGCAACAGCCTAGTTAGCAATGCATTAGTCAGGGTAAAATATTATCAAGGTGGGGGCTAGAGAACTCAGGGTGAAAATACTACCATTTGAAAGAAAAGATGATTTTAGTCTTTCTGTTTAGATTTATCCCCAAATGACCATTTGGGATGCTTGATATACTAAACATACCTGTAACAACCATATTCTTTGAAAAAACTTTTACTTATTTGTTATCATTTGTTTTGGCAAGTTAGAGAAAGAGAGACAAGAGAGACAGAGATTGAATCAAAGAAAATGTAGCCACAATATAATTACTATTTATAATTCCCTGTCTCCTAGAAAGTCAGCATTGTGATGAAGCTAAAGATGTTGCTTTATGTTTACATATACGAGAATTTTTTCCTGCTATTTATGACAGCTGTGAGAACATTTTATTGGAGTTTTCTCTTTCTTTAGCAAATATATGCTCTTAAACTTTTAGTTGTTTTGTTTGCTTTATTGGTTACTGACCTATCACTTCTAATTTTTCATGTAAAAGGCTAATCTATGGAATTTTTCTTCATAGTTGTTGGAAGATTTTATAAGAGTGGATAGAGTAAGTTGGTCTTCCTCATAAAATACATAAACATTTTAGCAGTGCTAGATTACCTTCTTGAATTTAACTTATATTTATTGGGTGATCATTCTATGTTGAAAATAGGGGAAACATATTAGTTATCCATGTTTTTGTGCCTAGGAATAATTTATGGTAAGTAGACATGCCTGTTTATTTAACCAGTCTGAGGATGGTTAAATAAAGGCTAGTATCTATCTATCTATCTATCTTTCTATCTATCTATTGTGAATAAAATCAATAATAAATTTGAATTAAGTTCCTATATCAACATGTTGTGATAGATAAAATATTTTAGACCAAAGAAAAAAAATTTGATTTTCTGAACATTACCATTCTGTGAAAGTATGGATTGAAGCTGGGTCTCCACTAGGTAACATAGTTAACACATATTTGTGAAATCAGTGATACATAACCAGAATGCAAACCAGTTGATAAGCCCCTTAATGGTGGGGAATTTGTCCTGTTCACTTCTGTTTTTCCAGTGACTAATAGCCATACAATACATATATATTGAATATAAACAAAAGAAAATATAGTTAAATGAATAGACTAAGGAATTATAATGTTAAAATTATGCTTGCTGTTATATAGTGTTGCTTAAGAAATTTTTACCTAATTAGAATAAATTTAAGAACTGCAGTAAGTATCAACAGACTGACATATGTACCATAAATCTATTTTATTTCTTTCTAGGTAAAATGGTTACATATGACTGGCAGCATATTGTTTTACTTGGCTTTGCTGACAGTTGCACATTTTGCTTCACATTGTATGCATTTTTGTATTCAACTAGACATGCTTATTTATAGAAAATTTGGATTTATTTTGTAGTGTAAATTATAACATTTATAACATATATAATTCTTGTCAAATTATTTTTTTCTAAAATTATAACATATATAATTCTTGTAAAATTTTTTTCTAAAAAAATGTTTTCCTTCATGCAATGTGAGGGGATCATGTGGCATTCATAGAGATATAAACTTTAGAATTTTATTTATTTTAGGCAAAGTTTGCCTTTGTATCCATTTGGTATCCCCAAATTGTAAGTTACATGCTTTGAGTACTTTAACCAGTGCTTAGTTAATTTTGTGTGGGGTTTAGGAGGTAATATAGGGAGTATGAAATGCCATTCTGTTGTTGAAGCAAATGTCTTTTTCTTTTTCTCACTGGCAATTTAGATTAAAATTTGAGCAAGTAAATAGGATCATGATTTGCTTTGAGCATCTGTATTTATTCAGCTGTAACAAAAATACTTCATTTTAGCGCTCACCGTTAGGTATCTATTCCGAGTACTTATTTACTGCAATTTCTCTAAGAAGAATTTAGCTTGAAATGGATTCTCAGCTTTACCATATGTTTGATATAGTTCTTCATGAAAATAGAAACATACAAGAAATCTGAGCAAGTTCTTGCTGACCTATACAATACCTGCATCCTAATAGGTCATATTTCAGCTCCTATATTTTTGATAAATAGCCCAGCTCTTTTAAAAAGCTCTGTCCGCGGTGCTGAAACCTCTTGTGATGTATGAGCATGTCTTACTGATAAGTTCTAATGTCAGCCTCTCTGTGATAGTGATTCATCAAGTTGTAAAATTTGTGTTAGGGAAACACATTTAATTAGCAACTTTCATATTTTGGTTGTGTTAAAATTAACACAGTTGTCCTTTCGTTTTAAAGAGTTCATAACAATTACTTTCCAACATTGTCAAAAACAGCTAATACTTAATTAGAAACTGTCAGTGCTATCACAAAAGCAAATGTCTAGTATTAACAAATAAACTGATATGATTTCAGTGGTAGAAATGTTTACAGGCCAGTGACATGTTGATGATATGCAGAAAGCTATGGTAAGAAAACTTAAACACTTGATTATGAACAGATTAAGTAGCAGTTATAATGGAAGACTTGTAGCTTTGTAGAGATAAGCAATTTGCCTATAAAAAGTAAGGCTTATTACCTTCTGTAAATTTTTTTTTTAGTGTTTCAGGATGTTTTCTTTGTATACAAATACATTGGTTTTGTAGGACTATGGGTTTTTGTTTGTAAATATGACTAAAGCCCTAAAAATCTTGGTTGTTTTTTCCAGGTAAACTTCTTGTATTTTCTGTATAAGACTCTAAAATAATTAGTAATGTTATTAGCACTTCAATTCAGTGATTCTCAATTTTTCTAAGCTGTGTTATTTAGGTGCCTTACAGTCATGGAAAACTGCACTTAATTTTTTAGTCTCAGAAGCTTTTCATGAGCAAAACTGTCCTCTTAAATTTCTATTGAACTCTGGAACTTCTTCCACTATGAATTCAGTATATCTTACAATAAAATTTAAAAATCCTAGTCTCCTAGAGTTCTAAAATCCATTGTTATCCTGGGGAAAAGAACCATCCGCTTTGATCATAACTGTCTTTAACTCAGTATCGACTAGGTTAGTTGCTATACAAGTATATAAACCTCCTTCTTTGGGGGTCATGTAGAACATGTTTCCTTGCTGTATTTGCAACATAGAAGATTATTAGATTGTTTGCTTGTTATTGCAGTGAAGCTCATTAAGTGTTTACAATCACAGCAAGATTTGAAAATTACACCTAGATCATAAGTCCTACTGAAATTTGGCAATATTTTCTGCAAAGCAAGCAGCCTAATGTTGAGCTACTACCAATTATTAAAATAAGACTTTCATTTCCTTAGATATTGGATTTATATTGTATGAACTTAGTAATTAAATCCACTCCAAAAGCTGCTTGTTACGAAAAGAAAATCTATAAGTGAATACATAATTTCCAAGAGGATTGGTTTCTGTCAATAAAGGGTTAAGTACAATGTTATTATTTTCTTTCAATATTGATAAAGTGCCTTCTAAAATCCATTTTTGTGCATTATAAAAATGTAGTTACATCACCCAGTAAAAGTGTCTTACTCTTAGCATTCCAAATTTCATTATAGAAAAACACTTTTTGAAAACATTGTCATTTAAATGATATCTGATCAAATGATATTTCCCAGAAGTTATTCTTTATTTAGAAACAAAAACAAGACAAAAGCAATTGATTTTAATCCAAAATGTATTTTTCCTTATAAAAGAGGTCCACATATTCACTGTGTCTACTCTACAGAATTTGTCCATTTTATTACACCACGTGTCAATTCAAGTTTATCTGGTCACTGCAAAAACTCGTGGCTAACGTGTAATACAACACAGGAGGAGGTATTGCTCAGTTCAACTACTCTTATATACTTAAAAAAAATACAGAAATGTTTTTGTCCACTTTAACTGTAGTCCAGACATAAAAGTTACATGAAAGTTCTAGAAAATGGAATTGTTTTATTTGGTTGCCACAGTACCCTTCGAAGCCAGTTAATTAAAATGCTGAACTTGTACATATGTCCATTGGTCAGGAGCAGCATTGGTGAAGCTTAAACTTCCTTCTACAAAGTATTATTTCTCTGCCTTTTTTTTTTTTTAAAGTACAACCACAGTTTTGAGTTTTCTTTGAAGTAGATTTAGTTAGTTGTTTTTAGGACATGTTTGTTGGCACACCTATAACAGTTGCTTTTACTTCCAATGCTGTACCTTTTTCTTTGCCTGCTTCCCAGAGGTTGATCAGAGGAGGATAAAGCTCACTGAATGCAAAGGTTGGTTTCTGTAAGTAATTTCTCACATAGTTATGTCCACCATCACAGTTCATTTCTTGAGAGAGGCAGCTGAAAAGACATATCATACCAATAATCCCCAGAAAACCTCCAAGGTAGGCCATAAATGTTGTGGTGTTACTCTTATCATACTCTTTTCGATCAGGGTGCAAACCTTTTGTGGTGACATTTACACATTGTTTTCTGCTTTTTTGATAGATGGTGGGGATATCAATACAAATCTTATACTCAGTTGATGGGTTCAGATGAGTAAGATTATATACCTTGACATCAGATGGTATTCGAGCACTTTGGGCAGCATGGGAATTTTGAGTCTTGACAAAGGCTGTCCACTTAACACTGGATTTGAGAATTTTAGAACTTGCTTTCCAAGACACCAGAACTGAGTTGGCCTGAACATCTTTTATTTTAATATTCAGGGATCCATTGTTATCCTGGGGAAAAGAGCCATCCACTTTGATCATAATAGACTTCAAGTCAGCACCAACCAGGTTAGTTGCTATACAGGTATATAAACCCCCTTCTGTTGGGGAGATGCCACTTATATCTAGTGTGCCTTCAGAATGGACATAGAACTTGTCTGTCAGAGTATTAGGCAAGAGTTTTTTACCAGAAGGTATGATCCAGGAGATTTCAGGCTGTGGCTCTGCAGTAGCTCTGCAGTGTAAGGAAACATAGCTCCCAGTTTCTAAATCCAGATTAGAAGGAAAACTCTCTGGAGCTATAAGAGGGAGACAGATTTCCATCATTTCCCTGAAATGCACCTGCCGAACATTCTGGCCTTGGAATTCAGGTGGGTCCACGCAAAACAGTGAATCTGGCTCCATAAATCGAATGTTGGTTTTGTTCATATTAATCCAACGGATGACACAATCACACCTGATGGGATTGCTGTGTATGCTGATTTCCTTGAGGTTTGGCAGAGACTCAATGGTACTGCGGTACAGGGCACTAAGGGCATTGCTGTTAAGCATGAGTGATTCCAGCTTGGGTAGTCTGAAAAATGCATTTGGGTGAATGTAAGACAACCTTGGGTTGTTAGTAGCTTCTATTTTTCTTAAATCTGGAAGATTATCCACAGCAAGACTGTCGATGGAAATCAGCTCAGGCATATTGTTTATCCCCAATTCTTTTAAATGTAGCATATTGCTAAAATCACCCCTCCGTATTCTATTAATGGGATTTTTATTTAGATCCAAAAATTTGAGGTTTACCACTTTTTGAAGAGCAACATGGGGCACTTTAATAAGCCTGTTGTCATAAAAAGAGATGCTTTCTAAGTTTTCAAGTCCAACCAAGGCATTATCTGGTATTTCCGTGAGATTTATACCAGCTATAACCAGGCTGCGAAGATTGATAAGAGGCTTAAAGTTCATGTCTTTGATTCTGATGATTGGATTTTCCCCAATCATCAGAATCTCCAGATTGGGAAGAGCCTCAAACCACTTACTGTTGATCATCTGCAATCTATTTGAATTGAGATGAAGTCGAAGAAGATTATGTAGGCCAATAAAGGCTCCAGGTGAAATTGTAGAAAGCAAGTTGTGATTAATATAGAGTTCTTGTAAGTTACTAAGTCCAGACAGACATTTTTCAGGCAGCTCAGTAAGTTTGTTTTCCTCTAGGTACACAGAAAGAAGCTGAGGCATCTTTTTTACATTAATATTGGTAACTGAAGATAAATTGTTTTGAGATAAGTCCAGGCCAGTAAGATTTACTGGAAAGTCTATGGAGTATTCAATTTTTGCAATATTGTTAGTCTGTAGGAGCAGAATCTGTGTGTCAGCAGGCAATCTGGCTGGGAAATTTGAAAGACCTAAATCATTACAATCCACTGTAGATGCTTCCATATAAATGGATCTAGGTGTAAACCAGGGCCGGATTTCACATGTACATAATCGTGGGCAATCTGCTTTTTTATCTACAGCTTGAACTAGTGTAGTGATAGCTAGGCCAAGTAGCACATGAATTTGGAGTGGCAGGTCCTTCATCTTAGCTTTCTTCTTCAGAGATTTAATGGGTCCTTAAGGATTCCACGGCCACTGCTAGTAAGATCAGTAAGAGCTGATAGATAAGGAAAATAGTTGCTTTTGTCAAATGATGAATGCCATAGAACTGCAAATATTTTCTTCATGGAAAAACGTGCCAGTGCCACAATTGCATTGTCCAGAAATGTCATGCATATTGAAGAAAAGGTTCCTATCTCCTTTATGTTAGAATATTGATATACTTTTTGAAGATGGAGTATGTATAGATGGTCAGAGGAAATTAAGCAATTCATTTATTTAGAGTGTAATATTCAAATCCCATGCTTGTTCAGTACTTGCAGGAATAGCAGCATGATGCTAACTATAATAAAATAAAATATAAAAGAAAAAAGAGAAAAATAATTAGTCCAAAGGGAAAAAAACACAATATCCATTAACTGATTATGATTATCTTATATATAATATTCTTAGTTTACAGTTAATTCAGTATGTTTTGATGACTTTATCCTTGTTATGACTGTCCTTAATAGTTATTGGCCCAGACATTGGATAGGCTGGATTTTTTTTTTATTGGAGTATAGTTGATTTACAATGTTGTATTAGTTTCAGGTGTGTACATCAAAGTGAATCAGTTATACATATACATATATACACTCTTTTTCCATATAGGCCATTACAGAGTATTGAGTAGACTAGCCTGTGTTTTATAGTAGGTCTTTATTAGTTATCTATTTTATATATAGTATATGTCAATCCCAATCTCCCAACTTATCCCTCCCCTCCTTTCCCCTCTGGTAACCATAAGTTTGTTTTCTACATCTGTGACTCTATTTCTGTTTTGTAAATAAGTTCATTTGCACCATTTTTTTAGATCCACATATAAGCAATATACTTGTCTTTCTCTGTCTCATTTACTTTACTCAGTATGACAATCTCTAAGTCCATCCATACTGCTGCAAATGGCATTATTTCGTTCTTTTTTATGGCTGTGAAAGTGGATCTTTAGAAGACTGAAGTTGCATTAAACGTAAAAATTATTCTGCCAGAATTTGTCTTTGTTTTCAGATATTTGCTTGTTTATAGCCTGTAATTTATTATTTGTCGTTCTCTTTGACAATTAGTTATAGGGGGAAAAAAAGAAAACCTTTCAGTGATGACTTTTTTATTTTCTCTTAGAGAGGCAAAATTAAAAGTTTATAAATAAATAATACTGTTCAGTTACAATCAAATGAGTTAGCCTGTGGTTCCTCAGGTTCCCAGGAGATGACATTAAGAAATAAAATTATAAAATGAACTAGAAATTGGGGAATTTCGCTGAATTTTTCATTTTAATTCATACTTCTCTCCATAGTCTCCTTTGTATAAAGTGACTTGAATTTTGCAGCCTTTGGAAAAGGTAGTCTAACTTGCTGTAGATGTACCTGTATATTGTCATACTTGACTGAAATTCAGATTAATGTTAGACTGTTTTATTTTTCCCTGAAAATAACTTACATTCCATTAGTTACTAACAATGAAAAAGTAACTTTGATTACATCACTAATACAGACACTTAGATGTACCTTCTTTTAAATGGTTACTGATGTCTTTATCATAACAATAAGCAATCTGAAACCAAGTTGCAATTTTGATATGTGCTGTATTGTAAAACACCACATTACTTTTACATGTACACTCCATCCGTTGGACTGCCCGTGAGCTCTCCCCGCAAGTGTGCAGGACAGCTGGAGCATGGCTGGACTGTTCATTCTGAGACTTCTTGCCTACCAGTAGTAATGGTCTGCTGAATAATCAGTCTGTGAATACTCTTCTTTTCTTTCATCTCTGCCCAATATTGACATTTATAATGGCATTGTTCAGTGACTCTAAGGTAGGTACTTCAGTGACAGAGATCAATGTATTTGGAGATATGGTCTCTACAGAGAGATAAAACACTTTCTTTTCAATTTAAAACATTCTTTGGTTTTCAAAATTGTTGGAATATTTATAGTTCAAAGTCACACCTAATTCTCCTCTTATCCTTTAAGAGATGTGATAAAACTGGATCATGAAGTTCAGATAACTCCTAAGTTATCTTGAATTAAGTGTCTTTGCTTTTTATGTTTGTTTGTTTTGTTTTGTTACTTCACCTATTTGCTGATCAAAATTCCTTTTTTAAATACTGTTCACCTATTACTCTTAATCTGTTTTAAGTAAGCTCTAAGCCCCTTGAGGAAAGAATTTAATACAACTGCTTCTTCCCTGAAGATGTTTTATAAATCCTTAACCCTACACAATCTGGGGTCCCTCCTCTTTTTCTCTGTGTTTCTTGTCATTTTTTGCCATTCTTCTATATGCAGCCTTCTCTCTGCCAGTAGAACTGTGGGTGCCTCACCCTTTTCTCTCTGCCTGGATTGCCTGTTTCTTTGTTTTACATTAATTATTGCTGTTTTATCAACCCTCAGTTCAAGCATCACCTCTCTGTGAAGCCTTCCATATAACCCCTCCCTGCAGTTGTACTTTAGCTGCCCTCTGAGGTCGTTCAATGGCCCCAGCACACACCTCTGTCAGAATATTTAGTTGGTTCTCTGCCCCACCAGACACTCACTTCCTTGAGAGCCTGAGGCCTGCCAGCTCCTGGGCATGGTAATTAGAACATAGTAGATGCTCAAGAAATGTTTTCAGTGAACTGATAAATGAATTATATTACTTAATAAATGGACATATTCATGTTTGCTACATACAATTTAAGCAATTCGGTTTGTTTGATTTCCTAATTTCAGTATTCAACTGGTTTAACTTGGGTAAATCTATTAGTTACACAGAATGTGTGTTACCTTTATTACTAAAATCCAAAGATTAAATTTGAGTGTAATACAAAGGAACTAGACTTTTAAGTCAATCTAATATTATATCTTAGTTTATTCCTCAATTTATCCAGTCAACATTTAATGAACACCTTTTATGTGCCAGTTATTGGGTTAATAGTTGGAGGATAAAAAGATGACTTAAATATGGTCTCTTCCCTTCATAAGTTTTCAGTCTTTCTGGGGAGACACAGGTAAACAGATGGTTACAATTCAGTGTCAGTGATGAAATGGGAGCACATAGGAGAGGCATCTGGATAAAACTTAAAATAGAAATCTATTGCCTCTTTATTCTCAAAATGAAGAAAAAAACCTAGGTACAAAGTATAAATTTCTGCATGTTGCCATAAATCACTCGGTTGAGAACTGAGCAATCATAATTTCTGCCAAATAACCAGTTATATCCACTTTCTCTGGCAGAGCAAAAAGACTCCTATATTCTCCTTTATGTTAACTAGAGGATTAGAAATGTTCAAGGTGAAACATTCTTTTTGGGGGGATGTTAACCTAATAATACCACTTTTTGTTTTAAAATTTTTGTATTTTCTTAAATTTATATTTATGTTTAATTAGAAACTCTATTCTGACCTCATTTCATCATTTTGGCATAGCCATATGCCAGAAACAACCCTATTTGAACTATATTTATTCTGCAAGCTTTTGAAAATAAGGAGGGTTCTTAAAGTGGTGAACAAATTCAAATTTTATTTCTCCAGGTCTGTAGGAAGAAATTATCAGTATGGGAAGTACAACAGAGGATATGTAAATTTTGCCTTTATTGTAATATTGATTTTTTTCTCATGTTTTTGAAAATGATTATGATACTTTCACTATTGGATTATTTGGCATGGATTGTTTGCAGGATAGTAAGGCAGTAATAATATCTTACATCTTAGAGCTTTGTGGTTTTCCAAGCCCTTTGTTATTCATTATTTTATGTTAATAATGGCCTTGAAACAGATTGGAGAGGGATTTTAACCACTATTATTTATTTATTTATTTGTTTGTTTGTTTGTTTGTTTGTAAGGGTATTGACACCTATCTGCCTGAAATCACACAGCTAATAATTGATGAGGTGGGATTAGAACCCAGGTTTTATCCTTAGGCTTGCATCCATATGTAGAGTTGCTATGAAATTATTTTAACAGAAGGTAATGTAGTGATGTTTTTCTTAGGAAGGGCTGGCATTACCTTTGACTTCAGCTTTTCAAATTTAGAAAATTAATTTTATCAATCTACTAATAGTGACTAGGGTATGATTCACACTAACCAAACTCACAAGGAACAAAACCCAAATGCCAATACATTACAGTGAGAAATATGACTGTCAAGAGAGTACAAATACTTGAATCTGCTGGTCAGTGCTTTTGCTCCATTTAAAAAAATCTACTCAGAAATACAAATTATGAATATGCAATTTGTTTGTAATTATAGAGTCAGGTACAGGGAAGTTAGGTTAGACTTCTTAATTATCATCATCATCAGAAATGATAGCCTGACATACCTGCTTTAGTAAAGAGCATATCATTGCCAGAAACTGGACCTCTTGAGTCTCATGGCCCTTAGCATGACCTCAGCCCCCAAACATCTATGCTGGGAAGCTTTTCCTGGATTCATTCTTGGTCACCTCTCATCTGTGTCATGATAATCATTTGTTTACACTTCTTTTTTCCCTTACTGGCCATAAAATTATTAGTAGATTATTACTAGACATTAGATTATTAGACTATTTCCTTACTAGATATAAGATTATTAGATTATTATTTTCCTACTAGATTTTGAGATTATTATTATTAATAGGAACTGTGTTCAGCTTACTTTTGATTATATTAGTACATTTGATCGGTTGATTAGTACCTAGGCCAGTATATAGGTCATTAAACAAATGTTTGCTACATGCTAACTCACAATTGTGTCTTTCTATAATTTGTGTTGGATGATAGAATATGGAATAATGATTAAAATGACTGTTTCCCTTCTTAAGTAACTTAAAATAAACAACATAGAAAAAAAAATAAAGAGAAAAAGATATGCTCCCAGTTTTTTACAGAATATTTTTCTTATTGTTTGGTGGTTAGAGAGTAGAAATAGGGGACTTCCCTGGTGGCTCAGTGGTTAAGAATCTGCCTGCCAATGCAGGGGACATGGGTTCGAGCCCTGGTTTGGGAAGATCCCACATGACGCGGAGTCACTAAGCCCATGTGCCACAACTACTGAGCCTGTGCTCTAGTGACTGTGAGCCACAGCTACTGAAGCCCACGTGCCTGGAGCCTGTGCTCCACAACAAGAGAAGCCACTGCAATCAGAAGCCTGTGCACTGCAACAAAGAGTAGCCCCTGCTCGCCTCAACTAGGGAAAGCCTGTGTGCAGCAACAAAGACCCAACACAGCCAAAAATAAATAAATAAATAAAATAAAAATTTATATAAAAAAAAAGAAAGTAGAAATAACACAGGTATACTGCCAACTTTCCACTGGCAAAACAGAAAGTGGTTCACTTTACCAGCACCAATTTAAAAACATAGCTGTTCTTTAGGTACACTTTAGCTTTATCAGTGAGAAAATGGTTTCTGCTGGTGGCTATTTTGAGATTTGGGCTAGATAATAGTGATAATGGTGACGCTGATTTTAGAAGGAGATATTGTCATTTGTTTTTTTATGTGCATTGGTGTAAAATTTTTTAAAATAAACTAATTATGTCATTAAAAAATAGATGGGCCAGCTGAATCCCATTTTCACTTTTTGAGAATTTCAATGCGTGTGCCCTAAACCCTCTCACTTCTATCCTCCCTCATCTTTCCCTCTTCTACTTTTACTTTTTGAATATAATGAAAAAAATAAACTCTCTGAAACATGTTTTCAAACTTAGAAAATTTGTATTATGTAATTATTGATATACTTACATAATTTCCCATACTCCCATCAATTTGCTGGGATTATTTTTTCTTCTAAAGAATAGGAAAATTATACTTCAAAAAGTCAGTATTTCAACTTAGGTTTTGAAGGTTTTAGGACTGTTGCCTTGATAGATGATCTGGAGCCTAGCATTGGGACTGGGACATAATAAGTCTTCAAATAAATATTATATTATGGATGGATGGGTAATAAGTCTTCAAATAAATATTATATTATGGATGGATGGGTGGATGGATGGATGTAAAATAGATAAAATATTTTGCTTCTCTTCTTTAAAATAAATTAAGCCATATACAAGTAAATCTTAATAGTGGATGAATTTTCATTAAATGATTTCTTGTTGTTAGGGTACACATTCATATATGTAGTCATATGTAGGAGCTAAGGACCAACTCATAATTAACTATTGTTCTTTTCAGTTGTTTTTTCATCTAAAACTAGTTTATAAGGTTATTTTTTGTACCTCCTTTTAGTTTTTTTAAAAATTTCATTTATTTATTTATTTTTGGCTGCATTGGGTCTTCGTTGCCATGCGTGGGCTTTCTCTAGTTGCCTTGAGCGGAGCTACTCTTCGTTATAGCGTGCAGGCTTCTCATTGCAATGGCTTCTCTTGTTGCAGAGCACAGGCTCTAGGCATGTGGGCTTCAGTAGTTGTGGCATGCGGGCTCAGTAGCTATGGCTCGTGGGCTCTAGAGCACAGGCTCTGTAGCTGTGGCGCATGAGCTTAGTTGCTCCGTGGCATGTGGGATCTTCCCAGACCAGGGCTCGAACCTGTGTCCCCTGCCTTGGCAGGTGGATTCTTAACCACTGCACTACCAGGGAAGTCCCCTTTCTTTTAGTTTTAAAGGCAACAGAATCATATATTAAAGCAAAGTAAGTTATAATTGAATGTTATACAAGTTCAAAAGACAATGTTAATGAAATGTCACCAGGAATGAAAACTGACATATCAATGAAATGTATTATATAAAGGTTCTTTTAAATGACTTGCATGAATGACTCATACAGTCCAAAATCAACCCTTATGTAGAGCTTATCATCTATCTAGTTTTTCATTTATTCTTCCCTTTGATCTGTCAATAAATATTTGCTGAGGGCCTACTGCATCAGTCACTGTGCTTGCATTTCTAATCTTTACATTTTATAAGATTTTTAAGAATTGAAAGATTAAAAATGATTTTTCTTTGACAAAGAATAATTGGCAGTGAACTTAAGGCCCTTTTTCTGGGGGTGTGGGTGGTAAATTCAAAGACCTTTTTTTTTTAAATTTAGAAAGCATTTTAAGATGTGGAATTTTCCTAATACATATGTCCTTTTGTGCTTTCTAAATTTTTCTCACGGTGTCTTTAATTTTTTTGTTGGCTTCCCCATGTAGATTTTGCCTAAGGGAGAGTCAAAGATCTAAAGTGTTTTCTGTGTTTTAAATTAAACAAGTAATATATGTATAATTAGACTCTGACCAGCAGCATGAAACCTCCCAGTTTAGGCCATTAAATGAAACAATTTTAAGAGTTCTCATATCTTATGATATTTTTTAATACCTGTGGACACTCGTAACTTTAGATTTCTTTAAATAAAAATAGAAATTATTTCTAGATATAATTATGTATGTAACTTTTAAGAGCAAAAGCTACTTTTTTCTTGGTAAAAAGATCTTAATTCTTTAGCTTATTCTGTTTATCTACGTTTATGAAACATTGACCAGACACCTCCTTTTTGGCAGGCACTGTTGTAGCTACTGCAAAGTCAACAATAAATAAGGTGAACTCTCTGCTCACCAAGTTCTGAGTTACTGAAGGAGAAAATAGCAGAGGATGATGCACAGTAGAGTTGACTTGTTGTAATAGTAGTATGTGTACTACTCTATGGATGCACAAAGGAAGAGGCTTAGTTCTGTCCATCCAACGGAAGTAACGTGAATGTTCTGTGTTCTTTTATGATGCTTATAAAAAATCAACTGAAGTAGTGGGGAAACACATGGGTAAGAAAATGTAAAATCCCGAAATTCACCTTTCAGGTGAATTTTTACAATCCTAAAGCTTAAGAACAAAGTGTGGCTTCTTCTCCGTATCTCATTATGTGTATTATAAAGACTACAGAGTCTGAAGAAGAGAAACATTTGGATGCTTAAGATAAAAAATTGTTCAAGATAGGAGGTTGCTATGGCTACATTAAAGCCCAGTTTTTCCTTTTCTTCTATAGCAAATTGCTAGCTAAGTTCATTTGTATAAAGTACTTAAATTCTATTCTCCCATTATCTGACTTTATATTCCTTTGTTGTAAGACTCAGTCTTTCTTCAATTCTAATTGAAGGTTCCATATCCCAAAGGTATTGTTACATTATTCTAAATGCATCCCTATAAAACGCTATTCTTTTTTCCTTGAGAAATATTTATTTTCCAGTTTTTCAGAATTAACTGTTTAAATATCTGTGTCAACTTTCAGGGAGTGGATAATGATGACTAGAGTAGTTTAATGGATATTATCTTAGAATATTTATCTGTTAATAAAAAATTGATATAGGGGAAGAAAATTTGCTTTGCATTATGAAACATGGATCAGGTTTACTCAGCGACTGTGTGATTGTAGACGGGACATTTTACTTTCCTGTGCCTCAAGTTATTGATCATTAAAACTTAGAAACTGGTTATATGATCGTTAAGGTTTCTTCATATTCTAAACTGACACTACTCTGAACATGAAACATATTTTAAAAGATGACCAAAAAATAGCTGTGGGTAAGCTGACTTATTCAGTTTTAACCTTTGTATTTAATTGATCACTAATTTGTTTAGTGCTGTAACCCTATGTCATAGACACATTAGGATCACTGAATTTTAGTCATTATGGGGCTTTTAAATGCTATCAGATTAATTACCTGTCATTCCTATTTCATTTTACGTTTGCATCTAGCTGGTAGTAAATGAGGAAGAGAGTTACTTTAGTCATCATATTGAGGCACACTACACTGGGTAAGTAAATTGCCTGGATTAGGTCCCTTGATGGAATAACTGAGACAAAAATGAGTTGCCAGTAACTATTAATATTGACATATGAACAATATATTCAATATGATATTTTTGCTAATTTGAAAGACATGGATTTTTAATAATATCAAGTTCCAGCCACCTGAGTAAATTTAGTATCATATAAAATTAGCATATTTTTGATGTCATAAAATTTTTTAGCTGGAATTGGGCGTACAGATCTGTTGATTCTCAAGCTCATCTCAGTTGTGAAAACCTTTGTTCAAATAAAGTCTCGCCTAGATTCAGAATAAGTCAAACATAGGAAGGAAGATCTATTCTGGTTAGCATGGGACGTGGGATGGTGGAGGAGAGTGTGGTTTCTGGAAAGATTTAGATGGTACCCAGCTTAGCCTTTCTGCCCATAGCATCTGATCCTGAAGAGGCTCCAAAGACCTCAGTTTTCTGAACCATCCATTTATTCCCATCCTCTCTTAAAATGAGGTAAAGGAGGCCCTCAGAGTGAAATGACTCATACAAAGTGGTTCATTCTAAAACGATGTTGAAAATTTGGAGAGACTTTAGGCATTCTTTCTAACACAAATTCCCCCACTGTCATCTCAATCTATAGACCTGCCACAGTGAGGTCTCCTCCCCTTGACCTTGACTGAATCCTAATTGGTCTTTCTCCTTTCAAGTGAAAAATCCCTAAGTGTGTTATGATAGCACTCAGCTTCCATGGTAAGTATTTGCCAAGTAAGGGATGCGGCAAGGAAGAAGGAAGTGCTCTGGAGGAGGGTGGGTATGGTAAGAGCAGTTAGTAACAATACATCAATGGCAAGCATGTCCCATGTACCACTGGTCTCATGCCTCATGTAAATTCTCACAGGTACTCCTCATCATCTCTTTTTGTAGACGCTAATATCATCCTTAATTTTCACATGAGGCCAAAGAGGTTAAATGACTTGCCAGTTTACACCCCCTCAGATTCAAATCCCTTTACTTTGCCTCTGAACCACTGTTAAATTAATTAAACAAGGAGGCCATTAACTGATAGGACTCTAATTCTATGGTGACCTGTGTAAGCAAACCAAAATCTAAGCCTGCAAATGCCTCAAGGTTACAAAATCAAAATGCTAAGGACAAGCAGGCAAATAGCTTACTAGGCTTTAAGCTATAGCCAATCAATAACTCCCTTTTTTTGCTTCCACATTTTCTCTCTCAAAGCCTCTCTCTGAGCTCCGGCCAAAGGAGCCTCCTAACCACTTCCAGTTTGGCTCTACCCTATTCGAATCGATTTTTGCTCAAACTCTTAAAATCTTAATATTCCTCAGTTTATCTTTCACTACCACTAAGCTCTACTTCCTCTCAAATGTTTATTAACATAGTACCACTCATCTTAGTAACTATTCAGAAATGTATTTCCTATAACTGGATGAGTACACTGGCTTTTGTTGTTGTTTGTTTCTCCTTCTCTGATAGAAAAGTTTTACTCAGATGAAATTTAGAAGGCAGTTGAGTGTTGCAGAAGGGGAACTAGAATAAGAAAACCTTTTTTCTAGGCCTAGTTTTGCTGTGTGATTCAGATAAATCATATTGCTCTCTGAGTCTTAGTTTCCCACAAAATGTGGGGTTTGGACAAAATTTTCACTATTATTTCCAAATTGATTGTTAATGTTCTGGGAAATCCCATAAAGATTTTTTATAGAGTTACTATTATACAGAAATCTCCTTTTTTAGAACAAAATTATTTTTGTTATTTTACAGAATTTATGCACTAAAATGTATGTTATTACCCATATATTTAGTGGATACTATTTTTGAGGATGATTTCCTTAGATTCTGATATTTTGAGAATCTCAAATCAGATATTTTGAGATTCTCAAACTGGATAACATGCTCTTTTGTCATTATGATAGGAATAGCTGTAGCTAAAAAGAAAAAAAAAGGAGAGGAGATTTGATATTATTTTGTGTCCTTGTCATATTCCAGACATTCTACTTGAACAGAGAATATTAGTGCAGATCTTAAACAAGTCATGTACTATTTTCATCCCTCATGAAACTAGGCTCAGCTGACTCTCTTAGATTAAAATGTAGGCCTTGCAATGAATTTCTTTTAGAGAAACCAGGAGTAACTTAAACAGCACAATTCTTTTTTTCTCCCGATTCTTAAAATATGCTTTGGGCAGATTGTGAGGTAGTCTTTAGATTTTTTATCTTTTTTCTTCTGCTGTTTTCAAAATTTGGGGCTTGTGCTATGTGAGGAGATCCATAGGGATAAAATAAAAAAGGATCAAGATAGCTTTCTTTAAAAAATAATGCTAAACATGGCACCCCAAAGCAGCAGATTTGTGGCAGCTAGTTATAGCATAGCTACAATCAGGAAGGATAATTCGCAGTGCAGAAATTCCTCATTTATAATATTCTTTTAGAGAGCGGGGAATGCCATCTGAGTCTCAGGAGTGTTTCATATTGGTGTAGTGATTTCTGTATACTTAAAAATAACAGGTTGTCATAATTCAAAAAGACACATGCACCCTGATGTTCATTGCAGCACTGTTTACAATAGCCAGGTCATGGAAGCAACCTAAATGCCCATCGACAGACGAATGGATAAAGAAGATGTGGTACATATAAACAATGGAGTATTACCCAGCCATAAAAAGGAATGAAATTGGGTCGTTTATAGAGACGTGGATGGATCTAGAGACTGTCATACAGAGTGAAGTAAGTCAGAAAGAGAAAAACAAATATCATATATTAACGCATATATGTGGAACCTAGAAAAATGGTACAGTTGAACCGGTTTGCAGGGCAGAAATAGAGACACAGATGTAGAGAACAAGCATATGGACACCAAGGGGGGAAAGTGGCGGGGGGGGGGTGGGGGGGGATGTATTGGGCGATTGGGATTGACATGTATACACTGATGTGTATAAAATGGATGACTAATAAGAACCTGCTGTATAAAAAAATAAATAAAATTCTAAAATTAAAAAAAAGGTTGTGATACTGTCATTTCTTATCATGAAAAAAATTCTGATTTGTATTTATTTTTAATTACAGTTTTTGTTCAACTGAGCACTTCATTAATAGCGTTATTTGTGAAGTTGATTTTTGTATGTAATTAGCCAAACAAATGATATTTCTAAGCCGGAACTTGTTCTGTTTATTTATGCTTGTATTTCTTCTGTGAGAATCATTCCATGTATTGGGGAGCTGTAATTTATAACATAGCATAACAGTACTTCATTCAGTATTGTGTGAGAGCCAATGGAATTTGACTGTCTGATTTGCTTTTTAACTTCCTTTTTTTCATTCTCTTGTTATTTAGCATTTGTATAGTCCCAAGTGTAGGTGTCTGTGGGGAAAAGCACTCATTTATGCATTATCCTTAACATTCACTCATCTTAGATTGAAGTATAATTATCTTATTTTCCAAATTAGAAAACAGAATAATGGAAAATTTGCTTCAGGTTATAATTAAACTATAGATCTCTATTTGGGTGATTAATAGTAATTTAGCAGCAGGGTATTGTGAAAGCATGCAGACCCCAAAATTAGGAGAAGACCTCATGACCTTTAGTGAGTTGATTTCTAAAATGAGAGATCCCTCCATGCTCTATAATTAAATAATTTTTGTAATAATCTTAAATAAGTTCAAAACTGTTTAAATATATTTCCTGGGCAAATATAACATATTACTGACAGATAGTGACAGAATTTACATGGATATTTCATGATATTTTCAGATTTTCATGATGTTTATTCACATGTTTTACACGTGTGTCCAACTGTGGCATATAGATAGGGTGGGAATTTTACTAGGATCAGAAGTAGTCTATAAAAGGATTCTTAGGACCTGGACAATTCATAGGAAATTTGGAGACTTTTTTTTTTACTCGTATGTCAGGAACAATTTTTATATGTGTAAAAAATAATTATTCTCTTTGCAAAATGTTCATGCACATGTGTAAGATCCATTAGTTCAGAAAATTCCCAATGTGATTGACTAAACTTATGTACTAAGGTTTCCCATTTTGTTCCAACTTTTATTCCTATCAGTAGAGTTTTGGGTAATTGACTTAATTAGGCATCGATTTGTATTTGAAAACTTTCACATGGATAAAGAGGACAAGTCTGCCTAAATAAACTTTCCTTTTTCCCTTGATACTTTTGTTTTCTGAAAGCCTGTTCTTATTGTCCAGTTCCAGTTCATTTGGGTAGTGCAGTGGGACGATTTGTAAATGATGCCATCCTTCTGTCTTAAGAGGCATTTCCAGCTGCATTTAGACAGTCTCTCTAGCAAATTCCCCTGATTGTGTGACAGGAGAAATACTTATATGGTACCTTGCAGTATGATGGTTTGGAAATGCATGTCTCAATGTAGACCTACTTTCAGTTACCCTCCATTTATGATGAAAACATTTGGGGTAATTTTCCAGACAATTCAAACAATTTTTAAATATTTTCTTCTTCATTATAAGGTAGCCAGATACCCTAACCTGTCTTTGAAGTCTCCATTCTTTGAGTCATCTGAAGACTGTCCATCTCCCTGGTGTAGTTAAAAGAAACATAGAGTGATTCCAGCCTGCGTTGACCAGGTACACGTATGCTGCCCAGTGCTTTCTGATCACAAGCACTGCTCTCCCTGGCATTTTATACATGGGGGGACATGGTAGGCATATATACCACCCCCACCAAAAAAAAAGAAAAGAAAAAAAGTGTTCTATACTGATCGTCACAAGTACAAGTAAATGCTTTCATCCTGATCTCAGGAGGGTTGGTTTTTGAAGCAGAGACATGCCATAAAAGGATGACAGGAGAGAGATTTTCATCATGCTTGTGTTCTTTCATTAGCTCAGTTTGGCAGAACAGAAAGTCTTTGTTTTGTAAAGAAGATAAGGACGCCTCTGAACAAGAGTCCAATGATGTACTGTAGATAGAGAGTGAAGAATATTTTAGTTGCAGTATTATTACAGAAAACTGAAAGTTACATTTTAGAAAGGAATGTTCCTCTGACAGGAACTCAGAGTGCAGGGTCTCTGGGTACTTCAGCTTCTGTTCTGCATATAATAAAAAAATTGGTTTTCATTGCTCTTAAAGCAGCATGAATACCAGAGTTTGATATTTTTACTAAGAATTGTGAAAATAAAACACATTTTGAAAGGAATTGACATAAAATGAGCTCCTATGGTCAAATAATTTCTTCAAATGCAGTGAACAAGGGGATGAATCATAGCATTACATTTCAGGTGTGCCGTGGGTCAGCGCTTGTCTGCCAGTGAGTTCAGTGATGGATGATGCTTTTCTGTTACTGTAACTGAGGGAGCTGATAATACAGATAGGGTCTGTATTATTAGTTCCTTATAGTGAGCGTGGAATTGCTTGTATATTTTCATTTGAAAAGCGTGTCAGATTTCCCTCATGCTCTGTGGTTTCCCCCTTATACTCTTGTCAAACTGCTTAAGACAAGTGCTATCTTTGAGTCCAGGGGCTACAAGAAAGATTTTAAAATAGAACAATAATAAAAACTCATTTGAAAGCTTGAGAAAACCTTTCCAAATTACGGTTTTGAGTTTCAAAAGTAATCATCTAAACACGGTATAGGGGGAGTTTTCATGCCTGTGTGCATGTCTGTGCATCTCGCAGTAAGAAGAAGCTCGCTACTGGACATGTCGTGTGCTCTTTAACACTTGTGTTGACAAATGATCATTGTGAGATGATCTGGTGGTACTTGGAGGAAGTCTGAAGGGGCAGACAGAGTTAGTTCTTGATGCGCCCTGAGTCAGTGAAGCTTTATTATTTATCTCGTGTGGAAGTAAAAGGTACTATATGCAACTTAAAGCTTTGAGTTTCCTTCTTCCTGTCACTTGACAACTTATAGCCACTTAACTTTCCAGTAGCCTCCCAATTGCTCTTTACTTGGAGGCCCTTGCTAACATTACTTCTTTTACAACAGCTACCTCATGAGGAGCTTGGGCAATATGCCAACTGAAGCTTTTTTTTTTTGAGGTTCCACTTTAGCTAGAGGACCAGTCATGGAAAGGATTCTAAATCTTAATTGGAGAAAGGATTCTTTCAAAACAAGGTTGTAAATTTGCATCCACTTTACACTTAAAAGCCTGGTATTCATCTAATACATGGATTAGGTGAAAAACTAGGTGACAAATCACCTGTTTGGAAGAATTTCTTAGTGATAAACTCTCTACAGAAAATTTAGGAATACATTTAAAACTATCATTTTAAGGTAAGAGAAGTAAATAGTTTTACATTATGTTATAACAGCTTCACAGAGTCAGATTTAATATGGTTTTATTTTTGATTACTGAATTTGAGTCAGGAGAAAAAACTTTTCCTTCACACAGTTGCATGATTCAAAACCTAGAATCCTTTAAATTTGATCTGGGACATTCACCAAAATTTACTATTCCCGTGTGCCCAAACAAAATTATTTTGCGAAGTGAAGTTGATTTACCATTAATTTGTATCGCAGGAATATTTCACATTGTTCAGCCAAGAATTATTCAACATTAATTTCATATTATGAAGAAACTTTCTTTGAAGCTTAAGAATTTTTATATTTAATACTTGTATTTTTTATATCATATTTACGTTTTAGATGTCTTCTTCAAAGATAGCCATGTAGTAAAGTTTAGATTAAACCACTAGGGAGTTGGAGTTTAAGATCTAAATTTCAAGTAGACTAATTTTTTTTTCATGGTGTTTTAAAATTGTAATACATGACCCTGGTTAGTAAGATATATCTTTGTCATTACTCCTGGTGTTGTGTAGGTTTTCTTGGAAGGTATAGTTTTGTTTCAGTGAATGAAAGCTATCCTCAGTGTATGAGAAGAATAATTAAACTGTGTCAGAATGATGAAAGATACAGAGTTGAAAATTCTAGCTTTGTGATTTTCTTTAATGACTGATCCCCAGCAATTATATGGAGAAACATAGATTAAAGAATATAACTTTCTCTAATGTAGACTTAATTCCAACATCCATGGACAGATAAGGTCTTTTTTTTTTTTTTTTTTTGCGGACGCGGGCCTCTCACTGTTGTGCCTTTCCCGTTGCGGAGCACAGGTTCCGGACGCGCAGGCTCAGCGGCCATGGCTCACGGGCCCAGCCGCTCCGCGGCATGTGGAATCTTCCCGGACTCGGGCATGAACCTGTGTCCTCTGCGTAGGCAGGCAGACTCCCAACCACTGCGCCACCAGGGAAGCCCCAGATAAGGTCTTTGATGCTTTAATTTCACATTTTACTGTAGTTCTGATCCTAACATTTCTTAAAGGTCTTTGTCATTTCCATGAATTTTTTGCTATCATATAACAATAGCAACAAATAAGAAACAATGAAAGTAATAGCAGTCATAATATGCTACACTGCAAACAAAAAGCTAAATTCATTTTTCATATATATCCCAGAATAATCCTGTCAGCTTGTGCTGTTATACCTGCTTAACAGTGATGAAGTGGGGCTCAGAAAAATTTAACGAGTTGGTCAAAGTCTAAGGGCTGGTAAGTGATGGCTCCTGAGCTTGATCCCAGATTCCCGATTCCATTATCGGTCATCTTTCTGTTAGGCTGTACTGCATAAAGCTTTGTGTTATAGATGCATAGGTGCTTGATTAGCCCCTTTATTAGTTGTTAATAAAGTACTTCCAGGTCTACACCAATGTCTTATTTACTTCATCAGCATACACAAGGCTGAATATTCCTTTTTTTGTATGATAAAATTAGATGATAGTTCTTTTTAAAACTTAGGAAGGAAAAGTTAATGGTTTATCACATAGTTGGCAATGAACATGTTACATTGTACTGAAATTATTTTAGGCATTTTAGACATTTGTTCTTTAATTTGGCTTTTAATTTTCCTATTTGGTGATGTTTATAGACCACCTTACCAAAAGTACTGCTTCGAGTCCCTGTTTGGTTTTCCTTATATAGCATTCAGGACCACTAGAACCTATTTATTTATTTACTTTTTGTTTATTGCCGGTTTCCCACCACCTCCGACTAGAAAGTTAGCTTTATTAAAGAGTTCCTGTTTTGTTCATGGCTATGTCTCCAATGTCTAGCTAGGATAGTGCCTGGCTAGTTAAGAAAGTATTGAATGAATGAGTGAATATCAGTTGACTTTAATTGTAAATTCCTGAAATAGCATTATAAGAAATATTTAATGTGGAAGACACTCATTTGTGACCTCGGTTTTGCTGATGAATGCTGAGTTCCCGACAATAGCTTCTATGAGTGGAATACTGAATAACATAAACTTGGCAAACTGAGAAATAAATATGTATGTGTTTATAATTTGAGCGACTAAGGAAACTGTAGCAAAAGCCACTTATAAATAGTAACATGTATAAAAGTATAGTTAGATACAGATTGCTTAAATCTAATCATGAGAATACCTCTAATCCAATCGTCACCCTCATAATTGTATCTTGAATAAATATGTCTGGAGAGAACTAATGAAGGTAATGTTTTGTGAAAATGAGATAGGTTTTTTCATTTGATTTTTATAGATTATGTCTGTAGTAGTAGTATAGTGTAATGAGTGTGTAAGGGATATGGATTAATTTCTTAAATTTTGTAGCATTTCTACTTGGAGAACGGAGAAAACCATGTAAATTTGGTCATAGTATGTTCTTAATATCTCGACTTGTCACAGACTTAAAAAAATTAAAATGCTATAACAACAATAAAAAAGAATAATAATAAGCATTAAGATAATTGAATGTAGGTGTTGAGAAAAGTTCTCTAGAAAACTGGTTTGGAGTGGCTGGCAGGCCTTGCTCATGGCCAGCTGATAGTGATCGAATGGGAAGTGGTCATTACATCAACAATCTGTGAAGTTTGCATCTTTAGGGAAGCCTAGATTGGAGTAAAGAATCTGTGCTGGAAAATGATACTTGCAGAAAATAGTGTGTTTCCTTAAATACCTTGGGGCATAAAAACACCCTTGTTGTAAAGGAATTCATATATACCCTGTTAAGGAAAAAAGTTGATGCAAACCAAAACAATATCTGCTGTTAGTCAAGATGTGCAAAGATTCTTGGTACCAAGTTTTGGCAGAAGTACTTAGAATCCATGCAGCACATGTAAAAATGAGTAAAATTTACTTAAATGTCAGCTCTGTATACCAGATTCTGTAATATTATCAGCAGAATTGGAAGTACTCTACAGTACAACTCAGAGCTTTGAAATGGACAGTGAGTGTTACAAATAAATCTTTGGGAGTTCATTATTATCCAACAAAATTATTGCTCACTATATCTGAAATAACAAATCTATGGCTTTGACATTTAATCAGAGCATGAACACATTTATTGAATCTCATATTTGAGATTATTACTCCAGAAGCGCTCCAATGAAAGCATGTGGATTTAAAAAATTCCTTTCAGACAAAGTAAAATGCACAATGCTTGTTATACATGCAGATTCTTTTTATTCTCTGCTTCATGTTCAGTTGCTTTTTCTTTAACATGCTTATTTTGAGTTTTTAATGAACAGAAATGGCTTTAATATAAGTATACAAAGAACAAACCAAGAATTTTTTTGTGTGTAACAATGGACCTAGAAGGTTGAAGCTGCCCATATTCCCCTGTGACTGTTCAGTTGAATGTAAACTATTTATAACCGAATGTGAAAGGAAGTTTCTATCTGCTAAGGCTGGTATTATAATACAAGATGATTTTACATGCCTACATAATTTGAATTTTTAGGCTTTAAATAAAGACTCCCCTTGGTCTGAGTCCAAGAAGAAAGGAAGGAAGAGAAGGAGAGAAGGAAAAAAGAGGGAGAGAAGAGGGAAGGGAAAATGGGAAGGAATCTGGGTCTGTACCACTCTTTCACTTTCTAGTGAGAAACTCTAAGTATTGTCTATTCATGAGCTACTGCAAATCACATTGCAGCTTAACTGTCTCTTCTGTTCTCTGATTTAATAGAAACTTTGATTGTTTTTCTAGGATTTACATCCAGAGTAATTGTTTTTGCATTTTAATGTAGTAAGAAGTAGATTGAATAAATGCATAACATATTAGAAATGCTATTAAGCAAATGATTCTATGTGGTACTGTTGAATGAATGTTTTCCTTTTCTCTTATGAACAAAACACAGATTTCTCCAATTATTTTTAAAATGATTGTTCTCTATTGTTGCCAAAGGAAAAGTGAAAAAAGAATCTTTGTGTGTTCACTCCATTTACTCTTTCATGTGATTAACTGGAGCAACAGAAGACTAATATATACAGTCAGGAACTTTTGCCTCCAAGATCTGTAAGGAACACTTTTATCTGCATCTTTAGATACATAGTGTTTTCACACACTGAGACTTTAGTTCCTGTTATCTTGTTATTTATATTATAAATCCCTAGTATCTTTTAGCTGCCATACCTCACCAATCCTTACCCTCTTTGAGTCCCTGCCTCAAAATAGTCAGCCCTTAACTCAAGCCTTGGGTGGTGAGAAACCCTAGAGAGGGTTTTCATATGGCAGTAGTGGTGGTAGAAGAGGACATATCTGCTTTGTTTTATTTCTTTGCTTTTTAAGTAGGCCATTTTTCTAAACGAGCTTTCTCAGAATCAGTGAACTTCCAGAAAGAAGAGACTTGTGTTGTTTCAAGGGCTGGTAATTGAGCTCTTTGAAGAAAAGTTGACCTTCCCAGTCAGAATAGCATCAGGAAAGTTTAAAAATTTATCAAACTTGCCGCTGAACAAGGACAACAATAACTTGAGTTTTTATTTTCAAGGCCTTAAAGGATCTACTAATTTATGTCCATTCTTTTAGGTCCCATTGGAGAAGTAAGTAGGTAAAGGATGAGTATTCTTCTTCCCATTTTATTCAGAGTAGAGATGTTTATTTGCTTTCTCCACTGTGCACAGATGTTGGTAACGTGATGTGTTCTAGGGTCCTGCACAGTCTCCTTGTGAACAGACTCTGATGTGCATTATTGTGAGGTTAAGAATATGCTTCCCAGAAAATTAATGACCTCCGATTTGCACCTTGCTTTTGGTTTTGGTCCAGAAAAATAAGACTGCTCTTGCTGATGCTTTAGGCATTGAGCTCTCAGTATATTCCTGGGAGTATCATGCACAGATTTGGTACATCAACGGACTTAAATTGGTTACAAGAGCTGTCGATGATAAAAGTGGGGATGCTATAAAAGACAATGGCCCAATCACATTCGTGTGACTCAGGCAATCTGTATCCATCTCTTTTATATTTCTATGGATTTTTTTCTTTACCATTTGCATAAACTGGTAGTATACATAATTTTAAAAATGCAAATGACAGAAAGCAAGCCCCGTTTTAAAACTATGAAAAAATAGTTTCTGTCATGAGATTTGTTCTCTTGGGGTGGGAGGAACCATAAAAATACATGCTGTATTTGTGTTTTACAAGGTACGTTGAGGGTTGTTGTTGTTATTGTTTTCCTCCCAGTAAACTAAATAGCAGTTGCTACAGCAAGCCATTTTTGTGATTTGCAGAATAAGGGAGCAAAGCAAACCAAATGTAAATGGTCAGTCAATACACTTCTGTTATCATAGAAGATGGTAACATATGCAGTCTTATTTGGTCAATTTATATACTTTTGTGGTGTTTTGTTCTCATCTGTTCCTTTCCACATGCTGTCAGGAATTAGTATTCTGTTCTTTGGCTGCATAATTTCTGAGTTTTATACATGATGTCAACTGGACTAACTAGATGTCAGAATCACAAGGTTTTGTTGCAAAATTAAGGTTATTTGACATCAATTTTGTCATTTTTTTAGCATATTGACACATGGATTCCTTGGTTTATCTCATGGAAAAGAGTCAAATTAATTTTTAAAGGGCACCTTAAAAGGTATTGTGATTATTTTATTTGTAAATACATAGTTTCAGTCTACAGAGATGAGTGCACTTTTGTCTCCATGATTCCTTTGCTGTGGAAATTGAAATTGCTCTCTGCTGTGAACTTTTGGAAGTCTCTGGCCATGCTTTTGCTCTCCGTGTCCTGGGAAGTGGACCCACATTTTGGGCCCAACTCACTTCTAACAGCTATTGTACTTGCACCTTCTCTTCCTTCCTCTTATCTTTTCTCTGTTCTTGTATATAAGACTCTCCCCTTCCCTCTGCTTGCCTTTACTTTCTTCCCCATTATTATGGAAGTCACGATCCTCTCCTCCTGAAGAGATTTTGCCCCTGCTTCCAATGGAATGAGAGCCTGGATGTGTGCGTATTTTTACATTTGATGAGTAGTACAGCTTACAGCTGATTAGGATACACTAATATCTCTTCCCCTGCTGCCCATTGGCAAGTCCTCCACCTTTTCTATTCCTAATAACAAACCTCCTTTCCCCTACATTTAAGAATCTTTCTTTAGCATTTGTTCCAAAAAGCCAAAGCCTGAAACGACTAGGTAGGGGAATTCATGATGAGACATTTCTAGTATTTAGAACTATTTTCAACTATTGTTGACAACCATACTGAGTAGTTTCATGTATAATATCCCCTCCTTCCTTTTAAAACTGCGATCAGCAGCAATCAAAGTGATGGTGTTTGTTGCTACACTGACAACATAAGGATACATGAAATACATAAACTTGGAGCTTTAGCAACCGATGTGAAAACATTTCTAGAACAAAAGATGGCATTTGGTAAATCTAAAGCAGATGACATTAGAAATTGTTTCACTCTCTATAATAATATTGAATTGAGGCTTATAAAACTATGTATTTATGGGAAAGAGGGAGTGGGAGAAAGACAATTGTTTGGCTACTGTCTCTTCTCTACCTGGGTTTCATCACTTCCCCTCTACAAAACTAGCTCATGCTGTGAAAAATGGAGGTGTGTATGTGCATGCATGAAGGGAAGGAAAGATGGAGCTCTTCAACAGCAGGAGACATTTCTCCAGCAAATTTGGTTTTCAGAACGGTTGCCTGAATATAGGCCCAAACCCAGAGATATGAGTGGTGTTATGCTTGGGAAGTGAAAGTGAAATTGTAGCCTTTCCACCAAACCTGTATTACAGACGTATCACTTTTTACTGTTCCCACTTTGCCCCACATTTAACCCCAATACTTCTTACGTAGCCAATGCAAATGCTTTGTTGTATTCTCTTGCTCTCCAGTACTCTCAGTAGAGGCAGCCTAGTGATTAAGGGATCAGACACAGACTCTAGTTCTTCTTCCTCCTCTGTCACTGATTTCTCATCTATTAAATGGTGGGTGATAATAGTACCTACCTCAGAGGGATGGCATGAAGATTAAATAATGCATTAAAAGCTCTTAGTATAAAAAAAAAGAGCTCTTAATGTTAACTGAACAGGAAACAAAGTAATTACTAAATATTAATCACTATCAAATTAATAATAGTCATAATAATGGTCAAGTTTATTAGAATTTGTTGTAACTTAGTTTGGAGGTGGTGATGTGAGAACAGAAGTGGAAGAGCAAAATAGAGCTACTTGAATGGCATTTGACTGATTTGCATAAAAGTTTGTAGAATTTTACTTGCCTTGTAGATTTTTTCTTTTTTTGCTTATTTCTGTGAGAATAACTCTTAAAATGCACCACAGTATTTGTCATCTCAGTTCTATGGCATGTCTTAGGAGATGAAAAATTATTGGAAACCAGGTACAGGTCAGTGTGGCTAGACTTATTTGAAATATTTATACACTGGTAAGAACTATTAACAGTTGACAGGTGTTAAGAAAAATCCAGTATTTGTGTGTGTGCAAGTGTGTACATGTATGCCTACATGCTTGTATTAAGGTGGCCTTGAAATAGATAGAGCTATAGAGGTACAATGGTTAACTATATAAATCTACAAAAGTGATAGCATAACTTTTTTGAGATGATGGGATAGGACAGTTGTTATTTCTTGAGATATGGTTACATTTGGGGGGAAATAAATCTTAAAGAGATAGTTAAAATGTTATTTAAACGTCTTTCATTAGAACTTGCAAGAAGGATTTTTCAAATGAGAGAAAATAAAACTATCTCTGAAGCTATTTTGATAAATGGAAACTCTACACTCTAAAAGAAGATCATGTTATCATCAGCAATTTAAACGTTTTAATTTAGCAACTCAGAGCTTCTAGTGCTCATTATTCTATATTATGCATTCTTTTGGGAGAAAACTTATGACAGGGTTTTTATAAAAAGTTAAAAAATAAGTTTGAAATGAGATTTATAATTTCAAAAATTATAATTATTTTGTGTGTTATAAGGCTTCTTATGTTCCCAGCAAAGAGGATTAGGGCAGAATGATCTCAGAGGCTTTTAAATTTGGAATGGAATATCCAAGAGGCGTAGAAATTTCCAATAGAATAGCACAAAGAACTGTATCATTCTATTTCTATTTTGGATAATTATGAAACTTGCTTTTTGTATGGTTGCCATTTTTTAATTTGTGAGTTTTCCATTTAATAATTTCTCTCTCTGTCTCTGTCTCTCTCTCTCTTATTTGACTGATTTAAAAATGAAACAAAACAACTCTTCAGCTAAGACCACTTTAGGGCACAAATTCAAAACCCAGGTCTCAAGTAATTAACATGCTTGATGCAGAGCAGCAGCAACACATTAATGTCAGTAAAATGTCAATCTAAAGAGGCATCTTGAAGAGCGACTGGATGATAGAGGGTTGGGCTTCTGCCAGACTCCAGCAGCTAACACTTGTACAAATATGGGCCCTTCACAGGGAAGGCACTGCTGAATTTCTCTACAAGGTTGAGTTTGGGAATTTTTGGTCATAATGGTGCTTAAGAAAAGGAATGATTTGATAGGAGCATGTGGTCCAATCTTTGTGAAGCTCTGCCATCACAGTCAATGTGCTGTGCAATAACTGCTGGGCAAGGATTGCAGTAAGTAGTGAGGTCACTTTGAGCAAGTGACTTAATATCTGTAAAATCTCTCTCAGCTTCACAATTCTGTTATACCGGGTCTGACTTGTATTATTCAGTGGCATTTGAAGGCAAATCAATAGGCAGTGTAGAATTCATTCATTAATGATGCCAGTGGTGGTTTCTGGGTAACCGTCAGTTGAGTTCCACATAGAATGTGATATAGCATTTGAAAACAGGAGTTCATGAACATGTGGGAAAAAGGGTTTTGTCCATTTCTGGTAGACACTCCTCCTAAGGATACCTGATCTACCACCATATAGACATCATCTGAGAGCCAAGAATGACTATAGGTGGTGGTCCTCTTTAGACTAGGGACTATTCTTACCATAGTCTCACAGGTATATTAACTAAGAACATCCACTTAAATATCTCCGTCATATCCCTAACAAATAGTCAAACCCCTATCTCATTTAGCCCTACCCTATTCCCAGTCTTCTCTTGGGAAAAATACAACACAGTATTCCTACTGTATGCATATTCTGTATAAAGCAAGTAATTGTTCATCTCTAATAAGCAATTTTTCTAAACCTAAAACAAAAATGGCAGACAATGGACAATGAAAAAAGACTTGAATCTTTAACCACGAGTTCTGAAACTTTGAAAAATAATTAGGTGTCACTCTTATAGACTGAGATTCTGTGTTAAAAATAAGCACTGTGAATTCTATGGTCATCGTACTTACAGGTTAATAAACTTTGTTTAATGTTGAAAATGAATCAAAATGTACAAACATATATATATCGATATATTACCTCTAGACAATGTGTTTCGCAATACTTTTGGAATATGATGGCTTGGAAAATCTTGATAGAATGGCATGTGTTAAGATGAGAAAATTTAGATAGATAGATAGATAGACAGATAAATAGATATGGTTCTATTTGTTGTATTATACATCAGCAAATAGATGTTATACATCATTTCTTATCAATACCTCAAGGTTCTTTTCATTGATTTTAGATGTATCCGTGGTCATTGATTAAATAACCATGATGGGGCATGTCTAAATGAATGACTAAAAGATAAATTATTTTAGAATATCTTTCCTTTCAAAGATTCATAGAAGTCTCTATCAAGTAAAGTACAGAGTAGCACATTGATTTATAATTAAACATAGTTATCTCAAAAGGGAAACCTCATGCTTAAATGAAATTAAGAACGGAATATACTATGACTTTCAGTGTTGTGTGGGAAGGATGGGGTCAGGATGTGGTGGTCGAGGAGGAGTTACTATTCTAGATATGAAAAAATTCTTTATGAAGCAGATTTGAGCTTATAGGTGCTTGTCATCTTTCCTAGGTGTACACAATATAGAAAAATATAAAGAAGTTTCAAATATTTCCTAAATCTGGTGAGCTACATTCAGTGGGGAAGGATAGGGTTAAAACATTGTTCTGCATGTTCAGTTTGCAAGGTATTTATGGTCTGGAAAACATTCCTCATTTTATTCCTGATATCCATTCCCTAAGAAATGGTAAATATCTTAGATATTCACAAGTGCTTTTGGAATTCAACTATGATCATTTTTTTTTCCATTACACTTCTGAAATTACACAGATTAATGGCAATGTTCAAGTAGAAAATCCACAAATAATAATTTTCTTTTAGATTAGTTATATTATATTAAGTGTTCATTATATTATTCATGAAATACTAATCAGGTTGCCCCATGTGGTAAAACTGAAGTTTGATTAATTATTATATAAGCTTTCTGAACTTTGCTGAGAAACTTACAACTATAGAAAGAGGCTGTTGTTGGATGCTTCTGTATGAAAAGTAAAATGCTTCCCAAAGGAGAAATATATTATGCTTATTCTAATATATATATATGACATGGGAGGCAAATAGCATGATTTTAATAGCATGGGCTTTGGAGTCAGACATTCAGGGTTCAAATCAGGACCCTGATACAATGGGAAGTTGGGCAAATGCTTCCCTATCCTGAGCCTCTGCTCCCTCACAGAGCTGTGACGTCAGGTGAGATGAGGCGTGTAAAAAGCTTAACCAGGGTCCAGGTTGTGGTACATGTTGAATAACTGTTGCCCAGCATCCCCCTTTTCTCTTTCTCCATCTCACTGTTATGTATGAATGTAAGAAATAGCAGGAATAAAACAATCAAAAGTTTAATTTAAAATTCTGAAAGTCTTTCTTTATTTCATACCTGCTTTGAGTTAGGTTATTCATGATGCACAGATATTTTAACCTTTTATCACCTTCAGCTTGAATTCATTTTTCAGTTGCCTAATTATAATGGTTAAAAAAAAAAAACTTCATTCTGATAAGAAAAGACATCTGAGCATGAGCTCGCTAAACCCTATTCCTTATCATTGGAAGAATCCTCAGTAACATTTTGGCCTTAATTTCACATTCAGCTTTTTCTATGTAGGACAGTCAGATTGAAGGACTCCCCTGATAATCAGCTCTCTGAGGAGGTCACTCAGAAGAAATGCTGAAGTTTTGCAAGCAGCTGTGATAGAACAGTTCTGCTGAAGTTTTAGGTTTGGTTCAGCATGTTCCTTTTGAAAAACGGATTATGGCTTTCATCAATTATCTTTACAGAGCTGGAAGCTTATTGATAATGAGGAGGATTGATGCATTTCATTGACAATTGATAATCATACTAGCAGTGAAATAGTATTCAGATTGTTTTCACCTTCCTTGTTTAAAGGAGATTGCATGAGGAAAGGAAGGATCCACAGATTGGAGTTGGACCCAGGAAGGATTGTTATAAATAATGAAAATTGAGACCTGCGGGCTAAGTTTTGCATTTCTCCTTTGTGTCAGTTATTGTGCCTAGCGACCTCGGTTAAAGAAACATGTTGAATTCTACTTGACGGAAAAATGGTGAAGGAAGAAGTCTGTAAGCCACCAGTCAAAGGTTGGCCTGTGAACTGCAGAAATCATTTTAGTTAATCAAATGGATAGTGATACTCAAGTACAACTAAGTAAATCATTACTTTTTTCTCAGAAACCAAAAAAAGAAGAAAATATGAATGAATCCTGCCAAGAGATAATATCCTAGTATGAGAAGAACGCATGCTATGAAATGCTAAGTGGGCTGATTGTATTTGGATAGAGAATCTGACTCCTCGAAGGCAGTACAGACTAGTTATATTTAGGTAATACCAACAGGGAAGCAGTGCTGCCTGGTGTACAAAGGCATGATATTTAGAGCCAAACTGACCTGGTTCCTTTATTTAGTTCTGCCTTTAATTAGGTGAGGCAAGTTGCTTTTCTTCACTAAGCCTTATTTCTCTCATTTGTAAAATGGGATTAATAATAATTACTATTAAAATAATTAATAATAATAAAAAACTTGCTTCATATGATTATTATGAGGGTTAAATGAGAAAATTCACATGAAGTGTTCAGCAGTGTTGGGCACGGAAAATGCCTGTATATAGTAAATGAGATCTGCTAATTCTGTGATCATTCCCTTAGCCAATAAGGGATTGTCAAAAGAGACATAATGCGATTTGAACTCATAAGGTCTGTGCTAACAGTATTTTATGTCATAAAACATGTAATTCTTCATTTCTTTGATCATTTTGTCCAACAGCAGCAGAGTGTGTGACACAGTTTATAGTGTAAATGAAAATGAGACTTTGATATTTACATGGAATTTGCTTGCTTGTTAAAAGTAAAGTAACTGATTAAGGAAATGGTACTTTGGCAAATGCCTCATTGATTTTAAAAAGTTAGCTGAACATCACCTTACGACACACTTTGAGCCGCTTTAGTGTTTGTGTAAAAAATGCGTGGGTGATAGACTACAGTAAGAGGAACAAATATAAATTGTATGTTTGGTGAGTGAATCAGTTCAGCTATTCACACAAAGAATTGACTTGTTGGATGAATACAATCTAAGCTCTATCTTATAATGGCATTTTACATGTTTTTCATTCCAGAACTATTAGGAAAAGAGCTTCCAAGTTTTCTAAATGCTTAGAATATATTTCTTTTTCATATATGGTTGTAGCATTGTTTTTCTCATTCCATTCTACTGCACTTTCTCTTCAGTGATACAGCATTGCAACTTACACTCAGGCCCATTTTCACCCACTCCATTGTTTTACTGTCAGTGCCTTAAACATGTGCAGTGTAAGGCCATTAACCCTTTGGTCTTTGTAGAAATCAAAATACGATCAGTCTAGATGTATACTGAAATTACCTCCTGCAACTACTGAAATTTCAGAAAAGTCCATTGTGGTCCCATATACTCTGTAGAATATATTCAGTATTTGGTGTTTCTGAGTGACTGATTTTTTGATGACAATAGAATTAAACGTGGAGCCCAGAGACATTGTTAGCAAACAATGATAAGACCAGTATGTCTTGGGGATATGAATAAAGCGGTGAGAAAACTACTCTAATGACATAAAGGCCAATATGAATTATACCTCTGAAAATACATGTCTGCTGTTAGCATTTTTTTGAGTTTTTAGTTTTTCGTAACAAAAGTAAATTTCTGACAATGTAATTTAAATGCCCTGACCTTTCAGTGTTATGAGACTGTAAGATATTATGGAGCAAATTTTACCAGTGGAATGAATCTACTAGAATATTTGCCCTTGTTCCTTTATAGTCATTTTATTAATTTAATTTCCTAATTTTAGAGAGCGTTTGTAATAAAGCGCATTCAGTCCTCTCTATCACAATGCAAATGAGGCCTCTTTAAGTATTTTCTGTAATCAGAATATTCAGTATTACTCATGTCATTGGCAAGTGTTGCAAGTCCTGAGACTTGCTGAAGGCCATTGCTTAGCCATGGCCCGTTAGCAGGCTCAGTTCCAGGGGCATACATTCTCCCCTTCCTGGAGTCAGTGCTTTGTACAAGTCAGGAAACACTGCCTCCTTTCTCACTCCTCAGGGAATTAAATCCCAGGGGTTTCAGGTTTATGGAAATAGAAAATATTGCTTGTTGATGCTAAGCCTTTCAAGTGGGTCACTGGGGAGTCCATGGGCCTTTTCAATGCAGACATGGAAAAAAGTGGTGATGTTTACACCCCTTCTTAAACAGAGTAGCTGATTATCTGTAGAATGCTTCACCTTCTGCAAGTAAAGCTTTACATGATAACCTTTAGAACATGTGTTTCAGGGATTTTCATTTATTCTGACGATGACATTACTTTTGAAAGATAAAATCTCCCTTAGAAAGGACCCTCAGTAATCTGAATAAATTTACTGGCATTTTGAGGTCTTTGTGTGCCATTTTCTCTCCAAGATTAACTAGAAAGGAGATGCCAAAGAAGCTGCTTTACTAGTAAACTTTATCCATTGGTGTTGCTCCAAATGACTTTGAGGACTTTGCTCTTAATTTTCCAACAACCTGGAACATGCCTGAATAATTTACTCATCCCATTTTATCCAATTTTTGAGACCTTTGCCAAGTATCTGTTTATCAGAGTGCTAATGCTGTCAGACAAACGTATGGATGAGTAGGTAGAAGACATGAATCTTTTTATCCAAGAGTAGATGTTGGTTGTGTGTTGTTGTTATTGTTGTTTTTCAAATTTAACTTGGGCATATTATTAGCTGTGATGTAAATTAAGAAGTACAGATTTTTAGTTGCAGAAATCTATCCTCATATAGTGTGGTATGGTACAAAGGCCATAAAACTTGAAAGGGTTAGGCTAGAGTGGGATTTCAGGAAAAAGGGAACGAACATTTACTAATGGGCTCACAAAGTGCCAGGTACTATGATCATTGCTGTACCATCTTTGGAGTGAGGCTACCCAACTCCTCCACACGTTAGCTCCCTGACTGTCACAATTCTCTAACCTCACAGAACTTAATTCTCCAATCTTAAAAGAGAGGTGATCATCATTACTCCCTCAGCAGGTTGTTGGGAGGAGCAACAATACTGTTTACTCTGTACACAGTATAGCTCTTAAACAAATAGTCACAATTACTGTGTTATTTTTTTGTATCCTCCTTTACTTCCCCAAAGTTTTTGGGTCAATTCATTGCTATTATCTTAGCGAAATGTGGAGAGCACATTTAGAAACAGAGAAATTTGCCAAAAAGAAAAAAATAGGGCTGTGAAATTAAGGAGGTATGTCACTGTCTACAAAGGCTCTTACTTTTAACTTTGGAAATGAAAAGGTAAGGCAGAATGGGGGAGATGGAGAGAGGAAAGTAGGGATTGCTATTCTGAGAATTTCCTCTGTGAGGTGTAGAAGCAAAGCATGAGAATGGACACTGCATATAAAGAGGACACATGTAAGTGCCTTAAAATATTACTGGTAAACCCAGTAAAAAAGGATTGGAGAGTCTCTTCAGAATTCCTGGGAAAACTTACAGTGGCTGATCAATAGCTGAATTTCTATAGGTGAAGGAGAGCAGTATTATTATTAAAATGTTTTAAAAACAGGGCAAATCTCTAGTTTTTATGACTTATTACAGAATATAGTAGACTACATCCCAAAGACAAATATTTGTTTGTGAGGTACTTAACAAATCATATTGCTTCTATTGTTGAATGTCTGCTTTTACTTTTAGAGTGCTTGATTATCTGGATAAACACCTCCTTAAGTTTTTTTTCTTTTGCATATATCTATGAGTCTTTTCTTTTACTTTTTTTTTTTTTTTTTTTGCTGTACGTGGGCCTCTCACTGCTGTGGCCTCTCCCGTTGCGGAGCACAGGCTCCGGACGCGCAGGCTCAGCGGCCATGGCTCACGGGCCCAGCCGCTCCGCGGCATGTGGGATCTTCCCCGACCGGGGCACGAACCCGTGTCTCCTGCATCGGCAGGTGGACTCTCAACCACAGCGCCACCAGGGAAACCCTTATTTTACTTTTTAAAGAATATTATCTTTGGAAGAGTGAGCAGGCAGACCTTTAACAGACTGCTGGAGGGAGCACCCTGAGGGGTTCTACCCTAGGCCTCCAATAAAGAACTGAGTGATTTGGGGTAAAGATGTTAAACCCTTTGGGCCTCAGTTTCTTCCCCAGTAAAACGAGCATATTAGACCATTTACCAAAGGTCCCATTCAATCCTAAAATTCTACTATTATACGAAAATCTCTTCCCCTTCTTCATTTCCCCATGCTGAGGTTGTGTAATGTGCTTTTATGAACGGCACCTTAAAAACTAGCCCTCCCTCATCACAACCTAAAGATAAATTAACATAGTAGCAAACAGTTATATACAAATATAACAATTATGCAAATACAGTAGATGGCCCAGTGGGCACTGCATTTCTTCACAAAATTTGAGAGGAACATTTTGTCATCTCTGCTCCCCTTGACTTAATGACTTCTAAATAGCGCCAACTGAGATCTATTTCTACCCCTCCCATCAGGTTAAAGAAACATTTATATCTCTCCCTGTTACTTTTTCTATCCTCTGGCACCACCTACTTTCTTTCTATGAAGTTTGATTTCCTTCTACTTTGTGGCTGAGGGAATGATTGCTGTCATGTACTACTTGCTAAGTGTCCAACCAGACATCACTTCATCAGAAGAGAGCCAGGGAGGCATGCACTGCACAGTGTGCGGGACCTGTGTTCAGTTGCTACGTTGGGAAGCTTTCCGAAGTGCTGCTCTCGCAGCCAGCATAAAAGAGCTTTACCTTTGGCAGCCCTGATAAGATATACTGTTGCTTTATGTTTACCTGCTTTTTTTAGTTGCATGGGGCCGAGGAGTGATACCTAAGTGATCACACCCTCAGAACCAGGTCTCCATGGAACATCTTAAGTGGCAGCAGATGTGTCCAGTGTTTCTCCAGATTGGCTGGAGCTACATTATTTTAAATCGTTCTTTGGGGGCATCCTCACTGAGGTTAGAAGTAGGGACTCATTTTTTAGCATGCTATATTACCTTCCTTTTAAATGATCTCCTTCAGATTCCCCAACAGATATCTCATCTATGACCATCTTCAGGGGCTGCTAATTAAGTAATACTATCTAACTTACATAAGTGTTATTTTTTAACTCAGATTACAAACCTTTCTCATCAACATAATTATTTTGTAGTAAATATCGCAGTGGCATTTTACACAAGAAAAAATTCAGAGTTGGGGGAAGAAAGTAAAACATCGAACCCATCTTGTGGCCAAAAAAAAAAAAAGAGTAGGTGTAAAAAAGATGAAAAATAATAAAATACAGTTAGTGAATTATAAGTTGATTGCTGGGCTAGAAGGCTGATATCACTGTTTTTAAGCTATTAACAGCAGCAACAATAACCAAAGAAAAAAATTCCACCTACTAATCAGCATTCTAACTCAGCATGTTGCCTGTGAAAAGCAACACTCTGAAAACATGGTTCTTTGAAGCTTGTCTTGCCAGAAAGCTATTATTTCTGGTATAGCTACATGATTGGGGAAGACTGTAGTTAAGTCTTGCAGGCACGCTCATATGTCCATCATCTGGCATTGGTAGATGCTGATCAGATCACCAAACTCCCTGGCACACACTGAGTGACAACCCCGGGGTTCTGGAGTGATTGTATTTCTCAGACTCAAGTGGGCACACTATTGATCTCTGTAATCCACAAAATATGTATGTGAGCTTTACCAAGGTTAAAGAGTGAATCCACTGTTCTTAGGTGTCATTGATTGCAATTTTAAAATAGCTTGGGTAGGATTTAAGAGTGTGTGTGTTTGGTATGGAAAGTTTCCCCAGAAAAGGTCTAGGAAAAACTGAAATCAATACTGCAATGCTACATTATACAGGAGTTTGAAATCCGGAGGTTGAATATCTGCTTCAAGCTTTTTCTCTTGGCTAGGAACTTAGGAGGTGCCTCAAAAATATCACATCTGTTCTGTGACAGAAGGCACACTTCTAATGAATAGCAGAAAAGCAAATATACCTTTTCCTCCTTGTAGTGAATCATTTTGTTTTCCTATAGATTACGTGTGGCGTTTGAGGCAGAGCGAGCAAACTTGCCAATATTTTGAGCTAATGCTTCACCACCTTTCATTTTTCACTCTGAGCAGGAAACCTCTTCTTAAACTTGTTCGTTTTACAGAGGGAAAATTGAAGCCCATGGCATATTGTCAGAGCTGCTTTATTGTCATCATTTACAAAGGTCCCTGGAATTGACTTCTTACATTACATATTGTAAAGTGACTCATTTTTTGACACATTTATGGGAAAGTGGCAGGGTCTAAGTGGCTGGTTACTGTCTCTTGGTTTGGGCTCATATTATAAACTAGAAAACCAATAAAAACTCTGAAATTACAGTTGTAGAGAAAAATAACGTGCAGTTCGAAAGAAGCAGTCTCCATTAACTATTTGGTTAGTTGACCTAAAGGAAAGGAGGAGGGAGCTGCAGAAGATGAAATGTAAATACTTGGTTTGTTTTAATGTCTTTACGGGATCCATTAAAGGGGGTAGTGAATGTTGCCATGAACATCCTCAATTGATGTTGTCTGTTTGAAAGCATATTCTAAGTAGCTAGCTTCCTTTCATACGACTGGAAGTATAAATTAACCCACACTGTATACCATGAATCATCACTGCATAGAGATGCTCATAGTTTACTGAGAGTAATTCTGTCTCAAAGGCATTGCTTCTGAAGCTAAAGAGGAGAAATATAGGGTATAAGCAGTATTTATAGTGCCAGGGCACACTGTTTTCTAGATAGATATTTTGAATCCTTTTTTTTTTTTTTCACATTGTCCCCTTTTCACTAAATGAGGAAGGTTCGACTCATTCTCATAGCTTGCTTTCACAAAAATTAGACGCACGGAAACAAGGACATATTGTTAAAAATGAATAAATTAGAGGAGAATTAAACCTTCTAGCTCAGTAACAGCACAGGGAATATAGCCATTGGTTTGAACAAACAATCTTCTTAAATAGGAAATGTACTTTAAAGCCATCCTGCTGTGATCCTGTTAATTACCAAAAAAAGATTAGAAGTCTTCTGGTTCATGGGATCCTTTTACCTAGAGTTGCAGCTGCATAAGCAATCAGACATTTGCACTGTCCCTTCAGACCAGCGAGGGGATGTTATTAAAGGGAAGTCATTTACCCCAATCCGTAAGATGTAGCCTGGCAGAAATTCAATAACTGTTTGTGATATGCTTATTCTGCCACTCTGCTTAGTGGTTTTGGCTCTTGACATACAGCAGCATTTGTGTTAAATCTCCAACCACTAGGTGAAAGGGAGAAAAATGCCCCATTTGGGAGGTTGTTTTCAAAACAGAATGATGTGTGATCTGCTTTTCATTACAAGTACTGTGAAGAAAAAGCAAAATTCCCTCGCCCCCTCTCCCTCTCCTTTTCTCCTCTGGTTTTCTCTCCCACTGTCCCCTTATCTTCTCTGTCCCTCCTTTCTCTCCTCCTCCCCCCCACCCCAGCACTGCTTTTTCTCTCCCACTCACATCCTCTGATGGGCGTTCAAGCTAGTAAAATTCATGTTGGAGAATCCCACAAACACAGCTAGGCATACACAGAGCCGGAGGGCTTTTGCATTTGAATTTCCTCTCAAAAATGAAATGGAAAGAAAACTGCTTTCAGAATTCAGACAAGAAGAGAACATCAGAGGAGAATTTAGGTGTAAAAAAAAAAAAAAGAGCATCAACTAAACAAGAAATAGAGCGTATTTATATAGAAATGCATATTTCAAACTTACCCTGTAAAAGCGGTTTCTGTGCTACACCACCTTCTGTGTCCCTGCGTGCTGGATTCCTCAGTTCCTTAGTTGCTATAATCACATGGTTGTGTTCTTGCCCGGGTGTAAATAGGTGCATACGTGTGTGTACTAAAGTATACACAAACGTGTACTATAGATATGCACACATGCAAGCAATCTTATCTCTGTATTCTAAAATGTAAACGAAGGCGGGAGGCTACAGCTAGGATTCCTTCTTTTTCCTGGAACTCTTTCTCTCAGTCGGCAGGCTGAAGCCCTCAATCCAGTGAAGAGAGATCCTGGGAGCTGGCTTTATTTCTCCTTGTTTCCATGGTGGTTAGTGGTGCATCGTTCACCCGATCAGTTGTCACACTGACATGGTGCTGCCTGCTCAGCGGTCATTAATAACTGAACACCCTCCACTCCCCAGAGAGGGGCCAATCGCTTCGGACTGCCAAGATGTAGCGCTCGCAGCTGCTTCCGTCTGGTTGGCTGAAACAACCTGTCTGTTCTATGACACTGCTACTTAGGATACAAATAAGTGGAACAGCCTTGCTTATTTTCCTAGGTATCATTCCCTTCCTTCCCTCCTTCTTTCCTCCCTTTTTTCCTCCCTTCCTTCCCTCCTTCTCTCCCTCCCTCCCTCCTTTCCCCCTCCCTTCTTCCTTTCTTTTATTGAGGGGGAGGAATTTTTGACAAGTTTTCCCATTTTTGGATTCTCAGTCATTCAGAGAAACTGTGTTTTCTCTCTGAAAATAGCAGGGCACATTACTAATAAGGATTTCCCAAATATTAAAAGCACCAGGGAGGGATGCAGAGCTTCCGACTCCTTCTCTGTAAAGTTCACCAAGGGCTGTATTATTTAAGAAGAGCGTCTTAAAACTGTTTGAGTGGCATTTGGTTTTCTGTAGGTCCTACTTAATTTAGCATATGTGCTTGTTGTTCAATAACACTTTTTTCGTTTGTTTTTAAAGCAATGACATTTCTTACCTGGACTGACCAATTTTTTAAAATTAAGCATATATTTGCTTCTCTATAATTCACAACATTGGCATATTAAGAGGGTATTTTTAAAAATACATTTTTCCAGTTAACATTCACTCACTTCTCCTTATGTGATGAAATTAATTTGCCAGCCACATATGAATGGGTACGTGTGTCAGGGTGTTAGTGGGTATCTGTGTGTGTGTGTTAGGGTGCATGCTTTACTAACTCTGGGGAAGAATTTCACCTGCAATAAAATTAAACCCTCAAGAAAATGATTTCTCTTTGTTCTTAGACCTATTAACTCAGAATTTATATTTACCAGGAAAATGTACTATATACACCACATGTAAAACACCCACTGAATTATCAGAAATTTGAAAAGAAACACAGAAAAGCATAGCGATGTATGTTTCTGCAAGGACACCTGTGAGTAAATAGGCAGCAGTTTTTTAAAATGCATGTTTTACAACCTTAATTAGCATCCTAGAGAAACATCTTGTTGAAAAGGACGGAACATGAGGATTAATTTATCAACAGGTCCAAAACAGGTTGGATTTATGACTCCAGCCCTGGTTTTGAGAGACTACCCTCTAGTGGAGTAAAAAGAAATGGCGTTTTCATGTTACTGGATTTACTTGGGGAGGGGAAAAAACATTCACATCTAATTACTCCTTAAGTATTTATTGAAATGATATAGACCAAGAGTTTACATTTATTATACTCATAATACCAGTTTTGTTTCTAAATACTAAATGTTTTCTCTCTGTGGCTTTCTTTAAAATGTTCCCAAATGCTTTATTTTTTTCTTTTATAAAACTTTATTCAAATGGTTCTTAACCTTTTGAATAAAAATAAGTTCAAGACATAACTAGTGTCTTGTTTAACCTAGTAACACTTGTTTCAGAATGCTCCCGTAAGAGTTTCTTCTTTACTAGACACTCTAGTGCTTACGCCGTAAATGTTAGGCACCTACGGTCCAGTATCGGGAACGTTGTGATGCACTGTGTCTACGTTTACTTTAATGTACTTGTGATAATAGTAACTCCCCCAATCTTACTCTCTCCAGCGCCAATTTCTTGCCTATTCCAAATAATTTCACCACTGGCAGATTTTTATTTCCACATATAGAAGAATTAGATTAAAATTGTGATAACTACGTGAAAAAGGAATTTTAGTTTTATACCATTGGTTCCTTAAGCATTTCATTGTGGTTGGTGTTGACTGTATAATTGACAAATCCAGTTATCAAACCAATTATAATGGACTCCCATAATGAAAGGAAGTGGTGATAATCAAACAGATGATTAAACTCCTTTCTTGGTTTATAAATGAAACAACAGTCATAACTAATATTATAAATTTCAGTCTCTTTCAGAATTCAAATAAAAATCTAAGTTTTAATTCAGTGAGAGTGGAATATTTTAAATGCTACCTTATGCTCTATCATAGGAAGTTGTTTTAACTTCCTGTGATTACCTTTTTCTGGCATATGGGAGATGAGATAGCTTTTCTTGCAATTGTCCTTTTGGTGTAGGCACATGATAAATTCAAAAGATTTCATACTCATTTTTATAAATTTAATATCATGGAACATTAGAAATGAGATTTCAGTGTGAGAGAGAAAATAACTGGCTTTGGATAAAAAGAGTGAGGGTTTTGTTCTTTGGCTGTAGTTTCCTTTTGATACAAGAGCACCAGCAGCTGAGTAGAAGCACTATATGTTTCAGGTGATTTTTTACTTTTGCATCAGGTCCATCATTTGTTAGTAATGAAAGGTAGCCCTCCAAAAAGATATGTTAAAAACTTATTTAATTATCATATCTATATAATAAAATACCATGTGAAGACATTAAATTGTGACAGGATGAGGATTTGGGGGCTTTTGAATTAGTACAATTGTGAATGGTCATCAAATGAGAAACAAAGTCTTAAAACTCTAATGCCGTGAGTCCTAAAAGTTCGAGAAACGTGATATGTGCACACAACTGGTCAGAGAGAGCAAGACTAGAGCCCCACAGGTCTTCCAAGATTTTTCCGCTATATCACCCTCTTATGATTGATAGGTCTCTGCTTTTTCTTCTTTTCCTCCTTCCCTTTTTTTCTTCTTTCCAAGTTTTTTTTTTTTCCTTTAGAATCCATTGCAAATACAGTGTATTGCATGGATGTGCATGTCAGCTGCCTCGTAATAAATATCTGCAGGGCTTCCTGAATGAGTACTCAGTTCTAATGAAAATGTATTGAAATGATTTTTAAACATAAATGAGTAATTACAGCCCTTAAATTATGTTGAAAGAGTTCTGCCTGGATCATCAAATAAGAAAATATAGGGGTGCAATAAATATGTATTTGTTGATTTAATGGTTGAAGTTAAGCTACTCATTTGTGAAGGTTTATTGCTGTTTCGTGGAATCCTAGGCAGCGTTTGCCTGTGTGCTTTTGTTAGAGAAGTAGTCTGGGTAGTGGGTCAGAGTGCAGGTTCTGGGGAGAGACAACCTGGGTTTCAACGCTTACCTTGCCGTTTTCTACCTTTGTGACCCTCAGCAAGAACTTAACATCTCTGCATTTCAGTTTCCTCCTAGGATTGTTTTGAGGATTAAAGTAGTTCATATATTTAAAAGCTTAGAAAAGTACCTGGAATATAGTAAGCTTGAATGAATGTTTGACATCACCATTATTTTCATTATTATCATTGTCATTGTCATCATATCATCATTTGTTCCAACTATCCCCTTTGTTTGGGGTGCTCTTTGTACCTTCCATTCTAAGTCCCTGCCTCTCACTTCATCTACCTACTCTGAAATAAGTTAGTTCAGTTCACATGCTGCTTCCCCTATGGAATCTTCTCTGATCCTCTAACAAGATAGGAGCTCTCATTTGACCCACGCTAGCTTTCTTTATCCCTGCTATCACTTATCACTTTTTTTTAATATATTACAACTGTTTCTGTAGTTTGACCCTTTTTAGTCTCTAAGATTCTCCTGGATGGGGGAGGGGAGTCTGTGTCTTAATCATCTTTAACATCTATAGCATGTAAAAACATGGAGAAAAAAATGTTTTTTGCATACTGTTTGTTTTAAAAATTATTTGATCTTCACAACATTTTAATAAGGTAGATATTTTTATCCCCATTTGACAGTGTAGAAACATTGGCTCAGAGAAGTTAAGTTACTTGCCCAGTGTCCCAAAACTGTTAAATAATGGAGCTAAAATTTGAACTCAGTTTCGTCTGCCTACAGAGCCAAGGCTCTTTTTACTGCACAGGGCACTCAGTATTCATTTGTAAAATAAGCAAATGCTTGATTGATGACTGAGTCAACCGATTAAATGTAGTCAGCACCAAGGGATGCTAAAAATAAAAATACTATTTTAAAAAAGGAATAAATTGTATGCACTCGACAGTGGATGTTTTTATATAGTTACTGTTGGTTCAGTGTTAATGACAGAATTTTTATTGCTGGCACCATTTGGGAAATAGAGCTCTGAAGAGATGCAGTGCCTGGTTGGAAAGATGAACTGACAAGTTAAATACATGTGAATGGCCACTGATGAAGAGGGGCTGACACTGAGCTGAGAAGATCTTCAGTGGCACTGTCCATCCTCATCTGATTCTGATAGCAGATTTGCTCTTAAGTTAGAAACAGGATGTAAAGTGAGGAAACTTGGCTGTTTGTTAGAATGTTGAACTAAAGCAAGTTGGAGTAGTGTTCTCATTTTCTTTTTCAAGGGAGTTTTGAAAAGTAGAATTGGAAAAAAAAATGAGATCCTTATTTAACTATAGGTCTTTTTTTTTTTTTTTTTTTTTTTTTGCGGTACGCGGGCCTCTCACTGCTGTGGCCTCTTCCGCCACGGAGCACAGGCTCCGGACGCGCAGGCCCAGCAGCCATGGCTCACGGGCCCAGCCTCTCCGCGGCATGTGGGATCTTCCTGGACCAGGGCATGAACCTGCGTCCCCTGCATCGGCAGGCTGATTCTCAACCACTGCACCACCAGGGAAGCCCTAGGTCTTGTTTTTTAATATGGGATATGACTCCAGTTGAAGGAGAAAAGTAATTTAACCTCTTAAGGAAATTCACAACCAAAAATGAGAAAGATGTCAGAAGTCAAGGAGATAAATCTCTTTCTGTCTCTTCCTCAGATTCCTCTCTTCTTCACTCTCGTCCTCCTTGTCTTTCTCTAAGTCTAAAACTGTCTCTCATCTTGGCTTCTCTCTGCTCATCCCTCATCTCTCTGCATCTTCCCTTTCAGAGGATTGACTTTAACTTCTTCTCTAGCCATGTAAAAAATAGTGAAATAGTAAAGTACATTTTTAGAAAATATATACAGGTAAATAGATAGGTAAGTAGCCAGATAGGTAGTTCATAGGTTGCACAGAAATAACTGGAAAGAAATCTATCAAAAAAGAAAATATGGGGCTTCCCTAGTGGTGCAGTGGTTGAGAGTCCGCCTGCCAATGCAGGGGACGCGGGCTCGTGCCCCGGTCCGGGAAGATCCCACACGCCGCGGAGTGGCTGGGCCCGTGAGCCATGGCCGCTGAGCCTGCGCGTCCGGAGCCTATGCTCCGCAATGGGAGAGGCCACAACAGGGAGAGGCCACAACAGTGAGAGGCCCGCGTACCACAAAAAAAAAAAAAAAAAAGAAAGAAAGAAAATATTCTAAACTATTGGTAGTAGTTATCTTTGATGGGATAATGGTTGTTTTTCGTTTTTGGTTTTGTTTTTGATAAAGTGCTGACCTGTATATGACATCATTTTTTAAAATTGAAGCATAGTTGAAATGCTGTTAGTTTCAGGTGTACAGCAAAGTGAAGTGATTCAGTTATGTGTGTGTGTATTCTTTTTCAGATTATTTTCCATTATAGATTATTACAAGATATTGACTATAGTTCCCTGTGCTATACAGTAGGACATTGTAGTTTATTTTATATATAGTAGTGTATATCTGTTAATCCCAAATTCCTAATTTATCCCTCCTCAACCCTTTTCCCTTTGGTAACCATAAGTTTGTTTTCTATGTCTGTGGGTCTATTTCTGTTTTGTAAATAAATTCATTTATATCATTCTTTTAGATTCCACATTTAAATGATATCATATGATATTTGTCTTTCTCTGCTTCACTAAGTATGAGGGTTTCTTGGTCCACCCACGTTGCTGCAAATGGCATTATTTCATTCTTTTACAGCTGAGTAATATTCCATTGTGTGTATATATATATATACACACACACACACCACATCTTCTTTATCCATTCATCTGTTGATGGACATTTAGTTTGCTTCCATGTCTTGGCTATTGTTAACAGTACTTCTATGAACATTGAGTGCATGTATCTTTTCATATTAGAGTTTTCATCTTTTCTGGCTATATGCCCAGGAGTGGGCTTGCTGGGTCACATGGGAGTTCTATTTTTAGTTTTTTAAGGAACCTCCATATTGTTCTCGATAGTGGCTGCACCAATTTACATTCCCACCAATAGTGTAGGAGGGTTCCCTTTTCTCCACATGATAATGGGTGGTTTTAAATTTTCTTTCTATGCTTCTCAGACTTTCTGCAGTCACTATGTATTATTTTTATAATCAGAAATAATAGCTATTTTTGAAAAAAAGATATGAATTTCTTTTGGGGTAAAATTTTACTTCTATACCTGGAGCTGTTTTGTTCAGTAAAACATCTAACTTTCTTAACTTAATATTCAATTCTATCTATGATATAATAATTTAAATTGCAACACAACAGTAATAATAGTAGACACCATTTATTGAGCTCTTGTCTTGTGCCAAGTAGTCTGTTAAGAGTTTTTCATGAACTGTATCATTCAGTCCTCCTTATTAGAATACCAGGTAACCATTAGTCTCATTTTACAGATCAGAAAACTGAGGGCCGAGTATGCAAAAACTCACTTAGTTGCTTATTAGCAGAGTCAGCAATCAAACCAAAGTCTGTCTGAGTCTAAGGCTAACACTTGTAACCACTGTGCTACACTGACTCTGATGTTTCCCATATCGCTGTCCAGTCATTCTCTCTATTCCTATTTCACATCCCATCCCTCAGCTACATCAAATGCCTTATCATTTCCTGAACAAATCTTGTCTGTTGGATTCTTCACAGTTTATTTCTTCTTAAGTGTATCAGGTCTACAAGGCTTCTGCTCAAAAATCCCATCTTTTAAGAAGGCCCCCTCCATCTCAATGAGATAAGTATTTCCTTATTTTATCATAATTTAAATTTACCTTTTATTATTGTATTTCTCTCACTCCAATACATGTTATCTTTTATGGTTTATTTGTGCCTAAATAGTAAGCAACTTGAAGGCAGAAAATATGTCCTGTTTGCTTTGTATATTCAGTAGTGCATTTTACATATTAAAAGGTCAACGTTTGATTAATTAAACCCCATCATGTGACTGAAGGAATAATTTACTACTCTCACGTGTGTGCTGGTTTTCTTCCAAGCATTTGAGTAAAATCAGAGAATTGTTTAGTTAATAAAAAACCTGCCTCTCAAGGTGGTAGATTTTGTCGGATCAGTTACACATGAGGCTATTCATAAGAGAGCTGTTATTTATGGGAGAATAGAGTGTCTCTTGACTTGGCCTCTTCCTCTTTTGCTATTCTTTGATTAGTACATGTTAAATGCAATTGTGTTCATATAACTACTAAGGTTCATGTAAGTTCTAGGCAAAAATTAAACTCCAAGAACCAAATGGCAGGTAGGTTCATAAGAACTCTAGGCAAAAATTAAGAATGAACATAGCATGAGATAACACTTTGTGCAATATTCTTAGGCAAAGTCTGCTGGTATTTTCTTGCTTTTTCATGAGTTATTTTGTAAGGTGGGCTAATGAAAGTTATCCGTTTTTTATGTCTAAGCAGGAGATCAAGGCAATGATTTCTGAGCCAGAGAAAAGCTTTTTTTGTCAGTAAAATATTTAGGCATCTTGTTATATTGCACCATAGAGGTTAAAGAGTTGTTTGAATTTTCATGAATATTTCATGTCACTTTTGCTTGACTTCTACTAAATGGGAAAACAAAGGTGACTCTTATCATTCTCATCTGGTTCTCTTTCTTCATTGATGGAACATACAGGAGGCCCAGAGCCAAAGTTCTCTGTCTAATCTTTTAGTGATTGTTCGCAGAGTTATTCCTTTTAGGGTAGGGAAGGTGCTTTCAGGAATGAAAGCCATTTACTACAACTAGCAACGATGGCAGAAGAGGTGGGAGATTCTTGTAGTTACTACCTATACTGATGCCGCTGCTGAATTTTCAGCTTTAAATCTTAAAATTTTCTTCAACTCTATCTTATAATCCTACTCTATTCTACTAGAACTATTTGGGGCGGCAGGTTCTACTCCAACCTTTGGTCTTTAGAATACTTTCAGAAATGAGTTGATAAGATGAGCAGGTAAAGGTAGTTCTGAGCAGACACTGGACACTCCATACTTACTTATTTTTGACAGTTACTGCTTCATTTATTATCACTCTGTATATTTAAGTCAGGCCTGGCTCTCTTTGGATTTGGCCTGTTCATCAGCTGGTTTCTGATTCAGGAGCTGGGGAGGGTAAAATAAGTTCTGAGTAATCTAAGAAGTAGTGAAATCTAGTCAAATGCAGGTGGATAAATGTGCAGACTTTGCCTGGCAGAATTCGAGTTTTGTCTGTCAGTGGCATTTGTTGACCTCTGAGTGTGTATAGAGAATTCTTCAAGGAATTAGGACACCGTTCCTGCCAGTGTCTTCTATTTTAAAACTGTTAGTAGCTGTTCATACTAAGTGTGTGTGTTAATCAGGATACTTTTGGCTGCCAGGGAGACAAATGCTGTTTTAACTAGCTTAGGTTAAAATTAGCTTAGTTTTAAACCAGCTCAAGTTACAAGGTGGGGTTATGGGCAGGGTAGTGTAGTCTTACATGCAACAATAATATGGGCGGGAGAGAAAGTGGACGTCAGAGACAAATTGGCCGTGAACTCACATGATGCCAGGAGATTCTTTTTCTGTTCTCCTGTGTCTGCTTTTCTTGGAGTATTGGGTTTATTCTCTTCTACTGCTGGTCAGCTTTACATGTCTGACAGCATGTACACCAACAGCTCTCATGTTCTTCATCTCGCAGTTTTACCAGCAGGGAGACTATCCCTTTCTCTTAGTTCCAATGTGAAAAATTTGGAGGGAATTCCTACTTGGGCCACATGCTTATTCCTGGATAAAGAACTATTCTGTCGTCCCTGCCCAAATTAAAGGGTAGGGGACAAGGAGAAGTTCCCCAGGAAAAGGAAGGTGTCCACTAGGTAAGCAATAAGGACTTAATAATATTAGATACTATTTATGGAGTGCTGTCTACCAGACGCTGAGCTATATAAGTGCTTTGCTTATAGCATCTCTTTAATGTCTTAGAGTTAGTTTGTAAGCAGATACTGTTTCCTCCTTTTACAGATAAAGAGGAAGCAGGTTTCTTCACTCCCTACGATAACATGGCTTGTGAATGGCTCAGCCAGGGGTGGAATCCACATCAATCTGACTCCCAAGCTTGAGTTTGGAACCACTCACTGTGCCAAGTGTCACGTGGTTATCAAATGAAACTTAGAGCAGTGTGCACGGAGCACACAGTTTACGCTTTTCCTCAGCACAGCAGTGTTGGACAGCCAGTCAGGCTATGCTCCCTGCCATCAGTAGCCACAGTGCCAGCGGTTGAGGACCTGCTGGCCACCTTGTATCCTCCCTGGAAGTGTTAAGAGTCAGACAGGGTGGGCAATGGAGCCCCTGCCTGGCCTGAACCATGTCCTCCCTCCCGTCCTCTGAACTGTGAATAGCCTTTAACTGAGATCAAAGTTTTGTAACCTTCGCCATCTGTTGGATTCTCAGTGAGTCACTCTCTGAGACTCATCCTTATATGAGGTAGGCCTCTCCTCACCCTGCCTCTCATTCCACATGCTTTTCTTGTCACAGATAACACGGCTCCAGCACCCTCTCGCATACCGTCATCCAGCTGCTGTATGCTTCATTCTACACGAATCCCCCCAATTCTTTCCGCTTTTTCTATTTTTCTTTTGTAAGCAGATTTCCCACCCTTTCAACGATATCCCAGACCTCTTCTGTTTCCTGCTTCAGCTGAAATCTAATCTCCTTTCAGGACTTGATTATTTTTATGGCCATCTCTGCTTGGAGACCACTCATTTTCCCACCCCTTAGGGCTGTGTGTGTGTATGTATGTGTGCACATGCATGTGTGTGCATGTTGATGGTGGATCATGTTTCTGCACCTCCTCTGGCTGCCCACTACCAAGTTCAAGCCACTAATTATTAACTTCTGTAAGGTGCATACCATTCCTTACCTGCCCAGTTGGCTATCACTTACCTACTTCTCAGTAGAGGCCTGTCTTTTTTAAAAAAAAATAAATTTATTTATTTATTTTTGGCTGCATTGTGTCTTCATTGCTGCACACGGGCTTTCTCTAGTTGCGGTGAGCGGGGGCTACTCTTCGTTGTGGTGCGCGGGCATCTTATTGCGGTGGCTTCTCTTGTTGCAGAGCACGGGCTCTAGGCGTGCGGGCTTCAGTAGTTGTGGTACGCGGGCTCAGTAGCTGTGGCTCGCAGGCTTAGTTGCTCCACAGCATGTGGGATCAGGGCTCAAACAGGGCTCGAACCAGGGTTCGAACCATCAGCCCCAGACCAGGGCTTGAACCCATGTCCCCTGCATTGGCAGGTGGATTCTTAACCACTGTGCCACCAGTGAAGCCCTAGAGTCCTGTCTTGATATCTGGAAAATGATATGCTTTTCCACCCAGGCTGCTGCTAAAATACTGGGAGATTTCAACTTTTAAGCATAAAACCAGCACAAAATTTTTAAGTCTCCTTAAATGAAAATAACTTTCACTTTCACTGCATTTCAAAAACCCACTGCCAGGTATGCTCCATTGACGATGTTGGTAACTGGAATTATTCAACCCTGGAACTCTTGAACTTGAGTGTCCTGCTTTCTACCATTAGCGTTCTATCTATCTGGCTCTTTTAGAACTGTGCTCCTCCTATGTCTGCTTTTTGACACCTTAGAGACCTCAGATCTTCTGAGGCCATTTCTCTCCTAGTCATTCTTTTTTTTTTGCGGTACGCGGGCCTCTCACTGCTGTGGCCCCTCCTGTTGCGGAGCACAGGCTCCGGACGCACAGGCCCAGCGGCCACGGCCCACGGGCCCAGCCATTCCGCGGCACGTGGGATCTTCCCGGACCGGGGTACGAACCCGTGTCCCCTGCATCGGCAGGCGGACTCGCAGCCACTGCGCCACCAGGGGAGCCCTCTCCTAGTCATTCTTAACTCTCTTCCTTTCCTACCCGCCAAGGTTGATCATCTAAACTACTCACCATTCAGTCACCTTGGGTCTCTTGCTCTGGTCTCCCACCATACCTGCCCAGTCAGAACCTCTGAACAACACCATGATTGTTCTCTGCTCTTGTCTCCAAGAGGTAGATTGGTCGTGGAGGAAATCATAGTAAGTGCAGAGTGTCCTGTTTCAGCTGGGTCTTCAGCAGTGGCCTCCCATTCTTGTATTTGTCCTAAGCCAGCTCTTTATCCAGTTATCTTCAGAGAGGACTCCAAATTTTGCAGCCTCTTCAGCATCCATTGTCACTCTCTGAATATTCTTAGGAACATGCCATTGATTTTAGTTTCATTGAACTCAGGCCTGGAGGTGTGAACTCCCTTTATTTCACAACCTTGCAACATGCTGATGACTCTTTATCCACACTCATCATTATCTTTCTTTTGTAGTCTTAAAGGATGAGACTTTTTTCTCTCTACAGCCCTCCCTTTTTTCCCTCAAATTCATCTACTTCTGTGTTCACAGGAATTCATTTCTAGAAGTCTTTATCCCCATTCCACCCTGTAATTGACAAATTGCCATGAAGTTCATAGACACGCTGAATTCTTACTCATACTAAAATAATAACAACATTCTCTTCACCTTTAATCCTACTCTGTCACTCTATATCTGTCCTCCTCATAGAAATTTCTCAAGAGAGCTATCAGCATTTGATCTTACTTCATCATCACTTTCTACTTACTTATCCAGCTCATGTTTTTCTGGCCTCTGCTCTAGCCATGCTACCAGAATGTCCGTTTGGAATCTCATCAGTGCCCTCCCAACTTGGTTCTTGTACATCAAAGCCTCCCAGTCATGCTCATGCTTGCCTACACATTCGTTCTGTTGTCACTGTGGGCTCATCTACCTTTTAAATGTTTATCCTAGGTTTCGTCTTTTTCCTCTGCTCTTCATATTCTCTTAGATAATATAATCTCTTCTACTTATACATTCATTACTCTCCAATGTATATCCCTGCTCTTGCAAATAAAATTCTTCCTCCATATCCATTTAGATATGCTCCTCGGACTGTCTGATAAATGTCTCTACTTGCATGAGCACGGGCACTTCATACTCTCCATGTCTAAAACTGACGTCTTAAGCTTGTCTCTAAAGTGGTTTTTCTTCCTTTTTTTTTAAACAACTTTACTTGCTTGCTTGCTTATTTATTTATTTATGGCTGCGTTGGGTCTTCATTGCTGCGCATGGGCTTTCTCTAGTTGTGGCTACTCTTCATTGCAGTGCACAGGCATCTCATCATGGTGGCTTCTCTTGTTGTGAAGCATGGGCTCTAGGCATGCAGGCTTCAGTAGTTGTGGTACACAGGCTCAGTAGTTGTGGCTCACAGGCTCTTAGAGTGCAGGCTCAGTAGTTTTGGCACACAGGCTTAGTTGCTCTGTGGCATGTGGGATCTTCTCAGACCAGGGCTCGAACCCACGTCCCCCGCACTGGCAGGTGGATTCCTAACCACTGCACCACCAGGGAAGTCCCCCTCTTTTTTTTTTTTTAATTTATTTTAGTTGTAGTAGCAGTACCCAGTTACCTGGAGGAGTCCAGGGTCTTTGAGCCTCCTTCTGTCTTATACCCTTCATTCAACAGTTTGCTAAATTCTGCCAATTTTACTCTCAAATTTTCTTAAATCACATTCTCTATCAGCTAGGCCTTCAATCCTCTCTTGCCCTGGTCACTGCAATCATTCCAAACTTGCCTGCTTCCAGTCTCATTTCCTGTAGTCCATTCTTCAAAAAAACCAATTTGTTTCTCATCACAAACAGAATATTATTCCAAGCTCCTTAGCGTTGAGGTCCTTCTGTAACCTGCCTCTTGGATCCAGATACTCCTTACTGGTCATATTGTACTCCAGTCATGTACAGCGTTTGTTGTTCTTCAAGCACCATGCTGGCTTTTCTCTCCTCTGTGTCTTTGCTGATTCCATCCAGGACACTTGGAGTGCTTGCCACCTGTAACACACAGTCAGGCACATAACTTCCTTTAGCAAGACTGCCTCCCACTGTTCACCTTTAACGCTCACTTTAAATATTCCTTCTTGTGACAAATCTGTCCCCTGCCAAAAGAGGCTGGGTTTAGTGCTCTGCCGCTGGGCCCATAGTACAAAATAATTGATCAGAATGTATTATTGAATAAATGAATGAGTGAAATTTGAGTAGAGGTTCAATGGATAAGAAAGTAAAATTGCAAAGTGTTTAAGCACAGCAGCATTAAGTCTTTAAATCTATAATTGTGGATGTGTAGCCATGTAGAAATGAGAGCAGAGTTATTCTTTGGTTCTTGTGTGAGACGGTTAAGCCATAATCCACTGCTAATGGGTCAGAGTTATCTACTCTTGATTACATAGAGAACCGATGTGCGAATATGAACCAAGAAGAGGAATCCGTCACAATTTCTTGGGGCGGGGAGAAAAAGAAGAGCTCACACCTATCAATGATAGGGAGGCAATATTCTCTTTGATAGCAAATTTAATATTGTTGTTATATCTATTATTATTTAATTTATTTATTTTTGGCTGCATTGGGTCTTTGTTGCTGCACACGCAGGCTTTCTCTAGTTGCAGTGAGCAGGGGCTACTCTTGGTTGTGGTGCACGGACTTCTCATTGCGTTGGCTTCTCTTGTTGCAGAGCACGGGCTCTAGGCACGTGGCCTTCAGTAGTTGTGGCACGTGGGCTCAGTAGTTGTGGCACACAGGCTTAGTTGCTCTGTGGCATGTGGGATCTTCCTGGACCAAGGCTCGAACCTGTGTCCCCTGCATTGGCAGGCAGATTGTTTACCACTGTACCACCAAGGAAGCCTGTTGTTATATCTATTATTGTTGTTGGTTAAGGAAATACAAATGATTTTCCTTGAGCTATCCACAAAACACAAGGGAATAGATCAGAATTTGCAATACATCACTCTACACATGTGGAAATTATGTGTGCTGAGATAATAAAAGTACCTAGAATAATAATTAATAATATTCATTGAGAGTTAACTATGTGCAAGACACTGAAGTATGGTTAACTCTGCATATGTTCAGTTTTATTCTTACAATGCTGTGAGACATTCAGGCACCTGCCCTTTTTCACAGAAGATGAAACTGAGGTTGGTAAACTATTGCAGTCATAGAGGCAGTGAGGAACTAGGGCTGGAATACAGGTCGAACTCCAAAGCCAACACTCTTAAAACTATCTTCTTGCCTCTAGGTATCTTCTGAGGCTCTCATTCTCTTCTTCTTTGCATGCTCTACAGAACAGCTTTTGCTTCTTGTATTTGCTTATTTGTAACCAGATTGACACAGCACATTCATAGCAGAATGCTAACAGTAATTTAGCTGTATCTCACTTTTCTCACTTCAGAATCTCTGAGTGCATTCCTGTCTTCCTAACTGGATGATTTCATCGTATTGTGGCGATACCTATAAACAAGTATCCTCAAAGGCAAGCATTATATCAACTCAGATAATTTTTTTAAAGTTTTCATGTTGGCTTTTATTACTCTAGGATAGTGTCTGTATTTGGCTGCCTTTTAGAGTCAATATTTAAGATTAATGACAGTTGTATTAGAGAAGCCAGCTCTTTTTCTAATTGTTGTGTTGGCCTGAAAATGGGTAAGTAAATGGATAAATAGAAACAGCTCCATAAAACTTCAACATTGCTGTACATAAAACTAATTTACTATTTTATTTTTAAAAATATATTTGAGACTTTCAAAAGGCAAAATTTTCACCTTTTCCTAACAACAGAATTTCAAATCTTTATCAAAGATGACTGCTATGCAGAAAACTGGAAAATCAGAAGCAGCAGACTTTAGGCATAGACAGAAAAAGAATAAGGCAAGCTTAGGCTTTAAGGTAAGAAAATGTTTTAAAATACATTCAAATGAAAGAACAAAATGTGTCTCTTTTGTGAAATCCCTTATCTTTCTTTCCATTCCGTAGACATGCTGCAAAAAATGAGTAAATTAACCCGCATAGTAAGAGTACTTCTTACATCCTTAACCTTCTATAAAGGGTATGTTTTATTAGAAATGCAATGAATAGTCAGTGTTTTAGCCATTTTAGACTTTGGGGGTGCTCCCCAGCTGTATAATGCTCACTGAGAGCCTATGTGTGGACTGCGGGGCTGGGAGAAGCCTGGACGGAGGGGCTGTGCTGAGCGCTTTCACATAGTTCCCATTACTAGGGAAACCACTCGTTTTGTCTGAACATGCTCTGAATAGATGTCTCATTTGAAGTCTAGTGCTCAAACCATGAGGATTGAATTATGGAGCTGAGAAAGAAATGAGGGGAACAAAAACTGTTTGAAAATGCCACCAAGCATTCACAAAGCGTCGTACTGTAATGACATTCCACGAGACAGAAGGTGCATTTATTTTTACCGCATTCCAAGTTATTTTGGTGTTTTAAAAGCAAATTCCTTTGCCTGCCCACGTAATCAAAATAAGCAAAGCAGATGTTCTTCTGACCTATTCTTAATTCTTGCTCTTGTTAGGGTCTCACTCAGACGTGTGACATACAGCATAGGAAGGACAAAATATGGATTCTTATATTAATCTAGATTTGCTCCGTTGTGCTTTGTAACTAAATGTATAGTGCTATCTCTGTGCCAATAAACAAACGCATGTTCAAAGTCAGACCTCAGAATTTGCAGCCTCCAAATTGTCACTGTTAAATTCAGAATGGCTACTGCGAGGTGGTGCTTGTTGTTCTTTACTGAGCCTCCAGTTCAGATTCTGAGTGACAAAACCCTGCTTCTAGAAGCCTCCTGCCCCCTGCTCTAGCTTCTGGCAACCCACAGCAAAGAAAGTAGCTCCTGCTGGACAATCAGCTGACCTTTCTTTCTTCCTCACCCTGGAAAGTAGGGTTTATGGGACTTCGATTACAATATAATCTTTATCATCCCATTCCCCATTCTTTGATAAGGGCTATTGACATTTTCTTAAATGTATGTAAAGTGCTGTACAGACACCCTAAGCAGAGGTTGCCACCTCTAAACCCATAAAGAAAGTCAGGAGCCACCACTGCAAGGAAGGAAGGCATTGTTATCTTCATTTTGAGCTACTTTAATCCTTTCAGCAAACAAGAGGTATATCAATACATCAACTAATCCACAAATGCAGAAATTAATACACATTTATAGATTCCTTGCCATTTTACTGTTTTGCTGATGCTTGTAGCAGTAAGATAACTTGTCTGAACAAGAGTCAGTGACTGAATGAGGTATTGGACTTGTAGCCTCACACTTTAGCTCTGCATTGTGGACAGAGGATACTGAGGACTCCTCGGAATACCAGTGTTACAAAGAGCTGCTGTCAAGCCCAAGACCTAGAAACAAGCATAGAAAGCGAGTACAGTTTTATTTCCTTAATAATCATACAAAGCCAACAGCATTGTCAGGTCTTGTTTTTATAGAACTTTTCCTTTTTCACCCGTCATGCATGTTTAATAAACATGTATTTCAAGTAGATGTCTTTTACAGATTTCCTGCCTGGCCAAGTTTAAGAAATACCAACAACTGTTTTCTAGAATTCAATTGCATACCAACACCACTTAAACGGCCCTAGATTTGAAAGAAAGCTTATTCTTATGAAAGTACGTAAGTACTTACCCTATCAGTAACCTCCTCACTAGTTCAGATTACGAGTCTTCAATTCATTTTGGAACGAACAGCCTGAAGCGTGCCAGCTGTTTCTAGTCTGAGGTGCCTATGGAGTATTTACTCAGAGTGTATGTTTAGCACTTTAGCTCTTGTGGCTGCTGACAAGAGAATTCTAATACTTAGACTTACTATGAAGTTCGTTTTCAAAATGAATATACATTCGGTTCCTTATAGTTTATCCCCTCAAGGTTTGTTAGAGATCGGGATGTATGCATCTTCCTGTTCTTAGTACTCAGCATGAGGCCTGACATAAAGCAAGCGTTCAGCAGAGGAGATTGAACTGAATTATTTGATATGAGAAAAATACAGCAAGCTCAGCATTTTTAATGACTCTTAGCCTGGCGTAACTGAGTGTGAAATGATGGAAACATCAAATGTTTAACCTGATTTAACATTTAGCTAATAAAGTCTAATTTTTCCATGGCCCTTCAATCACCTGTAGCCCTTTTTGAAATATTTTTTGTGTGTATATAAAAGTGATAAAATTTCACTGAAAGTATTGAACCAAATCTGTCATACACCCTTTGCTTTGTTTCAAGCGTGCATGGTTATATTTGTATTTCATTCTCTTAATGGGAGAGTTCTCAGAACGTCTCCAGTTACCGCAAATCATCAGATATTCATTATAATTCTGTTTCTGCCTGCAGCCATATATTTGCAGTCTGTTGTAACAATCATACATTTCCATTAACACCAAGAATCATTTTATTTGGAGAAGAAAGTCCTGTTTAGAAGACCTAAATTTGTTAGTAGACCAAAGAGATTTTAATTTGAACAGGAATGGAGAATTTACAATTATTAAAATTACTAGTACATATCTATGATTTGGTAAAGTTAGAGGCTCATTTAGTAATTTTTTAGAGAAGTTACAGTCTTTACCATGCATCTTCAAACATACATACATTTTGAATCATGAACTAGCTCATATATGATTTAGGACATTGTGTTAATACCCAAGTCAAAACTTAACTTCCCAGGACAGATAACATTGTGAGGGTGATTAAAATATAGTGAATTTAAATATAAGTAAACACCCATCCAGGCAGTATTGTACTTAGAAAGAGTGAGTTGAGAAAAAATTAATGCCATTTTTAACTCAATGCGACTTGTACTGATTCTTTATCCCTTTTACATTGTTTAACTAAATATATGCCTGTTTAAGATTGTTTATAACAAAATAGCTCAGGTATATTTTAGAAAATTTGGAAAATTTAGAAAGGATCAAGAAGGGAGAAAAAACCTTTGCCATCAGAGGAGGTGTATACTTTGGTATGCTTTTTCTTTTTTTTTTTCCCGGTACGCGGGAAAAAATCTCAGTTTGGTAAATCAGTTTGGTAAATCAGAAGGAAGAAAAATAAGATGTCATGAAAGGAAAAGAAAAGCTTTTTATTTGGTCTAGTCTGAGGCTTTATAAGAAGAAAAGAGGGGAGAGAGATGACAGTTAGGTGGTTGCAGAGGTGTCTTCTAAAGTGCCCTCTTGGAGATGGGTGAATGAATTAAGTAAATAAAATCATTGTTTATGTCTCTGGTAACATGTCACCTCTTTACTCTCCCATCTCTCTTACACCATGCCACAACAATTTCACCACACCACACAGTCATCCAAAAGGATTAGCTTTCCTGAGCCACAGGAGCTGGGTTGAGCGACAGTGGTCTAATGGCTAGAGTCCCTACAGCAGAGGCTGGGCTGGTGCCTGAGCTACACACTGAATGAAGGACAAGTCAGTCATTCCAGAGTTTGCTACTAGTAGGAGCTGGGGTGAGGATGATTGGGCTACTCAGAACTGCCAGGCTCTGAGCAAACAGACGGAAACAAACAAAAAAAAACAAACACAAAAATGCCAAGCCCAGGGCTTCCCTGGTGGCGCAGTGGTTGAGAGTCCGCCTGCCGATGCAGGGGACATGGGTTCGTGCCCCGGTCGGGGAAGATCCCACATGCCACGGAGCAGCTGGGCCCATGAGCCATGGCCGCTGAGCCTGCGCGTCCGGAGCCTGTGCTCCACAACGGGAGAGGCCATAGCAGTGAAAGGCCCATGTACCACAAAAAAAAAAAAAAAAAAAAAAAAGAAAGCCAAGTCAAACAACCAAAATCCTACAAAAATTGTAGCAATTATAGATTGCAGCTCAGAACATCAGCAGGGTAAGAGGCATCCAGGGGCATCCAGAGTGGATGCCAGCTCTGCTGTGCTTCTCAGACTTGTGAATCACTTAAGGATCTGGTTAAAATGCAGATCCTGATCCAGTAGGGCTGGAGTGTAGACTGAGGCTGTGCATCTCCAACAAGCTCCCAGGTGATGTCAGTGCCGATGGTCACAGACCACAATTTGAGTAGCAAAGAGCTAGTACATAAAAGGACCATCATGAAAGCCAGTGGACCCCTCCCACCAATGTCATGGGGGCAGATATTTGAAGAACCAAGTGTTCTTTTTTCTCCTTAAGAGAAATTAAATATTATCTGAAGGATCTCTCCAACTATCAGACTAGGCCAAGTTTAAACTAGGTAAGATGTTTTGTTCATGTGATTTTCTTACAGCTAGCAGGTAGAAGCCTGGGGAGAACAATTTCACTGGCTGTAAATAAAAGTATAGCATTCATTTTTTTTTTCTCTGTGCGTTCCAGAACAGCCAGTTAAGCTTGGGTTGCCTTTTAGCTAGATAATGGCCACATCCCATTTTGGATGTATGAGCATAGCTCCCAGAGGAGAAGTCAGAGTTGAAGATACAAATCTGGAAGTCATCCACTTGTCCTTAGATGAAACTTCCTGGGGAAGGAATGTACAGAGACAAAGAGGTCCGGAGATCTGACCTGAGGCCGTCTATCATTTAATGTGAACTGAAAGTGGAACAGCTGCCAAGGGAGGAGGAGAAGGAACAACCAGCAAGAAGGCAGCCAGAAGACCTCAGTGTTAGGGAAACCCAAAGAAGAATGGAGTGGCTAGCTGTTGTAATGCTCATGCGATTTTGAGTATTAGGAAAACAAAATATTGACCATCAGATTTGGCCACTACTAATAGAGATTTATGATGTATATCAAGAAAACTTTTAAGAGTTTGGAAGCAAGCTATTTAAAAATATAACTGCTAGAATTTTCTGCTGCCATTAGAATCAAAATTCTTGAGAACATTGCCTTAGAGCCATTGTCTTTACTTCCTGACTTCCCCTGATCTTTCCATTCCACTCTAATTGGCCTTTGATTTTTGTCCTTCCTTTGAATACTTCTTAGTCACCTGTATGTTGCCCCAGAATTCCCCCAGATTTCTTTTTTCTTACGCATTCTATACGAATAGGGTTTCTTGAGATTTTCAGCATTTCTGTTTTTTGGTTGTAGCAAAAAGGACTACAAAAGTACCCTTATTGCTGAAATTTGATATGGGATTACAATCTTGGTCAGAATCAGAAGTGGAAGGAAAAACAAACATTCATATGTTTCTGGAAGTAAAAAAACATTGTATTTTAAGACAAATTGGGACTCTGTTACCCTCTTCTTTTGTAATCAAGCCTCATTAGCAAGAATATTAGAATGTTGGTTTCCAGCAGTGCCTGTGTAGATGAAATCTCCATGAGCCAACTTCCCTTTCCAGAGTGTGATAAATGCTGTTCAGAGAATTCTAGATAGCTGGCAGAGGAACAAACATTTAGGCAGAACTATGTTCAAAAATGAGAGAACTAAAGATATGCTTCATGGGTCCGTGTATTTTACATGGGACCAGGATTAACTGGGTTTTGCTCTGAACCTTAAGAAATAAAGCTCTTTCAGCTTTGTTAGAAATAAACGTTGCTTTGAAAGATTATTGTACGTGTAGTGTTTATGAAAAGCAAATTAGTATTCTCTAATTTTTCTCAGACATTTAAGGCGGAAATCAGTTAAAAGAAAGACCCTGAACCCTTTGATGAGGCATCGTGTAGGTGGAGAGATTACAGGTCAGGGAATGAATAGACCAGGTTTCTTACTCTCACTCTGACCTAAACTTAATGTCTTAGTTTGGGTAAGTCATTTAAACTTTCTGGACCCTGTGCTTTACCTAAAAAATGAAGGGATTAAACCTGGTTGTCTCTGAGGTCCCTTTCAGCTCTGATGTTTTGTGAGACTATAGTTCAATAGTCAAAATCACAAAGAAGCCAGAGGTTAATAATTAAAGGAGGTTGGTGTACAGACCATTGGAAATAAGAATTATCTTCCTGAGCGGCAAGTTCTGCTACATAATTGGTGGCACAACTAAGGAAGCATTTAAGGAAGACCTCTATTTCAGCAGGCGACAGTTAAGAGAAGATACCTCTCAAGGGAATGGTGGAATCCCACACATTTGAGCCTCCTAAAAGTGGACCCAAAATAGCAGTAAAAGTGATGCCATGGGGAATAATCTCGCACTGGCAAGCAGATAGACTTGATAAGCAAGTGGGATTTCTCATTTCCATTTGCCATGCTTCTAAGAGGAAAATGGCAATTAAGAGATAGTATGGGGCTTCCCTGGTGGCGCAGTGGTTGAGAGTCCGCCTGCTGATGCAGGGGACAGGAGTTCGTGCCCCGGTCCGGGAAGATCCCACATGCCGCGGAGCGGCTAGGCCCATGAGCCATGGCCACTGAGCCTGCGCGTCCGGAGCCTGTGCTCCGCAACGGGAGAGGCCACAACAGTGAGAGGCCCGCGTACTGCATAAAAAAAAAAGATAGTATGGCTATGAACATAGTCTCTGATCTGTGTAACCATATAGGCTTGAACGAAATTAAACTTATTTCAGAAACACAATTTTTAAAAATTTAGTTCTTAAGTAAAAAATTCCAAACTTACAGAAAAGCTGCAAGGATAGTACAATGAATTCCCAAATACCCACAACAATTGATAGCATTTTGGCTTGCTCCCTCTATATATGTGCACACACATCACACACACACACACACACACATTGTTGTCATTTTTATTGCTATCATTATTGCTGACCAACATGATTGTAAATTGTAGATATGATGACCCTTTAGCACTAAGTCCTAAGAAGCGTTTCTCTTATATAATCATAGTACAACTATCAGATTCAGGATTTTTGACAACAGCACAATGCTATTATCTAATGTATAGTCCATATTCAAGTTTTATCAATTGTTCTAATAGTGTTCGTGTTAGCCATTTCTCTGTCCTAACTAAGAATCCAATTGAGCATCACACATTGCCTTTAGTTGTCAGGTGTCTTTCTACTGTTTTTCATGACACTGACATGTTTTGAATTTTGTATCATTTCCCTTATTTTCGGTTTTTCTAATGTTTCCTCATGATCGGATTGAGGTTTTGCATTTTGAGAGTAATACAACTTTAGTACCTCATATCAGGAGGCACACAATGTCAGTTTGCCTCAGTTTTAGTGATGTCAAGATTGATCCCTTAGCAAAGGTAGTATCTGCCATGTTTATCCACTGTAACATTAACTTTTTTTTGGTATTAAGTAATATATTTTGTCTAAATATTCTATTCCTTATAAACTCTTATGCAGTAGGTCTAGCATTTATTGACGATTCTTGCTTGAATCAAGTACTATTATGATGTTACACAACGGTCATTTCTATCATTCCTTTTACAGTTGTCCTTCAGTATCCATGAGGGACTGGTCCCAGGACTTCCCTCCCCCACCCCACAAATACCAAAGTCCGTGGATGCTCAAGTCTTTTATATGAGATGGCATAGCACTGTTGGCCTTCAAGCTGCTGGAGGTTCCATAATCCAGGGATTCAACCAACCATGGATTCTAAATGTGGAACCCGTGGATACAGAGGGCCAACAGTATATTTATTAGTTGGCCCTTAGCTCTTATAAGGAGTAGTTTTCTCTTCTCCCTTTTTGTTTAGTACCAGTAAGGGACTAGTAGATTCATCTTCCCCACAGTGAGTCATAACCATCATTATTCATTGTGATTCTCACATTGTCCCAGGTTTGGCAGTGGGCAATATTGCCTTTTAAAATTCGTTCACTCATTTGTAATGACCCCATCATTTTTTATGGGTACTTATCATCGACAAAGTCTTGGGAAGTCTGCTATAAACTTAAAAAATGAAGTGAAATTCATATAACATAAAATTAACCATTTTGTAGTGTCCAGTGTAAGTGGAATTTAGTGCCTTCACGGTGTTGTGCAACTACCACCTACATCAAGTCCCAAAACATTTTCACTATTCCAAAAGAAAACCCTAAACCCATTAAGTAATCACTTCTTGTTCCTCCCTTTGCTCTAGCTCTTGACAACCACCAATCTGCTTTCTATCTCTATGAATTTACCTACTCTGCATATTTCATATAAATGGAATCATACAGTATGTGACCTTTTGTGTCTGGGTTCTTTCACTTAGCGTAATTTTTTATAGGCTCGTCCACATTGTAGCATGTATCAGTACTTCATTCCATTTTATGGCTGAATAATATTCCATTGTATGCATATCTACATTTTTTTTATTCATTCTTCACTTATGGGCATTTGGATTGTTTCTACCTTTTGGCTGTTGTGAATAGTGCTGCTATGAACATTCGTGTACAAGTATTTATTTGAGTACCTATTTTCAGTTTTGGAGGGTATATACCTAGGAGTGGAATTGCTGGGTTACATGGTGATTCTATGTTTAACTTTTTAAGGAACCACCAAACTGTTTTCCACAGTGACTGTACTAGTTTACATTCCCACTAGCTGTATGTAAGGGTTACAGTTTCTCTACATCCTTGCAAACACTTGTTATTTTCATTTTTTTGATTCTCAACATTCTAGTAGGTATGAAGTAGTATCTTATAGTTTTGATTTGTATTTCTTTAATGCCCAATTATTTTAAGCATCTTTTCGTATGCTTTTTGGCCATTTTTATATCTTCTTTGCAGAAATGTCTATTGAAGTTCTTTGCCCATTTTGAAATGAGTTGTTTGGTTTTTTGTTATTGAGTTGTAAGAGTTCTTTATATGTTACAAACTTTTAGTAATACATAGCATCATTTACTTAATAACTAAAAAGTACAAATGTTTTTAAACTCATGATTTTTTCTGATCTGAGATTTAAGTTGTGGGACTTGAATTAACAATAGTGTCAAGAAAAATATCAAATAGGTAATCATTTTTAATTACTTAACTGAAATTTGAAGATAAGTCTATTTATATATACAACCAAGAAATGTAGGTTTGTTCTGTCTGGGGTTTAGTTAAAATATTATATGATATGCCTGTTGTCCAAGGCTCCTTCAGTGTGGCTATGATGGTGCAGCAGACTTTTAGAATCCCCAGTGAATCAGGAGTCCACACTCATTGGGGAAAGTCACTTTACACTCAGTATTTCCCCAGTGAGGCTCAATGTGGCAGACATGTTAAAGTCTAGTTTGCAAAAACAACTTGCTCTGGCTAAGTTTTGACCAAATTTTCTTATTTTCTTGATAAAAATTCTCCAGTCACCAGTTCCTTTCTAGTCAGATAATGTTTTTATTTAACAACAAAAAACAGATTTTTCTAACCATCACCTCCATATATAATTACTTCCCTAAACTATTATTCATCAACTGAATGCTAATCACTATTTGCCATGACAGTTATCAGCAGTGCCACCGTGGGATATGCTGCTTCAAACTTTGGTGGAATGTTTTGTAGCATATCAATGCTGTCATTTTCAGATGCAGAGGCTGCCTTTTGAGGTGGAGCCTGCAACCCTTTACAGTTTTGTGTTGCTCACTATTTATTCCAATGGAATTTTTAGCTTTCTTTTCATTATTCGAAGTTTCTTTGGACTTTACCCATTGGCAGGTGTTTTTTTCACTAAGTTTTACATCTAGTTTTATATTTCAGACAAAAATGTGAACCGCTTTTGCTAAAAACTGTTTTCCTTTCAAACTACAAATCTGTGTTGTGAGCTTCTGGGTAATATTTATCACCTCTCTTCTGTTACATATGGACTATCTTTGGAGAAGGGTAGGGATGGCAGAGATGCTGGATGTGAAACTTCCAGGACGACTGTACTAGAGACAGAAATGTGACTTGTTTCATCATATATTTGCAAATAGAAAATAACTTTCAGGGGGACATCGTCCTGTCTTTGCCCCTGGAAACTCGTTCAATAGTACATTCTAGACAGATTTGAAGGTTGTTTCTTTGAAATTGGTGCGGCTGTCTTTCCACCTTAGCTATCTCTCCAGGAAGGAGACCAGTTCCAGATGGCCCCATTTCCCCTGGACATCTGGGCCCTAAATGGTAACTGGGAGGGGATCAGTGAGAAGTACAGCAAGGGTCCCAGGAGAATCACTGCTTTGTATATCTATATGTTTAGAATCTAAATGCTACTTAACATTGGTCAATATAATCATCAGTGTTCATTATAATTATTAACCTCCAAATAGCAATTAAGACACATTTCAGAATCTTTTCTACCTAGAAGCACAGAATGTTCTAGTTATAAGAGACCTTAGATGTTCTATTATTCACTATAATTTTCTAATTTTATAGACCAAAAAACTCAAGTCCAGTGTTCTTTATGGCCTATTGTTATAGAGTAGTTCATTATTAATCCTAATTGTACCAAATGTTTGTGTTCAAAGGACATCTAACAATTGTCTAGGAACTAAACAAGATGCCTATTGCAGCTTACCCATCCGCAGACATTGCTAATAGATCAAAGTGCTCCTTCCTACTGAGCACAAAGCCTCTTTCTTACATGCTCAGCCGTCATTACCAGTAAAAAGACGTTGGTAAAAGGTAAGGAATCTATTTGCCTTACCAGATCTAGTCCAGTCCCTTCAATTTAAAGAAGAGATTAAAGAAAAACAATAGTGAGGTTCTTTGCTTAGGTTGCAAAAGAAATCATTTGCTGAGCAGACCTCTTGCCTCCTGGTATAGCATCCATTCTACTTTGCCAGAGAGTATCCATGCACCCAGCCTCTGTCATGGCTGAGTACCAGACTGAAAGCTGAGTAAAAAACTACTCTCTCAAGGAATTTCTCTTTTATTGTTATCGGCAGAGAGATAGCTGGCTTCACCGCCTGATTAGCCCATTCATTCAATGAACAAAAGAACAAAAGGGATTTGAGTTAGACTTCTGAGATGTCTTTTCTAAAATTAGAATGACCTCACTGTTTGTTCTGGGAAGTTTAAAGTTTGGAGAATAGGGTGTCTTTCAACATTGCTATTGTCTATATTAAATTTTAGTTGGAAATTAAAGGGATCTTTTTAATTGCTTTTGATAACACTGAGATTTCTCTTTCAGTTGCCTGAAGTTGATATATATGCTATTAAAAATATAAAAACAATAATAACTTGGAGAGATCATAATTTATTGTTTGATGTTTTTTCTTAAAATTTTTTTTTGTTTCATTTAAGAATCTTTGCTCAGTTTTAGAGCCTATACCTTGTGCTTTCTGTCACTTTACCCCCTGGAACTGGAAAGTAGTACTGTTTTACAAAATATGAATAAAGTGACAAATTTAAGCTGCATATTGATTTCATAAGAATATGAAAATCAATCTTTTTTCTTCTTGCTGCTTTTTGCATATTAATTTAAACCAGCTTGGAAATGTGAGAAATTATTTCATACAGAATACATTTTTCTCTGCCAGAGTTTATCCTGAAATGTTCCTTTTCCACAATGAAAAATGCTGCCCATCAGTCACAGACATTTCTGCAAAATTATTAGTGATACATGAAACAAATTTTGCCATCTGCCTTCTCACACACTTTCCTTCTCTCATTCTGTATTCCCTATGGTCTTTTTATGTATGTGCATTTGTATGTATGTATGTAAGTATGTATGCATTTACTGATTCACATACACACACACTCACACACTCTATTCTTCACGATTAATTGGCCGGCATAATGTTTACATAATTTTATTTATTTATTTATTTATTTATTTATTTTTTATGTATTTATTTTTTTACTCTTCAAATGTCCTGGTGTCACATTGGTTTAATCCAGGGTTTACTAAGCACTCAGTCTTCTTTGAAGGATTTTGTATCTTCACACTGCTCCCCACCCCATCCTCAATCTCTTGCTGAAATTCTGTTAGAAACTGTGACCATGCATCTTCCTGGTTCTCTGCTTATTCCCTTGCTTTTCCTTCATTATCCTCTTTGTCAATTTTTATTCTGCCTGTTGTCATGGAAAGAGCATATGCTCTGCTGTTAGACAAATACAGGTTCCAGTCTCACTTTTACCCTTAGTATGTGACTTTAAACAAGTTCTTTTTACCTCTTTGAGGCTCTGTTTTTTTCATCTGTAAAATGTTATAGTGCTTTCCTGTATGAGTGAGGCTCCTGACAGGGTAAGAAAAAAAAGACCTCCTCAGTTTAGGAAAAATTGAGAAGAATTTTTTAATAGAAGGACTAATTATGAAAGTATATGGGATATTGAGGAGTAACAAGGAGAGGATGTGCAGGAATCCATTGAAATTGCTGTCACTCACCTTCACTTCTGCATCTTCCTTTTCCAGCCAAAGGGAGAAAGGGAGGGAAGAGTTAATGGAATCATATAGAACATTTTGCCTTAAGAGAAGCAGTGACTTTCTATCAAAGAGGGGCACAGCCGATCTGAGGCAGTCCTGCTGAGAGGGAACCACATGAATAAATACCAGCTTCTCTCTCCTCCCTCTCTCTAGCCTTCAACTGGGCTCCTCATTGGCTGTACTCAGCCTTCAGTTAAAGATTGAGCTCATTTGTGTAATCCATACGGTTCAGCTCCCAAGTCAGAGATCATGGTGGATGCAAGAGTGTAAGCCAACTACAGAGTCAGAGGGAACCGCCCGCACCTCTGCCTCCAACTGCATTTTGGGGAGGGGGTTCTCAAAACTACCTTCAACTTTGATAGTCTGCTAGGAGGACTCACATAACCTACTGGAAGCTCTTATACTCACAGTTATGGTTTATTATAGGGAAAAGATACTGATTAAAATTGGCCCATGGATGAAACACATAGAGCAGCGTCTGAGAAAGTACAAATGCGACGCTTCTATTATCTTGTCCTTATGGAGTCACATTATGACACATTATTTTCCTGGCACCAGTGTGTGACAGTATGCACATAGTATTGCCAACCAGGGAAGCTCACCGGAGCCTTGGCATTCTGAATTCCTATTGAGTCTCTATTACATAGGCAAGATTGATTGATTGCCCATGTGGTTGGTCTCAGTCTCTGGGTTGACTGACACTATGTGACCCAAAGCGCCCACCCTAAATCCCATTGTTGTTTTTCTCTGTCATGGTCAACCCCTACCCTAAATCATACAGTTAGACTATCCAGCATGACTCAAGGCTCCCAGGCAATTGAAGATACTCCTAACTTTTCCAGGGCACAGAGATTACTTCCCATAAGCCAAGGGCAAAGGCCAAGGTTAGATTTTTACTACACAGTGGAAAGAATGGAGAATGGATCTAGAGGGGCAAAAGTGAGCTATCAGGCCCATTGCCTTTAAGAATTACTTCAAAGATTAAAGGAAATAACCAATGTAAATCACCTCCTGTGTTACCTGGAACATGACCCTTATCTATTTAAAGTGTTATCTTCCTAAGCAGTTTCTTTGATCCTTTTCTCCTTTTACTTTGAAAATAGCATATGTTCCTATGACTTCTCCTTTGTTTTGTTAATGATTCTCATATTTTAAAATCTCGTTCATTTTTTTAGTCTTTGTTCATCTACTTTATTCATTAAGTATTTATTAAGTACCTACTTTATTCTGGTACAGATGTGGTTTCTGCCCTCATAGAATTTATAGCTTAGTATGGGAAACAAACAACAAAAAACCCAAATCAATCAATCACACACATAAAACGCGCACACACACACACAGACACGTAGACATATATACACTTTAACATACACACTGGTAAACAAAAAATAGAATAGCTCTAAATTGCAGAAAGTGCTTTAAAGAAAAGAAAAGGTGCTATGTCTGAGAGTAACAGTGGAACCCCTCTGAATGGGGAAGGAGAAAATCTTAAAGTTGAGATGCTATGGCTGGAAAGGAGCCAGGTCTGAAATGATTTGGTGGTGATCGAAGAACACTCCATAAAGAAGGAATAGTATTTCCTGAGACAGGAAAGAGCTCGGTATGAAGAGTAAGTGAAAAAATATATATGTGGGTAGAATATATTGTGAGTGAAGAGCTATGATGCAGAACGTAGATTTTAATGGAAGTGTCACAGGCAAATTGTTAAAAGGCCTTCTGTTAACACTTTAAAATATTAATGTTGGTTGCACTGTGAAGAATCAATAAGTCTTAGAAAGTGGAAAGGAATAGGGCAAATTGGAATCCAAAAGACCCCTTAGAAGTCTATTTGGGCAGTAAAAGAGATGCTAGTAGCTTGGACATTGAGATGTAGTGAATATGGTGAGTCCTAAGCCTGTGGACTTGAGATATATTTGGAGGTAGGTTTGATAGGACTTGCAGATGAGGAACGTGGAGGAGGGGTAGGAATGGATCATGACTCCCAGCCACGCATATTACTCACCCCATCTCTCTTTGAGAAGTTGGTACCAGTCCCTGTGCTAGAAGGGAATTCCTCATAGAATCAGAGCTTCATCATTTCCAGTGTCTATAGACAATCCTACCTGGAATTCCAACTATCCAAGACCAACAATCATCATCACCTGGATAATGAATTCCAGACCCAGCCAGTTAGTCAAGGCCCTCTGGGGTTTGGTCCTGGCCTTTCCTGCTTTATTGACTGCCTCTTCACTAGTGTATATGCTTCACTAGGCAGTCTGATTAGTTGTTATGCTCTGAATAGCTTGCCCACTTCTCTCCAGTCTGTGAAGCTGACTTAGCTCAGACTGTCTGCCATGTTTACCATTGAAATCTTATTTGTTTTTGAAAACTGAGTGATATGCCATCTCCTGCATGAAACTCTTACCCCATTCCCGACCCTCCCTGTGTAATTAAAGAACTAGACTAAAAATATTTATATAAAGACTAGTAGGCATGAACTGCAGGAATGTAACCAGATACATGGAAACAAGCACCATTCTATTTCAAGTTTTTTAATCTTGTATCATGCATAAGAGATTACAGAAATTTCCAGAATTTTAAAAAAGGGCATTGGGTCCTGACTTAGTCTGAATCCTGGAAACCTAATGCCATAGATTTCTTATACTTTGTGAGAGTGAAATTCATCTAAGTGAAATACCTAAACTCTTAAGACAGTATCTGAATCAAAACAGAGAAAGCAGGCTTTGAACATATATACAATATTCATTTTCCCAAGCAGCTTAATTTTAAATCAGTGATCCATATTGATATATAATAATAATAATTAACTTTCATTGAGTTCTTAATGTGTCACAAGCATTGTCCTAGCACTTTACACGAATTAATACATTTAGTCACTTGAAGAAAACAATGTGATGGATGCTAAATGATCTCCATGTTGTAGATTTAAGACTGAGGCTTAGAAAGTTGAGATAACTTGACCCAGTGTCTTAAAACCAGTCATCAGTGCTCCAGCCCAGGACTCAAAACAGTTTGACTTCAGAGCATGCGCAGCTCTGAACCCCACAATGGTGCCTCTTCATACAATCCCTATGCAATACAATGAATGTAAATCTGAAGGTTTTGTTCAGGCACGCTGCGGGAGGAAAGTAGAATTCTTGAGTATTATTTCATTTTGTAGATTTATATTATTGAATTTTATTGAAAGGTCAGAAAAATAATAAAGTATGTGGGTAAAATAATGTGATTCCTTATAGAAAAGCCACAGGGATGCAAAATTGAGGGCATTTTAAACCTCGAGTTGTGGAAGTACCTGCAAATGCAATTAAGATAAATGAATGACTACTTCACATAGTCTTTCTGGATTGTCAGTAGTAGGCTTGGGTAAAAAGGTCATATCCATCTTGATAGCAAATGAATATTTATTTTTTAAAAATTTGCTTTTTTTGGCCTCCTTGGGTTTATTACACCGCTATTTTACAAAAACAAATCACTGAAGACTTGGCACATTGCAGACTTCGTTTTCTAGACGCTGAAAGAAATTCTGGCAACATTTCCATTAGCTTACTAATTAATAAGACAGCATTGGCTACTTTCAGAGGACTTGGATTCTGGCAAGAACAGCTCTTTTTTTCACAATTAGGTATTTAATCTTAAAGCTATTACAGTATGCTACAGAGTCAAAAGTATATTAGTGTACATATTCTGAATTAAGAGGCTCATATTCTGAATTAATTAAGAGGCTCTATGGTATATAGATGGCTGTAACTTTACATACTTGAAGTCACCAACATGAAAAAGGCAAGGATATTGATTACCCTTGGGGAGAATTTGTTCTGTGATTTCCTGCTAAAATTTTGAGCAGTATAGCTCAATGCCTATCCCACATGGTCAGCAGAATATGTAAATGACAAGTATCTGGGCCAAAGTATATAAAATCAATTCATTGAACATTTATTGAGTGCCCTGTGTGTTCTAGCCACTATTTTAGACCCTGGGAGCAGAGAGGTGATGATAAGGTAGAGTCTTCCCCTCAGGAAATGTGTAGTCTAACAGGGGAGATAGGTCTGTAAATAAATATTTTAGGGAACTAGAAGCTGGGTACTATGGACTGTTATAGTGGGCTGTAGAGGAGAAATGCTTAAATTTTCCCTGGAACAATTAGAGAAGGCTTAAGTTTTCCATAATCGTATGTTTAAATATATAAATTCAAATACTTTAAACAGCATAGTTAATTTCATTTCATTTTATGGTCCTATTTTTATAAGGCTAAGGTACTGCCTGTTTAACGACCACTGATAAGCTGTGAGAAAGGGAACACGAAACATGGTGAGAAAGCATCAAGGTGAGAAAATAGAAATAATTCTTTAAAAGAAAAATCAAGGTAATGATTTCGATTTTTCAGTTTTCAAGGGTTTAGATTTTTTAAAGCAGAAATTTGGTCGTAGGGCTCAAGTCAGTATATGCTGGGTCATTTGTTGAAGATGCGTTCCTCCCTAAGACTTTGGCTAATTTCTCTGAAGGGTACAGAAGATGACAATAAATTTTTTTTTTTTTTTTTTTTTGTGGTACGCGGGCCTCTCACTGTTGTGGTCTCTCCCGTTGCGGAGCACAGGCTCCAGACGCGCAGGCTCAGCGGCCATGGCTCACGGGCCCAGCCGATCCGCGGCATGTGGGATCTTCCCGGACCAGGGCACGAACCCGTGTCCCCTTCATCGGCAGGCGGACTCTCAGCCACTGCGCCACCAGGGAAGCCCCAGATGACAATAATTTTGATAGTTCTTGGGTTTCTATATGCTGATGTATTTTAGGGGTTCTTAAAGCTTCACACTTAAGAAAAATGGGTTAGAAGGTAATGTGGCATGCTGAACTAAGTAGATTTACTCTTCTGCCCTTAGTTGTCTATCTTTTGTTTATCTATTTTCATATATATTGAAAACTTAATTTAAAAAAATATATAACAAATTGTAATACTATTTATGATTCCTTTCTGAGTTCATATTTACTGGGTACAGACTGTCCTACAAACACAAAGAACTCTTCTTAACCTAAGCTTATTCTTTACAAGAACTGTTTGTTCTTTCATATCTGAAGTTTGAATTATTTCAAATAGGCTAGCCAGCACATTTCAGAAGTAAGTCTACATGGATGGACCCAGAGATTGTCATATTACGTGAAGTAAGTCAGACAGAGAAAGACAAGTATCATATGATATCACTTACATGTGTAATCTAAAAAAAATAATAATATAAATGAATTTATTTACAAAACAGAAATCGACTCACAGACAGATAAAAAACTTAACGGTTATGAAAGGGGATAGTGGTGGCAAGGGGAGATAAATTAGAAGTTTGGGATTAACATATACATACTGTATATAAAATAGATAAACAACACGGACCTACTGTATAGCACAGGGAACTATATTCAAAATCTCGTAATAACCTATAATGGAAAAGAATCTGAAATAATATATATATATAATAACTGAATCACTTTGCTGTACATATGAAACTAACACAACATTGTAACTTAACTATACTTCAATTTTAAAAACAGGTTAAAAGTTTTTAAAAAAGAAAGAAGTCTAAAATACACATAATTTTATATAGTCATGGTATAAATTTTTTTAAAAATAAATTTATGTATTTATTTATTTTTGGCTGCGTTGGGTCTTCCTTGCTGCACGCGGGCTTTCTCTAGTTGTGGCACGCGGGCTTTCTCTACGCTTCGTTGCGGTGCACAGCTTTCTCATTGCGGTGGCTTCTTTTGTTGCGGAGCATGGGCTCCAAGCTTGCGGGCTTCAACAGTTGTGTCATGCAGGCTCAGTAGTTGTGGCTCACGGGCTTTAGAGCACAGGCTCAGTAGTTGTGGCAAACGGGATTAGTTGCTCTGCGGTATGTGGGATCTTCCTGGACCAGGACTCGAACCTGTGTTGCCTGCATTGGCAGGCGGATTCTTAACCACTGCACCACTAGGGAGGTCCCGGTATAAATTTTTATAGATACATTTTTATTGTCTTTTATTCGAACTCATAATAACTGGAAGTTACCTTTGATTGAAGTGACAGCCTAAGTTAGGAAGAATGTGGCTTTACTCTCCCTTTGGGGTGCCTGTGTATACTTTTATATGACTTTGTAGAAGAAAGGAGTTACATTCCTTTGCAGAAATTCAAGGCATTATAATTTTTAGTTGACCAAATTCTGCCTTTTGCAGAAATGGAAATGTTAGTTACTTTGGGCTTGTATATTGTGATGGTGAGAGAATCTACTGAAGAATGTGTAGTTTGAATAATCTTTCATTTAGAATACATATAATATACACACATATGCTGTACAGAACTGAGGACATTTCTCATGGATAAGAATGTTTTACAGTTACACATGTTTTATATTAAAGAAGGAAGTTTTTACAGCGATTAGTTTCTTTCTGTTGTTGAGTAAATGTGGCATTTCATCTGTCTTGAAAGGACCAAATAATGCTTAATGAGCATCCAGTTGTTGAGAGTTTTATCCTGAGGGATTTATGATCCCAAAAGATACATTTATTAGATTTAAAGGTATTGGTGCCACTGACAAGTATTATTTCACTGAAAAGTCTTGACTTATAGGTTACCATTTATTCAGTTATTCATAGGAATCTGCATACATTTAATATGTATGCAGATTCCTATGAATGGTAAATATTATTAAACCCTCTTTAAAATAACTGCCTATAGGATATTAACCAAGAGATCACTTTTATTTGTCATATTATTTTTAAAATTCTTAAATTTTTCTTCAGTGAGACTTGTTTTAGTGTTTAGCTATAATGAATAAGGATTACAATGGAAAAAGTTTATTATTTTGAAGTCTACTTTGTATCACCTTTTCTGCTCTGAGGATGATTGACTCAAAGCAATATAAGTCCCTCCAACCTTCTGGAGAGATGAAAGAGGCAGATGGCTAATGCCTACCTCATGGAAGGCATCAGTCTGTACTAGGTGAAAGTACTACATCAATGAATCAAATCTAGGAAGTGGGCTCAGGAAAATTCAGAGAAGGGGAAATATGATTCAGGAGCGAACATTCTTAAATTAGTTACTATCCCTGGAAGTCAAAATGTCATGTCCTTTATGAAGTCAAAAAAGAAAGTTACTTACAATTTGGAAAAATTGTATCTGTGAGTGAGCAAAAATGATAGAATTCAAGGTAATTACACCTGGCAGTGAAATCCAGCTGAATACGATAAACTCTATTAAGTATTGATAGATATGGGGTTCTGTTGTAATGATTATAAAAGAGTTTCATATTAAACATTTTAAATAACTAAAATTTATAGCTATTTGGAACAACGTTGATAATATCAACATATTTAGAGATATTTAACCCTACAAATGTCTTTCCAAGTATAGTTAAAATAGTATACAAATATAAGAGCTTCCTTTTCTTCTACTTTTTTAGCTCAGGCTTCATCTTGACTCCAGGTCTAAGAGGCAGGAAGAAGATACCACTGAGCAAAATCATTAGTGCCGTGGCCCAGACTTATGTGGTTGGCAGAATGACATTACTGTAGTGTTTTATATAATTGAGTATGCTATACATGATAAAGCCTTCATTAGTGTTATTCACTTTATTTTTACGAGAAGGCTCTTATTAATAACATTAATTCTGTTAAATGTTATGTATGCTAAATTGGTATGAATATACTCAAAAACACATTACTTTCTATTTTTATTTTTTTGAATTTTATTTTATTTTTATACAGCAGCTTATTACTTATCTATTTTATACATAATAGTGTATATATGTCATTCCCAATCTCCCAATTCATCCCACCACCACCACCACCCCTCCCCTGCTTTCCCCCCTTGGTGTCCATACATATGTTCTCCACATCTGTGTCTCTGTTTCTGCCTTGCAAACCATTTCATCTGTACCATTTTTCTAGATTCCACATACATGCGTTAATATACGATATTTGTTTTCCTGACTTACTTCACTCTGTATGACAGTCTCTAGATCCATCCATTGAGTCTCAACAGATGACTCAATTTCGTTACTTTTTATGGCTGAGTAATATTCCATCGTATATATGTACCACAACTTCTTTCTCTGTTCGTCTGTCGATGGGCATTTAGGTTGTTTCCATGACCTGGCTATTGTAAATAGTGCTGCAATGAATATTGGGGTGCATGTCTCTTTTTTAATTATGGTTTTCTCTGGGTATATGCCCAGTAGTGGGATTGCTGGGTCATATGGTAGTTCTATTTTTAGTTTTTTAAGGAACCTCCAAAGTGTTCTCCACAGTGGCTGTATCAATTTACAGTCCCACCAACAGTGTAATAGGGTTCCCTTTTCTCCACACCCTCTCCAGCCTTTGGTGTTTGTACATTTTCTGATGATGCCCATTCTAACAGGTGTGAGGTGATACCTCATTGTAGTTTTGACTTGTATTCCTCTAATAATTAGTGATGTTGAGCAGTTTTTCACCTGCCTCTTGGCCATCTGTATGTCTTCTTTGGAGAAATGTCTATTTAGGTCTTCTGCCCATTTTTGGATTGGGATGTTTGTTTTTTAAATATTGAGCTGCATGAGCTGTTTATATATTTTGGAGATTAATCCTTTGTCCGATGACTCGTTTGCAAACGTTTTCTCCCATTTTGAGGGTTGTCCTTTTGTCTTGTTTATGGTTTCCTTTGCTGTGCAAAAGCTTTGAACTTTCATTAGGTCCCGTTTGTTTATTTTTGGTTTTATTTCCATTACTCTAGGAGGTGGCTCAAAAAAGATCTTTCTGTGATTTATATCAAAGCATGTTCTTCCTATGTTTTCCTTTAAGAGTTTTATAGTGTTCAGTCTTACATTTAGGTCTCGAATCCATTTTGAGTTTGTTTTTGTGTATGGTGTTAGGGAGTGTTCTAATTTCATTCTTTTACATGTAGCTGTCTAGTTTTCCCAGCACCACTTATTGAAGAGACTGTATTTCCTCCGTTGTATATATTTGCCTCCTTTGTCATAGATTAGTTGACCATAGGTGCATGGGTTTATCTCTGGGCTTTCTATCTTGTTCCATTGATCTGTGTTTCTGTTTTTGTGCCAGTACCATATTGTCTTGATTAGTGTAGATTTGTAGTATAGTCTGAAGTCAGGGAGTCTGATTCCTCCAGCTCAGTTTTTTTCCCTCAAGTCTGCTTTGGCTATTCAGGGTCTTTTGTGTCTCCATACAAATTTTAACATGATTTCTTCTAGTTCTGTAAAAAATGCCATTGGTAATTTGATCGGGATTACATTGAATCTGTAGATTGCTTTGGGTAGTATAGTCATTTTCACAATATTGATTCTTCCAATCCAGGAACATGGTATATCTCTCCATCTGTTGGTATCATATTTAATTTCTTTCATCAGTGTCTTACAGTTTTCCTCATACAGGTCTTTTGTCTCCCTAGGTAGGTTTATGCCTAGATATTTTATTATTTTCGTTGCAGTGGTAAATGGGAGTGTTTCCATAATTTCTCTTTCAGAGTTTTCATCATTAGTGTATAGGAATGCAAGAGATTTCTGTGCATTGATTTTGTATCCTGCAACTTTACCAGATTCATTGATTAGCTCTAGTAGTTTTCTGGTGGCATTTTTAGGATTCTCTGTATACAGTATCATGTCATCTGCAAAGAGTGACAGTTTTAATTCTTCTTTTCCAATTTGTATTCCTTTTATTTCTTTTTCTTCTCTGATTGCTGTGGCTCTGACTCCAAAACTATGTTGAATAATAGTGGTGAGAGTGGACATCCTTGTCTCGTTCGTGATCTTAGAGGAAATGCTTTCAGTTTTTCACCATTGAGAGTGATGTTTGCTGTGGGTTTGTCATATATGGCCTTTATTATGCTGAGGTAGTTTCCCTCTATGCCCACTTTCTGGAGAGTTTTTATAAATGGGTGTTGAATTTTGTCAAAAGATTTTCTGCATCTATTGAGATGGTCATATGGTTTTTATTCTTCAGTTTGTTACTGTGGTGTATCACGTTGATTGATTTGTGTATATTGAAGAATCCTTGCATCCCTGGGATAAATCCCACTTGATCATGGTGTATGATCGTTTTAATGTGTGGTTGGATTCTGTTTGCTAGTATTTTGTTGAGCAATTTTGCATCTATATTCATGAGTGATATTGGTCTCTAATTTTCTTTTCTTGTAGTATCATAGTCTGGTTTTGGTATCAGGGTGATGGTGGCCTCATAGAATGAGTAGGGGGGGTGGTCCTTCCTCTGCAGTTTTTTGGAAGAGTTTGAGAAGGATGGGTGTTAGCTCTTCTCTAAATGTTTGATAGAATTCACCTGTGAAGCCACCTGGTCCTGGACTTCTGTTTGTTGGAAAATTTTTAATCAGAGTTTCAATTTCATTACTTTGATTGGTCTGTTTATATTTTCTTTTTCTTCCTGGTTCAGTCTTGGAAGGTTATGCCTTTCTAAGAATTTGTCCATTTCTTCCAGGTTTTCCATTTTATTGGCATGGAGTTGCTTGTAGTAGTCTCTTAGCATGCTTTGTATTTCTGCGGTGTCTGTTGTCACTTCTCCTTTTTCCTTTCTAATTTTATTGATTTGAGTCCTCTCCCTCTTTTTCTTGATGAGTCTGGCTAATGGTTTATAAATTTTGTTTATCTTCTCAAAGAACCAGCTTTTAGTTTTATTGATCTTTGCTATTGTTTTCTTTGTTTCTATTTCATTTATTTCTGCTCTGATCTTTATGATTTCTTTCCCTATGCTAACTTTGAGGGTTTTTTTCTTTCTTTCTCTAGTTCCTTTAGGTGATTGTTTAGTTGGATTGTTTACTTGAAGTGTTTCTTGTTTCTTGTGGTAGGCTTGTATAGCTATAAACCTCCCTCTTAGAACTGCTTTTGCTGCATCCCATGGGTTTTGGATCGTCGTGTTTTCCTCCTCATTTGTCTCTAGGATTTTTTGATTTCCTCTTTGATTTCTTCAGTGATCTCTTGGTTACTTAGTAATGTATTGTTTAGCCTCCCTGTATTTGTGTTTTTTAGTTTTTTTTCCCTGTAATTCATTTCTAATCTCATAGCATTGTGGTCAGAAAAGGTGCTTGAGAGGATTTCAATTTTCTTAAATTTACTGAGGCTTGATTTGTGACCCAAGTTGTGATATATCCTGGAGGATGTTCCATGGGCACTTGAGAAGAAGGTGTAATCTGATGTTTTTAGATGGAATGTCCTATAAATATCAATTAAATCTATCTGCTCTATTGTGTCATTTAAAGCTTCTGTTTCCTTATTTATTTTCATTTTGGATGATCTGTTCATTGATGTAAGTGAGGTGTTAAAGTCCCCCACTATTATTGTGTTACTGTCGATTTCCTCTTTTATAGCTGTTAGCAGATGCCTTATATATTGAGGTCCTCCTATGTTGGGTGCATATATAGTTATAATTGTTATATTTTTTCTTGGATTGATCCCTTGATCATTATGTAGTGTCCTTCCTTGTCTCTTGTAACATTCTTTATTTTAAAGTCTATTTTATCTGATATGAGTATTGCTACTCCAGCTTTCTTTTGATTTCCATTTGCATGGAATATCTTTATCCATCCCCTCACTTTCAGTCTGAATGTGTCACTAAGTCTGAAGTGGGTCTCTTTTAGATAGCATATATATGGGTCTTGTTTTTGTACCCATTCAGGAAGTCTGTGTCTCTTGGTTGGAGCACTTAATCCATTCACGTTTAAGGTAATTATTGATATGTATGTTCCTCTGACCATTTTCTTAATTTTGGGGGGTTTGCTTTTGTAGATTCTTTTCTTCTCTTGTGTTTCCCACTTAGAGAAGTTCCTTTAGCATTTGTTGTAGAGCTGGTTTGCTGGTGTTGAATTCTCTTAGCTTTTGCTTGTCTGTAAAGCTTTTGATTTCTCCATTGAATCTGAATGAGATCCTTGCTGGGTAGAGTAATCTTGGTTGTAGGTTCTTCCCTTTCATCACTTTAATATATCATGCCACTCCTTTTGGCTTGTGGAGTTTCTGCTGAGAAATCAGCTGTTAACCTCATGGGAGTTCCCTTGTGTGTTATTTGTCATTTTCCCTTGCTGCTTTTAATAATTTTTCTCTGTTTTTAATTTTTGCCAATTTGATTACTATGTGTCTCGGCGTGTTTCTCCATGGGTGTATCCTGTATGGGACTCGCTGTGCTTCCTGGACTTGGGTGGCTATTTCCTTTTCATTTGGGGGAAGTTTTCGACTATAATCTCTTCAAATATTTTCTCTGGTCCTTTCAGTCTTTCTTCTCCTTCTGGGACCCCTGTAATGTGAATGTTGTTGCATTTAATCTTGTCCCAGACGTCTCTTAGGCTGTCTTCATTTCTTTTAATTCTTTTTTCTTTAGCCTGTTCCACAGCAGTGAATTCCACCATTCTGTCTTCCAGGTCACTTATCGGTTGTCCTGCCTCAGTTATTCTGCTATTGATTCCTTCTAGTGTAGTTTTCATTTCAGTTATTGTATTGTTCATCTCTGTTTGTTTGTTCTTTAATTCTTCTAGGTCTTTGTTAAACATTTCTTGCATCTTCTCAATTTTGCCTCCAATCTATTTCTGAGGTCCTGCATCATCTTTACTATCATTATTCTGAATTCTTTTTCTGGAAGGTTGCCTATCTCCACTTCATTTAGTTGTTTTTCTGGGTTTTATCTTGTTCCTTCACCTGATATATAGCCCTCTGCCTTTTCATCTTGTCTATCTTACTGTGAATGTGGTTTATGTTCCACAGGCTGCAGGATTGTAGTTCTTCTAGCTTCTGCTGTCTGCCCTCTGGTGGATGAGGCTATCTAAGAGGCTTGATGGGAGGGACTGGTGGTGGGTAGAGCTGACTGTTGCTTGGGTGGGCAGAGCTCAGTAAAACTTTAATCCACTTGACTGTTGATGGGTGGGGCTGGGTTCCCTCCCTGTTGGTTGTTTGGCCTGAGGCAACCCAACACTGGAGCCTACCTGGGCTCTTTGTTGGGGCTAATGACAGACTCTGGGAGGGTTCTCGCCAAGGAATACTTCCCAGAACTTCTGCTGCCAGTGTCCTTGTCCCCGTGGTGAACCCAGCCACCTCCCACCTCTGCAGGATACCCTCCAACACTAGCAGGTAGGTCTGGTTCAGTCTCCGGTGGGGTCTCTGCTCCTTCCCCCTGGGTCTTGATTCACGTACACTTTTGTGTGTGCCCTCCAAGAGTAGAGTCTCTGTTTCCCCCTGTCCTGTTGAAGTCCTGCAATCAAATCCTGCTAGCCTTCAAAGTCTGATTCTCTGTGAATTCCTCCTCCCATTGCAGGACCCCTAGGTTGGGAATCCTGACATGGGGCACAGAACCTTCACTCCAGTGGGTGGATTTCTGTAGTATAATTGATCTCTAGTTTGTGAGTCACTCACTCAGTGGATATGGGATTTGATTTTATTTTGAAGGCACCCCTCCTACCGTCTCATTGTGGCCTCTCCTTTGTCTTTGGATGTGGGGTCTCTTTTTTGGTGAGTTCCAGTATCTTCCTGTCAATGATTATTCAGCAGATAGTTGTGATTCTGGTGCTCTTGCAAGAGGGAGTGAGCACATGTCTTTCTACTCTGCCATCTTAATAAGCTCTAAAGATACATTACTTTTTAAAATAAACAGCTCACTCTGAAATGCATCTTTAAAGATAAAATTAGAGAGGAATGAAAAATAACTGCTATTGATCAATTAGATTAATAATTGATAAAATATAAATCGTATAAATATTAAAAAACAGTTGTTTCAGGAGTTATTAAACGTGCCAACTCCCAAAGCACCAGCCTAAGCATGTTATTCCCACACAAAAATCAATCTAATAAATGTCTGATATTAGCATGTATAAGCCCCTAGAATTTATCCATCATATCCCAAGGTTATAGAAGGCATGTTTAAATGCCGGTATCTGCGGGTTAGGCTGGTGCTTAGAGCCTTGCAAGTCATCCTCTCCCTCCCCTGAATTCCCTCATTCCTCTGCCCACTATGTCCTTTGAAGCCTAATGGATCATTTTCCATCAGACATTATTATACATTCCAAACCGTGGACAATAATTAAGCTTGGGCAGAGGGGCATAGAACTGTGTTCCCGGGATCCAACCCAATAAAGTGGTTGAGTTTCACTAAGGCATGCAGGGGTCTGAACAGAACTGGAGCCAGCCCCCAGCAGAAAGGCAGATAGTACAGCTGAGAGCATAGATCCAGGCACAGCTTGGGAACAAGTTATGGAGGGTTTCTGACAGGTATCTTAGCAACGGAAAGAAGCTTCGAAAGAGGAAGTAAGGGCAGTGAGGTATTAATTAGAGCTCCTGCCTTCTGAGGTAGGGGCTTCCTGGCTTAGAACCACATTTGGAGATAGGCCAACCCCTAGACTGGAGAAAGGAGAGAGGGTGGAGTCAGTGCTCTTCTGCTATTCTTGGTGGCCCCTTTTGAGCCAGCCCAACAATTTTGTTTTCTGTTAATTTATTGCCATTTTTCTTTTTTCAAATAGAGAACCTGTACATTGAGACTGTAATTTTACTAATCATTCTCTTTTATCCTTTACAATGTTCTCCTTCAAATTTATCACATTGAGAAGTCTTTTGAAGAATTGGTGGAGAACGGAAAATGGACAGAGGCTTTCTTCCTGCTGTTGTTTTTTAGGGCCTGATGCAGGGAATACTCTTTATAATAGAGACAGGTGTTGGCCATTTCTCCTAGCCACACTGCTTCTCCTGAAGAAGACATTTCTTGCCATCCTGTACAGCTTGAAAAGTCTCTTCTCTTGTGTGGTAACTAACATCCCCCAGTGTGTGTCTGAGGCAAACATCTGCAGGGATTTATGTGCTCAGTTCCTGAGGCATAGCTCATTGGTAAAGATAATTCTGCATGAGAAACCATTTGACATTTCTTGGGTACATTTAAATTGCATATTGCAAAGACTGCAAATGGTTTAATTGGGCCATTTGGTGTGCCCTGATGCCAAGCATACGTGCCAACTGATGCCCCTTTGATAGTTTCTTCAAAATGAAGTATTTTTAAATATCTTCAAGATAGGGAAGCTCTTATGGTTAAAAAAAACAGCTGAAAGAGAGAAAAGGACATTTAAAAAGTCAAAACAACAGAGTGATTAAAAAATCTTGTCTCTAGGGCATAGATTTTTTTTTTAAAACTGAGGTATCTATGTATAGTCGAATTTCTAAATGCCTATATGTTAAAATACATCAAATAGATTATTTTTAAGTGCAGTCTTAAAGATGTGTTTTCACCAAGACGATGATGGTTTTAAAGATTTTAGTGCACTGATTTGCTTCTTTCCCTAGTGACCCATTTTTTTCTTTTCTTTTTAGTACAAATTACCACTGCACGGATTCCTCTCTTAGTAACAATTCACATAAATCTAACTTCTCTTTAAAAAGGTTTCCTGTTTTTTTTTAACCTTACCTCACTACCATAAAGACCGTGATTAATTACAAAATTATTGATTTGTTTAGCAATTAAAGGTTTTAATATTCTGTAGTCTGATATAGTTCCCTCTTGCTAAGTCTTGTGGAATTGATTCAACAGTGATACACTTATTTATCAGAAGATCATTTGGTGTACTGGCACTGAATGGAGTTTTCTCTGCAAGCTGTATTTCTTGGGATTCTTTCTTGACTACATTTTATTGTCTGTTCTCTGATACAGAGCTAAGCTTCTATGATGCTGAATTTTGGTGGGAGAAAACAGAAACCCAGTAGGAGGAGAGGGAAAGAGCAGGGTAATGACCAAACTTAGAAGCTGGTTATTTATTTAGACCCTAGAGCTGGAGAAGCACCTATTTAGAAGGGGGAACCAGACCATAAAAACTTTCTCCTTTCTATGGAGGCTATTGATAGTTACCAATACTCTTTGTTACCTGTTCTGAAAAAGAGGCCACTTGTGGTATAATCAATCATGATTCTTCTTAAAATGGTACAAACTATGGTTTTAAAAAAAGGTGTTTCAATGTATAACTGCTTTGAAGATTTTTTATGGTGCCTTATGTGATTAGTCACAATTAGAATGAATCCACTTTTTTTATTATAGCCAACTTATATGTCAAAACGTAGACCTATCTCAAATATTTTTTCCTAGGAGATTTTAAAGTATGAAAGCTTGAGTTCTTGTGAATCTCTGAGAATTTTTATATTGACCTCAGCAGCCTTATATTTGTAGCAAAAATTGTATTTAAGCCTTTCTAAAACACTTTAGAAATGTTTCCTGATGGTAATGAAAATAGATGTGACTCGTCAGAATGCACAGATCCAAGACCGATCTCAGGTTTCTTTGTCCTGTGTTCCATTCACTGGCAGCATTTAGTCAGGAAAGTTCCTGGAGGCTTTCTCAGGCTCCTCAGGGGAAATATTCAGTGGTCTCAGAAACAAAATAACTTAGCGACATAGGAGAAAAACCAAAGCATCATTTTAGTAAAAATGCTGACAAAATAGAAATAAGCAGTGACATGCTAGCTGTTCTTTGCCTTTGTTTTGGGAGTAGAGGAGATGCATAAAAGCACTTAGACCATTTAAAAACAACAACAAAAACAAAAACAAAAAAACACTACCCCATGGCCTGCCTTTGTAGAATGCTGAATAGTTTTCTTTTATCCATTGTTTCCCCATAACTCTTAAGTCAGCTTTCTCACTTGTTAATTTCCTTTCCTGCCATCAGCTCACTCTGCTTTCACTGAGGTTTTTCAGACAAAAGGCCTGATGACTAAAACAGATTGAGTATATCCTGTGCTTTTCAACTCACCTAACCTACTTCTTAGATCTGTTAGACATATCCCACGGATACCACAGATGCATGATTTTATGAGAGGGGAAAAAAAACTTTTGAAAGGATATGGTACATAGTAGACAAAAATGTGGTTGAACCCAAAAGGGTGTATTTTCTAGGCTTGCATCAGCAGTTAAGCAGTAATTATGCCCAACATTGAGTCATCTATAAACTCAAAGTAGACTTAAACTACTTAAATCCACACACAGTAGATAATTCACACATCTGGCAAAATCACTTAAAAAACACTGGCAATCTGCCAGGCAAAAAGCAGAAAACAGATTTTCCCTTTAATCCAGATTATATAACATTAACACACCTAAAGAATGAATATATCAATAGCAAGGAGGTGAGAGAGGGTGGGCTAACATGTTATGAGGATGCCTCACATTGGTTGTTTTCTTTGTTTGACACAACTTGCCTTCAATTAGGTTTTATTATCCCTGTTTTACAGATGAGGGAACTGAGCTCACAAAGGTTAATTTAATTTCCCCCAAAGTTTTAGAAAGGAGAGATGACAGTAACTACTTGAAATATGGTGAATTTAGCTTCAAAATAGGTAAGGTTTTTTATTGCCCCCAGCAGCATAAATTTCCATAGTAAAAGCTGTGGGGGAATTAGAAAAAGGTTTCTGTGAATGAGCAATTCAGGATTATCCAACAAGTGCTTATTGAATGCTTATTATATACTTTATTCATAGAAATGGAACTGTTGAAACACAGTCATTTTACTTTACTAGCATGGTTGGAATGAAAATAAATCTTAGGTTTTGGGGATCCCCCCCACCTCCACCTAATCAATCTTCCTCATACCTGGTCCAAGGAAAACTCAACACTCAAACCTTTGACGAGGGAGAGATGAGTTATGTCCCTTAGGTTTCTAGGTGGGGGTCAGACCACTATGTCCACTGTGCTCCCAATGGCGTATTGCAGTGGTTCCTTGATTCCCAGTCCTTCAGTAAACTTTCCCTAAGGATCTAGTCCTTCCAAAAGGTTGAAACCTTTATACCCTCAAGGTGGGTGTTGAACTGCAAAAGCATTTTTTGACTACTTTTCTTTGCAAGTTCTGCAAACGTGAGCTAGCATTTTACTTGTGCTTTAGAGTTTGTTTTCAAAGTATTGACTTTACCTTGGAAGTACTTTGAGAACGTTTGTTCTCAACCTTTTGGGGCTTCAGATCAACTGGGACAAAGAGAGCCATCTTGTTATATACCATTTTACAGAGAAAGAAAATTTACTAAGTAATACAGAATTTAGGTGGATCAAAGGGAAGAACTGTTCCAGCTTCTTACTAAGAGTGATTGGTTATCAGAATTTTAAAGGGATAAAAAAGCCAATTAACGGTGGGCTGAAGTCACGATATCCTATAACACTTTTTAAAAGTATCATAAAGATCAATATACCCTAAGTTTTAAACAGGGCAGTTTCTTTAGTATTGTAATTTTATAAGATGCCCTGGAGGTATTTGGCTATCAGATATAACAGTATATATTTAAGTTGGTTTCTGCTAGTGGTTGTGAACATGCCAATGTAACAATTCTTGGTCCACTTAGTAGACGATTTTTCTTAGATTTCAAACTGATGTATATAGTATTGGAATATTCTGATCCCCTTTAGTGGCATTTACCAGCTTGTCTAAGAGGGGTACAGCTTACAGACTCTCACTGCCCAAGAATGGGTCTTGGGATCAGTCTGTTATATCAGTTCAGTGCCTGTAGCAGCATTTTTAGCTTATACAGCTTATAATTGATTAAATCCATGAGCCTAGAGAAGTATATTTTTAATAAAAAACTGACAGACTTCATTACATAGCTCTGCCCCAATTACCCTTTTTCTAAGATTACTATAGTCATTTTAAAAAAGAATCTATGTTCTTTTTCCAACATAGAATAGAAGAGGTGGAAGATTTAAATCTGAGTGAGGCTAAGAAGATGAAGTTATTGGGATTCTATTCTGTGGGGCAGCTGACTGTCAGCTTAAACAGACGTCAGGGAAGTCCTCACCTGATTACAGAGTTTGGGGGTTGGGTATCCTGCTGATTTGCAAACGCACTCTCAAGAGCTGGGGCAGGAATTCTGGTCAGCATTATTCCAACTCACTTTGTGCCTCATGGTTTCCTCAATTAAGAAAGGAATCATTTATGATCTTTTAATAAGGGACTAGTCACTTAGCTCCCGCCATGAGATCACTGTCAATACCAACTCATTGTTGTCCTACGGGAAATAACCAGATAACTTGCAAAGTGAAATATGCCTGCATATCATTTTCCTGTTCCTTTTGTCAACTTCTGTGATATTGACCATCTTCTCCTGGCTCCTCTCCTTTTCCTTGGATGGACATTGACATTTGAATCCCACTTGCAAATTTCTAAGGAAATGCCACGTAGGAACTGGCAAAATATTCATCAGATGTGTGTCCTGATTTTCAGACTTAAATGAAGCACAGTTGCTTATACATAGTATATTCCAATAAAATGCTGAACAGGTCTGTACTAGCTAATGATACCAACTCTCAGAAACATTTAGAATAACTCTTTATACTGAGCCTGTTTTCCATGTCCTCTACTAAAATCTCGTAAAAATATTTCTCCATGACACTGAAATGTTTCTTATGTATCTTATTTCCTTTGGTTGCTCTGTGTCCTTATCTTTAGCATTACTATTTCTGGGGATAGTGGGTCTCTGGTGAGTTACCAGTTTAGTGATTAAATGGTTGGAAAGTTTCACCAGTATTTAAGCTCTTTGTATAAATGGCTCCCAAACTTGTCTCCACATTGGAATCCCCTGGGAAGCTTCAAGAAATCCTGATGCCTGGGTCCCGTTTCCAGAGGGTGATTTAATTATCTGGGAGTATGGCTTGGGTTTGGAATTTTAAAAAAGAACCCAAGTAATTCCAATATGCAGACAATTTGGGGGATCACTGCCTTAGAATCATCTAGGAAGCTTTGAAGAATACTAAATGTTTAAACCCCAGCTCACACCAATCAAACTGGAACATTTGGGATTGGGGCTAAGTTTAGAGTATAGCCAAGATTGCCAACCACTGCTTCAGGGAAACTCAAAAGTTGACATCTTTCTTGAAAACGGAGGCTTTCAATAAAACCGGTAATTTATTTACTAGTCCTTCGGTCAATTATTGAGTAGTTTCTAAATAGTTAGGTCTATGACTTAATTTACTAAGCATTCTAAATACACATGCAATTAATTAAGAATGTGTGTTATCCATCCTATCTCTAAGTAACCTAGAGAAAATGAGTATGGGTTGGCTCACTAATACTTCCTGATAAAAACAATTGACAACAAGTCATGAGAGCTGGGTTTCCTGGCTGCTGGCTATCTTGCTTGTAGTCATTATAACAACTGTCTCTCTTGCTGGGCTCCCTGTCATCTCTTGAAGTGCCACTGACTTGTGGCTATAGATGTTGCTAGAGGTTTATAGATCCTCCCCCACCTTGAATTAGCTCAAGAATCACCTGTGACCAAATGTATTGTAGTCAGCAACCACCCTTCCTTACCAAGGATTTTTCCAGCTACCTAGAGATTCCGTTCCCTTTGTTCGTTAATTCTGCAAATGTCGTTAGCACTTTCTATGTACCATGTATTGTGATAGGTACTGGGAATATAATTTATGAATAAAACATAGTCCTTGGCCTCAAGGGACTCACAGGCTATTCTAATTCATTATGATGAATGCTAAGAAAGTGGTAAATACAGATGCCAATTACCTTTTTTTTTTTTTGACGTGACCACTAGGAAAGTGGCTCAGCAGGCCATGAACACTTGTTCTCTTGTTCCTTTCTTGAAATTGGATTCAGCAGGTTACTTCACTGTCCTCAGGCAGAGATACGCATAACCCTCCTGTATCCCTTTTCCTCCTTAAACCGATCAGAAGTCCCCTGAGGAGAGAGACTTAAAAATAATCCCAACACTGGTAACATTGTTATCTATTAGTATGTTGGTTCACACACATTTTCTGTGTACCTCTTAAATGGCAAATGGAGTATATTCTCTGAAAGGCTAGGCTCACTTTAGTTTATGATTCTCATTTAATTTATTTTATAATACTTCCTCTGAGGTGGTTATCTTCATTTCATTTTCTAGATAGGAATAGCAGGAATCTACATAAAAAAAATGTAGCAGATGTTAAAGAATGTGGGGTAAAACTCAGCTTCCTTTTTTACAGTCCAGTGCCTTTTCTATTTAATGACGTAAACTTTGAAAAGTCGTTAATGTTAGACTTTGTTCTGTGTAGAGCTTCCTTCATAAAATATATGAAGGGCTTCCAGACCATTCTGAGTGGGTCCTTTATACTCTACAGCTATTACCATCTTAAGCAGAACAAGCACCAAGGGAAGCTGTTTTGCCCTCTTGAGGGTTTGAGGATCCGTCCTAAAAGTGGATGCTGAGCCTTGCTAACTACTTTCCCATTGCCAACGCTAAGAGTGTGGCCCAGCATTCTTGGGTGCAGAGCCAAGAATCTCATTTGGAAAGGGAGCGATTCTTCATTACCCCAGATTATAAAAAGACTCAATTAATAGCTATCCCATCTAACGACGTGTCAAATTTTCTGCTATATAAACTGTAAGCCTAGACTTTTGAGGCCAGTGAGTTTATACATTTACACTATTTTCCTTAACAAAGGACTTTAGTATAATAACTAGCCTTGTTAATCTCAATTAGAATTTTTGATTATTCTGTTTATTATAAAATTTACTTTTTTTTTTTTTTTTTTTTTTTTTTGCGGTACGCGGGCCTGTCACTGCTGTGGCCTCTCCCATTGCGGAGCACAGGCTCCGGACGCGCAGGCTCAGCGGCCATGGCTCACGGGCCCAGCCGCTCCGCGGCATGTGGGATCTTCCTGGACCGGGGCACGAACCCGTGTCCCCTGCATCGGCAGGCGGACTCTCAACCACTGCACCACCAGGGAAGCCCATAAAATTTACTTATTTTTAAAATCAGTTCAGCTTCTGAAAACATTTTACCAATTTCTGTGTTTACTATTACTTCAACTCCTGTTTCTGGGTTCACTTTTCTTATTGCTGAAGTCCAGGGCAGATCTGATTTTGTGCAGTGTGCAGCTAATACACTCTGAGACCTTCTTTCAATGTTGCCTTGGCCAAAAAGTAACATCTTACAGAAAAGCCTGAATGAACTTTTTGGCCAAACCTATAAAATACAAAGTTAGGCATGGAAGTGTTTTTTTTTTTAAACAGGGAAAGAAGACCCAATACTTGAAGACTCCTTTTGAAATCTCTGTAGGCAGTTTTCCAGAAATGCCTGACTGATATATTTTCCCTCTCTGTCTGGAACACTCTTCAGCTTCCAACAACTCCCAGCATAATAGGGTAGGGGCCTGTGCAAATGTGAAGGTTTACAGCTTAAGTTTCATTAGTTTATATTAAGTCTGACTCATTTTTTTTTTTTTTAAGAGTAAAGTTAAACTTTACAGTAATTTTTTTTTTATATATACAAAGAATTACAGTACATGTTTATGGGGATAGGTTGACTCATTCTTGATTAATAGTTTAGGCAGTATTGAGTTCTATTTCCTTCAACATGTTTAAGATAATACTTAGTAGTCTTCTGTAATGTTGCTAATGAGAAATCTGCTACCAGTCTAATTGTTCTCTTCTATAGACAGTCATTTCTTTCTGGTAGCATTTAAGCTTTTCTCTTTATCTTGGTGTACTACAGTTTCCCTGTGGTGGTTTTACAGGTTGATTTATTTTTTGTTTTCTTGTTTGGTCTTCAGTGTATAGTTTACCACACAACTTTTTTCAGTTCTGGAAACTTCTTATCCACCTTCTTTCCTAGTTTTTTCTACGTTTCTCACTTTGTCTTCTTCTATAACTTCTACTGGATGTATGTTGGAGCTTCCCAATCTCTCTTCCGTGTCCCTTAAGTACTCTGTTATATTTCTTATTGCATTATCTTCCTGGAATGCATTTTGAGTCTCTGCTCAATACTCTTTGGAATTAGTAATTACTAAATCTCTCTTTGACTACAGTAAATTTACAGATTATTCAATCTATTTGTTATTTCAGTAACTATATATTTTCATCCCCAAATTTCTAATTGGTTCTTTCATACATACTTGGTGTTGATTGATTTCTACCTGTTTTAAACTTTTTATGTTCTATTTTATGGACTTATTCCTTTTATCTTTTTGAGTTTTAAAGCTATTCTTATGTTCAAATCATTTTAGATTATATTATTATTTTTTCTGATGAATATCCCACATTTTATTTTATTTGCTTTCCTTTATTTTTTTAGATGTATTTTGGAATTTTTGACTGTGTTCTTATCTCATGTGGGAGGTTTTAATTACAATCTGTATTATTTTCCTATTGCTGCTATAACAAATTACCACAAACTTAGTAGCTTAAAACAACACAGATTTATTATTTTACAGTTCTGTAGGTCAGAAGTCTGACATGTGTTTCATTGGGCTAAAAACCAGATGTCTGTAAGGCTACATTCCTCTGGAGGCTCTAGAGTAGAATTTGTTTCCTCACCTTTTCTGGTCTCAGGAGGCTGCCTGCATTTTTGGCTCGTGGCCTCCTTTCATCTTCAAAGCCTGATGAGTCTTTCTTACATCACATCACTCTGACCCTGACTCTTCTTCTGCCTTCTGCTTTTACTTTTAAGGACCCTAGATGATTATATTGGGCTGACTGGTAATCCAGAATGGTCTCCCTGTTTTAAGGTCATCTAATTAGCAGTTTTAATTCTATGTGCAACATAGTAAGTGTTTGCCCAGAAATGTCACATTTTCACAGGTTCCAGGGATTAGGACATGGATATCTTTGGGGGGTGGGGGGCATTATCCTGTCTGCTATACAACCACCACTATTTTTGCAAATTATTTTGCAAATAATTTGCATTTGCCTCTAGCCAGTCTCCTGGGTCTTGCAGTCTGTAAGTCCCAGCTGCCTTTACATGCTTCTGAGTTTGGAGGCCAATAGTGTAGAGCCTCAGGCTCTTTGACTACTTGATGTTTCTGTTCGTGGAAGCTGTGTTAGACAATTCAAAGGGGCACCGTTTACATTTAAGCTGTGTAGCTTATTATTTTTGGTGGTAAAAATGTATAGGTGGAAGGGTTAAGAGGGTTGACTTGTGCTGAGATTATTTTTTAAATGCAGAAATTTCTAAGTTTTTCTTCACATATTTACCTTTTGTGGCTTTGTGTTTGTCACACAGGCATGGCCTTAAAGAGTAAATCACAGTGTCATCTTGGCTGGAAATTTTCCCAAAATTACCTTCTAAGAAATATATTTGTCAGTCCTTTGGTTCAACTAGGAATGGAAGTTAAATTAGATTTTTTTCTGAATTTCCACTAGTGTGACTAATTATTACTGCACCATCTCTGCCATTAGCTGGCTGATTAGAGGAGCTACTTTTCATGTCTGGTAAGCAAGCAGCCTCTGAAACTCATTGCTGCTTCTTTCAGAGTCTTGACTGAGAGAAACAGAAGTTTATGGGGGGGCGGTATACAGTTCACAGCTCCTTCTAGATACTCTTAGGACCTACTCGTTGATTACATCAGACCACAGGGAGCTGAATGCAGGGATTAAATGCACTGGTGTTCACCTCTCCTATACAGCTACCTTACTGAATTATATGCTGTTGTATAAATGTTGGCCTCTATTTTAGGGAAATTCTATTTATTGTGGAGAAGTTCTTGATCCCAGTATCTGGAATTTTCATTGTATTGAGCACGATTCCATGTTATGGGGCTGACAGGTTCTCTCCTGACATGAAGCATACATACATTTTACTTGGGGGCGGAGAGACAGACAACAGCCAAGGAAATTAATAAGATGATTTCATCAGGAAATGTTATAAGGAAAATAAAATTGGGTTATATGACTGTATGGGTATGAGTGTGTACATACACATATTTATTTGGGTTTCTAGTCAAGGTTTCATTAAGGAGGTGGTGATATTTCAAGTGAGTTCTGGCAAAATGTTAGTCACGCTGAGGTTCAAAGACTGAGTGTTCTGGGTAAGTGCAACGGTTCTGAAGCAGAAATGAGTGTGGCATATACTGAAAAATAGAAAGAATTTGCTGGAGCATGGTGGGCCAGGGGGAGAGTCACAGGAGAAGTGTCCTAAGAGGAAGTCGAGGTACAGGTCACAAAGGTCATGGGAAGGGGCTGGAATTCATTGAAAGTACATTAAGAAGCCGTGGATAGTTGTATACAGAGGAGTGACAAGACTTGATGTGTGTTTTATAAATGACCCTCCTGGCTCCTATGTGGAGAATAAGTTGTAAGGAGACCAGACAGTAGGTCTTTTGAATAATCTAGATAAGAGAGGGTAGTATGTTGGAGTAGAGTGGCAGCATTGGAAATGGAGAAGAGTGATCATATGTTGAGGATATATTTTGGCAATAAAGCCTACAGGGTTTACTAATGGAAAAATCTGGAAAGAGACGGGAAAAGAAAGATCAAGGCTGACTCTTGTTGATTTGGCTGAGTAGGTTAACGAGCAAGCCAAATACTTGCACTTCTAGGTTCCAGTCTTTTTTTATCAATGGCTGTCCAGCAGCTAGTTTTGATTTTGGTGTGCTCATGAGAGGAGGTGAGCTCAAGGTCCTTCTACTCTGCCATCTTGTCTCTCTCCTCGTCCAAATAGTTGTACTTCTACAGAGAAGCAGGTTTTGCTTTACTATAGCTATTGTGATCTTTGTGTCTGGAAGCAAAGAATGAAGTTTGTGAGTTGCTTTTAGCAATTTCTTCTAGCAGGGTTTCATTACAGAAATTTGTATGTTCATCACACTATTATCTCCTTACTACTTTTCTGTTTATATTCTACCTTATTTTTCTCATTTTTAAATTACTTTTCTCATTATATTATTCACATCTCTGTAAGCTGCCTTGAATCAGGGTAGATCATAAATAAATTATAAGTAAATATAAATAAATCATAATCAGACAGCAGCCTGAGTTTTCAATAATCAACTGTCCACATAGGTAACCTTTAAAATGATCATCATTCATTAGTTTATGTAACACACACACACACACACACACACACACACACACACACACACACACACCCCTTAACTTGCTGATGGTACAAAAAAGTATCAGATTTGATCAATTGTTAAGTTTTTGTTTGTTAGTCCTTCCTTCTTGCATCTGTGTTGTCTATCTAAATTTATTAGTGTTCTGTCACTCATCAATCAATTTTGAATAGTTAAGAAATAAGACATTAATAGATTGACAAAGGGTTGATCTAGCTTGTTCATAATATCCAAGACTACAATATTAGATTCTAAGTCTGTAGAAGTCAAAGGCATTGTTGATTTAATTTTATCCATTCTTTCAATCCTATGCTGTGTAAAGATGAGATGGTAATGTTGCTTTTAATGATGATGGTGAGGAAACTTCCAAATAGATCAGAAGGCATCTAGGGAACAGTAGGTTCACTCTACTAAAAATGGTTCAGAGAACACAATTGCTTGACATAACATCTTTTGATTGATACTGAAATGACAAGAATCAACTTGGTGAATGCCTCAGTGTTTTATTCGTTTTGTTAAAGGATCACTACCTCTTGGACTATGAACTTTCTTACATATCCCTATCAAATCCCTTCACTGACAAAACAGCTGACAAATTATTAGTCATTCTCATATTTGAAGGTAGAGTAATGATCTCTATTTAATATTCCTGTCCACAACTGTTTTTTGTCTCACATTTAGCAATTCAAACATTTCCTTCTATGCAACTTTCTTATCTAGTACATATTAACTTAGACTTTTTCATTATGCCTCTGCAAAGATGGCATGAAGAAGGCCACAGATACAATTATTTGTTTTAGACTAAAAACTACTATATCACACAATAATACTAGCATATTCTAGCATTGAAACACTGCTCTTTACTGTTCTGTTTGTTCTCTCTTTTTAAAAACCTGATTTTTAACCCATAACATTTATAAAGGAATGAATTTCTACCTAAAGAAGAATCTCAAATTCAACTAAGATGGAGAATATAAAGTTCTGCAAGACTGAACTGGCAGATATCGAACTTGTATGTCCTTTAATGTTCATGTATTTCCTACAGGCATTTTGGGGTACTGTATAAATAAACTGTTAAGATGTTAATGTTGGAGGGAGGAGGAACAAGAAGGTGAGACATTAAGTAACTATGAAATTCTAGGCTTCTTGGTTGAGTTAATTATAATTCCACATTACTGTACTATATTAACACTTTTGTCAATTTCTCACAGCTTTTTAAAAATCACCTTGCTGTGTGTAATTCGAGAGACCTTTAAGAAACCATCTTTTGACAATTAAAGGAGGATATGATAGAATGCCCTTGGCACTTACCACAGCTCCCAGTGAGAATTATAGGAGGGACTTCCCTGGTGGTTCAGTGGTAAAGAATCTGCCTTACAAGGCAGGGGACTTGGGTTTGATCCCTGGGCAGGGAACTAAGATACCACATGCCACGGGGCAACTAAGCCCGCACGCCACAACAACTGAGCTTGCATGCCTCAACTAGAGAGCCTTCGTTCCGCAAACTACAGAGCCCACGTGCCCTGGAGCCCGCGTACCACAACCATAGAGAGAAAACCCACGTGCCACAACTAGAGAGAAGCCTGCGTGCCGCAACAAAAGATCCCATGTGCTGCAACTAAGACCCAACACAGCCAAAAATAAATTAAATAAATAAATAAATAAATAAATAAATAATAAATAAACCTTAAAAAAAAGAATTATAGGCATGTGTGTGGATGGGGTGAGGTGGAATAGGACTATGGCATGTGATTGTTTCAGAAGAAAGTATAGTCAGTAGAATCAGCTATAGAACTAGGAATTTAACTTCTTTTGTCTCATTCACTTTTGACTTTTATTCTTTGATTCAAGATATAGTCATTAAACTCCAGTTATATGCCAGGCACTCTGCTAGGTGCTGGGGTATAGTGAACAAGATGTGGACCCCATTCGAAACTTATAGCCGTCTTTCATTTCTTTATTATTTTTCCTAGCCTTGGAAAACCAGTGCATGGGAAGAAATAAGGTTGTCATGGATTAGAGGGAATAGAGGAAAGTTGAGATTTGTAAGCTTCTTTCAAACCCTGAAATCCCACTTGAGTTGTTAGCTGTCTGTTGTAGCAGGGCAAACCATGCTGTTCAGGGCGTCTTGGTCATCACTAGAATCCTTGTCAGAGTATTAAATAGATCATTCTCTTACCTGGCCTGCCCTACCTCCCTGTTTCTTTTTGCCTACCCAGGGACCACATGATTCTTGCCAGCATCTATCTGCCTGCTTGAGTTTATTGTTTTCCCAAGTGCCTCAAACTTAGATATTATCAATAGGTTGACCTTTACAGGAGATAAAATATCTAAGTGTTATATATGATGGCCATATTAAAAATCAAGACAGGTGGTTTTACAGATACAAGTGTACATAGAGAATTATAGGGAATATTTTAAGAATCTTAAATTATAGTATTAATTATTCTATTTAACAAATGCTTTATTTAGCCCTTATTATATGACAGGCTCCATTCTAAGTTCATTTTACTCTTATAGCAGCCCTATAAGGTAAATTATTATTATTATCTCTTTTTTACTGATAAGGAAACTGAGGCACAGAGGGATTAATGGCTTGTTTAGATTCGTATACCTAGTGGACCTGGGATTCCAACTCAGGCATTCTGGCTCCAGAATCTATGCTTTTTTTTTTTTTTTTTTTTTTGTGGTACGCGGGCCTCTCACTGTTGTGGCCTCTCCCGTTGCGGAGCACAGGCTCCGGACGCGCAGGCTCAGCGGCCATGGCTCACGGGCCCAGCCGCTCCGTGGCATGTGGGATCTTCCCAGACCGGGGCACGAACGCGTGTCCCCTGCATCGGCAGGCAGACTCTCAACCACTGCACCACCAGGGAAGCCCCAGAATCTATGCTTTTAACATTAACTAAAATAGGTTGCCTTATCTCTCTATAATTATGCATGGGATATCCACATGTCCATGCTCCAGTAGGATGTATGGACTGGAAATTCATATGAAAGACCTGGGCTGAGAACAGATCAGAATTCACATATATAACGATGGTGGTCGAAGCCATGGGAGTACATAAAATCCCATTAGGAGAGGACAGATAGAATGAGGAAAGGAAATTCTCAAGTATGTGGTGCTGGGATCTAGCAACATTTAAGTGACTGGTGAAAAAAGAACAATCAGGGCTTCCCTGGTGGCACAGTGGTTGAGAGTCCGCCTGCCGATGCAGGGGACATGGGTTCGTGCCCCGGTCCGGGAAGATCCCACATGCCACGAAGCGGCTGGTCCCGTGAGCCATGGCCGCTGAGCCTGCGCGTCCGGAGCCTGTGCTCCGCAACGGGAGAGGCCACAACAGTGAGAGGCCCGCGTACCGCAAAAAAAAAAAAAAAACAGAGAAAAGAACAATCAGAAATGTTGACTGAGAATGAAGCACTTCAGGAAAATGGTATCTTGCAAGCCAAGGGAAGATAGAGTTTCAACGAGAGTTTAACTTTGCCACATACCTCTGAGAGGTTAAAAGAATGTAGGCTGAAAAACATGCTGTATCTGGCAGTTGAGGTCATTGATGCCTTTTGCTAGAGTTGGATGTTTCTAGCGAAGAAGATAGAAATGAAATGCTACAAAGACAAATTTTAAGAAAACATAAGTACATGCTTACACTTTTATATTACTCATTTTCAAAACAAATTCAGTGGATTTCAAGGCTTTTAAAAAAAATAAGCTTTTTTTTTTTTTTTTTACCACAACCCAGCTTAGCTTAGTATACTTTACCTTGTAGGCACTTAGATATTTCTCCAATAAAGGAATATCAAAAATTTATGAGCCTCAGGAAAATGATAATTGAAGTTTCCTTAGGTGGTACATGGCCATCAGAATTAGCTACTAATCCCTAAGCAGGCTTATCTTCTGGAATATTTATCATACCAAAATACTAGTTGTGAATCATAATTCAGAACAGCCGGAATTACATGATGACATTATACATTTGTAATTGAATGCGTGCTAAAGTGAGCAATTTGAATATTTCCCTTCAGTGCAATATTTGAGCCAAATAATGGCATCATTATTAATTTATGATATTTTCTGATTTAACTAAAACTTGATTTATCATACAGTGCTTTACTGCTGTGGTTAAAGTCTTACACATCTTTGTTATGTGTCATTCTTGAAGAATATGTCCCGAAAACCTGGGAGCAGTAATAGATTTTTTTAAAGTAAAGGAAAAGAGAGTTTCAGATTAAAAGATATGCCAGGGGGCTTCCCTGGTGGCGCAGTGGTTGAGAGTCCGCCTGCCGATGCAGGGGACACGGGTTCGTGCCCCGGTCCGGGAAGATCCCACATGCCGCGGAGCGGCTGGGCCCATGAGCCATGACCACTGAGCCTGCGCATCTGGAGCCTGTGCTCCTCACCGGGAGAGGCCACAACAGTGAGAGGCCCCGCGTACCGCAAAAAAAAAAAAAAAAAAAAAAGATATGCCAGGATGTATAATCCAATGTTAGGTAAATTTGATTGAATACTCTTTGCTATAATCGTTTAATGTGATACATTTCTTTAAACTTGGGAGGAAAGTCCCCTAAACTGGTCGTTGGCTTCAGTTAAGAATGAAAACTCAAGTTGTTTGAATTAAGTTTTCAATGCCACTGTTGTTATCACTTTATGTATACTGACATTTCCCAGTTTGTGAAATGTTGTGGGTCATTTTGGTAACTCCGGTAACTATGTAAGGAGTTTAGTTACTTAATGGAAGTATCAAATTCTCTTCAAATAAACCATTTTAGGGAATTTAGCTTAAATTCTCATTGTTGGAAATAACCATCTAGTGTGGCGACCGTATCCTTTTATAGGTGGGCCTCGGCGTATAGAACTGGGCTGATAGATTGTTGGTGTGGAATGGTAGCTGGTAGAATACATGGAGAAATGGAAAAACATTCTTTAGGTGACATTTGCACATGATTAAGCGAGCAGCAGAGCAGCCGGAATTATTTCCTGACTTCCATAGTTTTGTGAACTTTGGATTAATGCAGTAAAACTTGATAGTTTTTGCTGCTATTTTAAAAAATCATTACCATGTTTATACTTGATTATACAGGCATTAAATAAATAGGGGATACAAAGAAGAGAGCTGACTGACCTGAACTTACATAAATTTCTTTGAATTGGGCTCACTATACTTGATGCTAAATATAATGTTTTACTGTGCAGGTAACACCTGCCTTCTAACGAGCATTGCCAAACATAGGATCTAAACATACCTTCCTTAAAGTGCCATAAGTATAATATTTATGTTAATCATAACGGTTAGTAGATTTGCTTATGATATGTTTAGGGAAGTATATTCTGTTTTTATTAAAGAATAAATCAGCTGTTTTGAAAATTTTTATGATTCCTGAAGTGGAACACCCCACTATATTTTTTCATCCCAGTTGACATATGAAAAAGTGAGTCAATAAATAAATTCTGAAACTTGAGCTTTCTAATTTGAGATTTTATGTTTTCCAAATTTAAAATGAAATACTGAATTCATGGTTGAAACAGAGTCAGTGACCTCATATATAAAAAAAATGATGATGAAAGCTATGAGATCAAAATTATCTTCATGTTACTAATTGCATACTCTCCTATTCTGTATATTGCAGTTACCAGAATTCGGAATAGAAATTACATTCAAAAGGAAATGACACCTGTTTCCCAAATATTTTAAATCTGAGATGAAAAAGAAAACAATTCCCTGAATTCCAAGCCTTAGAAATGTATTTCTATTACCTTCTTATTTATATTAGGTCATGAGTGGAAGCCTTATTTCAGTTAGTGAGTTATCATTCCCAAGGTTGACCTTAACTATTACCTATACTATGAGAAATTTACCAATATGCTGTTCCCCAGAGTTTTAAACTTGTTTTCTATTAATAGCATGATCTATGAGAATGATCCCCTTTGATTTTAAACTGTGCTTCATTTCAACTTATTTCAGATAAAACATTGGCTCCAGAAAAGTATTATAATGGTACTCTCTTCTGTACATACTGAAGAACCAGTATACCCTTTTTACTGTTCATTGTATTTCCACTGAGTGCTAGAAGCAGTGTAGTTGTATGCCCAAGCACTCATTTTACTGAACGAGCTAGAACTCTTTACCTCACCATTTTAGTTAAATGCTGGTGCCTAGGTCATTGCGACTGCTTGGTGCACACCATTCAGGATCACAGTTGTATTTGGTAAGCTTGCTAACCTAGGTTAGGGTCTTTGAACCTACCGTGTCTGTTTCCAACCAGCAGATGGCTTTAGCAGGGTGAAAAAGAGAATGATTTTCACTCCTTCCCTTCCCCTCCTTCCCTTTTACTTTTAGTTATTGTTGAAGATAAAATTCTCAAAAATAACTGAACCAGACAGCGATGTATATTAAAACTCTTTTTCTATTGCTCTTCCAGATCACTATCTACTAATCTGCTGCTATCTTTCCATTTCTGCCACCAAGGTATTTCGGATTTTTTTTTTTTTTTTTTTTTTTTTTTTTGGCGGTACGCGGGCCTCTCACTGCTGCGGCCCCTCCCGTCACGGAACACAGGACGCGCAGGCTCAGCGGCCATGGCTCACGGGCCCAGCCGCTCCGCGGCATGTGGGATCCTCCCGGACCGGGACACGAACCCGCATCCTCCGCATCGGCAGGCGGACTCCCAACCACTGCGCCGCCAGGGAAGCCCGGAATTTTGGATTTTATAAAAATAAGGATCTTTGGATCCTTACTCTCTTTCTTTGCCTTTAAAATTTTGTAAGTCCTTTTGGATGGATACGAGCTAGCCTCTTAACTTAGGATATGGTGCGAATACATACTGATGATCATGAGAAAATATTTTAACTTCAAATTAGGGTTCTTCATTGCAACACTTGATAACTATGGTGTGGTTGATGTACCAGTTTGTTAATAATCTCATGCTGACCTATGGGAGTTTTTTGTGATTTTTTTTTTTTTTTTTTTTTGGTATGCGGGCGTCTCGCTGTTGTGGCCTCTCCCGTTGCGGAGCACAGGCTCCGGACGCGCAGGCTCAGCGGCCATGGCTCACAGGCCCAGCCGCTCCGTGGCATGTGGGATCTTCTCGGACCGGGGCACGAACCCGTGTCCCCTGCATCGGCAGGCGGACTCTCAACCAGTGCACCACCAGGGAAGCCCTGTGATAGATTTTTTTACCCACAGACTTTAGGTAGGGAGAGCACATCAACACAACCTTTTTACTTCTTAATAAAATACAGTGCATTTTAAACAGACGTCTGGAAATAGATAAATTAACTTGAATACCTCTGTATCTCATTTTCTGTATTGTCTGCAAATGATTAGTCTTTTTTCATTACCCCCCCTTATTATTTTATTTATTTATTATTTATTTATTTATTTATTTATTTATTTTGCAGTACGCGGGCCTCTCACTCCCGGACCGGGGCACGAACCCGTGTCCCCTGCATCGGCAGGGGGACTCTCAACCACTGTGCCACCAGGGAAGCCCCCGCTTATTATTTTAAATTATACACAATTAAGTACCTTAAGTTGCTTTTGTAAAGTTTACTTTCTGTCTAATATTGAAAAGGCCAAGATTCTATTATGTAAATCTTGATACATGAGAGAACCCAAAAAGTAAATACTTGAATAATAACTACCTGCTTTGAAGACAGTTGAGTTTATTTACATTGTAAATGTTATTTCACAGTTCAGTCAGTTACCTTACTGGGTAATAAAGACCCTGAAATTAAAATGACCCCTTTTCACAAAATACAGCTGTAGTATTCATTTACTACAAAGCTGCCTCGGTTTGATATTCCTTCTCCTGAAATAGAAAATGATATCCTACTAATGTATCTGAAGTGGCTTTAAAACCATCCAAGGCATAGTTGTGAAATTAATGACTTCTTGCTTTTGGCCTCAATTACATCTTGTTATTCTCTTGAACTATGCTTACTTTTCCTCTGTTTTTTCTCTGACTTTACAATGTATCTTACTGGTTGCATTCCAGATTTTTTAGAAACCTCTACTTCAGAAAGACTGTGTGTTTACAGCTGCCTTGAAATCCTTTAGACCTGTACAAATTTGAGCACTTAATTCTTAAGATTAATGTTCTATACTAGATATGGTAGTTTAAGGTTATCTTAGCCTTTTAAGTATATTAGCACCTAACAGCTTGATGAGATAAATCACCTTACAACAAAACAGTGTAATGATGACAAAATGTTAATTAAGTTTTTCCTTGTAAAAAGATTCATTTTCAGTCTGAGTGAGCTTACACAACAGTGTTACTAAGAGCAAGGGATTTACTCAGGAGTTAAGACTGCTTATTATTGGTTCTTGACATTTAGTTCCTGTGCATATTTATTCTGTTGCAAAATACTATATCACTTGAAAACATTAATAGACAAAAATGTTTCCTTTTATTGGCAAAACTCCCACGTGGTGATTTCTTATGATATTAGGGAGAAGCTTATAATCTTAATGTATGCATTAGGAAAATATGTGGCTACTGATTTTGAACACATTAAGTCCCTTATTTACCTATCCAAAACTACAGAAACAATAAAGTTATCTGGTTTGTAAAATACCCTTAATATACCCTATAACTGGGTGTATTACCCTTAAAAATACCCTTTTCTACGATAGAATTGAACAGCTTTTTGATAACTAGTAGTATTAGTAAAAGATAAGTGTAACATCAGTAAAATTCTAGATTGCTTCTGGAACTACTGATGGCTGTATCAATCCTTTATTTTTCACTCCCTGGACATGTTTTGGCTAATCATCTAATTTCTGAATGACCAAAGGGCTGTGGAGAGAAAGGAAAAGAAGAATAAAGATCCTGCCCTAGAGGATCTTGATGCTTATAATCTACTTAAGTGTCTAGAGATAAATTCTAAAGTGTCAAAATGTCAAATAAATACATTAAAGAACACTAAAGGATTTACTGAATCAGAATATTAGCACTGAAAAGGACCTTAGCAATTCTCAAGTGCAAACACTTTATTTTAGGGATGAGTAAGCTGAAGCCACCAAACGGAAGGTGATTTACCTGGGGCTCACTGGTTGTCCTTGGTAAAGATGGGCCCAGAATTTAATTCACGGTGTTTTCTGACTGTCCTTAAGGGGGCTGGTTTATGCAGGAGAAGGTTTTCTAGAAAATGTAAATCTTGAGCTTACAGGAAATAACATTATAAACAGCAGGAGCTAGATATAGAGATTTGGGTTTCTTGTGTCCTCTCTAAGGTTTTTCTAGTTCTAAAATTCCATATCTTTGGTTTAGATTGATATGAAAGAGGGAATAATAGGAGTAAATAACAATGAAAAGTAGTAAGAACAATAGGACTAAAATTTACAGAACTTCCTATGTGCTAGGCTCTCCCTTAAGCACTTTACATTCATTAGCTCATCTAATCCTTACAATAACCTTATGAGGTAAGTGCTGTTTTCATTTCCATTTTACAGATGAGCAAACTGAGGCCCAGAGGAGTAACTTGCCCAATATAAAACATGGAATGTTATAAGAGTATGTATATGTGGAATGACCAGCCCAGTCAATGTCAGGTGACTATGTTTAGGAGAAGAACTACTATGCTGAGGAATAGAGATAAGGGTTTCTCCAGGGAAAAAAATTTTTGACGGGGTAAAAAAAAAGCAACCTAGTAATTCCTTATTGTTACATAAAATGGTGGTGTCCAATATTTCTGTAGCTGCAAACAGTTAGTAATTTGAGTGTCCAGGGTTCAAGGTCTCATTTTAACTAAGCAACCCCATCTTCGAAAGCATTTATGGCTAACTACTAATACACAATACTCCATATTTTTGTTTCCAGTGTGTGTCTCTTCTGTTCCTTGCTTGCTTTAGAAAATGTTATTTAGCTTTTTCACTTCAGTTTACTCAATGCCAGCTGTTTATGTGAGAAGATGTGAACAGGGTTAACTGATGATACCTTTTTATTCTTGTCCTTGTCTTTCCAATTTTAGGTATCAACGAGCATTATTGATCTAAGTGATGCAAAAGATACAGAATAAAGAAGTAGTAGTAGTTCTAGTAAAATACCCACTTTTGTACACTTCGAGAAGCTCATGCCTTTTTTTTTTTTTCTTAACATCTTTATTGGAGTATAATTGTTTTACAATGGTGTGTTAGTTTCTGCTTTATAATAAAGTGTATCAGCTATACATATACATATACCACATATCTCCTCCCTCTTGCATCTCCCTCCCACCCTCCCTATCCCAGCCCTCGCAGTGGTCACAAAGCACCGAGCAGATCTCCCTGTGCTATGCGGCTACTTCCCACTAGCTATCTATTTTACATTTGGTAGTGTATATATGTCCATGCCACTCTCTCACTTCGTCCCAGCTTCCCCTTCCCCTTCCCTGTGTCCTCAAGTCCATTCTCTACGTCTGCATCTTTATTCCTGTCCTGCCCATAGGTTCCTTTGAAGTTTTTTTTTTTTTAAGATTCCATATATATGTGTTAGCATACGGTATTTGTTTTTCTCTTTCTGACTTACTTCACTCTGTATGACAGTCTCTAGGTCCATCCACCTCACTACAAATAACTCAATTTCGTTTCTTTTTATGGCTGAGTAATAGTCCATTGTATATATGTGCCACATCTTCTTTATCCATTCATCTGTATAAGGACACTTAGATTGCTTCCATGTCCCGGCTATTGTAAATAGAGCTGCAGTGAACATTGTGGTACATGACTCATTTTGAATTATGGTTTTCTCAGGGTATATGCCCAGTAATGGGATTGCTGGGTTGAATGATAGTTCTGTTTTTAGTTTTCTAAGGAACCTCCATACTGTTCTCCATAGTGGCTGTATCAATTTACATTCCCAACAACAGTGCAGGAAGGTACCCTTTTCTCTACACCCTTTCCAGCATTTATTGTTTGTAGATTTCTTGATGATGGCCATTCTGACTGGTGTGAGGTAATACCTCATTATAGTTTTGATTTGCATTTCTCTAATGATTAGTGATGTTGAGAATTCTTTCATGTGTTTGTTGGCAATCTGTATATCTTGTTTGGAGAAATGTCTATTTAGGTCTACTGCCCATTTTTGGAATGGGTTGTTTGTTTTTTGATATTGAGCTGCATGAGCTGCTTGTATATTTTGGAGATTAATTCTTTGTCAGTTGCTTCATTTGCCAGTATTTTCTCCCATTCTGAGGGTTGTCTTTTCTTCTTGTTTATGGTTTCTTTTGCTCTGCAAAAGCTTTTAAGTTTCACTAGGTCCCATTTGTTTACTTTTGTTTTTATTTCCATTTCTCTAGGAAGTGGATCAAAAAGGTTCTTGCTGTGATTTATGTCATAGAGTGTTCTACCTATGTTTTCCTCTAAGAGTTTTCTAGTGTCTGAAATTACATTTAGGTCTTTAATCCATTTTGAATTTATTTTTGTGTATGGCTTTAGGGAGTGTTCTAATTTCATTCTTTTACATGTAGCTGTCCATTTTTCCCAGCACCACTTATTGAAGAGGCTGTCTTTTCTCCATTGTATAGTCTTACCTCCTTTATCAAAAATAAGGTGACCATATGACTGTGGGTTTATCTCTGGGCTTTCTATCCTGTTCCATTGATCTATACTTCTGTTTTTGTGCCAGTACCAGACTGTCTTGATTACTGTAGCTCTGTACTTTGTGCTTTGTACTTTGTACTGTCTTGATTACTGTAGCTTTGTACTGTAGCTTTGTAGTGTAGTCTGAAGTTCCATTTTTCTTTCTCAAAATTGCTTTGGCTATTCGGTGTCTTTTGTGTTTCCATACAAATTGTGAATTTTTTTGTTCTAGTTCTGTGAAAAATGCCAGTGGTAGTTTGATAGGGATTACATTGAATCTGTAGATTGCTTTTGGTAGTATAGTAATTTTCACAGTGTTGATTCTTCCAATCCAAGAACATGGTATATCGCTCCATCTGTTGGTATCATCTTTAATTTCTTTCATCAGTGTCTTATAATTTTCTGCATACAGGTCTTTTGTCTTCCTAGGTAGGTTTATTCCTAGGTATTTAATTCTTTTTGTTGCAATGGTAAATGGGAGTGTTTCCTTAATTTCTCTTTCAGATTTTTCATCATTAATATATAAGAATGCAAGAGATTTCTGTGCATTAATTTTGTATCCTGCTACTTTACCAGATTCATTGATTAGCTCTAGTAATATTCTGGTAGCATCTTTAGGATTCTCTATGTATAGTATGTCATCTGCAAACAGTGGCAGTTTTACTTCTTCTTTTCCAATTTGGATTCCTTTTTATTTCTTCTCTGATTGCTGTGTCTCTGACTTCAAAAACTAGGTTGAATAATAGTGGTGAGACTGGATAACCATGTCTTGTTCCTGATCTTAGAAAAGATGGTTTCAGTATTTCACCCTTGAGAATGATGTTGGCTATGGGTTTCTCATATATGGCCTTTATTATGTTGAGGTAAGTTCCCTCTGTGCCTACTTTCTGGAGGGTTTTTATAATAAATGGGTGCTGAATTTTGTCAAAAGCTTTTTCTGCATCTATTGAGATGATCATATGGTTTTTCTCCTTCAATTTTTAATATGGTTTATCACATTGACTGATTTGCGTATATTGAAGAATCCTTGCATTCCTGGGATATACCCCACTTGATCATGCTGTATGATCTTTTCAATATGCTGTTGGATTCTGTTTGCTAGTATTTTGTTGAGGATTTTTGCATCTATGTTCATCAGTGATATTGGCCTGTAGTTTTCTTTCTTTGTGACATCTTGGTCTGGTTTTGGTATCAGGGTAAGGTGGCCTCATAGAATGAGTTTGGGGGTGTTCCTTCCTCTGCTATATTTTGGAAGAGTTTGAGAAAGGTAGGTGTTAGCTCTTCTCTAAATGTTTGATAGAATTTGCCTGTGAAGCCATCTGGTACTGGGCTTTTGCTTGTTGGAAGATTTTTAATCACAGTCTCAATTTCAGTGCTTATGATTGGTCTGTTTATATTTTCTATTTCGTCCTGGTTCAGTCTCAGAAGGTTGTGCATTTCTAAGAATTTGTCCATTTCTTCCAGGTTGTCCATTTTATTGGCATATGGTTGCTTGTAGTAATCTCTCATGTTCCTTTGTATTTCTGCAGTGTCAGTTGTTACTTCTCCTTTTTCATTTTTAATTCTCTTCATTTGAGTCTTCTCCTTTTCTTTTGATGAGTCTGGCTAATTGTTTACCAATTTTGTTTATCTTCTCAAAGAACCAGTTTTTAGTTTTATTGATCTTTGCTATTGTTTCCTTCATTTCTTTTTCATTTATTTCTAATTTGATTTTTATGATCTCTTTCCTTCTGCTAACTTTGGGGGTTTTTTGTTCTTCTTTCTCTAATTGCTTTAGGTGTAAGGTTAATTTGTTTATTTGAGATGTTTCTTGTTTCCTGAGGTAGGATTGTATTGCTATAAACTTCCCTCTTAGAACTGCTTTTGCTGCATCCCATAGGTTTTGGGTCATCATGGTTTTTTTGTTTTTTTTTTAACATCTTTATTGGAGTATAACTGCTTTGTAATGGTGTGTTAGCTTCTGCTTTATAACAAATTGAATCAGTTATACATATACATATATCCCTATATCTCTTCCCTCTTGCATCTCCCTCCCTCTAACCCTCCCTATGGTCTTCATGTTTTCACTGACATTTATTTCTAGGTTTTGTTTTTGTTTTTGTTTTGTGGTATGCGGACCTCTCACTGTTGTGGCCTCTCCCGTTGTGGAGCACAGGCTCCGGACGCACAGGCTCAGCAGTCATGGCCCACGGGCCCAGCCGCTCTGCAGCATGTGGGACCCTCCCGGACTGGGGCACGAACCTGTATCCCCTGCATCGGCAGGCGGACTATCAACCACTGTGCCACCAGGGAAGCCCTCTAGGTATTTTTAATTTCCTATTTGATTACTTCAGTGATCTCTTGGTTATTTAGTAGTGTATTATTTAGCTTCCATGCCTTTGCATTTTTTACACATTGTTTTCTGTATTTGATATCTAGTCTTATAGTATTGTGGCTGGTAAAGACACTTGATACGATTTCAATTTTCTTAAATTTACCAAGGCTTGATTTGTGACCCAAGGTATGATCTCTCCTGGAGAATGTTCCATGAGCACTTGAGAAGAAAGTGTATTCTGTTCTTTTTGGATGGAATGTCCTATAAATATCAGTTAAGTCCATTTTGTTTAATGTATCATTTAAAGCTTGTGTTTCCTTATTTATTTTCATTTTGGGTGATCTCTCCATCGGTGAAAGTGGGGTGTTAAAGTTCCCTATTATGATTTTGTTACTGTTGATTTCTCCTTTTATGGCTGTTAACATTTGCCTTATGTACTGAGGTACTCCTATGTTGGGTGCATAAATATTTACAATTGTTATATCTTCTTCTTGGATTGATCCCTTGATCATTATGTAGTGTCCTTCTTGGTCTCTTGTAATCGTTTTTATTTTAAAGTCTACTTTTTCTGATATGAGAATTGCTACTCCAGGTTTCTTTTGATTTCCACTTGCATGGAATATCTTTTTCCATCCCCTTACTTTCAGTCTGTATGTGTCCCTAGGTCTTTAGTGGGTCTCTTGTGGACAGCATATACATGGGTTTTTTTTTGTATCCAGTCAGCCAGTCTGTGTCTTTTGGTTGGAGCATTTAATCCATTTACATTTAAGGTAGTTGTCGATATGTATGTTCCTATTACCATTTTCTTAATTGTTTTGGGCTTGTTATTGTAGGTTTTTTCCGTCTCTAGCATTTCCTGCCTAGAGAAGTTTCTTTAGCATTTGTTGTAAAGCTGGTTTGGTGGTGCTGAACTCTCTCAGCTTTTGCTTTTCTTTAAAGATTTTAATATCTCTGTCAAATCTGAATGAGATCCTTGCTGGGTAGAGTAATCTTGGTTGTAGTTTTTTCCCTTTCATCACTTTAAATATGTCCTGCCACTCCCTTCTGGCTTGCAGTTTCTGCTGAGATCAGCTGTTAACCTTATGGGGATTCCCTTGTATGCTATTTGTTGTTTTTCCCTTGCTGCTTTTAACATTTTTCCCTTGTATTTAATTTTTGATAGTTTGATTAGTATGTGTCTTTGTGTGTTTCTCCTTGGATTTATCCTGTGTGGGACTCTCTGCACTTCCTGGACTTGATTGACTATTTCCTTTCCCATATTAGGGAAGTTTTCAACTATAATCTCTTCAAATATTTTCTCAGACCCTTTCTTTTCCTCTTCTTCTGGGACTCATATAATTTGAATGTTGGTACATTTAATTTTGTCCCAGAGGTCTCTGATACTGTCCTCAGTTCTTTTCATTCTTTTTTCTTCTGCTTTGCAGTAGTTATTTCCACTATTTTATGTTCCAGGTCACTTATCCATTCTTCTGCCTCAGTTATTCTGCTATCATTTCCTTCTAGAGAATTTTTAATTTCATTTACTGTGTTGTTCATGATGGTTTGTTTGCTCTTTAATTCTTCCAGGTCCTTGTTAAACTTTTCTTGTATTTTCTCCTTTCTATTTCCAAGATTTTGGATCATCTTTACTATGATTACTCTGAATTCTTTTTCAGGTAGACTGCCTATTTCCTCTTCATTTGTTTGTTCTTTTGGGTTTTTACCTTGCTCCTTCATCTGCTGTGTGTTTCTCTGTCTTTTCATTTTGCTTAACTTACTGTGTTTGGAGTCTCCTTTTTGCAGGCTGCAAGTTTGTAGTTCCCGTTGTTTTTGTTGTCTGCCCCCAGTGGCTAAGATTGGTTCAGTGGGTTGTTTAGGCTTCCTGCTGGAGGGGACTGGTGCCTGTGTTATGGTGGATGAGGCTGGATCTTGTCTTTCTGGTGGGCAGGACCATGCCTGGTGGTGTGTTTTGGCGTGTCTGTGACCCAGTTGTGATTTTAGGCCGCCTCTCTGCTAATGGGTGGGATTGTGTTCCTGTCTTGCTAGTTGTTTGGCATGGGGTGTCCAGCACTGTTGCTTGCTGTTAAATTATTAAAAATTTAAAAAAAAAGGAATGAAAGAAGGAAGTGAGCAACCAAACCAAAAAAGAAAGCCACCAATGATAACAAGAGCTAAAAAAAACTATACTAAAAAAAGAACCCGAAAAACGGACAGACAGAACGCCTAGGACAAATGGTGAAAGCAAAGCTATACAGACAGAATCACACAAATAACCATATACATACACACTCACAAAAAGAGAAAAAGGAAAAATATATATATATATCTATATATAAAAAAGTAAAAGGAAGAGAGCAACAAAATCAATAAAGAAATCTACCAATGATAGTAAACTCTAAATACTAAACTAAGATAAACATAAAACCAGAAACAAATTAGATGCAGAAAGCAACCCCCAAGTCTACACTTGCTTGCACAGTCCACCGCCTCAATTTTGGGATGATTCATTGTCTATTCAGGTATTACAGAGATGCAGTGTACATCAAGTTGATTGTGGAGATTTAATCTGCTGCTCCTGGGGCTGCTGGGAAAAATTTCCCTTTCTCTGTTCACACAGCTCCTGGGGTTCAGCTTTGGATTTGGCCCTGCCTCTGCGTGTAGGTCGCCTGTGGGCATCTGTTCCCACCCAGACAGGAGGAGGTAAAATTAGCAGCTCATTAGGGGGCTCTGGCTCACTCTAGTCCCCTTCAGGCTGTGTTCACACAGCCAACCCCAGTCCTCTCCCTGGGATCTGACCTCCGAAGCCCCAGCCTCAGCTCCCAGGCCCCATCCATCCTGGCAGGTGAGTAGACAAGCCTCTCAGGTTGGTGAGCACTGTTCAGCACCGATCCTCTGTGTGGGAATCTCTCAGTTTGCCCCCTGCACCCCTATTGCTGCGCTCTCCTCCGTGGCTCTGATGCTTCCCCCCCTCCAACCCCCATCTCCCCCAGTGAAGGGGCTTCATAATGTGTGGAAAGTTTTCCTCCTTCACAGCTCCCTCCCCAAGGTGCAAGTCCCTTCCCTATTCTTTTGTCTCTATTTTTTCTTTTTTCTTTTGCCCTACCCAGGTACGTGGGGAGTTTCTTGCCTTTTGGGAAGTCTGAGGTCTTCTGCCAGCATTCAGTAGTTGTTCTGTAGGAGTTGTTCCACATGTAGATGTATTTCTGAAGTATTTGTGGGGAGGAAGATGATCTCCACATCTTACTCCTCTGCCATCTTGAAGGTCTCTGCAGATGCCTTTTTGATGAAGGACTTTATTTGATCCTCTCAAAGGAATATTGGATTTCTTAATGTTCCCTAGTGTCCTTTAACATTTTATTATTGACTTTACTAATAAAATGGTAAAAAATACATATAACTGTTGAGGATCTGTGCTGGAAGTACAGTTTGGTTATACGTGGAGTTTTCCTGTGTGTCGTTCGATACGCTTTAGTTAACAATCTGTCTGCTCTGTTTTCATTCAACAGTATTTACTCAGCTCCCACTAGGCATTAGGTTCTGATGTGGGTGCCGGAGTGTGAGTTTGCCACTATGTTCATTAGCCTGTTATTACTCAAGGTTACACATTGAAGTAGATAAGTTTCTCTTTGGATCAGATTTAGCAGAAATAATTCTGAAGCCAAGAAAAAGCAGATACACAGTGTTATAGAGCCTACATTTATTCTAGCTGTTCCACAGAAATTATTAGACATAAAGCACAAGGTAATAAATTCTTATGATACAGACTATGTCTGGAGTATTACTATTCTGCAATACACGATTTTGTCTACAACTGGGTTTTTTCTCCCTCCCTCCTTTCTCCTTTTCCTCCTTTTTGTCACAGAATCATTAGAAAAAATTTTAAATGAGATCTATAAATTAAACACATTTTCTATTTGTTCTAGCTAGTGAAAAACAGACCATTATTTGGAACATTTGGTAATATGTAGAGAGCATATTGAGTTAACTGTAAAAATCCCCTACAATCTAAGTATACTTAAAGTTTGGAATAATGTTTTATAAGGTAATATCAAATGAGAGTTCAGTAACCAGTCATATGGAGATTGATGTACTCATAAATTTTGTATCTGTCACTTTAACTACCTTGTTGATATATCTGGGATGACCAAGTCTTCCCTGTTTGTCTGGGACTCTTCCAGTTTTAGCGCTCGAAGTCCCAAATCCCAGGAAAGCCTTCAGTCCTGAGAAACCAGGATAGTTGGTCACCCTAATTATATCTAAATCTGAAGATTTAATTTTCTCCATTTCAGGGATAAAGTAGTTAGTGAACAAATATTGTGTGTGAACCTTTTTAGCTAAAGGGCACATATTAACATATTAATGTTTATCAAAATACAGTGATAGATAATTGAAAGATGAGGGAATAGATGAATGGATGGATGGATGGATGGATGGATGGATGGATGGATGGATGGATAGGTAAATATATAGGAAAATGACTGTGTAATACCTTCTGAATGGTTAGGAAACATTATCTGTTAAAATCCTAATCACCTCTTAAGGCTCAACATAGCTCTCATCTTTTTGTCAAGATTTCTCTGAATCTTGTAGGATTAATCACTCTACTCTGTGCCTACAAAATTCTGTTTATGCCTTTATTACTGGACTTACCATAGTTGTATTATATTTGGTTGTATGCATATCTGTATTTGCCACTGAACTATGAATTCCTAGCAGAGCAAGAATTGTGCCTTAATACGTCTTTGTCCTTCAGCTTCCGTGTACTGCCTTGTGCCGAGTACAAGCTGAATATGGTATTGTTGAATTGAGCATTCACTTTCCCTCCAATTTTAATAATCTTTATTGAAATGTAACTTACCTACAATAAAATTCACCAGTTTTAAATATACAGTTCAATAAGTTGTAACAAAATCAAGATAAAAAACACTCCAATCACCCCAAAAAGCACCCTGTGCCACTTTGAAGTTACTCTCTCTCTGTCACCCTTCTTTGACTTAACATAATACTTTTTGAGAATTATCTCTATTGTGGCTTCCATCAGGAATTTGTTTCATTTTATTGCTGGGTAGTATTCCATTATATGGATATACCACAATTTGTTTATCCATTAACCTGTTGATGGGCATTTAGTTATTTCCAGTTTGGGGCTATTATAAATAACACTGCTGTAAATATTAGCATACACATTTTGTATTGACATCTGTTTTAATTTCCTACAGGTAAATATCTAGGATTGCAATTGCTGAATCTAACAATAAGTGTACATGTAAGTTTATAAGAGATTGTTAAATGTTGTGCAAAATGACTGTACCACTTTGCATTCCCACCAGCAATGCATGAGAATTCAGCTTGCTCTGTATCCTTGCCAACACTTGAAATTTTAGTCATTCTAGTATGTGTTTGGTATTATCCCACTGTGGTTTTATTTTGCATTTCCCTAATGACTAAAGATTTTAACCATCTTTTGATATATTTTTCATTTGCATAGCTTCTTTGCTGAAGCATCCATTCAAATCTTTTAACCATTTTTAAAATTCATTTTTTTTTGTCTCCTTGCTACTGAATTGTAAGAGCTCTTTTTATTTTCTGGATACAAGCCTTTATCAGCTATATGTCTTTAAATTATTTTCTACCAGTTTTAATATTTTATTTAATTTTTTATTGACAAAGAGTGAAATTTTTAACTTTAACAAAGTACAGTTAGCCAGTTGTTTCTTTTATGGTTCATACATTTGGTGTTCTATCTAATAAATATTTATCTAACATAATGTGACAAAAATTTTCTCTTATATTTTCTTCTAAAAGTGTTATTGTATTAAGTTTTCATTTAAGTCTATGATTCATTTTGAGATATTTTTTGCATATAGTTAAAATAAAGGTCATGTTTTTTCTTTTCCATATGTATACCCAATTGTTTTAGTACTGTTTGTTGAAAAAGATTATCTTTTCCCTATTTAATTGCCCTGGCACCTTTGAAAAAAGAAAAGAATTGACCATATAAATGATGGTCTATTTCTGCACTATTTTTTCCATTAATCTTTATGCTACTAGCACACTGCCTTTATTAAAATGATTTTGCAAGAAATCTTAATATCAGGTAATGTAAGTTGGTCAGCTTAGGCTTTTTAAAAAATGTTTTGACTGTTCTAAATCCTTTGCACATCTGTGTAAATGTTAGAATCAGCTTGCCAATTTCTGCTAGGATTTTTATTTCTGGCACTTTTCATTCTTCTGTATTTATCCACATTTCCAACTAGTGTTATTTTTCTTCTACCTGAAGAATTTCTTTAAACATTTCTTTTAGTGCACATCTGGAGATGAAAAGGAAGTTGTAAGATAAAAAATAAGACCAATATCCTTCATAAACGCAAGTGTAAAAATCCTTAACAAAATTTTAGCGAATTACATCCATAACATATAAAAAGATTAATATATTATGACTGAGTAGGGTTTATTCCAGGAATGCAAAGTTGGTGTAACATTAAAACAACGTAATGTAATCTACCAAGTTTATAAACTAAAAGAGTAGAAATGTATAAGCATCTCAATAGATGCAGGTAAAGTATTTGGTAAAATTCAATACCCATTCATAATGAAAACTATCATCGAACTGTGAACAGAAGGGAAATCCTACGGCCTAGATTTCAAAGAGAGTCTATGAAAAAAATCAACACGTAACATTATACTTAGTGGCAAAAGAATAAACATGTCCCTTTTAAGATTAGTAAAAGTATGTTCACACTCTTCTGTTCAACACTGTACTGTCCACCTTCTATTGAACTGTTGTTCAGCACTGCCCTGGAGCACCTAGTCAAGGCCAAATTTAGAAATCTGGGTAAAGATGTCTTGCTCCACTCTTTTATTCAATATATTTCATGAGAAAACATATTTACTGAGAATTTTGCTAAGCTTTGTGGAAGGTTACACTCTCTTGGTAAATACCTATACTTTTCCCCTGTCTTCTCCTGGAGAAGATCAACTTTGGCAGTCAACATTTCTTACTAATACATATACTTCCTTGATAATGCACAGTAAATCTAATGAATAGGAATTAATATGTAGAATAATAGGCTAGTTAGATTATGTGGATGACATGGCTGCTCGTTGCAAGAAAGGAAGTATGTAACTAGACTGAAGACTATGTATATAATTTTGTATAACCTCATGAAAAAATGTTACTCTCTTAATAACTTTTTTAATGTAATAAAAATTGCTATATCAAGATTGAACAACTTCCTATTGATGAAAAATAGTAGTAGCGTGGCAACATAAAATAATTCACATCTATCAAAACAACATCTTATAAATGACTTCAAAGCATATTGGAGCCATATTGAGAGAAATGTAATTTAATTTTGTTTCAGGCAGATTGCATGTTAATAATTAACTATTAGTGAGTTCTTTTCTTATCTAAATACCACCCACATATCAGAGAACAGCTCATATTTCTGCTACTTGAATTTCTTCCTGATCAGCCTTATTGGAAATGATTTCTACCTCTAAATTTTCTTATGAGTTATAATCCTTACCACTCAACATATTAGAGTTTACATTGTATTGTCTTTTAACTTATATTACCATATATATAATCATTTTAATTTGGTAGACTTAATTTTTAGAGTTTAAAATTGACATAAAAATTAAACAGAAAGTACAGAGTTCCTATATATCCATTACCCTCCACCCCCACACACAATTTCCCCTATTATTAACATCTTATTAACATGGTACATTTGTTAAAATTGATGAGTCAATACTGATGTATTGTTATTAATTAAAGTTCATACTTTACATTAGATTTCTTTCTGTGGGTTGTACATTCTGTGGGTTTTGCCAGGTATATAATGGCCTATATCTTCCATGACAGTATCATACAGAAGAGTTTCACTGCCCTAAAAATGCTCTATGCTCCACCTGTTTATCCCTCCCTTCTTCCCCCTTGCTCCCAGTCGCTGGGACCACTGATATTTTTACTGCCTCCATTGTTTTGCTTTTTTTCAGAATGTTATATAGTTGGAATCATACAGTAGGTAGCCTTCTCACATTGCCTTCTTTCATTTAGTAATATGTATTTAAGATTCTGCCATGTGTTTTCATAAGATGATAGCTCAGTTCTTTTTTTTTTTTTACATCTTTATTGGAGTATAATTGCTTTACAATGGTGTGTTAGTTTCTGCTTTATACAAAAGTAAATCAGCTATACATATACATATATCCCCATATCTCCTTCCTCTTGCATTTCCCACCCTCCCTATCCCACCCCTCTAGGTGGTCACAATAGCTCAGTTCTTTTTAGCGCCAATATTCCATTTTCTGGGCGTACCACAGTTTATTTATCCATTTGTCTATTGAAGGACATTTTGGTTGCTTCCAAGCTTTAGTAGTTATGAACAAAGCTGCTATAAACATCCCTTAACAGTTTTTGCATAGGTGTAACTTTTCAACTTTTGGGGATAAATACCAAATAGAGCGATTGCTGGGTTGTACTGTAAGAGTATGCTTAGTTTTGTGAGGAACTGCCAAGTTATCTTCCAAAGTGACTTTATCATTTTTCATTCCCACCAACAATAATGAGTTCTTATTGATCCACATCCTTGCTAGTGTTCGGTGTTGTCAATGTTTTGGATTTTAGCTATTCTGTTAGATGTGTATCTGATTGTTTTAACTTGCAGTTCCTTAATGACATATCATGTTGAGTATCTCTTCATGTACTTATTGGCCATCTTTATATTTTCTTTGGTGAGGTATCTGTTCAGATTTTTGCCCATTTTTTAATCGAATTGTTTTATTCTTATTGACTTTTAAGAATTCTTGGTATATTTTGGCTATATCATTTATCAGATATGTGTTTTGTAAATTTTTCTCCCAGTTTATGAATTACCTTTTCATTTTTGTAACAGTGTTTTTCATATAGCAGAAGTTTGTAATTGTAATGAAATCCAAGTTACCAGCTCTTTTCATGGACTGTACTTTTGGTATTAGATCTAAAAAGCCATCATCAAACCCAAGGTCACCTATCTTTTTTCTTATGTTATCTCCTAGGAGTTTTATATTTTTGTGTTTTACATTTAGGTCTATGATCTATTTTGAGTTAATTTTTGTGAAGGGTGTAAGGTCTGTGTCTAGATTCATTTTTTTGCACATGGATGTCCAGTTATTCTAGTACCATTTGTTCAAAAGGCCACCCTTTCTCCATGGAATTGCCTTTGTCAAAGATCAGTTGACTATATGTGTGCTGGTCTATTTCTGGGTTCTTTTTTCTGTTTCATTGGTCTGTTTGTTCTTTTGCCTTTACCACATAGTCTTGATTATTATAGTTTTATACTAAGTTTTGAAGTCCGATAATGTCAATCCTCTGACTTTGTTCTTCTCCTTCAATATTGTGTTGGCTACTCTGGGTCTTTTGTCCTTTCATATAAACTTTAGAGTAAGTTTGTGGATACCCTCAAAATAACTTGCTGTGATTTTGATTGGAATTGTGCTCAATCTGTATATAACATTGGGGGCATCTTGACAATATGGAGCCTTCCTATCTACATATATGGAATAACTGTCATTTAGATCATTTATATCTTCTTTGATTTCTTACATCTAGGTTTTACAGTTTTCCTCATATAGGATCTTATATATATTTTGTTAGACATCTACCTCAGTATTTCTTTCTTTGCATATTTTTTTTGGCAGGGGGGTGGGATGCCTAGTGGTGCTTATATTAGTCAAGGTTCTCCTGAGAAATAGAAACAAGATCTGTGCACAAGGTTCATTACTATTCAGGGATGGTTGCTTATAGGACCTGTCACCTTAAAGAGCAAAGAAAGATATCTATATATTACTTACCTGTGTATGTACACACGACTATAGACATTTTTATACATAACTATCTGGATCTACTTTAAGCTAAACATGAGTTCATAGTTAAGTCTTACTCTAATACATTACCATAGGGATCATTCTTACCCCCCACCCCCACGGCTTTCCCCCCTTGGTGTCCATATGTTTTTTCTCTACTTCTGTGTCTCAATTTCTGCTCTGCAAACTGGTTCATCTGAACCATTTTCTAGGTTCCGCATATATGCGTTAATATATGATATTTGTTTTTCTCTTTCTAACTTACTTCACTGTGTATGACAGTCTCTGGATGCATCCACTTCTCTACAAATGACCCAATTTGGTTCCTTTTTATGGCTGAGTAATATTCCATTGTATATATGTACCACATGTTCTTTATCCATTCGTCTGTTGATGGGCATTTAGGTTGCTTCTATGACCTGGCTATAGTAAATACTGTTGCAATGAACATTGGAGTGCATGTGTCTTTTTGAATTATGGTTCTCTCTGGGTATAGTAGGATTGCTGGGTCATATAGTAATTCTATTTTTAGTTCTTTAAGGAACCTCCGTACTGTTCTCCATAGTGGATGTATCAATTTACATTCCCACCAACAGTGCAAGAGGGTTCCCTTTTCTCCACACACTCTCCAGCATTTGTTGTTTGTAGATTTTCTGATAATTACCATTCTAACTGGTGTGAGGTGATACCTCATTGTAGTTTTGATTTGCATTTCTCTAATAATTAGTGATGTTGACCAGTTTTCATGTGCTTCTTGGACATCTGTATGTCTTGTTTGGAGAAATGTCTATTTAGGTCTTCTGCCCATTTTTGGATTGGGTTGTTTGTTTTTATAATATTGAGCTGCATGAGCTGTTTATATATTTTGGAGATTAATTCTTTGTCTGATGATTCATTTGCAAATATTTTCTCCCATTTTGAGGGTTGTCTTTTCATCTTGTTTATGGTTTCCTTTGCTGTGCAAAAGCTTTTAAGTTACATTAGGTCCCATTTGTTTATTTTTGTTTTTATTTCCATTACTCTAGGAGGTGGATCAAAAAAGATCTTGCTGGGGGCTTCCCTGGTGGCACAGTGGTTGAGAGTCTGCCTGCCGATGCAAGGGACACGGGTTCATGCCCCGGTCTGGGAAGATCCCACATGCCGCGGAGCGGCTGGGCCTGTGAGCCGTAGCCACTGGGCCTGTGCGTGCAGAGCCTGTGCTCCGCAACGGGAGAGGCCACAACAGTGAGAGGCCCACGTACCGCAAAAAAAAAAAAAAGATCTTGCTGTGATTTATGTCAAAGCGTGTTCTTCCTATGTTTTCCTCTAAGAGTTTTATAGTGCCTGGCCTTACATTTAGGTCTTTATTCCATTTTGAGTTTATTTTTGTGTATGGTGTTAGGCAGTGTTCTAATTGCATTCTTTTACATGTAGCTGTGCAGTTTTCCCAGCACGACTTACTGAAGAGACTGTCTTTTCTTAATTGTATATCCTTGCCTCCTTTGTCATAGATTAGTTGACCATAAGTGCGTGGGTTTATCGCCGGGATTTCTATCCTGTTCCATTGATCTATATTTCTGTTTTTGTGCCAGTACCATACTGTCTTGATTACTGTAGCTTTGTAGTATAGTCTGAAGTCAGGGAGTCTCATTCCTTTAGCTCCGTTTTTTTCCCTCAAGACCGCTTTGGCTATTCGAGGTCTTTTGTGTCTCCATACAAATTTTAAGACTTTTTGTTCCAGTTCAGTAAAAAATGCCATTGGTAATTTGATAGGGATTGCATTGAATCTGTAGATTGCTTTGGGTAGTATAGTCATTTTCACAACATTGATTCTTCCTATCCAAGGACATGGCATATCTCTCCATCTGTTGGTATTATCTTTAATTTCTTTCATCAGTGTCTTATAGTTTTCTGCATACAGGTCTTTTGTCTCCCTAGGTAGGTTTATTCCTAGGTATTTTATTCTTTTTGTTGCATTGGTAAATGGGAATGTTTCCTTAATTTCTCTTTCAGATTTTTCATCATTAGTGTATGGGAATGCAAGAGATTTCTGTACATTAATTTTGTATCCTGCAACTTTACCAACTTCATTGATTAGCTCTAGTAGGTTTCTGGTGGCTTCTTTAGGATTCTCTATGTATAGCATCACGTCATCTGCAAACAGTAACAGTTTTACTTCTTCTTTTCCAATTTGTATTCCTTTTATTTTTTTTTCTTCTCTGTTTGCCGTGGCTAGGACTTCCAAAATTATGTTGAATAATAGTGGTGAGAGTGGACATCCTTGTCTTGTTCCTGATCTTAAAGTAAATGCTTTCAGTTTTTCACCATTGTGAATGATGTTTACTGTGGGTTTGTCATATATGGCATTTATTATGTTGAAGAAGGTTCCATCTATGCCCACTTTCTGGAGAGTTTTTATCATAAATGGGTGTTGAATTTTGTTAAAGCTTTTTCTTCATCTATTTAGATGATCATATGGTTTTTCTCCTTCAATTTGTTAATATGGTGTATCATGTTGTTTGATTTGCATATATTGAAGAATCCTTGCATTACTGAGATACACCCCACTTGATTGTAGTGTATGATCCTTTTAATGTGCTGTTGTATGCTGTTTGCTAGTATTATGTCAAGGATTTTTGCATCTATGTTCATCAGTCATATTGGCCTGTAGTTTTCTTTCTTCGTGACATCTTTGTCTGGTTTTGGTATCAGAGGTATGGTGGCCTCGTAGAAAGACTTTGGAGGGTTCCTCACTCTGCTATATTTTGGAAGAGTTTGAGAAGGATAGGTGATAGCGCTTTTCTAAATGTTTGTAGAATTCACCTGTGAAGCCATCTGGTCCTAGCCTTTGTTTCTTGGAAGATTTTTTTTTTTTTTTTTTTGCGGTAAGCGGGCCTCTCACTCTTGTGGCCTCTCCCGTTGTGGAGCACAGGCTCCGGATGCGCAGGCTCAGCGGCCATGGCTCACGGACCCAGCCGCTTCGTGGCATGTGGGATATTCCCAGACCGGGGCACGAACCCGTGTCCCCTGCATCGGCAGGCGGACTCTTAACCACTGCGCCACCAGGGAAGCCCTGTTGGAATATTTTAAATCACAGTTTCAATTTTAGTGCTTGTGATTGGTCTGCTCATATTTTACATTTCCTCCTGGTTCAGTCTCAGAAGGTTGTGCATTTCTAAGAATTTGTCCATTTTTTCCAGGTTGTCCATTGTTTGGCATATACTTGCTTATAGTAATGTCTCATGATCCTTTGTATTTCTGCAGTGTCAGTTGTTACTTCTCCGCTTTCATTTTTAATTCTCTTCATTTGAGTCTTCTGCTTTTCTTTTCTTTTGATGAGTCTGGCTAATGGTTTATCATTTTTGTTTATCTTCTCAAAGAACCAGCTTTTAGTTTAATTGATCTTTGCTATCGTTTCCTTCATTTCCTTTTCATTTATTTCTGATCGGATATTTATGATTTTTTTTTTCTGCTAGCTTTGGGTTGTTTTTGTTCTTCTTTCTCTTATTGCATTAGGTGTAATGTTAGGTTGTTTATTTGAGATGTTTCTTGTTTTCTGAGGTAGAATTGTATTGCTATAAACTTCCCTTTTTTGCTGCTTTCATAGGTTTTGGGTTGTCGTGTTTTCATTGTCATTTGTTTCTAGGTATTTTTTGATTTCTTCAGTGATCTCTTGGTTATTAAGTAGTGTGTTGTTTAGCCTCCATGTGTTTGTATTTCTTACAGATATTTTCCTGTAATTGATATTTAGTCTCATAGCGTTGTGATCGGAAAAGATACTTGATACGATTTCAATGTTTTTTAATTTACCAAGGCTTGATTTGTGACCCAAGATGTGATCTATCCTGGAGAATGTTCCATGAGCGCTTGAGAATATGTGTCTTCTGTTGTTTTAGGATGGAATGTCCTATAATATCAATTAAGTCCATCTTGTTTAATGTATCATTTAAAGCTTGTTTCCTTATTTATTTTCACTTTGGATGATCTTCCCATTGTTGAAAGTGGGGTGTTAAAGTCCCCTACTATGATTGTGTTACTGTCAATTTCCCCTTTTATGGCTGTTAGTATTTGCCTTATGTATTGAGGTGCTCCTATGTTGGTGCATAAATATTTACAATTGTTATGTCTTCTTGGGTTGATCCCTTGTTCATTATGTAGTGTCCTACTTTGTCTCTTGTAATAGTCTTTGTTTTAAAGTCTATTTTATTTGATATGAGTGTTGCTCCTCCAGCTTTCTTTTGATTTTCATTTGCATGGAATATCTTTTTCCTTCCCCTCCCTTTCAGTCTGTATGTGTCCCTAGGTCTGAACTGGGTCTTCTGTAGACAGCATATATGAGTCTTGTTTTTGTATCAATTCAGCCAATCTCTCTCTTTTGGTTGGAGCATTTAATACATTTACATTTAAAGTAATTATCAATATGTATGTTCCTATTCCCATTTTCTTAGTTGTTTTGGGTTTGTTACTGTAGGTCTTTTCCTTCTCTTGTGTTCCTGCCTAGAGAAGTTTCTTTAGCATTTGTTGTAAAGCTGGTTTGGTGGTGCTGAATTCTCTTAGCTTTTGCTTGTCTTTAAAGGTTTTAATTTCTCCATCAAATCTGAATGATATCCTTGCTGGGTACAGTAATCTTGGTTGTAGGTTTTTCTCCTTCATCACTTTAAATATGTCCTGCCACTCCCTTCTGGCTTGCAGAATTTCTGCTGATAGATCAGCTGTTAACCTTATGGGGATTCCCTTGTGTGTTATTTGTTGTTTTTCCCTTGCTGCGTTTAATATTTTTTCTTTGTATTTAATTTTTGATTGTTTGATTAATATGTGTCTTGGAGTGTTTCACCTTCTTTTTTTCCTGTACGGGACTCTCTGTGCTTCCTGAACTTGATTAACTATTTTCTTTCCCATATTAGGGAAGTTTTCGACTATAATCTCTTCAAATATTTTCTCAATCCCTTTATTTTTCTCTTCTTCCTCTGGGACCCCTATAATTCGAATGTTGGTGCATTTAATGTTGTTTCTAGGGTTCTCCGAGACTGGGCCTCAATTCTTTTTTCATTCTTTTTTATATTCAGCTCTGCGGTAGTTATTTCCACTATTTTATCTTCCAGGTCACTTATCCATTCTTCTGTCTCAGTTATTCTGCTATTGATCCCTTCTAGAGAATTTTTAATTTCATTTATTGTGTTGTTCATCACTGTTGGTTTGCTCTTTAGTTCCTGTAGATCCTTGTTAAACGTTTCTTGTATTTTCTCCATTGTATTTCCAAGACTTTGGATCATGTTTACTATCATTATTCTGAATTCTTTTTGAGGTATACTGCCTATTTCCTCTTCATTTGTTAGGTCTGGTGGGTTTCTGCCTTGCTCCTTCATCTGCTGTGTGTTTCTCTGTCTTCTCATTTTGCTTAACTTACTGTGTTTGGGGTCTGCTTTTTGCAGGCTGCAGGTTCGTAGTTCCCATTGTTTTTGGTGTCTGTCCCCAGTTGGTTGGGCCAAGGTTGGTTCAGTGGGTTGTGTAGGCTTCCTGTTGGAGGGGAGCATTGCCTGTGTGCTGGTGGATGAGGCTGGATCCTGTCTTTCTGATGAGCAGGTCCATGTCTGGTGGTGTGTTTTGGGGTGTCTGTGGCCTTATGATTGTAGGCAGCCTCTCTGCTAATGGATGGGGTTGTGTTCCTGTCTTGCTAGTTGTTTGGCATAGGGTGTCCAGCATTGTAGCTTGCTGGTCGTTGAGTGGAGTTGGGTCTTGGCGTTGAGATGGAGATCTCTGGGAGATTTTCACCATTTGGTATTACGTGGATCTGGGAGGTCTCTTGTGGACCAGTGTTCTGAACTTGGCTCTCCCACCTCAGTTGCACAGCCCTGATGCCTGGCTGGAGCACCAAGTGCCTGTCCTCCATATGGCTCAGAATAAAAAGGAGAAAAGAAAAAAAGAAGATAAAATAAAATAAAGTAAAATAAAATTATTAAAATAAAAAATAATTATTAAGAAAAAAAAATTTTAAGTAAAAAGAAACGGACAGACAGAACCGTAGGACAAATGGTAAAAGCAAAGCTATACAGACAAAATCACACACAGAAGCATACATATACACACTTACAAAAAGAGAAAAAGTGAAAAAAATATATATATATCATTTCTCCCAAAGTCCACCTCCTCAATTTGGGATGATTCGTTTTCTATTCAGGTATTCCACAGATGCAGGGTACATCAAGTTGATTGTGGAGATTTAATCCGCTGCTTTTGAGGCTGCTGGGAGAGATTTCCCTTTCTCTTCTTTGTTCGCACAGCTCCCAGGTTTCAGCTTTGGATTTGGACCCGCCTCTGCATGTAGGTTGCCTGAGGGTGTCTGTTCTTTGCTCAGACAGGACGGGGTTAAAGGAACAGCTGATTCGGGGGCTCTGGCTCACTCAGGCCAGGAGGAGGGAGGGGTGCGGATGCAGGGTGAGCCTGTGGAGGCAGAGGACAGCATGAGGCATGCCATGCATTCTCTGGGGGAAGTTGTCGCTGGATCACGGGACCCTGGCAGTGTCAGGCTGCACAGGCTCTCAGGAGTGGAGGTGTGGATAGTGACCTGTGCTTGCACACAGGCTTCTTGGTGGCTGCAGCAGCAGCCTTAGCATCTCATGCCCGTCTCTGGGGTCCATGCTGATAGCTGCGGCTCGTGCCCGTCTCTGGAGCTCCTTTAAGCAGCGCTCTTAATCCCCTCTCCTCGGGCACCAGGAAACAAAGAGGCAAGAAAAAGTCTTTTGTCTCTTCGGCAGCTCCAGACTTTTTCCTGGACACCCTCTTGGCTAGCTGTGGTGCACTAGCACCTTTCAGGCTGTGTTCACGCAGCCAACCCCAGTCCTCTCCCTGGGATCCGACCTCTGAAGCCCGAGCCTCAGCTCCCAGCCACCACCCGTCCCAGTGGGTGAGCAGACAAGCCTCTCGGGCTGGTGAGCGTTGGTTGGCACCAATGCTCTGTGCGGGAATCTCTCCACTTTGCCCTCCGCACCCCTGTTGCTGTGCTCTCCTCCGTGGCCCCGAAGCTTCCCCACTCCACCACCCACAGTCTCCGCCCATGAAGGGGCTTTCAAGTGTGTAGAAACATTTCCTCCTTCACAGCTCCCTCCCACTGGGGCAGGTCCCGTCACTATTCTTTTGTCTCTGTTCTTTCTTTTTTCTTTTGCCCTACCCAGTTACGTGGAGAGTTTCTTGCCTTTTGGGAGGGCTGAGGTCTTCTGCCAGCGTTCAGTAGGTGTTCTGTAGGAGTTGTTCCACGTGTAGATGTATTTCTGATGTATCTGGGGGGAGGAAGATGATCTCCGCGTCTTACTCTTCCGCCATCTTGAAGCTCTTCCTAACTTTGGGTTGTGTTTGTTCTTCTTTCTCTAGTTCCTTTAGGTGTAAATTTAGATTGTTTATTTGAGATTTTTCTTGTTTCTTGAGGTAGGGTTGTATAGCTATAAACTTCCCTCTTAGAACTGCTTTCGCTGCATCACATAGGTTTTGGATCGTCGTGTTTTCATTGTCATTAGTCTCTAGGTATATTTTTGATTTCCTCTTTGATTTCTTCAGCAATCTCTTGGTTAGTTAGTAATGAATTGTTTAGCCTCCATGTGTTTGTGTATTTTAAGTTTTTTCCCCCTGTAATTGATTTCTAATCTCATAGCGTAGTGGTCAGAAAAGATGCTTCATATGATTTCAATTTTCTTAAATTTACTGAGGCTTGATTAGTGACCCAAGATGTGATCTATCCTGGAGAATGTTCTGTGTGCACTTTAGAAGAAGTTGTAATCTGCTGTTTTTGGATGGAATGTCCTATAAATATCGATTAAATCTCCCTGGACTATTGTGTCATTTAAAGCTTGTGTTTCCTTATTAATTTTCTATTTGGATGATCTGTCCATTAGTGTAAGTGAGGTGTTTAAGTCCCCCACTATTACTGTGTTACTGTCGATTTCCCCTTTTATAGCTGTTAGCAGTTGCCTTATGTATTGAGGTCCTCCTATGTTGGGTGCATATATAGTTATAATTGTTATATTTTCTTCTTGGATTGATCCCTTGATCATTATGTAGTGTCCTTCCTTGTCTCTTCTGACATTCTTTATTTTAAATTCTATTTTATCTGATATGAGTATTGCTATTCCAGCTTTCTTTTGATTTCCATTTGCATGGAATATCTTTTTCCATCCCCTCCCTTTCAGTCTGTATGTGTCCCTAGGTCTGACGTGGGTCTGTTGTAGACAGCATATATATGGGTCTTGGTTTGGTATCCATTCAGCAAGCCTGTGTGTTTTGGTTGGAGCATTTAATCCATTCACGTTTAAGGTAATTATCTATATGTATGTTCCTATTACCATTTTCTTAATTGTTTGGGGTTTGTTTTTGTAGGTCCTTTTCTTCTCTTGTGTTTCCCACTTAGAGAAGTTCCTTTAGCATTTGTTGTACAGCTGGTTTGGTGATGCTGAATTCTCTTAGCTTTTGCTTGTCTGTAAAGCTTTTGATTTCTCCATCGAATCTGAATGAGATCCTTGCTGGGTAGAGTAATCTTGGTTGTAGTTTCTTCCCTTTCATCACTTTAAGTATATCGTGCAACTCCCTTCTGGCTAGAGTTTCTGCTGAAAAATCAGCTGTTAACCTTATGGGAGTTCCCTTGTATGTTATTTGTCATTTTTCCCTTGCTGCTTTCAATAATTTTTCTTCATCTTTAATTTTTGTCAATTTGATTACTATGTGTCTCAGCGTGTTTCTCCTTGGGTGTATCCTGTATGGAACTCTGTGCTTACTGGACTTGGGTGGCTATTTCCTTTCCCATGTTGGGGAAGTTTTCGACTATAATCTCTTCAAATATTTTCTTGAGTCCTTTCTCTCTTCTTCTTCTGGGACCCCTATAATGCGAATGTTGTTGCGTTTAATGTTGTCCCAGAAGTCTCTTAGGCTGTCGTCATTTCTTTTCATTATTTTTTCTTTATCCTGTTCCATGGCAGCAAATTCCACCATTCTGTCTTCCAGGTAACTTATCCGTTCTTCTGCCTCAGTTTTTCTGCTATTGATTTCTTCTAGTGTATTCTTCAGTTCAGTTATTGTATTGTTCATCTCTGTTTGTTTGTTCTTTAATTCTTCTAGATCTTTGTTAAACATTTCTTGCATCTTCCCGATTGTTGCCTCCATTCTTTTTCCGAGGTCCTGGATCATCTTCACTATCTTTATTCTGAATTCTTTTTCTGGAAGATTGCCTATCTCCATTTCCTTTAGTTGTTTTTCTGGGGTTTTATCTTGTTCCTTCATCTGGTACATAGCCCTTTGCCTTTTCATCTTGTCTATCTTTCTGTGAATGTGTTTTTTGTTCCAGAGTTCTTCTTGCTTTTCCCATGTGTATCATTCTAATCACCACTACCCCCTTGTTTGTCTCTGTCCTCCCACTCCAACAGTAAAAAGATCTGGCTCCCACCATCTTTCATTTATTAATTGTTCAGTTTGTGTGTATCTTTGTGTGTGTGTATATATTCAGTTTTGTTGTTATCTTCATTTTGACGTGGTTTGTCTCCAAAGTTCTTGGACATTTTGTAAGTTGATGCACTTCATTTATCAGCTTACTCTAGGGTCAGCTATACAAAATATACAAATGAGAAGTAGAAATTTATTTGGGCAAATGAGAAAATGTACAAGAAAATGCATTTTCATTTGGGAAGTTCTATGATAATATGAGGTAGTTATCCAGTTGTCACTAATACTATCAATATTTCTATGTTGTTATTTTATCAAATCAGTAATTCAGCATGAAGTTCATTTTATACAGAATAGTATCACGATGACTTTTTTAGCTTTCATCTTTTGTTCTCACCATATATTTTGGCTTAATAATATAGTAAATACAATGGGTAACTATGTAATTAATAATTTTTTACTAATGTAGATAGTGTTAATATTATTCTTAACAGCTACTCATAGTTGTAACTTCAGTAGCCCATCCCCACTTCCAGAGAGTTTCTGGGCTTGAGTCTTAATGAGAGCAACTCAATGCGATTTCTTTAGGAGCTGCAAAACTAAATGTTTAATCCAAGTCAAAATTGGCATCGTCTTTGACTTCCCCGTGTTTGTTCTGTAGATCATTCCAACTGTACAAAGCCCATGTGAAGAAAAGGAAAAGAAGCAAAGATATTTCCTTGTAACAAAATGAATTTCGTAATCTACTGACATTCATTATATGATTACGTGTTTTCACACGTAAATGGGAAAATTGGGAAATAAGAGTTTGTCTACTGAAAGGAACAAAAAAATATTTTAAAATTAAGTGGTAAATTTTTCAGCACAGTTACGGGTTTTTTTTCACATATTTCTTCATTTTAGGTGATGAAATTGTAGAACATGGCTGATTTTTTTTTTAAGTAATTGCCTGAACTCTAATTTCTTTACAGTGATTAGATGCAATAGTCTCAATCCAAAACTCTGAACCTCTTTTTCACTGCCATTTGGCTCTTGAGGTAGAATCTCACCTGGCCGGATCTAAACTTAGTAATGAGCTGGAATTAGCTAGATTGTGGCCTCCTTGAAGGAATCGGGAATTTGGGAGAAGAATCGATTTTGGCAGATTAGGTTTTATAATTCTGTGACTGTGATTCTGTCACTGTCCCGTTGGAGTGACTGCCATTTTGTTCTCTTTTTACATTGCTTGTGAAACATGATCTGGAATCTTGCCAGAAACCACTCTCAGGCTGTCAGTATTTTTTTAAAGCTGTTTTTCTTTCTGACTAACAAGGGTTTTCTTAAAACTCGGGACTATCAGTTTCACTCTTTCTTTCAGCTGTGTCAGAAATATATTGTTGTATTGAAGTGGCTCAAGTTATAGCTGCTGTGGAAAGTGGCGAGCAGTAAATTGAAATGCCCAAATATCTTATTTTCCAAGTATAAGAGTCATTTTAATTTATTTTTCTAACCTGGTAGGCTTAGATTTATATATGCTTTTAGATTCACCACAAAAGAGTCCTAAGGCGTTTGAGCATTACTAGTGGACTCCAGATATGACAGGTTAATTTGGGGTATTTAGTTCTCTGCTGAGGCTAAGTGATTTTAATTACAACCTTTGGTTCTTCGGACGGAACAAGTCTTAGAAGGTTCGTTCCTGCCTGGCCAGAACCACCTGATGTGGAGAGACAGGTAGCTCTTTCTCTTTGGCGGCTTACTGGTAGCTTGTTCTAATTGTATTACTTGACCTCTCTATATTTCATTTTTCACCTCTAAAATGGAGAGAGTACCTTCCCAGAGGACCCCAGTGCTCAGAAGAGCACTTCGGAAAGTGTGGAGACATCGTCTCCTCTGCTCTCAGCTGGCCGTGAGGAAGCAGTGAGCTGAAACCAGAGCTCTCCCTGATGTAATTCTCTGCTCAACCTTCCCTGAACTATGTCCCATGGAAGTTGTTAAACTCTATTATTGCACCTACATTATGCCACTGCTGTATGAAAATTGGATCAATGTCCATGAGTTCTTAATCTGTTGAAAACTCTTGTCATAAGTGATCGTTTTACAATGACATCTGATCGGCTCTAACTACTTAGAAGAATCATATTTGCTTACTTTAAAATAATTCTGTATAGTTTCTCTAATATATTTTAAATAGTGATTTTTCAGAAGACTGTTTCATAAAAACTGTTTACTAGAATTTTATATGAAATACTTTAAAAATTGATTTAAACATTCCCCTTGAATATTAAAGAGTAGTAGTTACTTTATGTCAAGATCAGATAATTTTAATTGATGTACAGTGTATCCTAATCCATTAGGTTATCTCAGGTTTTCTTAGGAGGAAGGTTCAGATTCCAGGGACATTTGAAGAAAATCTGATTTTATAACTTAGTTTCCACAGTGCTACACGTAAGATATTTTTCCCTATTCTAAACCCAATCATTTTAGTTTACAAATATATGTCATTTCTTTTTTTTAATACGTAGTTTTTCCTTGGCAACATATTGTGATATTAAGAGAAAATAAGAGAGAGAGAGCAAGGAAAACCATGGAATACTAACAAAAAGTTTAGTATGTTAGCAGCATCTTGTACATATCAGAGAAATGAGTTCTCAAATAATGAGGCCCATATTGAAAAACAGCATAGTTATTTTTTTCCCAGAGAATCTCTTTTTGATGATATATTTAATAAGCAGTTTCATAGACAGTTGTACCATATTCATTCCAAATAAATTACATAGTTTTTCCATTGCATAAAAATCTCATCATAGCTTTTTGCTGTTATCTTTGTTTAGAAAGAAGGTGATTATTAAGTATATTTGGTAGTAATGGCAGACAAAGAGATTTCTCTATGCTGATGGAAAAATCTAATTTGTATAATTTGTAGAGCAAGAGAAGCAGAGAATGTGGTACAGTACAAGAGAAAAACACATGCCAAGCAATGTATTTTCAGTTTGTCACTGACCCTGGTGTTCAGTATGAGTTTCTTTGATGTGGAAGCTAATGGCAGAGCTGCCAAGTTTATGATTACTGGACTTGACAGTGCAAATTCATTTTACCAACATTTGGCTAAGGTTACCAAAAAAATCTCATTTTTCATGCTGAATTTGGTGACTTATTTGCAAACATTAATAAAGATTAATTTAACCCCTCAGGGTTTTTCAGATGTATGTGAAAAGAAAGAAACAACAGAGGTTGATTAACAGTTGTTGTACTTTTATTTTTTTTTAATTTATGTCTGCTATGTGTTTTTGAGCTTCTTAAATTTTTAAGAGCATGGACCTTTAAACTATAAGCTTTAAGAAATTAATTCTAGTGGCTGGGGTGGTGGTGGTGGTATGAATTGGGCAATTGGGATTGACATATGTGCACCAATATGTATGAAATAGATAACTAGTAAGAACCTGCTGTATAAAAAGATAAATAAAATTTTAAAAAAGAAATTAATTCTATAAAATACATAAGACTTATTTTTGCCCCCACGTATTCAAATCTGTTAGCCAAATATGTGTTTAATTTTGCCTTTGCCTTTTATTTTTAAGAAATCATTTCTCCTAGTCTGTCCTTCTACATCAAGAAGCTTTTGTGGTAAAAAAATAACAGTAATCCTGCTTTAGTCTGTGAATTTAGATTTCTTCCTTTTCTGAATTTCTATCCAATTAAATATAAAGTTAGATTTTTTCGGTCCTTCCTATACATGTATAAGTGTTCGTGTCTGAATACTGTTGACCTCATAGATGAACAGTATTAGCCTTCCCTGCACATGGTAGATACTCAATAATGTATGTGGTTTATCCGCTGAAGATGAAACTTATCAGAGTAGTCATTTTTGCAAGTCCTTCAACTGTGTCTGTAGATCAGTAGTGTTTCCTCCTTGTGCACTGGCCAGAAGCTCTCCCTGGACCAAGGGCTTCCCACTAAACACCCTCAGTCATCTTGATTACAGAATGCTCAGCAGCTCTTGTTCTCTCTCTCTATCCCTCTCTCTCTCTCTCTCTCTCTCTCTCTGTCTCTTTCTATCTTCACTCACACACACATACCTCCCATTACTAGGAGGAGACATTTTAGCCATTTTAGCTTGTGTCATTTTATCTGCAAAATTCAGTGAATTAAATATTTTCAGGTATTTACACAAAACAAATCATTGTAATCTCATTTGTAAAATATAAAACATCACCAATGTTATTTCAGTGCATGAATAGTTAGCAAAAGTAGCCTCCTTTTCTCTATGTATCTATCTAGATCCACAAGTAAACTCAGAAAATGAGAAATCAGCACATATTGGTCACATACAGAGTTGTTTGTTTTCTGCCATGCTGAGTTGTTTGTTTATACCATCTATCAAATCCAGCTGTGAAACTGCAGCAGAAGGTGAAGTGACTCTTTATAAGTACCGGATCAGTAAATGGAGTGGTTAATCTGTGGTGAGTTAGTGGTTAGAGACTGCTTATGAGGTTATACTCATTAAAAAATGTCTTCCAGTGGGAGAGAACAAGATAAGGATTGAAAATTTATACCAAGTTATACAGAAAGATAAAAGCACCTAAAGTTGGACAAATGCACCTTGTTTCATTTATATCTTTTGTAAGGTGCTAGCCAGCTCAAGAACCATCTCTGATGTAGACAGGAAAAACCTAAGAGAGAAAAAATAAACAAAAAACCAGCAGTATATTATCCCAAACATGACACCACAACTCTGTACGATATTCAATCCTTCTTCTTTTTCCAGCCAAAAAAAAAACAAAACTAACAGCATGCTAAAAGAAACCTTGACTGAAGGGCTTAAGAGTAGTGTGGGAATAATTTCAATAATTTAAAAAGACATTGCTTGCTGTAATAAACATTGATTCCATTTCTTTTATTTACTTGAATACATGCTTGCTGTAACACCTTAAAATTAAATTGAAATGCACCTAGTCCATGTTTTTCTGAACTACTTGATTCAGTGTTTTCAAGTACATTTGTGTTGGAATTTCTGAGCTATTTATATGTAAATGGCAAGTCTTCTGTAATTGGCACAGGGAGAGCCTGCTAGAAACCCAGTAATCTAATCTAAGTTGCACATGTATTTTTCCTCTCTGTTATACATTCATAATGGCATTTGAGGGCAAACAGTTTGATCCTTATGTCAACATCATTCTCTTTTGCAATAAGGGAAAGAATAGGGAAACTTTGTTTTAAGGATTAAATGGTGAAATTTTTCTATGACACATCATCTTAGAGCTGCCAGGTTTTATAGAGAGCAAAAAGATATCATTAACTTCTAACTACTAGGAATAGGAATTCAAATTATTTGTTTCAGGTAGTACAATGAAAGTAAAATTGCACAATTGTTCTGGCAGTGATAGACTGTTTTATTGAATTTTATTTTATTTTTATGAATATGTGCTACTTGAGATTTTGGTGACAATGGTACTGAAACAGTTTTTCTGGTTTTGCACTTTTCCTAATTTGTGTTTATTGGGGAAAATATTAGCAAAAAGACCGATCAGGTAAACAAGGACATTTAACTATGTTAAATACCATGGGAACTTGTTATATTCCTATTATAAATCATGGGATGTTTAAACTTCAAAGGCCCTGAGAGAAAAAATACCTGAATCCCAAATTGCATTCTGGAGCAAGCAATATTTTAAAAAAAGTTTTCTTACTAAATTAGTTAAAATGAGATTTATTATTCAATGCAGCCATATAGCCATCCATTCAGGTATTTATCCATTCATCCATTCCTTCAGTAAATATCATGCCCATCTAGGCCTAAGCAGTGGGCTGGATGCTGGGAGTACAAGAGCAAGCAGGAAACTCACATGGCCCTCATATAGAGCACCTTCTTGTAATTAGAACTGTAAACCAAAGTATATAGTTGAATGAAAGTTACATTAAAAATTTAAGTGTTTCCCATTTTCAAGAACTGCATGGTTCTGAATATTTGCCTTTTCTAGATAGTTAGTAGTTATCCATTTAAGCACAACCTGTTTTAGTTGGATCTCTTGCTAATGTATGACCCCTAGATGGAAAGTATTGGATATAATCTTTCTTTATGTTCTCAGGATCATGGTTTTAGATATTATACTGACCTGGAATTCAATACCTAAATAATCTAGATTATTAGAATTACTGATTACTGAATTATTATATTTGATTTTGATTTGTAGTTCATTTTTGACTACAAGACTATCTTCTTGCTAGTTAGTGTGTCCGCTTCTGTAGCAGAACTCTGCTTCCCCTGCTCCTCCCATTATTCTTTCTAATTCTTCATGGATATGGATACAAGTTCCCTAGGGTTACTACAATTATTCCAATTATTTTCAAAATAAGAGACACTGTATAAAGTAAGATGGCTTCTCCTGTAAATAAAATGCATCTTCTTTGCTAAATTTATTTTTGTTGCCTACAGGTCCTTCATTCTACTGTTGACCCTCAAACAGTGCAGGGGTTAGGGGCACCAACCCCTGCACAGTCAAAATTCCCAGTATGACTTTCGATTCTCCCAAAACTTAACTACTACTAACCTACTGTTGACCAGAAACTTTGCCAATAGCATGAGCAGTTGATTGACACGTATTTTGTATGCTATATGTATTATATACTGTGTTCTTACAATAAAGCTAGAGAAAATGCTATTAAGGAAATCATAAGGAAGAGAAAATACATTTACAGTACTCTTCTGTATTTACTGATACTGTAAATTTATGTCATCTGTTTACAAGATGAATCATCTGTCAGTACCTACATCAATATTGTCTTATATAAAATAAAACACTGTAGATGTTACATGCATTATTAACACCAGACATCAAAAAGGAAAAGATAATGTAAAAAATAAATTTATATTTATTTACAGGAGTAACAATTCATGCATTAATAATGAAGAAGGAGCAATATGATTGCTATATGGTAGCCTAGTGTAATTGATGTGGTTGCTTCATGGTAGCCTAACCTATACACTAATGAATGAATCATTATAAAATGCTTATGGCATACAGAGTTACAGTCGTATTCATAATACAGTTGTGGAAACATCGTTACATTTTTTTTAAAACCACTTACCTGTGATGATAGGCTGATACACAGTTTCTCTAATTATGAGAGAGGCATTTGTACAGTAATATAATTCCTTGAAAGCAAAGTTATAAAACAGTAAGAAAACTAACATTATTAATTTTACATTAAATATCACTCACCTTAAGCCTACATAAGAATATATCAGTATCTACATATATTTTATGCATTCATGACATACCTATATTTTTCTTAATTTGGGGGGTATTTCTAGGCTGCGTGGCTCATCTACAAGTTTTTTCAAATTGATGCAGATATCCAAACTTTTTCTGATATATTTATCTGCATATAAATGGACCTGCACATTTCAAACCTGTATTGTTCAAGGGTCAATTGTATTCTTGGCCCTATTCCTAACAGATGAAACATTATTTTAACCATACTTTTACCAGTTCAGAAAATCAAGTCAAAAGGATGGCAGCACAACAATTCAATGTAAATCAAAGAACATATTTGTTAGTATTTGTGGCAAGACACTCTGAATTTTGTGGATTACAAACGTTATGTACAACACTAATACTCTAGGCTATGCCATGAAAAATAACTGGTTTGACTCTCCTAATTCTTACGGGTAAAAATAACTAGTATTGGCATAAAACTTTGAGATTTACCAAAGGAGACCTTTTTGTCATTTAATCCTCACGTATCAATAGCATCACTAACTACATCTTATAGACAATGAAACTGGATCATTTACACTACTTGCCTGGTGCCCGTAGACATATGAGTTTTTGACAAGTTGTTTTGATCAAAATCACACAAGCCCCATGTGGTGTAATTGACAAATTTCAGAGTGATATGCAAAATGGAGTGTGGTGGGAGAGTGGGAGTGGTGATGGGATGGAAGGAGCTGAAGGGATCCCGTAGATGAATCTGGAAGTGACAATAACGAGGTTTCAGAACTATCTTCATTCCCATTTGGAGAATCTGATAATTTGATGAGGATTATTAATAGGTAACCAAAATGTCAGTATTTCTCTGCAATTGAAAATACCCTTGACTATTCACCCGTATCTCTAAATGAGTGATTCTTAACCTTTCTGGAGTCATTTACTCTCTTGGAAATTTGATCAGAGTCATGGACTCTTGGCCCATAGACATGCGCATGTGATTCCTGATGGTTTCATAAGCCTCTAAAGTCCATACACTAACCACCCCACCCATAATGGTCACGGACTTTAAGAACCCATGACTTGAATGAAGTTACAAATTAATATTTGTTTGAAAGAGAGCATTTTGAAATATAATAATCTAGATGATTTGTCTATGTATTATTTACCAAGGCCATAAACATTTGAATATTTATCAATTTAACAAGGAAATGATGTCATTTTGTGTGCACATGTGTTTAGCTGATACAGAAAATGTGTGAACTCCAAAGTTTACTTTCAGTAAGCTTTTACATTACTGCAGATGCTAAGTAAACAACAAGAACTTGCCTCCAGGACACTGTTAAAAGAGATGCGAAATCTCATCAGGCTGGCTTTCCACATCACATCCTCATGTCCACAGCAACAAATATGCAGGGTCTTCTGTGACCATGTAGCCCTGTCAACAGCTTCACTGCTACATTATGTATGACTCTCTTCTACTGAGGGCATGAGCAGTTGGTACAAAGCTGCAGGGGTGATTTTGTATTGTGTCTGGTTGGGAGCTCAGAAATGAGTTGGATCTGCCTTGTGTATTTGCTGTCTTTTTCATTCAACTTTGTAACATCTTCCCATCAAAAAAGAAAAAGGAAGTTCAACATTAGAAATGAATAAAATTTATTTTTGGTCAGAGTTCCAGGATGTTTTTAAAGACCATCTCAGGTCTGTTACACAGGTGTTTGGGGAAAGGGTCAGCTGATTTGGTGATCCAGAAATTGGATGTCATGATACGAATTGGTGACCCCTCTGCTTTTGTTTTTAGTCCTGGAGCTACGGGATATAGATCATCCTTGAGGAGGGCCAAGGTTTTTAGTGAGTGTAGTTCTGTGTTTCTCTTTTTTCTCCCCAACACCCACTAGGGGCATGACACCTTCCCATCAACAGCAGCTAATGCCTAAATTATTACGGGAACAGGGCGTCTCAGAATGTCTGCATGGAAAAGAGTTTTAAAAGTCCCACCCCCTCCCAGTGCTCTGGAGAGCCTATTCATCCCCATACCCCCAGATGGGAAAAACACTTGTAGAGATTGACTCGTGACACTAAATCTGTCAGAAAAGAATGGTGACATAAACCAAGCTTTAAGCTTAGGTGTCGTTTCCTTTGTTGGGTCAGTGGGGGGACTTCATTCTAAGGATGCCACTTAAATCCTGAAATTATGATGCCAGAGAGCTGCAGTTTCTGCTGTGGCCAACCTTTCTTTTTTTTTTTCTTTTTTTTTTTTTTTTTGCGGTACGTGGGCCCCTCACTGTCGCGGGCTCTCCCATCGCGGAGCACAGGCTCCGGACGCACAGGCTCAGCGGCCATGGCTCACGGGCCCAGCTGCTCCGCGGCATGCGGGATCCTCCCGGACCGGGGCACGAACCCGTGTCCCCTTCATCGGCAGGCGGACTCTCAACCACTGCGCCACCAGGGAAGCCCCCAACCTTTCTTTATCCCTATCACCCTAGTCTCCTTAGAAATTTTTAAAGCTAAGGCCATGTCTCACCTGTACTGAGGTGGGAAATGAGATTTAGACGATGGCTTTATCTTCAGACTGGGTTTTGTTGGGTGAACAGGATGAGTTTTAGTTCATTTGGAAGGAGGGTAGCATAATGCTGAGAGCAAGTCATTCTACTTAAGAAATGCTGTTGATGGATTAGGGTGACTGAGGAATCAAATTGTGAAAAATGGTTATTATTTACTTCTACTTGATTTCAGATAGAATTTCCTAAGGCTTATGAAAAATTAAATATTTGCTAAATAGGATAGAAAAGGACATGAGAGAGAGAAGAGAAGGAGGAAAGATGGGTTGGGTCACGGAAAGAGCTTCATCTCCCCTGAGGAATTGGGTGACCCCTAACTTAAGTGTTTGATGGTGATTTCCTGGTGTAAATAATAGTGTGTTGTAGACTCACCATCTTTATTGATCAAACAGTATCTCTCTCAATAGTGTTATCAGTTACTAAGTGATTTATGAGTGAGTTAAATGTATTAGAGGTATTAATTATGTTGCAGTTCCCGTCAATGCACTTGACTGTTTTGGAGATTAAAGTCAGATGAGGAAGTACTCCATCTCTTCTAGTTATTACAGATTGTCATGCTTTCTCAAAATGAACAGGAATTTAAGAAACACCTCGTGACACACTTTTTAAGATTCCTTTGAAAATAATTTGAATTATGTCAGTCAGTGATTTTAAACTTGCTTCCTCCTTCCCTTCCCTTTAACTTATTTTAATAAACACCCCTTTCGGAAATAGTTTTAATAATATAATTTTTTTTGTCACATCATTGTTAGTACACTGGAAAGAGAAATGAAGTTCTTCTTTTCCTCTGACCAAGTGTATGTGTATCCACTTTTTTATGTCTAGAATATGTGCTAAAATATGAGAATTTATACCAAATTCACAGGTGAAATATTCTCCTGAAAGTCCATCAAAGGTAGCATGTGCTAATACTGTATGGGGAAATATAGATTTCCTTTTGATTTAAAAAGGTTGAACTCAATTCTTTTTTTTAAGGTAATGCCTGCTCTGTTTAAGACAGTCCGCTAGACAAGGTGAGAATTCGAAAGTGTAAGCAGTATAAAGGTTGCTTATTATAAGCTTACTGTCCGATAAGAGGCTTATAAAATATGTCATACAAAGTATAACAACTATAATTTAAGGTATACTGTAGTAAATAGAAGGTAAGCTCCCTGGATGCAGGAATTTGTGTCTGTTTTATTCATCACTTTATCTCCAGTGTCTAGAAGGATGCCCAGCACATGACAGGCATGCAATAAATGTATGTTGAATAAGTGAATAGGATACACAAGTGACAGCTAAGAGCTTTCTAGATCAAGTGTCATTCCAGTGATCGGGAAGGGCTTCATGGAAAAGATGGCATTTTGGTGGCAACAAAATGGAGATGTGTGGCAGTGTTTCACAAAAAGGTGAAGGTATGAATCGGGAAAGCAGGGGGAAGGAAGGTCATTGAGTTTCTATTTATGCCCTTCCTTGCAATAATTTTTTTTCGGGAAATAATTAACAGTGTCAGCAGGCCAGTCTCTAGTACCCTGCGGTAGCATGTTCCTTCCAAAGACATTAACTGCTGATTTACACTGGCTCTGAAAATGTTTTAACTCTCTAGGCATGAATCTGACTTTCTTCTGTGTTCCATTTCAACTCTGCCTTTTCTTTTCTAACATCATTTTCAAAGGAAGACAGAAGACCCTGAGTAAGAGGAGGCAAAATCCTTTTTCTTTCAGTTACTTCTTGGTTCTTTGAAAAAGAGTTGGGGGGCCCATTGCTGCCTGACTCCCCCTCCGGGATGCCTCCCCGGCCCATGCTCCCAGGTGCGGGTGTGACTCTAGCCACTGCCGCTTCCCTGCCGTGGGACCCTCTCTCATTTCCCCGGCCCCTTGGCCTGTGGTCTGAACTCCCTCCCAGTACAGCAAGGATGCAGTGACTAGGCTGTGGAGCTCTGCAGAGAGTAGGGAAGCCAAGGCAGCAAGGAGGAGCTCTCCATCACCTTTGTCTCCCCTTCCTCCCCGCCGCGCCAGTGTGCTGGCCCCTTTGCGCTACCAGACATTTCTTTTATGTAGTGTTGATTTATTTACCTTTTATCCTCATTCAACACATTTATTGAGCGTTGATACTAGGTGCTCAGAATACAAAGACAGTAATCTCCTCTTTGAAAGAGGAGAATTATCAGTGTGGTATCTAGATACAAAATAACTAGTCATCACAGTGACTCCGTCATTTGACTTGTCTACACCCCTTCTAGTCTGAGCAGGTTCACTAACACAGTTGATCTTAATTAACCAAGCACGTTTATTGGAAAGATTGAGCCATGTATATGTAAGTGCAGCCTATGTAATTTTTTAAAAAAATAAATGCCACTGTGAAATGGATATTTATAAAAAAAACACTGATTTTTTTTTACTGATTAAGAGCATGGACTGTGAAGACAAACTATGCAATTCAAATTTTAGTTTCTCCATTGGCTAGCTGTGTGGTATCAGGCAAGTCACTGAACCTCTCTGAGCCTCAGTTTTCTAATGTGAATTGGGAACAATAATGTTACCTACCTTTTGGGATTGTTGGGGTGATTGTTTGAAGATTAAATGAGTATATGCAAAGTACTTAGAGCAGTGGCTGGTGCATACCAAGTGCTATACAAATGTTAGTCACTGTTGAAAGTGTGTCTACTTTTTAAGGTCTTAACCATGGAACAGCCTGGAGTTAAATTCCTCATTTGAACAAGAGAAAATGTTTCTTTTCTTTAGAAACTGTCCTGTGTTTCAGTGCCCTATCTCTTACACACAATTTCACACTTCATCAGTGAAAGATCTAGAGATTCCAATATATGTTATCATGTGCAATTTGCATTCAGCATCAATGCTTGTTTCTGAAGACCTGCTAACACTGTGTCCCATTAATACTGGGTCTCACGCTCTGCCTGGTACTTTTAATGAACACCCAAGCTGGCTCTGCATCAATGAAAATTGTCTTGCTACCTTTCAGAATAATGTGCTTGTAGACAATTATTAGATTTTTCCTACTTCTGAGAAATAACTTGAGTTCAAATAATAGTAGAATAATGATGCTGCCTTAGATTTGACAAATAGAAAAGCAGGCAGTTTAAGAATAGCTGTAACTTGCATGTGATCGATATTCCATATGAATCTAAGTACACTAAAGATACCCATCTCTTTCATTTTACAAGATAATAGTTTGTCCAGAAGATATTGTTAAGTGGGTTTCTTGCCTTGGAAAAATAAGCCTTTGTATAATTCAGAATGACATCTTTTTGTAAAGTCAGGAACCTTTCTTTCTGCTCAATGAGTGTTTTCTTTGGCATTGTTTCTGTAGGGTCTATTCTCCTGGAGGTTCCTGCTATGTCTGTCTACCTTCTAGGGGGCTTGTCTAAAGCTGCCTGAGCCCTGGGTGGAGGACTTGTGCCGGGGTCTGAGTTGGGTCTCTTGGGGGAGAGAATATGAGTACAGCATCAAAGGTCAGAACCAGAGAGACCTCCACCTATGGTAGGACTGGTAAAGAAGGAATCGTATCAAACATAAGGCCAGTTGAAAGTAAACTGATTGCGGAGTAAAAAGAAAGGACAGTGTAAAAGTAAGAGGATCTAAGAAAATCTCTGTAACCAGGACCGGGTTGTTTAAGCCTCCTGTTTTTTGCTCACTGATCCATGGTCTTTGGGATGACAGGCACAAGGTTGGGATATACCTAACCCTCCTTCCTGCCGACCCACATAATCATTTCTGTTAAAAGCAAGAGGTATTAGATTATCCTGGGCTTTTGAGAATACTGGAAAATAAGTAACAGCAATAGAGTTACAGTTACGCAAATATATTTAGAAAATAGAATTTGAAGTTCTATTGATTATCATCATTATGAAATGTCTATTGAGATGAAGTGAATGCTGTCATTTTAGTGAAATTCCTACTTTATTTTTTCTGTTCAAAATGTTATTAAAAGTGTAAACATAATACATCTTCAAAACAGTTATATTACTCTGAGAGATTTACAAAGTATTGAACTTTCTTTTATTTTTTCAAATTTGAGGGGGAGAAAGAAGACAAATAAGTATTCTTGTAACTAATCTTCTTCGTACTAAATCCTTATCTGAGTTTAGCCTAGATGAAACACAAGGCTTTTAGTGCAAATTGAAGATGTAGTTTTAATTTTAGATGCTGAGATAAGATGTCAAAACATGTTATGCAAGCTGACAGATCCATACAGTTGTGTTTTGAAATGCACACTCAATCTCAGGCAAGGGGATTTCATATTTTTATCCTTGAAATTCTCTGGCATCATGGCATTGTTTTTAGCACAGCATTATTAATGCTGCATTCTAGTTTGTTGCCTTAGGATTCCTAGGGAGTTGAATGCAGTGACTCAAAGAAAATAATTACTGAGATATCTGAAAGAACTACTTTATAATATTTCTTAGTGTTTGAAGGGGTTGCTGAATGGTTTGAAATTGCTTAATAGCCTTTGTTTGGCAGGTAAAAGAGGCTGTATAGAGGGAGACAAGTGTGTCAATCACTAGACATCAGAAGCCTGTTTTTAATTGTACATTTCAACAGTTTTTAATATATTCAGAGTTGTGCAACCATCACCAATATTTAATTCCAGTGCATTTTCATGACCCTCAGAAGAAACCCTATACCCATTAGCAGTCATTCTCCACTTACCTCAGTCTCCCCAACCCTAGGCAACAATTAATCTATTTTCTGTTTCTATAGATTTGCCTATTCTGGACATTCCATGTAGATAGAATCATACAATATGTGGTCTTTTTTTTTAATTGTGGTAAAAAAGCACAGAATATAACATTGACAGTTTCAAAAAATCTTAGCCATTTTTAAGTGTACAGTTCAGTAGTGTTAGGTATGTTCACACTGTTGTGAGACAGTTCTCCAGAACATTCTCGTTTTGCAAATCTGAAACTATGCCCATTAAATAACAACTCCCTTTTGCCCTCCTCCCCTAGATCCCTGGTAACCCCTGTTCTACTTTCTGTTTCTATGTATTTGACTACTTGAGAGATGCAGAGTCATACAGTATTTGCCTTTCTGCGACTGGCTTATTTCACTTAGCGTAATGTCTTCAAGGTTCATCTATGTATTAGCATGTGACAGGGCTTCCTTCCATTTGAAGGCTGATAATATTCCACTGTATGTATATACCACATTTTGTTCATTCATTCACCTGCCAGTGAACATTTAGGTTGCCTCCACTTCTTGGCTATTGTGACTAGTGCTATGAACAGATGTACAAATATCTCTTTGAGACCCTGCCTTCAGTTATTTTGGATGTATACCTAGAAGTGGCATTGCTAGATCATATAGTAGTTCTACTTTTAATTTTTTGAGGAACCGCTATACTGTTATTCCATAGCAATTGCATTATGTTACAATGCCACCTGTAGTGCACAGGGATTCCAATTTCTCTACATCCCCATGACCACCTGTCATTTTCTGTTTGCTTGTTTTTATTGTAGCCATCCTAATGGTGTGAAATGGTATTTCATTGTTCTTTTGATTTGCACTCCTTTAATGATTAGTGATGTTGAGCTTTTTGTATACTTTTTATATATTTGTTGGCCATTTTGTATAATCTTTGTAGAAATATCTATTCAAGTTCTTTGCCCATTTTAAATTGAATTATTTGATTTTTTGTTGTTGAGTTGTTGGAATTTTTTTTAAATTCTAGATATCAACCACTTGTCAGATATATGACTTGAAAACATTTTCTCCCATTCCCTAGGTTGCCTTTTCACTCTGTTGATTGTGCCCTTTGATGCACAAGTTTCTAAGTTTGATGTAGTCCCATTTGTTAATTTTTGCTTTGTTTCCTGTGCTATTAGTGCTCTATTCAAGAAGTCATTCCAAAAGCCTTTTACAAATTCATATATATATAGCCAACTTTTGATTATAAGGACTGAGGTCAGTCATTCAAACAAAGCTTAATCCAGGAGTCATTTATATTTACATTTAAAATGTAATTTATATTTATATCTGATTATGAATGTCCTACAGTTCTGAAAGGTAATTGCAGCTTTATTGTAAATATATGACTATATAATCAAGAAAAGCTGGAAATATGTCTGGTTTTCATGGCTTGACCCCCTGAGGGAACGTTTTACATGTCCTTCTTTCAAAGAATTTTCTTGGTAGGACGCCGACTGTACAAAGAAGTAAACTTGATTTGTTTTATTAAAAAGAAAGGAAAAAATGTAAGCTGACTAGTTTGTTTAATCTGTTGAGATAGGCTGCCAACTAAACTCGAATAAAAGATATGCATAATTAAGGTTTAACTCTATAATAATGCTCAAGTTACAGGACTTAGGCTACTTTGCTATAAAATGAATTCTGTTTCCCACTTGTCAGCAGGGGTGTATACGTGAGTGTGTATGTGCGAGGGGTTAGTTTGGAATGAGGCATATCCTAACCTCAAAGCTTGCTCTTTCTCCTTCTCTCTCTCTTTTTATGTGTGAATGACTTACTGTCACCCACTTAGTAAAACAAGGTCCTGGACACCATTCCTCAGTCTTCATCTCCCTCACACATCACATCCAGTCAGTCACCAGATTATTTCAGTTTTACCTTCAGAAATCTAAGGCCGCTTTTCTATCCCAGCTGCTGCTTTCCTTGTGCAGGGGATCGTGTTGTGCCTTAAAGTACCGTGGCAGCCTTTCTGTCATTTATCTGCCTGCCTTGACGTGCCTTCTTTAATCAGAAGGCAACTTTCTAATACATAATTTGCTCACGTCTATCTCTTTCTTAAAGCTCTTACACGATTCTCACTCTTAGAACAAATACTAAACTTCTTAGCCTGGCTCACAAGCCTTCTGCAGTCTGGCACATGCTTACCCCAACGATCTCATCTGCTGTCGTTTACTTACCCCTTTTATAGCTTTTATCTCAGGGTCTTCTAACTGCCTCTCTATTTGTCTGTATCTTTCAGTGGACTGTGTGCTCCCTGAGGTCTAGAACCTTGTGGTCTATCTAGCCCACTGCTGTAGCCCTCTTGCCTACCGAGCACAACGTGCAATGCATTAGGCATGCAATGAAAGTGTGTTGAATGAATGAAAGCAGCAGTGCGTGTAAGCTACATGGAACCCCCGTCCTCTTCCTAATTGCAGATTTTCTTTCAGTAACTTAGTGTGTTCACTAGTTTCTTTCTTCCGAGGAGGCTTAAACAAGTTCTCAAGAAATAAGATACGGTGAATCCTTTCAGCTTCCATTTCCTCATCTGTAAGATAAAGGCTAAATCCTTGGCAGATAAATCTGTAATCTAAAGGGGTTGGGCCAGGTCATCCGTGAAATTCAATGCTGTGATCCTATATATACATAGCCACCTAACTTTACCAAAACTCCAGAGTAGCTACCACATATGTTTATATATATGTATATATAATATTTATAAAATTAAGTTTATTAAATATTTTATATATGTGTTAGTTCTATACCTATTAACCTGTAAAGCTTAATCTCTATTAATGTTTGTTTAAACTTTTTCAGTGTGAAATATGTGTCTTTTTCAACTTATGTTTGATTTGCCTCAATGTTAGTATCTTGTAAAGATTACTATATGTGAATACCTTCATTGTAAACTGAGAAACTATAAAATAGAGGAAATGAATATATTCCTGCCTATATGAAATATGTATTTGTTTTTATTTTACCAGCTGCATAATATGAGGTACTATTACCACTGTAGTGAGGTATTTCTGAGGGTAATTGCCCTATTGTATGAGACACTGAAGTTCCCTAGAGGAAGAACATGATATAAATTCAAAATAATAATGGAAATAATTGCATTGTTTACTTTGAAAAACTCCTGCTTATACAGCTCATCAGAATTGCTGTGTATTAGAATTAGCTAGATCGAATATTAACTGAAATAACCATAGACATTTCTTTTATTTGTGTACCTTGGATCTACATCACATTTCATCTTCTTTTTTAATAGAGTCTTCTTTCCTTGCATATCTTTTCCCACTCTAGCTCACTCAATACCTGAGTTATAGCAGGAGGCTATAAGAATCGACATACTTGCTCTCTTGCCATCCTACGCAAGAGCAGAAATGACTAGAAAAGCAAGTTCCAGTTATATGCTTCCCAGGCTGCAAAGTCCCAGAGGGACATGTGGCATGAAAGGGAGTACTGACCATGAGATTTTCCTCTGACTCTCCTACCAAAGACATAGCAATTCCAAGCTTTTGTCGTACCCTTCCCCATGCGAGGCATAGTTTCTTCCTGGTGAGAATTGATCCATAACCAACCAAAATCACACAAGCAATGGACAGTTTCTTCTTTTGTTCATTTGCTTATTCATGCATTCATTTTTTATGGAGAATTTAATCACTTGACACTCTTTCTTAGTTGTTTGAGTCTTCAACACAACACGGTGCCAAAATTCATTCCTTGTCTAGCGGCAAAGTTGCAGACTCTCAGATCATGCCAAGGAAACGTCTTGGCTTGGAGTAGAATTACTGAGCCATTGGAAATGATCCTGGCCCACAAAAAAAGAATAAAGGATCCCACAGATTCTCCCTTTATTACTTCCCTCTCCCAGGTTTCCTTTCAGAGGGATGACAACACAAGCAAACTGTTTTTCAAATGTGCTGCATCCCTGAAGGAAGATGTTTCTTGAACATGTGTTTTTATGTATATTTTATTCTTTAATGATAGCACATATACCTATCCATTTTGGGTGCACATGGCTTCAGGAAAAGGGCAAGAGCAGCCTTTCTCCAGGTATACAGTTTGGCCAACACTTTTTAAGTGTTAAGACTGAATTAGGTATTAATGAATACTGCTCTCAGCAAATGGAAGTCCATTTAAAATTTAGTTTCAGTAACACAACATGATTAACCCAGCACACTGCAGACTCACTTTACACTGGCGACTGGACCCGTGAATTTGAAAATCCTCTTTGGTGGATACTTTTCCTTCTCTCCTCAGTCACTGCCCATCCTCCCATCTCTACCTCTCATCAGTGCCATTCACTTCCCTTCCTAATTGTCACCCTCATCTACTGATCTCTGGGGCACTCTCTTGCCTTCCATGGTGATGGGCACCTGACACATCTCATCCTACGGACACTTTCAACACCTGGGCCTGCAACTTGGCTTTAACTCTGACAGCCTCATTAAGAAGACAACTTTGAAGCCATTCCTCCCATTTGTCTTCAGTTGAAATTGTGCTGCATTTATAGTCCTGAGCCCTGAGTGTTCTTTCTCTGTCTGAAATATAGCCTATTCTTGCAACTTTCTCCTTTTATACTCACTGAGCCTACCCTATGCCCTAGAATGAGCTTCATGTGATTTCTCTCAGTGTACCTGTGGTTGAACACCCAGCGGGCTCTGTGACCTTAAGAAATCCACCAGATGCCCACAAAACCACAGTCTCCTTCTGTGTCAAATAGTTGTCTGGCCAAAGCCTGTATGCGCCCTTCCAACTCCAGAATTTTATAAACTTTATCAGTAGTAAGAGTCTTTTTGAGGTAAGCATGCTTATGAGTCAAGTTATAAATTATTTATAGCACTACTATAAAGTATCCGTTTTTGACCCCTTATACCGGTGAGCACGTGCTGCTTGACTGTTTATTTTTTTTCTAGTCTGAAGACATCTAAGTGAATATACTGCCATGTAAATGGAGGAACTCACTAAAACGTTTAAAGATGACTATTGCTGCCAGAAGGAAAAAGAACCAGTATAACAGGGAGAAAGTTAAGCTCTGTCTCCATACAAATAATCGTTAAACTAAAATATCTGCTACGTTACTGAAGACATAAGACTCTATGATTTCTCTAAAACCTCTTATTTGGTGTTAATGAAAACATTTGTAGTTTGAATAGCAGGTCTTTGAAATTGTGTGTCAGAAATAACTAAGAAAATATGGGACAGATATAACTAAGAAAAATAAGCAGAATGATATGCTAAGTATTCTAGAGAATCTTGTCTGCTCTAAGGCTCTCTTTACTCTTTACTTTGCCTGTGAAATCTGTGGGAAATGCTTGGAATATTTATCTAAAGAACCTGAAGATATGCTGATATAGTTAAAACCATAACTGTTCAATTAGGATTCCATTGTAAATCAGCCCATGGCTAGGTTGTTTTAGTAGCAGGGACACTGACACAGGGAGTTCATTTCTTAATTTCCTGAGTAAATGAGGACATACATTTAAAAATAAAAATGTTACCTTGAACAGTGTTACAGAACACAAATAAGGTTCAGAGCTTTTGTTTAATTTCTCTTCAGCACTTTTGCAGTACTTTCAAAACCACAGCATTTGTTTTATAACTTCTACTCAGGATGTTCCAAGAACCCTAAGTCCTTTTTCCAGAATGGAATACGAACATGAACGCGAGTGGTTTTGTGAGCCTTTGGACTGCACTTACAGTGTTGCCAAAAGTCAACTTTCTCTTTTTATTCGCTTTGGAGACAGCCTGAGGACAAAAACAAAATTAAAGATGGTTAAAGCCAAATATAACATGTGCCTTTTCAGTTTGTCAAAATGTTAATGTTTCACGTACTAACAACTTAAACTGGAACTGTTTCATCAGCAAGGTACTTTTATTTACCTGTGCTTCATGCCAGAGTTTATCGTTGCTGGCATTTTTTTAGTGCCTTCTACGTGTGAGGTCCTCTGTTAGGTGCCCTGAGCAATACATCGTCTCTGCCCTCGTAGCATGTACAGTCCTAGAAGAATTGTTAAGATCAAAACTAAAATAAAAAAATAGACTGAGAAATATATATCTGCTCTGCATAATCTGCAATTAATTTGACTTGCTAATACAGTGTTAATGAAATCATTGCAATTACAGTTTTTTACTAAATTAAGGACACCCATTTTGGCTAAACTAAAGAAATGGTTTGTAACAGTAAAGTTACTTACAGGCACAATTTTCTTATCTGGAACAGTCTGATAAGGCCAGATATTCAAGTTTTGTTTTGTTTTCAGAGAGAAGTTACCCTGGCAGATCGTTATGGCAGGCACATAGTAGATAAACAATAAATACTTACTGATTTTATTAAAAGAACAACCAGAAAAAAGTATTAAATAATACTGAAGTAAATACTGGAACCTGTGTTATAGATCACACATGCCAAAGAAATTTCTGTATGAGAACAGTCACTATAAGCTGAGACTAGTCAGTGGGGGAGGGGTGTTCATAAATAACTGACCACCTTGGCGACCCAAAGTGGCACAAGATCAGCACATATTCCTGCTTTTGCTTAGACTATCCTATTCCATTTCTGAGAATCTCCAACTTACTCTTTGTAACTCTACAGGCCATTATTGGATCTTTTCATTGTAACTTTGCTGGACCTTCCTGTATGATTTCCTATTCACTACTACTTCAACAAATAGTTTTGAGTTCTAACTTTGTGCCAGGCATCATTCTAGCCCTTGAGGATACAGCAGTAAACCCACCTGATCCAAGTCCCTGTGAACGTGCAACCGACACTGTTTTGTGTGTATGTGGAGATGGGGGAGGAAACAAAAATAAACAGTAACAGCAGTGTTGCGTGTGGGGGGGGGCGCATGTGCGTGTGTGTGTGTCTCCATATATATGAGTGTTATGGAGAAAAATAAGGTACAAGAGGGATAAGAAGTGCCTAGAAGCCTGGAAGGGGGCGTCTTTTACATGATTGTCATGGAAGACTTTTTCTAATATGGTGACATGTGACATGTGACCAGAGACTTGCAGGAAAGGAGAGAGGGAACTGTGTGGACATCTGGGGGAAGAGTGGTCTAGACAGAGGAATCATCAATTGCCAAGCCCCTGAGACAGTAGCGGCAAGATTAGACCAGGTGAAGGTGGAAGATGACTTCAGACAAGTATCAGGTGAGTCATGATGTGTAGGGCCTTAAAAGCCATTGGTGGATGTGAGCAGAAGAATATACAGATCTGGCCTGGTGAAAGATTCACACTGGCGTTGTGTTGAGAATTGAGAATAGAGAAGGGCAAGAGAAAAAAAATAGAAAAAAGAATCAGGAGACTGTTGTAGTAGTCCAGAAGAAAGATGATCATGGCTGGGGCCGATGGTAGGAGAGATGGTGAGAAGTAGTTGGATTCTGGATAAATTTTGAAGAGAGAGTGAACAGGATTTGCTGATTTGGTGATAGAGAAAGAGAATAGCCAATAATGCCTTAAGGTTTTTAGTCTGGAGGGTTGGAGTTGTTATTAACTGCAGTTTGGAAGACTGGGAAGACTGAGGAACAGGGTGGAAAGTGAGGAGTCAGGCTTTGGTTAGGGGCATGCTACATTTTCCATGCGTAGGATACATCCAAGTGGAGATAATAGATAGGCAGTTGGATATATGAATTTGAAATTCAGAGAAGTTGGGAATGAATATATTACATACATGCATGCATACATGTGTATGTATGCACTGACAAATGTGTGTATGTATATATGTATACACATACATTATACATATGACTTGCATTTAGACACATGAGACAGGACAAAGTTAACTGGGAAGTGAGTGTAGATGAAGAGAGGTGTGAGGTCTGAGTCCTGAGGAATTCTAACATTTAGAGGTCAGGGAGAGGAGGACACATCATCAAGGGAGACTGAAAAAGGTACAGCTGATGAGGCAGAAGGAGAATTAAGAAACGATTGTAATTCAGAAGCCAGATGAAGTACATGTTCCAAGGAGTGATCAGCTGTGTCAAACGGAGCTGACTCTAAGAGCTGTTTTGATGGAGTGGTAGGAACCAAAGTCTAAGTGACTTAAGTGCAAGAGAAAAGCACAAGAAACTGGGGAAGTCAGAAATATGGCAGAGGTATGGGGTCAAGAGAGCCTATTTTTGTGGTGATAGGAATAATCTAGCAGAGAGAGAGAAGTTGATGGAGCAGGAGTGATAGAGGTGATAGAGTGATTTCCTTGACTCAGTGATAGTAGGTGGATCTCAGGGAGCTTACTTCATTACGATGGGGTTTCAGAAATAAAGAGGAAAGTAGACTCAAAATGTGAGAGCCTGATGGCAGTGCTTTTACATAAGGAAGCAGCTGAACAATCAGATGTTGAGATTCTCAAAGGAACTGGTGGCACAGTCACCTGATGACAGTGATAACTTTGGAATGTGAGCACACTGGATAAAACTATTGCTCTTGAAAGAAACAGAAAAACAGGCAAATATGCTTCCCCAAGTATGGCATCTGTTAAAGATTTGTGCTTAATAAATGTCTTGTGAATGAATAAATATTAAAGTAAATAGCTACTGTGGGAAAATGTGCTTTTGCTTTAGGGAATTAAACTGGTTGGTGGTTTTGTTTTTGTTTTTTTTTAAATCACTTTTAGTGTTAAAAGTCTATGAGCATATAAAAAAAAGCCCTTTACACAATGCAAAGACAAAATATATCATACAGATGTCATCATTTTTCCTTTGTTATATCTTTATTGATCTTTGCAAATCAATCGTTGTATTTTTTTTTTCTCATTGAGTCAAGAGTTGTCCTTAGAATCTTTTTCATGTCAGTCACTACTTTTTGATTGGTGTTGGCATTCAAGGTCAGATCTGTATATCATCACTAGTATATATTTATAAGATGACAGTAACAATTAAGTCTTTCCTAAACCACATGTGAGTTATAGGCAAAATTCACCCTAAAACATGTGCATGCCTCCCAGGCCCAGATGAGCTCCATGAGAGTCGGTATTAGGGAAAGGGTATGTGGAAGGACAAGAGCAACTCATTTTTCATTGGTTACACTTGACCAAGGGGTCTATGACTTTAACAAATTGGAAAAACCACTACCCGAGGTGAAATTAGTTTCCATTATCTGCCTCATATTATGTCATTCACTGAGCAGTGATCCATCTGCTAGTTCAGTTCATGTACATCCTGAAGCTAGAAAGAATTATCCTGGAGGGCAGTCTTTAGCATTTAGTGACTAGAAAGGAAGACCTTGTTTTCAAAGATTGCAGTTGCACTCTAGTGAGCCGTTGTCTTAATATCAAATCTGAATAAAGGAATAAAGGAGTCCTTTAGTAACTCTTTAATTGCAGGAGACTAGATTTTCTAGAACAGAAACTAATCAGACCATTCATACTTTTGACTCTCTTTACAGGGACATTAGTAAGTGATGAACTATGTAGACTAAGTATCTGCTTAATTGAGGCAACTGCAGTTTCAGGACTCGATTGCACGTGATTAGTTGTTTTGTACATTGGTGATGTATATGCTGGATTTAAATAGTGTCCCCAAACTTTATCACAGCAAGGTATGCAAATGTTTGCATATGTTTGTTCTCTCTGGGTGATTTGGGTCTTACTTAGCTTGACATATAGGTCCAAACATTAATTTCCAAGATCTACTTTATGAAACAGTAGAAGTATTATTGCTAATAAGAGACACTGTATCTGGTTTTCTTCTCTTTCAGCCTGTGGGAGAGATAGCATAATGATGAAACAATTTTGACTGGATATACGCCAGTCATTCTGGGAGGACCAATAGCAGACCTGTAGTAAGGCAGGCGGGATTCTAAATGTAACTACCGACTGGGAAAGCAACAGAATGAAGGGCTGAAGTGACAGCCACATAAATAGGAATATGGGCACAAGTTCTTGGATTATTAAATTCACATATTCCAACCCTTCTCATGATAAAAGTAACTTCCCATAGGATGGGCTCCCAAGCTGTTCATGACTTAGTAGCTGTTCCGTATATTGGATCTTATTGCAACTTGGGACAGTTTGAATTAGTTTGAGCTACACTTATTTAATAACTTTGATGTAATACGTAAGAATATTTTTGTTTTCCGTGTACATCTACCCTGAGGTTTCAAAATCCAACTTTTATTTGTATTCCTAAATGCCTAGTTTTATTAATGGACTTATTTCTAGAAGTTAAGGAAATAAACTGCTCATATAGCGTATGCTGAAGGAATAACCATGCCCAGACCCAGCAGGTGCTGAGTACATAACCAGAAACACATGTTTCGTGCAGAGCTTTGCATCCCTTGAAAGGGATAGCTGGCTGAGGACTCTCTGTATTTTATTCAGCTCTGATCAGGTTTTAGGGGCCATGGGATTGTTTTTATTCTGGGGATAATGACTTGTTTCTCAGAAGATCATAGAACACCCCTTTTGCAAGGAGGTAGGAGTGGAAACTTGAGACCGTAATGTAATAACAATCATTAATTAACACCAGATCTTCACTCAGTGACAAGCACTGACCTCAGTGTTTTGTGAGAATTAAACCTCACGGCAGCCCTATGAAAAACTTGCATAAGGTCCTTAAGGTAATATGCAGTAAAATCAAGCTTCCAAACCTAGGCAGTCTGCTTCCAGACTCATAGCCTCCACTGAGCTGTGTTGGGGTACACTGTTCTCACTGTTTCCTGCCCTTTCATTCAGAGAATCCATGATGTTTGTCAATGATTTATTGCTTTCTTTCTAAAATTTATCCATACATATTAGTTGAGAATATATGAAGTGGTATATATCAACTTATAATATTAAGTATGTTTTTTTCAGAAAATCTGCTTTATGTGAATCACCCAGATATCTTTTTCTTATTTTACTAAATTTAATGTTTATTTTGATATTTTGTACTTTAATCTATGTGGGATTTAAAAAAATTAAGAACACTAACTTTTTTCTGTAACAATTTTTTTATTTGCATAGTACTTTATGGTTTACAAAAGCAAAAGAATTTGTTATACCTCTGGCTTTATCTAAGGGGTATTTCAATTAAGTAAGTGGGTGAATATGTAATTAAGTAATGGATAAGTAGTTTTCTAGTTTATATATTGTTTTATGAAGAATATATTATTTGCCTTTGTACATACAGGTATCTAAGATGGGAGAGGAAAGGATATGGATTAGTGTTATCTCCACTTACAGTTATGAAAAGTTATCAGTAATAAATTTTTAGCGCCAGACTAAACCCAGTATGTTCTGATTCAGTATATAATAAAATGCTAACATAAACTAATTACAATAGTAACAATAATGATACAGTAGTAGAAAAGTCCTCCCAAAGGGCATTTATGGTATGAGGGTTCCAGACAGAACGTCTTTGTCACCAAGAGAGTATTCTGGATTCTCAGAGGAGAACATATATGGAAGCATTACCTGCATAGTGTCATTACCACAGTCCTGGAGTGTGCAGCTTGGGAAACTTGGTTTTACCCCCATTTCCCGAGCTACTGTATTCAATCTCCTGGGCCCTGACTCACCCTCGGCAAACTCACAAGAGTCCATGAAAACAAAACAAAATAATCAGAGTGCAGTTGTGTTGTTTCCAAAAAGACTCTTCCTTTCTAGTGACCTGAATTGCTCGAGACTGCTGTCCAGGGTAACTTCCAGAGTCAGGATTCATGGAAACTGGAAAACTGTCTGGAATACCATGTGCTGAACCTGCAGTCAGAATAGCAGAAACAATTTGAACTAAGCCAGGAGTTTTCCCATTTTTTAAAGGACATGGATCCCTTGGTCAAATGTTTGACAGACGGACACAGAACTGTGCTTGTATCTTCATACCCTGCACCTCACCCCTGCTTGTTGCAGCTTCTGAAGAGGCTACAAGAACTCAAGGCCTAAGATTTGAAACCACTTATTTGTACTCTAGAGAATTATAAAGAAGTATCTCTACCTTAAAACAGATCTGTATCTTTCATGAAAGTGGCAGGTGGCCCAACTCCCCCAAAATTCATCATCTCTTTCCCTGAGGACTTTGCTGGATAAAACTTTGGCCAATTTGGTTGCTCCCTGACTTTTTTCTTGCTCTTTTTTCTGACCAGCCTCATTGGTAGTTAAGCATTCCTTCTCTTGAGATGTTTATGCCTTCTATTGGATAATAGTAAGCCCTGATCCTCCCTCTTTGGGCCTGAAAAGAATTCTGTCACTTTAGGGTAACTTTTACCTATATCTTACATATCCTCTATGCTGATTACCTTAAAATTATTTTCAGAATTCTGCTGGTGCTTCACAGGGTCTCTTCATTCATCTTCATTCTTCTCTGCCTGTACTTCACTCTCATAGTGTTAGGAAGTTCACTTAATGTTTTATGTACCAGTGGGTACTGAAGTTCAATTTTAGTTTGCTCAGTTCAATTGTAATTCCTTAGATTATACTGGCATGCTGGAGGAACTTCGTTGTGGTCAGTTTTGTAACCCTTAGCTGTTGGAAATTCTCTACCTCTAATTGCTTACTTCTTTCTCACAAACATTGAAATGTCGAAATGGATTGTATGTCTGTTTCTCTTTTTTTTCTGATGTGGACCATTTTTTAAAAGTCTTTGTTGAATTTGTTACAATATTGCTTCTGTTTTACCTTTTGGTTTTTTGGCCACGTGGCATGTGGGATCTTAACTCCCCGACCAGGGATTGAACCCGCACTCCCTGCATTGGAAGGTGAAGTCTTCACCACTGGACCACCAGGGAAGTCCCTGTCTGTTTTTCTTGATCACTGATTTTGGGACTGGTGTTGGACTGAAATCTCATGGTGAGGAAAGAGTCTAATCCTATTACAAATTGGGAATTATAGTTTGACTTTAGTTTACCACTAATGCTCACTGTTCACTGTTCATATTTGAACCTGGCCTGACACTTAAATATCATTTTCATTATGTTTTAGCAATGAAGGAGTTTGTCAGAGTATTGAGAAATTCTAATAAATGTTTCTTTAATTGAGCTATGTGAGATATAATTAACGACTTTCCAAATTTCATAATAATTTTTATTCAAATACTTAGTTATAATGAAACAAGCTCTCCTTTTTGACATAAAAGCAGCTGATTTTAACCTGCCCTCTCAAGTTTTAGTTAATATCTTTGGAACTAATCTGTCAAAACTTTTATAAAGGACACTATATTTATTTAATAGTTTTATATCTTTATCACACTTTCATACATGATTGAATACAATCATATAAGATATGAAAAATATGTAAGTTGAAGTTATGCTTCAATGGATTTTAATTACATTGGGACCCTAATAGAAGACTGGCTTAAAAAGATGTTTGAAATAATTAACATTACATTATTTTATTTTATAGGAGCAAAGTAATCCTTTGTACAAGAACAACTCATAGGTGTTTTGGCACCAGTGTTAGAAATTAAAAAATCATGTCTTTGCAAATCCTCTGTGACACTGGAATCCTTATGCTGTGATTCTACATGCATAAGGTTACTTGTGTTCCATTGATAATGCTCTGTTCATGCCTTACCACCGTCTTGTGACATGTTGATGAATTGGCCAATGAATATCACTGTCTACGTAGAATGTCTATAAGTAGTTCTTGTTCAGTGCTCTTGCTACTAACTTTGGCTTTTCTAGCTCTTTTATTATCTTTTTTTTTGTATATTTGCCAAACAAACAAAAATGTTTCAAAATATTGGTGAGAAGTTCCATATTTTCAGCCTACCACAGGGGAATCACCCATCTGTTTTCTAATGAGCATTTGTTAATAACAGATACATTGTAAATGGTATATAATAAAAGGTATTTACAAAATGAAGTCTCCCTTTATCCAAATATATTATCACCTAATTGCATTTTCTATTATATCATCTTCTGGTGATCCTTTGAAATTTGTTCTTCTAAAGGCGAGAGCTGTTACCGTGGCTAAATTGAGACTACACGTAACTGATTATTAAGAACTTTTAGCTAGAAGCAGTAGACAGGAATATGTGTTTGCCTTCCATCCCTAGTGAAGTATCTTTAAAAAGATAAACCTTTAACAGAGGAGAGGAACTCTGGACTGAAAGTTAGCAAGGTCCACAGAGGTTTTGGTAAGATGTGTGGCTATAAACAGAGGTTAATTGAGAGAACCTCCATCCCTCTCCCTAATTCCTGTTCTTAGAACAAAGTCATGTGGCAGGTGTTCAGTTAAAACAACAACAACAAAACCGATGGTTCTTCTCTAAAGAAATTGAAGGAATCGACTTGGGAAAGCTAAGGCTTCTAGAGGGATATTGATGCTCCAGCTTAAAGGGAGTAAAGTCTTCTTGTTCTGTCAGTTGAGGGGACTGGACTAAATCTGTCTGGTGGCTCCCTGCGCTTTTACCTTAACCTGCAAGTTGACAAATGTCGCTCTTTGCCTTTGATTCCTTCCCATGATGCTGCCCTACCCCACACAAATATCCCAGTCAGAGTTTCCACTCAAGGAAAAGACTTAGGGAAAAGTCCTTCTTAAACAACAGTGGATGAAACCTACATTAGCAACTCCATCTTCTGACCCAACAACATGAAAGTAAAAGATGAAAAAAAAAGGAAGGAAGAAAGTTGATTCCAGATGACAATGTAATAATTCAGGGAGCCTATCTCTTTTTTTAAAATTTAATCTGATATATTCAGAAATACTTGAGAGCATATTGTACCTGTAAACTAAGAATTAGGGATACTATGGTGAAGGACAATTAGAGGACTAGAGAAAATGATTGTGGAAATATATCAATAAAGTTAGAAAACAGTTTTGAGAAAATCATGCAGAAAATAGAGCAAGAGGTTAAATAGATGAAAAATATGAAAAATAAAGGTATAAGACATAGATACCAATAAAGAAGGTACAGTATAGGAATCTCCAGAAAAATATGAAAAACAAAAAAAAATTAGTAAGAAAATAGAAGACAATAACCTAGATCTGAAGGTGGAAATTTCTCATTTGATTGCTCCCATACAGCAATCTACACCAAGATACTGAAGTTTTGAAACACCAAAGATAAACATGAGATCATAAAAGTTTCAAGAGAAGAAAAAAAATGTCTTAAAAAGATCATAGATCAGATTTGCATCTGACTTCTCAGGCCCAGCAGTGAACATCAGAAGACAAGGCATTGTTTTCAAAGTTACGAGGGAAAACCTCTTTTGCAACTTTAGATGGTATTTACCATCCATTCTATAATGGCAGACTGAAGACATGTTCAGATATCTAAAAACTCAGAACATTTCTCCCCTAATCCACCAGCAAATCATGTGGTGAAGTGAAGATCCCTGTAAATTCTTCCCATCAAGAGATGTGACCCTGTATTCCCTCCCCCTTGAATCTGAGTGGGCTTTATGAACGCTTTAAGCAGTTGAGTGCAGTGGAAGTGACACTGTGCCAGTTTCCTAGCTCAGACCTTAAGAAATTACCAGCTTTCATTTCCCGTCACTTGGAAAACTCTTTACGAGATCCCCTGAGAACGCCATGTAAGGAGTCCAACTATCCTGTGCCTGCCGTCTTGAAGTGGCCCCATTTAGGCATTCTAGTTGAAAATCGTAGCTGAGCCCAGCCCTCCAGTCATCCCTACCACGGGAATGTGAGTGATAACATATTTGAATTAACCAAATTTTCATGGAAAACAACTTAAACATATGAAATTTGCTAGAGCAGAATATATATTGCCAAATAAGTGAACTTTTATTTACTTAGATGAATATTTATTACTTTGCAATGTTTAGCTTGTAATGGCTGGGGAAAGTAGATATGGGAGAGACATTCAATTTCACAGTAAGAGGATTATGTGCCTTGTGTTATATAACTCCACCTGCTCTTCATTCTAGTAACAGCCCCAACCTGGTAGAGCAAGTCCAGTCTTTAGTATAAGGAAACATTAGACTTTTGGAAGTAAATTGCAGGGTAATGACCATGGTAGAAATTTTAGGACAGAGGAAGTAAGAATAAAGAGGTACCTTGGGTCATTATGTGGTAACCCTTAAACACAAGGTTTACAAATTCGTATTTTTTTGTAGGCAGTGGGAACACCTGAAGACTTTTCAGCTGGTAAGCAGAAGGCAAGGTCTCTTTCTGGTCATACTGAGAAAATGGTGAAAGCCCAGTGATCTGAGACTCATCTAGGCAGATATCCTGACAAACATCAGTTTTTGGCAAGGAGATATGCAGTCACCTATATTGATTACTGATTAAGAATAATGATACATTATGGAAGGAAAGAGTCCATATGAACAATAGGCAGATGTGGTAGTGGGGGAAACGGTTAAAGTGCAACAAAGCTTCCATTTTCTGTTTCTGGAGCATGTCAGAAACTATAGTTTTATTGATGGGGTCCAGTATTTAAGGAACTTCGCAAGTTCTGAGTGTTCCACATATATATTACTTTTTAATTCCCTGCTCCTTCATAATGATTATTGTTTATAATCACTGATAAGACAAGGTAAAGACTGGACTAAAATATGGCAAAACACATATCTGACAAAGGATTTGTATCTAGAATATGTAAAGAACTCTCAAAACTCAGTTAAAAAAGCCAAACAGTCCAATTAGAAAATATGCAAAAGATGTGAAGAAAAAATCATTGAATAGGGTATGCATATGGTAGATAAGCACATGAAATGCAAATCAAAACCAAGATGAGATATTACTACACAAGTGTTAGAATGGCTAAAATGAATAATTGTGAAAGCATCAAATGTCATCAAGGTCGTAGAGTCCCTGGACAATTCATGTATTATTGGTAATACCACTGCTCTGGAAAACAATTTGACAGTTTCTTATATAACTCAACATGCAACTACCGTATGCAACTACATACCAGCAGTTGTACATGTGGGCATTTATCCCAGAGAAGTGAAAATTTATGTTCACACAAAAACCTGAACATGTATAGCAAAACTTTATTTGTAATAGCCAAAAACTGGGAAAAAATTATATATCCTTCATCAGGTGAATGGTTGAACAAAACTCTGGTACATCCATACCATGACATACTACTCAGCACTGAAAGTAATGAACTACTGAAGCATGGAATGACTTGGATGGATCATAAAAGGATTATACTAAGTAAAAATAATCCAAAAAAGCTATGTTTTATATGATTCCATTTATATTACATTCTTGAAATTACAAAATTATAGAGATGAAGAACAGGTTAGTGGTTACCAGGGTTTAGGGAGATGCAGAGGGAGGTGGTCATGGCTATTACAGGTTAACATGAGGGCCCCTTGTGGTAGAACTATTCTGTATCTTGACTGTGGCCATAGTCACATGTATCTACATGTGTGGTAAAATTGCATAGAACTCAGTATACACACCAACACACATACACACACAAAAGCATGTAAACCTGGTGAGATCCGAATAAGTTCAGTGGATTATATTAATGGCAGTATTGTGGTGGTGATAATGTACTGTAGTTATGCAAGAGGTTACCATTGGGGAAACTGAATGAAGGCTACACAGCACCTCTCTTTATTATTTTTTCAACTGCATGTGAGTCTACAATTATCTCAAAATTTTTAAATTGAGAAAAATAAGAAAAAGGCCTGTGTGTTTTTGTAGCCCATTCAGACAGAAGGAGCCTTTAAAGATACCATTCTCTAAGAAGAGACTGCTTACAAATTCTCTCTCTCCTGGTCCCAGAATCAATGACCATAAGGCAGTGTCTCCCCAGCCCAGGTGTTACCTCCCAACAGTGGTGATAGAAGTAACATTTACTGAATACTTAGTACGTGCACGTCACCTGCTACTTCAAACCCTTGGTTGAACGATGGCTTATGCTGTCCCGTATTGTCTGGCACCTGCATACACCTCCAGCTTCCTTATACTGACCTATCCCTCACCCTCTGTTCTCCAGCTAGACTTGCTTTTAATGTGAGCTGTGTTTTCTCCCACCAGGAGCCATTTTCCCTTGGCGTTCTCCTGCCTAGGACACTCTTTATCAACCCTTGGTTAACCCTTTGCATCCTTCAGATCTTAGTTGCAATATCACTTCTTCAAGAAGCCTTCCCAGATTCTCCAAACTAGGTCAGGTGTCTTGTTACATCTTCCTGCAGTATTTTGACTGTTCATAGCATTTATTATTATTTTTAATTAATTAATTTTTGGCTGTGTTGGGTCTTCATTGCTGTGTGCGGACTTTCTCTAGTTGCAGCGAGTGCAGGCTACTTTTCGTTGTGGTGCACGGGCTTCTCATTGTGGTGGCTTCTCTTGTTTCAGAGCATGGGCTCTAGGCACGCGGGCTTCAGTAGCTGTGGCTCGCGGGCTCAGTAGTTGCAGCGTGCGGGCTCTAGAGCGCAGGTTCAGTAGTTGTGGCTCACAGGCTTAGTTGCTCCATGGCATGTGGGATCTTCCTGGACCAGGGCTTGAACCCGTGCCCCCTGCATTGGCAGTCGGATTCTTAACCACTGCGCCACCAGGGAAGTCCCCTCATAGCACTTATTATACATGCAGATGTATGCTTGTCTGTGTTGTTACTTGATCTTAATTTTGCAGTAGAATATACCGAAGTTTAGAGATGTTTTATGAGTTACACACTACTAAGATGATAAAGCTGGGGTTTAACCCCAGGTCCGTCTGACAGTGAAACCCATGCTTTTACCACTATGCTCTAAGGCATCTTATATGTATTACATCTAGAGGGATTTCTTACTTTGGGATTTTACAAATGCTGCATAAGGGTTTGTTGAAAATCACCTAACCTTAGGATTATATTTCTTTACTATTGTAGTATTTCTGGCGGCTTATGGATGGGTAGAAAACACACACATGCAGCTTGTGATTCATTTGGCTAAGAATACAAAGACTGGCAGAAACTAGGGAGGAGATGTAGCACATCTTAGCCTGGTTTTCCTTTATCCAGGATCCTTAATGGGCTTCAGGCCTCCTTGTGATGATGCAAGAATATTTAGCCTTGCCAGATATGGGAAAACACCTAATTAGAAACTTGAACCAGAAAGAACTGAAATACAAAATCTATGCACTAGACATGTCCATTTCAAGGACTCTTTATGGAGGTTGGACTCTCCTTGTCATTGAACCAAACTCAGTAACAGCAACTCACTTCCTTATCTCAGGGAAGAAACAAAGTAATTTCACTGTGTCCCTGATTTTTGCCTCTTGCTGATCAGCATCTTGGGAAAACAGTTTACTTACAACTACTCTTTAACGTAAGTACAAGTATTATCAGTAACTAGATGACTATAAATGGGTTTCAGTGGAGTTCAGGTAACTCAAGAGTTTTCCTTTCTACGGAAATTGTCTTAACTTTTAGCTTAGGTTCTAGCATCTGTTCTGATCTACTCTAGGTTCCTCTTCTTGGGCTTTTCCAATTCCATTTCTCCTCTTTAATAGACCCGGTAATGTTCGAACTCCATGTTCATCTTCATTGGGACTGTAGCTTCTGTTTCTCCTGATTTTCATTTCCAAGTTCTGAGTCTTTGTATGAGCCAATGACTAATGTTCATGTTAGTTTTACTTCTCTCTGTTGTGCTCTTCGAAATGTCTCCTTTTCTTTCTAATAGAAATGGTGTGATTGCTGCAGCTCTCTAATTTTCTATCTACCTCGAATGTACTGTAGCTGTGGACCTTCTTCTAGGAAGATGGCTTCCTAGCCCAAACTATTTCTTGCACTATGTTCCTTTCTGTGTAATACCAATTAAACCTTTCTCCTGGCATTAGAAGCTCAGGACAGTGACTGCTTGACTCCTTGCTATACAGTATCTCGTGAACCACATGTGTCATCGTTGTTCACAAGTAGGAGAGGTGTTGAAGAGATTGTGTCTATGTATCTGATAGCCTGTTGTATTAGCTACTTTAACAGAAACCAAAATAACAAAGGCTTAAACAAGGGCAAACTTTATTTCTCTCACAAACAAACATCTAAATTACAACTGGTCCAGAAAAGGAGGATGGGGGAACATGGCACTGCTCCAAGAGGCTGTTCAGGAACCAGACTCCTTGTTGGTCCCCAGCCTCTAAGGTGTTTCTGGCACCTACATGATGAAAGGTGGAAAGGGGGAAAGAAGTGGGGGGCCTACTTTTACAGGCATGATCTGAGAGTTGTATGTGTGATTTCTGCTCATATCCCATTGGCCAAAATATAGTCATATGGTTACACTTAGCAAAAAGAGAGACTAGGAAATGTAGTGTTTAGCTGAAGACTACACTTTTCCTATTGGTAAAAAGACGAAAGTGAGAGCAGACATTCAGGGACAACTTATCTTATTTTGTATTTTGGCTTGAGGTGGGGGAAATTACCCCAAGAACAGAGTTAAATGTAGGATGAGTTCCTGTGGCTTGTGGCAAAAGATGAGAGATCATAGGAAACTGATCTGGACCTGAACAAAGGTCACCTGGGGCTGTCAGTAGAAAGCCAGGTGTGTGGTTTCTCGACACAAAATGACATGGCACAAGGATAATAGTGAATATTTAGGGAATGGATGAATACTCACAGCTATTCCCCAGCATATTAACGTGGGACTGGCATTAGGGATGGAATACAGAGGGACAAATAAGAGACTTGTTTTCTTTTTATTCCAGGTAAGAGCCAGTGAGAACTAGCTCTGGAGTGTATATAGTGATAAGGACAGAGACAGGACAGACAGCAGAGACATTGGCGAGGCAGGGTCCCCTGAAACTGGCAGAGAGGAACCGGAAAAGTCAAATCTGACTGCAATGTCCAGCATGGTTCTCTAGAAAGAGAGCGTCTTCAGCAAGAGAAGTAGGGAAGTCTGAAGGAGGGTTTCTGTTCTGTGGTTTGTTTTGTTTGTGGTTTGTGGCAGTAGGGGAGAAGATAGAGAGGTGTATTTTGGTTTTGGCTGTTTGAGTCTGAGGTATCAATGCAACACCCAGGTGACTATATGTTCACAAGAAAGTCACACTTTGGAAAGAAGTAAGGAGAGCTCTAGAACTTTGAGGGAAAGAGATTTTAGATCCTCCTGTCATTTTTAATGGATCTAATACAGTAGTTGAAGACATGAGAATACCAAGGCAAAGAGAGAAAAATGTCAACTTTGGGGAAGACCTGTTTATTGGAGGATGGCAAGAAGGGCTGGAAAGGGAACTTTAAAAAGAAAACAACAAATCCATGGATCTTCATTAATGTTGATAAGATTTTCAAGAAGGAGAGGCTCAGTCATCAGGGTAGAATTTTTAGAGAAAACAAGGACAAGGAAATAAGCCCAGTTGATTTACTCATCGGGAAATCATTATAACTTTTAAGAGACCAGTTTTAGTAGAGTGACAGGAGCATGAGCCCCAGCCGTGCAATTAACTAATTTGCAGAGCTGACAGCCGGGAGGAAGGAGAGGAGAGTGCTGTTATGATGTTTCCTTTCCTTTTCATTTAGGCTATTCACGTGGCATGTGTCTGTCTGTGACTGTGAGCTGTAAGGAGCTGACGACGTATGTTGAAAGGTTGAAAGGCAGGAAAGTCTTAGGAAAACCAGGCCTTTTTCTTTAAATTATTTGATAAGATACTGTAATACCATTTCTTTCTCAATTGCATTATTCTCCTTGTGATTTTAAATTATATACTTTTGTTTTTGTATAACAAGATGAGGTTGAGAACTCAGTAAGTATAAGTAGGTTATTATTTTCTATATGGTGTATCCCATTTGATGCAGTGAATTCTCACTAAAGAAATGATCTTTTTCCTTCCTAAATGATTCATCGTTGGAGTCCAGCCAAGTTGCTTTAACTCCAGGGACTGAATACAAGTGGCCTACAAGGACAACATTAATTTATTTGCCAAGAATTTGGCAATTTGAATAAAGCATTAATTATGGCATTATTTCTGAATATATTCTTAATTATAGTTATATTGATATTGGCTAAGAGTTTTGATACATTTGGATGAATTTTCCATATGAACAAATGCTTGAGTGATCTGATTAAACATCCTAATGAATCTGTTGTATATTATAAAGCTCTTGCCAAGACATTTCGGAACTCAGTTAAGTTAAAAAAAAAAGTAATACATCTTTATTTGAATTTCAAGTATGGCTAAGATTCTGTTTGGAAAATTAAGCTAGACCGTGATTATGATTCATCTAAATTTTGAGGGCTGTTAAATGTTATTGCATTACTGATGCATTATCATTATACTTTCTTCTTTGTTTACTATTTATGAAGTGCATACTTTATGCCTGATATACTTGAAATGGGTGGTAAATCTATAATTATTATACATGTTATTTAATAACGCAGCTGTTAAGTACATAGTTGGGTATTTAAGTTACTGAAACCACCAGAAATATTTACTTCAATAAGCTTGTTGCCAAAGTCTTGTGGCTATTGTAATTTCTAATTAATATATATTTATCAAATGTTTACCATGTCTAATACATTAGGCCAGGGGACACAGAGAATGTAGAGATGCATACAAGATTTTCCTTGCCCTCAGTAGACTTATAATCTCTTGGAGAAATAAAATAAATATGCATATAATTGTATCACATAACTTATGTAATGAAAAATATATGAAATACAATCAAGGATGAAAAAAGCAGAAGGTCAGAAAAAGTGACAGTTTCATAAAAGAGCAGATATTGCTGATGAGTGGGATTTTGGTGGCAGAAATGGGAAGGGCAGAATGAACAGCCTCACAAAAACAAAGAGGATAACAGGGTCTAAATTTGGAGTTGAATAGATAGGCCAGGTGCAAAAGGTAAGCGTGAAGTGTGGTAAGTAAGGAGTGATTGTGGAGAGCATGTTAACTGGAAGAAGGTCCTTAGGAGTATTTCAGTTCACAGATAATAGGAAGCCATTGTGGTGGTGGTTATTGTTGTTAGAGCCATGCATTTCCTATGCAATTAGCAGGGTCTAATAGTCTGTGTCTGAGGACAAGAACCAGAAACATCTCAGGGAGGGCCAGGTTGGTCCTGTGGACCCAGGTTCCCATTCCGAAGAGGCCTAAGTGGGTGATTTTGATGTTATCATGTAGTGATAAAGACACACTGACAAGATTGCAAAAAGGTGATCATCAAAAAACTTGAAGCTTTGCTCCTATTACTGAACCACATCACCTTTAGTAAACTGTGAAATATTCGTTATAATGATACTGAATCTTAATTTTCGAGTAGCACAGTTATATGGCATTGCGTTTTTAAATGTTGAACACATTAATCTGTTGAATATAAACACTTAGAACAAGCCATCCTATATGTAGTTGTGTTTTGGCCCTTCCCCATTTTTTTTAATATGCTGAGAGGCTCAAAAAATGAAGGTGACCTCATCCTTTCTCAACTGCTGAGAGGCTGTGTCAGGGCTATAACATTTTCTTGTATGTACAGAACATTATCATTTATTAATCTTCTGTAGACTTTGCTTTGATCACCCTAAGTGATGTGGTTGGAAATACCAGTACTATGTAAACAGTTCATAGGATTTGTGCTAATCCAGTGTAACTCATGAAATTTACTTTTAATTATGAAATACACATTTTTATCTTATTGCATAAAAATCAGAAAATTTTCCTATCCAAGAGAGAAAAAAGAAAAAACTTTAAAATGCGCCATTAATAAAAATGTGCCACATATGACTATGAGTCTACTCTTGTCCAGCAACACATCAGAATCTGCCATAGTTAAGATTGTATAGCCAAGGAAAGCAAGGTCAGGTCTAATAGATCTAACTTTCTATATATCACATAACTGGAGAACCAACAAAGGTTCTCAAGTAGGAAATGGGGTCCCCAGGCTTATGTCTTTAACAGCCATCTCTTGGTAGTATGGTAGCCAAGAGAACATCGGCACTGGAGTTAGGGAGGTTGGTTATGAGGTTTATGCGGTAATGTAGGTGTCAGATAATAAAGGCCTGGATTTAGAAAGTGGCAAGGAGAAGGAGGCTTTCCAAGGCAAAAACTTCTGCCCCCAATGCCTGTGATCTTTCTGCTATTCCAGGTTGCCTGTGAAAAATACGTACGAGTTCTATCCTCTTGGTACTTACCACGTAATTAGGATATAACTAAAATAATGGAGATTAAGTATTTAGAGGAATGGAGCTAACTAGGAGTACAGAGTACAGCACGGGTGATAGATGTAGGTGGAAAAATAGTTATCCTATGATCTTAAATATGGCCTGTTCATATTTCTTATTAATCTATTGTATCAGCATGTTTACATTTAAATTTTTGCCTGGTATTATTTGTGAAGGCAATGGCCATGAATTTTACAGTATTCTGAAAGAAGTTGACAAATATAGTTACTTAAATATAACTTAATCTCTTCATGATTATGGGAGATAATTATAAATTAACTTATAATTACAAAGTAATAAGGATCTTGTCACAATATATATTACTAAAATTCCTTATTCGTGTGGCTATGTAGATATATATGTATATATTTGAATCATTGTTTATAAGCCGTATGTGCTGCTGTATGCTTCTCATCAGAATCAATAAGCAGAAAATAATGTATGGGTTTTTACTGAGCAAGGCTCTGGATGGAAAGTAATTGCTTGTCCATCGGTCAACACAGATAATTGGTGGCACAAAGTTACATTGGTCTTTGTCTCTATAGGTTCATAGTGAAAACTCAGAAATATTTGTTGTTTGTTGAAGTTATAAAATAAAGATTGCAATAAAAGTTGAAGTTATTAATTTTTTCCCTACCAACAATCACTTTTACAATTTTTTCCTCATGTCTTAAAAGAATGTGCCCATCAGATGTGTGTGGAAAGAGATCAAATATATGTTTTTTTAATTTTGTCTTTGCTTTTTACTATAAAACAGCTTCAGAATTTTGTCATTGGTACATATTTAGTTACATATTGATATTTTTATTTAGAAATATTGCTTATTATAGCTATACTACATATTTAATTTCAAAAAGAAGAAATTGCAGATAAAAATTTAAAAATCGAACATCTATAATTCCAACTCCCAAATATAGCTATTCAGAAATAATATCTTAATGACTGTCTTTCCAGGCTTTTTTTCCATATGCTCATAACCATATATATTTTACTCTATTTGTACATCTTAATATTGTGAAATCCCCTGCAGATTTTCAGACATTATGACATTTCACAACATGATGTTTATTGAGTACATGATACTCTACTTTAGGAACAGGAATACTATACTTCATTTAATTGCTCCATTTTTGATGTTTGAATTAACTTATATTTTTTCAATAATAGCTTTTTATGTTCTTTTTTTGTTTGTTTGTTTTTGATGGTAGAAACAGTTCTAACACTGGGCAACTGTATAGACCACATTTGTTTTTTTGTTGTCCTTGTTGTGCTTTGTGACTTTTTGCTACTGTACGTCATTCAACCTCTTTTTCCTTACACATATATAGCAAAGGCTACTATTTGTTCACTAAAATGTATGTTTTCCTCTTCTTCCTGTGCACCAGCTGGACCACATTTCACAGTTTCTTCTGTAGTTATTGTGGTTACATGACTGTATTTTAGCCAAAGAAATATGAGTAGAAGTGATGTGCATAAAGTACAGGTCTGGCTCAAAACATCCCCCATGCTTGCACCTCTATTTTCTATTCTTTCCCACTGACTGGGACGGAGGCAACCCCAAGGGTGACCTTGGAAGCCAGCCATGTGTTGAAAATGGAAGAGCCACTGACGACAAACAGAGTTGAGGTGCATGCCCCCCATGGCTCCTACCAAACTGAAGCACTTTGCACTGTTATTTGAGCCATAAATGAACTTTGCTTAGGTTTGAATCATGACACATTTTGGGGTCACTTTGTTAGAGCAGTTAGCCTACACTTCATAGTAGCCCTAAAACGTCTTCCTTAAGCCTCCAAAGACTGAGAATTGAGGCTCTGCTTTGCCCTACATATTCAGCTTACCCTACTTCTTAAGTATCTCTTTTTTTTCCTTTCTCCCATTTATTTTTCTGGCATTCTCTGTTAAACTGATCTGGAACCAAGCTGTTAGAGATTGATAATGGGATAATATTCCATCTTTCTCAAGAGTATTTTTGTTTTAATGGAATATTCTGGGAGATTAGGGACCTTAGTTGACAGGAACAACTATAATTTTTAATTAATATCTTTAAATGAATGTAATGCTTCTTAACTAAATCATAGAGCAGTGTCATCCATACCATCTGTGAGATGTTAACACATTTTAGGCAAAAAAGAGATTCTATTCTTAAAGACATTTTGGACACCTGCATACTATACCCATCTGTTTGCAACGTGCAGTTCATGTTAGCATTTGAAAGGCTCTAAGAAACCTTGCAGTAAAGAAACTCATCTCCCTTCTCTAACCTAGTGTTTCCAAAGCTTAGTTTCCCATAGAAGCCTTGCCTTAAGGTTCTACCATTAACATCTTGGAATCAATACAACTAGTGTTCCATGAAACAGAGCTTGGGAAGTACTATCCCAGGATATTAGAGTCGAAGAAACCTTTGAAAGGATTAACAAAAAAGCAAATGGAAAGGAACATTTAAAATTTTGCATGTAGTTTTAAAAAGATAACTGTTTCAGTTCAAATAGAGTTGTCATTGTATTTTCAAAAACAGATTTATTGGGTGAAATACAGTGCATTGTGAAGACCTGTCAACTCTGATTATCCTTTTCTCTGTCAAGAGTTTTAAAATAACAAGAACACTTGTTTTTGTGAGAATTCAAATATTATTTTCTTTCTTGACATCTTTATAAATATTAAAGATTATTTAATTCAGTTAAGTACATTCTTCAACCTGTCTCTTCTTGAATTTTAACCTGTTACCTGCCCGTACGTTATAGGTATATATAAAAATGATGGAATGATCTTGAAAAGAAACATTTATGATAACTTTAAATTTTCTATTCTCCCTTTCCACTAGTTTGATATATGTTTTTCATACTCTGCTATTTGTCATTTGGGTTAAGAATTTTTTACTATTTCATTGGGAGTTAACTGGAGGTCCCAATCATAACATTATATAGTACTTTATCTCTCCTTAAGAAAATAGGTAATCTAAGAGGAAAAATAATTAAAAGATAAAATATGTGAAGCATTATATAAAGTCCTAGGTTGTTTTCTTGAAGGGGGGGGGAAATTTATTATTGTGTGATTTTTTTTTTTCTTTTTAATCAAGTGTGAAGATGTGTTTCACCCTACCCTAGTCATAGTGTCACAGCCCTGGAGGGGTTGTTGAGGAGATTGTGTTTTACAAACAGGCCAGCAGAGGCCCAGAGAGGCTCTGAGATTTGAGCAGGAATCAAAACTAGGTTTCCCTACTTGAAGTTGTGTTCATTCCTCTATATTATGTTGTTTCTTAGTTATATTTTAAAAATTCTCTTAGCTGGGACAGGCTTCACTCTGGGGACAGTAGAGGACAATCTCTTTGGCAGGATTTGCAAGAGACCTAGGAAGTTTTAGCATTAGGACTAGATAGACTATTATTTTTAGAAAGGAGGACAGATCTTTTATTCGTGTCTGCATCACCTGGACAGTTAGGCTCTTAGGCTTCCTTGAAGTCTGGGGTCAAATGATTTGCTTCTCTACTTCCTTTCGATACTTAGTTACTTTTTGTTTTGTATACAGTAACTGCCAATAACTTCTATTTAATGACAGAGCTGACCAATTTATATTTCTTTATGAAAATTGCTTATGTGGAGTTTATCAGATGTTTTCACTTCAAAGAGGATTTATTTGTTGATAATTGTATGAGTATAAATAAAATCAAAATTATGCATGTGTGATGTTTAATGACAATAAGCTTAATTTTAAAGATATGGTCCTAAATTGAGGGGGAAAGATGTTAAGAGGTTATAGTTAATGTTAAGAGGTTAATGATCTTTCACCTATGGCTTTCTGTTTTGGGTCATTAAGGGGTCATAGTTAATGGTTCTATCTTATAACTTTTCAAATTAGATGAGAAAAATTATGTGACTTAAGGAAATTCACAAACTACCATTTCCATAAGAGACTTGAATTGCAAAAATCCTATCTAAAAAAATACCTTTATCTACATGATGAAGTTGAAACCAGGTTACTTAATTTATGATAATTAAGAAAACCTTAATTTATAAGAAAAAATAAATGTGATTGGTATATGCTGTTCATATCTTTTCAAATATCCATTAGTTCTCACAAAGCATACTTGTACAGTGACAGTAGAGTCTTTTTAGGTAGTTCATGGACCCTGTTGTGTTAGCTTCTTCATGGTGCCCACCAATTTGCTTCATTTTTGACCTAATGGGACCTCCTCCAGGGATCAGAGAGTTGCTAGGTCTTCATGTCTATTCAGCCCCAGGATTCTCTACTGAGACTGCCAACAGAGGTGCAAATTTTGATGTTCTGTATATCCTTTTCCTCCTAATATGAGCACTTATGCAGTAAGAGCTCAACTAAAACTACTTGACTCTGAGTAACTAGTGATCTAGCCAGGGTCAAAATGTTGCCCTAAATAGGGAGTTCTGAATCAATGGCTCCTTCATGGAGTGTATACTTGGATATGTGACCTGATTCAGTTTTATACCTTTGCCTCAATGACGCAGCAGGGTCTTGCTTTGGAAGACAGTAGCTCAAATGTATCTGTGTTATTTTTGATAACATGAGAATTAAATAGGGGAAATCACTATGTTGTCTCAGATTTTCTAATAGAACCTGAAATCAGATGCAGGTATTCATAAATTTTCCCAGTTTATACATGAGCAGTCCTCACTGGGACATTTTGAAAAGTCTTTGAAAAAGGTCTCGCAACGTATGTTTCACCTTAAATCATCCTACTATCATTTTTTAATTAATACATTTATATTTAGTTTCTGCATTCATTTTTTCCAAGAAATGAGAAAGCAAAGGTTAAGAGAAGGTAGTTATTATTCCAGACATTGAATACAGTTGTTTCAACTCTCCTAACTGAGAAAGTGGCAGGTGTTGATTTTGTGCAGTGCTTGTCTTGACAGAGCAAAAATAAGGAGGGCAGCAGAAGTGGAAGAGGACCAGATGCAGGGAAAAAAAAGTTAGTGAAAAGTTAGTGAGACAGTCCTCAAATTTTATTTTAAACATTTTGTCATGCCCCAGGAAAGTAGTTTTAATTGTTTATTTTGTTGGATCTGATCTTAATGGTAAATTTAGCAAGGTTTTCCTAAATGCTGTATAAAGCATGACCAATTGTTTTGATTTGCCAAATATAAACCTAACTGTAGGCAAGAATTGTTAATTACCCACATAGTTTTAACAGTGTGACTGCTGCCAAACCCAATAATTCAGTTCTCTCGAAGCTCTAATTTGGGTTATTATCTCATTGAACACCAGTATTGATAGAATTAATCAGATAATCACAGATCACTTTTAATTTGTGTTAGTCCCACCTGAAACTTCTCATTCTGTTGCGAGTTAAGAATTGGAAAATCTTGTCATTATAAACTATGAAATTTTGAAAAAAGGTTACAAAACAGTATATACAGTTCTATTTTTTAAAAGTTAAGTATGTATAGAGTTAGAAAAAAAGGAAAAAGATGAACACCAAAATGTTTGCTAGCAGTAATGTCTGGGTGATGGGGAAAAGAGTGTTTTCAGAAAAAAATTAAAAAAATAAATAGTGGGAAACTGAAAGTACTAGAAAAGTCTTTGGAGCAATTTGTAGTGATAGCCAGACAACATTGTACCTTCTGCCCCAGAGAAAATTAGCATATGCTACATGGATTCATGTGGATATACATGTCATACATATATTCTAGAAAAGTTGTATCGATTTTTTTAAGTTATATGTATTTTTTTAAAGTTACGTATGTTTTTAAAGTCATAAATTGTAAAATGTTTTAGCAAAATTATAGATTTTTCTTTTTTTAAAAGAGGGATTAGTGTTTTTGATATATACCTTAGAAAGATTTATCAAAGAATACTTTAGAAATCAAAGCTTTAGAAAATTAACCGGAGGCTTCTACGGGGTCTTTATATCAATCATTAATCTATTCATACTGGGATTAAATACTTTTATCTTTCTCACTTGGAAATATGGAACGTTTAGTATAGATGATAATCTTATTTTAAGTAGGATTTGTCCCTTTTAACAATTAATAGTTTGATCTATTTATTTCATATCAAAATTCATTGTGAATATACAACTTTTTAGAAAGAATGAAAATAATTTTAGACTGTCACCATCAGTTTCTCTTTGGTGTTACTTATACATTTCTTTATACTGATTTCTTAAAAATGAAATCCCATTGCAAATAATAATGGCAACCATGAGAAATTATAATTAAGTGTTCTCACTAATACATGAAGAGTCTCATACACATGGTTCTGGTCTCAGTTCTAACAATCTGATTTGTGCTTTTTAGAAAATATTTATTTGTCTATGGCATACCTTTCTTATTATAAAATATAGGTACCCATTATTTCAGTTTAAAAATATTGCCATAATTAAGTCAATTAGGACATTTTAAAATACTCAGGATAAAAGCCTAGAAAATATATTAATAAATGGCTTAATCCATTATCCTAGACAGGAAACAGTGAAACAGTAAACATGAGACTAAAAGGTGGACAAATGCCTGTCATGTGTCAACTTTCTGGTGGCTTATTCTGAATCTCTTAGGCCTTGGATTTCTCCAAGGCCTGCTTGTTTTAAGGATGCTTTATGACCCATTTGCTGAATTTCCTGAGCATTTTTAATACAATATCATTGTTTTTGTTACCTAGTTTTTAAGTGAGGAGCAATTAATTAAAATACTCAACAGATAGAACAATTAGATTCCCTTCGCTTTCCACACAGAATTGGTTGATTGAAATTTTGCATTTCACTGGAGCAATTAAATTGCCCGGTAAGAATACATTTAGCTACAAATTTAACAGCTCATGAACTAATGAAAACAATCAACAAATTACTGGGCCTAAAAATGGCTTAATCTCTCTATACCATCTTCAGTTATTAACAGGTTTTATGAAGAAGGTTCTAAGAAGGAAGGAAGGTAGGAAGGGAAAGAAGGGAAGGAGGGAGTGTAGAAAGAAGGAGGAAAGCAGGAAGAGAGCTGGGGATGCTGAGAGAGAAAAGCTATTTGACATTTATTTGGAAGTTGAGTCAAGCTTTCTCCTTGGTGGCAGAATCCTTGCATGTAATAGACCACAACACACACCTCACAGAGTGTTTCATATTGATCTTTGCAGTGAGAAGTTCATTTTGTGGTCTCAGTTTCAGAGATTATAGCTTCTTTCCTTAAGTAGGACTTGGACCCTTGGGGTCTGTCAATACAACTTCTTATCTCCTGAGGCTCATTTTATAAAAAGCAGATGCTCAGAAGCTTTTGTTTAGTAATTCTTTTTTTGTTTGTTTGTTTGTTTTGGGGGTACGCGGGCCTCTCACTGTTGTGGCCTCTCCTGTTGCGGAGCACAGGCTCCGGACGCGCAGGCTCAGCGGCCATGGCTCACGGGCCCAGCCGCTCCACGGCATGTGGGATCTTCCCGGACCGGGGCACGAACCCGTGTCCCCGGCAGGCGGACTCTCAACCACTGCGCCACCAGGGAAGCCCTGTTTAGTAATTCTTTTGATCTCTGAAGCAAGATTTGGGGGTCAACAGTGCCAATTGTCATCACCTCTTTTTATTCATGACACAATAGATGCTAAGAGAGGTAAATGACTTGCTCGAGGTGATACAGCTCACGTTTGGGCCTGAATCCTAAAAATACCATGAGTGCCATAAATTGTAATAAGGTCTGTTTTGTAAACTAGTGCCATGCAGAGTGCCTTGTACCTGGTTGTAGTTCAGCAAACATTTGTTGAATGAACTAATGATTGTAAGAAATAAATTCTTCTATATCTAACACCATAGCTTTTCTGTTACATCATAGCTTCTCATCATTATGTCTACTCTGGGTGAGGTTTTTATATTCTAAGGAACCCTGGAAATGGAACGTTTTGCTCTTTCTTACTTGAGTTATGTTTTTCCATACTAGTTGTGGGTCCAATTCCAGGTTGGAGTTAAATATGAAATTATTAGAATGTTGGTTTTTTTCCTAGTAGATTTTGTTTTCCCACTAGTTTACAATTTTGTACATGTTTTGAAATCAATATTTTGTGTCCTGTTCGTTTTGGAAATATTTTATAGCTTTTCTTTGTGGCTTATGTCTTTATTGAATGTGTGGGGATCCAGTATGCTGAACTTCATAGAGTTTTCATGTGAAGGTTTCCAGCTGTGTCTGTCAAAGGTGGGCTAGGAACATCTACATCAGAATCATCTATGTGCTTTTTAAAATGTGTATTTCACATTCCTAGGATTCAACCCTAGACTTTAAAGTTTCAGAACCACTAATCCATACACTAAGATCTATAGACTATATAGAATCATTCATTTTCATGTCAGTATAAATTCTCTTGGAAAGAATTAAGGAATTATGAGTTTTTTCAAAATTTCAGCTGCCATTTTTTATTAGATCATAAGAAATATACCAAGATATTGCTACTAGGTTGCTAAATCATTTTGAATATTCATGAGCAAGGACTAGTATCAGTCATGAAAATGACAATTAAGGTACAGAATTCAGATATTCACAGCAACCTGGGATAAACCTTGAAGACACTATGCTAACTGAAATAAGCCAGACACAAAAGAATATTGTATGATTTTACTTATATGGGATACCTAGTAGCAATTTCTTGGTATATTTCTTATAAACTAATCACTATGAAATACTACTTGTTTTTTTTTTAAGCCCTAGTAACTGACTTGGGACTGTATGCAATGAGAAAGTTCAGACAATCACTACTTTCATATCTTCCCTTCGACTTGAGGAGACCAAGTAATCTAAAAATAAATAAGTAGCAAATGGGAACTTCTAAAATGCTTCATGGTATCAATATTAAAGGAATTCAAGAGGAGCGAGAATATTCTTGATAGATTCCAGACTAGCTTTTGGCTTTATGGGTAGTGTTTCACATTTAGAATTTAAATGGTATCAGCTCTATCTATACATTGCAAAAGCCATTTTTACATTATTTTGAAGCTGTTATGTTCTAGTTTGGTGTTTCAGAATTTAAATATGAGATCACACAACTGAGCTTAATGTAACCTGAAAGCATATAGGAAAAACTAAAAGTATGCAGGAAAAACCAATACGCTGTTAATCAGCATACCTTCCGTTTACACTGAGAGCATTCCATTTTTGTGTTTGGTAATATTTCTAATGAAACCAGAGTTTCACTGTAACTGTGACAATAAAACCCATTGCAGTACTAGTTTGTCACCTCACCTATATCCAGGAAACAACTTAGCACCAAGAGGCCCTTCAAAACAAAGAGGCTGAGTGTCACTGCACTGCCCAATTGTTGTTCAAAACAAAGAGGCTGAGTGTCACTGCACTGCCCAATTGTACCAATTGAAAAACAAGGTTTTTCTCCTTGTTGTTTGACCCTAGAAGGTATATATTAGAAAGTCTTCGGAGGCAAAAGAAAAAAATTACTGTGAATTATTATGACGTTTTGCAGGAAAATCCCCTATTGTATGAATGAGAATAAAAGCCTCAAAATACCTATGTGTGATAGTGAATTCCACATTACAGTGCAAATAAACATGCTTTTGAAAAAAAACAAAAACAAAGAGGCTTTCTTGGAAGGGGATGTGTGCCACCAGGTCAGTATGTTACTTCAGCTGACTCCAGCATAAGACATATAGGAGCTATGGTCCTGAAAATTAGCTCTCTCTGTCAAGTTGGCAGTTAAGAAATTCTGCATGCGTTCTCCAAAGCTAAGGTTAAGGTGATAAAGTAATTGAGCCTTTTAACACTCAAAGAAAGGTGGAGGTGAAATGAAATCACCATTCAAAACAGCAAATAATTAATTGAGTCTCTGTTAACAGGCAGGAGGTCAAGTACACATGGCCACAGCAACCACACAGCCTGCATTCTAAACAGCTGCGTCTTTGACTTGAAAGTGATTAGATTGCATTGTTGGGAACTCATTAAAATGAGATTTTAGCTTAGAAAGGTAGTAATATAGTTTGAAAGATACTGTAAGAGATGATCATTTACTTTTTGTCTTCTAATTTGTTCTGTAGAGTTGCAACCCTTGAGTTCCATTTCCTTGCTTTTTCTTTATTAAATTATGCTACATATTTGCTTTAAATCTGTAACTAATAGTTCTACTCTAGTATATTGATTATGTGACTAGATCAGTGTAACTATGAACAGTTAGACTTTTATGTATTAAAAGTTAATAAAAAGGAAATAAGACTTTTCCAGAAACACTCTTTTGTTTTTTAGTTGTTTTTTTTCCTCTAGCTTGAATATGAAATGCCTAGGTGTAGTTTTTTTTTAATTTATTTTTTGAACAATGTGTTCATTGTATTTTATTTTTTTTTACTTGAATGATATGTATATATTTTATGCAGCAGGTTCTTATTAGTCATCAATTTTATACGCATCACTGTATACATGTCAATCCCAATCGCCCAATTCATCACACCACCACCCCCATGCCCTGCCGTTTTCCCCCCATGGTGTCCATATGTTTGTTCTCTACATCTGTGTCTCAATTTGTGCCCTGCAAACCAGTTCATCTGTACCATTTTTCTAGGTTCCACAGATATGTATTAATATACGATATTTGTTTTCCTCTTTCTGACTTACTTCACTCTGTGTGACAGTCTCTAGATCCATCCACGTCTCAACAAATGACCCAATTTCGTTCCTTTTTCTGGCTGAGTAATATTCCATTGTATATATGTACCACATCTTCTTTATCCATTCATCTGTCGATAAGCATTTAGGTTGATTCCATGACCTGGCTATTGTAAATAGTGTTGCAGTGAACATCGGGGTACAAGTGTCTTTTTGAATTCTGGATTTCTCTGGGTATATACCCAGTACTAGGATTGCTGGATCATATGGTAATTCTATTTTTAGATTTTTAAGGAACCACCATACTGTTCTCCGTAGTAGCTGTATCAATTTACATTCCCACCAACAGTGCAAGAGGGTTCCCTTTTCTCCACACCCTCTCCAGAATTTGTTGTTTGTAGATTTTCTGACAATGCCCATTCTAACTGGTGTGAGGTGATACCGCACTGTAGATTTGATTTGCATTTCTCTACTAATTAGTGATGTTGAGCAGCTTTTCATGTGCTTCTTGGCCATCTGTATGTCTTCTTTAGAGAAATGTCTATTTAGGTCTTCTGCCCATTTTTGCTTTGGGTTGTTTGTTTTTTTAATATTGAGCTGCATGAGCTGTTTATATATTTTGGAGATTAATCCTTTGTCTCTTGATTCGTTTGCAAATATTTTCTCCCATTCTGAGCATTGTCTTTTCATCTTATTTATGGTTTTCTTTGCTGTGCAAAAGCTTTGAAGTTTCACTAGGTCCCATTTGTTTATTTTTGTTTTTATTTCCATTACTCTAGGCGTTGGATCAAAAAAGATCTTGCTGTGATTTATGTCAAAGAGCATTCTTCCGATGTTTTCCTCTAAGAGTTTTATAGTGTCTGGCCTTATATTTAGGTCTCTAATCCATTTTGAGTTTATTTTTGTGTATGGTGTTAGGGAGTGTTCTAATTTCATTCGTTTACATGTAGCTGTCCATTTTTCCCAGCACCACTTATTGAAGAGACTGTCTTTTCTCCATTGTATATCCTTGCTTCCTTTATCATAGATTAGTTGACCATAGGTGCGTGGGTTTATCTCTGGACTTTCTATCTTGTTCCATTGATCTATGTTTCTGTTTTTGTGCCAATACCATATTGTCTTGATTGTAGCTTTATAGTATAGTCTGAAGTCAGGGAGTCTGATTCCTCCAGCTCCTTTTTTTTTCCCTCAAGACTGCTTTGGCTATTCGGGGTCTTTTCTGTCTCCATACAAATTTTAAGATTTTCTGTCCTAGTTCCGTAAAAAATGCCATTGGTAATTTGATAGATATTGCATTGAATCTGTAGATTGCTTTGGGTAGTATAGTCATTTTCACAATATTGATTCTTCCTATCCAAAGACATGGTATATCTCTCCATCTTTTGGTATCATCTTTAATTTCTTTCATCAGTGTCTTATAGTTTTCTGCATACAGGTCTTTTGTCTCCCTAGGTAGGTTTATTCCTAGGTATTTTATTATTTTTGTTGCAGTGGTAAATGGGAGTGTTTCCTTAAATTCTCTTTCAGATTTTTCATCATTAGTGTATAGGAATGCAAGAGATTTCTGTGCATTAATTTTGTATCCTGCAACTTTACCAACTTCATTGATTAGCTCTAGTAGTTTTCTGGTGGCATCTTTAGGATTCTCTATGTATAGTATCATGTCATCTGCAAACAATGACCGTTTTACTTCTTTTCTGATTTGGATTCCTTTTACTTCTTTTTCTTCTCTGGTTGTTGTGGCTAGGACTTCCAACACTATGTTGAATAATAGTGGTGAGAGTGGACATCCTTGTCTTGTTCCTGATCTTAGAGGAAATGCTTTCCGTTTTTTGCCATTGAGAGTGATGTTTGCTGTGGGTTTGTCGTATATGTCCTTTATTATGTTGAGGTAGGTTCCGTCTATGCCCACTTTCTGGAGAGTTTTTATCATAAATGGGTGTTGAATTTTGTCAAAAGCTTTTTCTGCAACTATTGAGATGATCATATGGTTTTTCTTCTTCAATTTGTTAATATGGTGTATCACATGGATTGATTTGCATATATTGAAGAATCCTTGCATTCTTGGGATAAATTCCACTTGGCCATGGTGTATGATCCTTTTAATGTGTTGTTGGATTCTGTTTGCTAGTATTTTGTTGAGGATTTTTGCATCTCTATTCATCAGTGATATTGTTGTGTAGTTTTCTGATTTTGTAGTATCTTTGTCTGGTTTTGGTATCAGAGTGATGGTGGCCTCATAGAATGAGTTTGGGAGTGTTCCTTCCTCTGCAATTTTTTGGAAGAGTTTGAGAAGGATGGGTGTTAGCTCTTCTCTAAATGTTTGATAGAATTCACCTGTGAAGCCATCTGGTCCTGGACTTTGGTTTGTTGGAAGATTTTTAATCAGAGTTTCAATTTCATTCCTTGTGATTGGTCTGTTCATATTTTCTATTTCTCCCTGGTTCAGTCTTGGAAGGTTATACCTTTCTAAGAATTTGTCCATTTCTTCCAGGTTGTCCATTTTATTTTCATAGGGTTGCTTGTAGTAGTCTCTTAGCATGCTTTGTATTTCTGCGGTGTCTGTTGTCACTTCTCCTTTTTCCTTTCTAATTTTATTGATTTGAGTCCTCTCCCTCTTTTTCTTGATGAGTCTGGCTAATGGTTTATCAATTTTGCTTATCTTCTCAAGAACCAGCTTTTAGTTATTTGATCTTTGCTATTGTTTTCTTTGTTTCTATTTCATTTATTTCTGCTCTGATTTTTATGATTTCTTTCCTTCTGCTAACTTTGGGTTTTCTTTGTTCTTCTTTCTCTAGTTCCTTTAGGTGTAAGGTTAGATTATTTATTTGAGATTTTTCTTTTTTCTTGAGGCAGGCTTGTATAGCTATAAAATTCCCTCTTAGAACTGCTTTTGCTGCATCCCATACGTTTTGGATCATTGTGTTTTCATTGTCATTTGTCTCTAGGTATTTTCTGATTTCCTCTTTGATCTCTTCAGTGACCTCTTGGTAATTTAGTAACGTATTATTTAGCCTCCATGTGTTTGTGTATTTTACGTTTTTTTCCCTGTAATTCATTTCTAATCTCATAGCATGTGGTCAGAAAAGATGCTTGATATGATTTCAGTTTTCTTAAATTTACTGAGGCTTGATTTGTGACCCAAGATGTGACCTATCCTGGAGAACGTTCTGTATGCACTTGAGAAGACAGCATACTCTGCTGTTTTTGGATGGAATGTCCTCTAAATATCAATTAAATCTATCTCGTCTGTTATGTCATTTAAAGCTTCTGTTTCCTTATTTATTTTCATTTTGGATGATCTATCCATTGGTGTAAGTGAGGTGTTAAAGTCCCCCACTATTATTGTGTTACTGTTGATTTCCTCTTTTACAGCTGTTAGCAGTTGCCTTATGTATTGAGGTACTCCTATGTTGGGTGCATATATATTTATAATTGTTATATCTGATTCTTGGATTGATCCCCTGATCATTATGTAGTGTCCTTCCTTGTCTCTTTTAAGATTCTTTATTTTAAATTCTATTTTATCTGATATGAGTATTGCTACTCTAGCTTTCTTTTGATTTCCATTTGCATGGAATATCTTTTTCCATCTCCTCACTTTCAGTCTGAATGTGTCCCTAGGTCTGAAGTGGGTCTCTTGTAGACAGCACATATATGGGTCTTGTTTTTGTACCCGTTCAGCAACCCTGTGTCTTTTGGTTGGAGAATTTAATCCATTCACATTTAGGGTAATTATTGATATGTGTGTTTCTAGTACCATTTTCTTAATTGTTTTGGGTTTGTTTTTGTAGGTCCTGTTCTTCTCTCGTGTCCCCAGTTAGAGAAGTTCCTTTAGCATTTGTTGTAGAGCTGGTTTGGTGGTGCTGAATTCTCTTAGCTTTTGCTTGTTGTAAAGCTGTTGATTTCTCCATCGAATCTGAATGAGATCCTTGCCGGGTAGAGTAATGTTGGTTGTACATTCTTCCCTTTCATCACTTTAAGTATATCATGCCACTCCCTTCTGGCTTGTAGAGTTTCTGCTGAGAAATCAGCTGTTAACCTAATGGTAGTTCCCTTGTATGTTATTTGTCGTTTTTCCCTTGCTGATTTTAATAATTTTTCTCTGTTTTTAATTTTTGCCAGTTTGATTACTATGTGTCTTGGCATGTTTCTCCTTGGGTTTATCCTATATGGAACTCTCTGCACTTCCTGGACTTGGGTGGCTATTTCCTTTCCCATGTTAGGGAAGTTTTCAACTATAATCTCTTCAAATATTTTCTCTGGTCCTTTCTCTCTCTCTTCTCCTTCTGGGACCCCTATAATGCGAATGTTGTTGCATTTAATGTTGTCCCAGAGGTCTCTTACGCTGTCTTCATTTCTTTTCATTCTTTTTTCTTTATTCTGTTCCATGGCAGTGAATTCCACCATTCTGTCTTCCAGGTCACTTCTGTAATTCTGTCTTCCAGGTCACTTATCCATTCTTCTACCTCAGTTATTCTGCTATTGATTCCTTCTAGTGTAGTTTTCATTTCAGTTATTGTATTGTTCATCTCTGTTTGTTTGTTCTTTAATTCTTCTAGGTCTTTGTTAAACACTTCTTGCGTCTTCTCGATCGTTGCCTCCATTCTTTTTCCGAGGTCCTGGATCATCTTCACTATCATTTTTCTGAATTCTTTTTCTCGAAGGTTGCATATCTCCACTTCTTTTAGTTGTTTTTCTGGGGTTTTATCCTTCATCTGGTACATAGCCCTCTGCTTTTTCATCTTGTCTATCCTTCTGTGGATGTAGTTTTTGTTCCACAGGCTGCAGGATTGTAGTTCTTGCTTCTGCTGCCTGCCCTCTGGTGGATGAGGCTATCTCCAGAAACACTTGAATTAGCTACATCTTCATCATATAACTCCTCTGAGTATTGTATTTAAATCTTTAAAGCCTGGAATGATAAGGGTTTAGGGAATGGTGATTGTAAAAGATGAGATGTTTAGAAAGTTTTCCTCCTATGTATAACACAAAACAGTGTAAAAGGAAATAATTGTGTTTGAAAGAGAAGGCCAGAAGAAACTTAGATATTAGCTCATTGAAAAAATTATATCTGAGGAGGATAGTGTCCAAAGTATACAGGGGTAGTGTTGAAGAAAAGCTTTGGGAAGAAGAATTGGAAACGGCCCGGGGCATTTCTTGGATGGTGGGATGGAGAATTAGAGGGAGGCATCTGAGTGCCAGTGAACAGCCTGGAGGGATGGGCAATGCGCTGGAAAAAAGCAAGCAAACAGATGGTAGTGGCAAGAAAGAGCTGATAAAAGGTGGGAGAGATACGGTGGTGTGCATCAGTAAGGCTTTGGGGTTATACATCTTTAAAGGAAGCTGAATCAGGATTTTTGTGAGAAGTATTTTTGTGATTTTGTTATATCTTTTCAAGAAAGGCATTTTATTTTAGAGCGTAGACTTAGGTTAGTTAAAAGTCCCAAACAAAGTTTAATAATGTTGCATAAGTGAAAACATCTCTCCATGTGGTCAGTCCAAAACATGATGCCATTGCCTATAAACCCACTCCAAAGAAGATTAGCCCCCTGAAAACGTATTCTATACTGGAGATCTTTCTTAATCACTGATGTTTGTGCTCTTGTTTCTTGGCAAAGCTCCCCTGCTACAGTGAAATGAAACTCATAAATTTCTACCATTCGGATGAAGAATGGTGGGTGGTGAGCATATGTTTCTGAGAATCTGCTCTTATTTAAATCAAAGCCTCCTTCATGCATTTAACCGATAGGCATGTAAGACCAGTTGGAGATTATTTCCCTTAATTCTATTTGGCCTTGTTTTACTCCATTGTAGAAGTATTTGAGAGTTATTAATGGTTATACCTGTGTCTGGAAGATATTCATTAAGCTTCAGCTGTGGGAGCCATATGGAAATCAGGCCCCCTGTGGATTTCCTGCACACATGAAGAGGAGAGTTTGCTTCCATTTTGACTTAATAATCTCTCACTGCTGTTCTGGTTTTGAGGAAAGCCGTTGATCATGTTTGAGCTGTAGAGTGGTTTCAGAGCCTGTGAAATGTACAGCTCACGAAGAGCAACAAAGTGACAGCTGGAGAGATTAGAGTCCATTTTGTGTGTGTACAGAATTAGAGGACTGAGGCTCACAAAAGCAGGCAAGCCTTCTCACATTAATCAACGTCTTTTAAAGTAGAATCAAAGTGGTTTTCTGTAAGGAAAAACAAATGTGGGTAGACACTGTATATTCCATTTTAAGTGGGTCCCCATTATTTGCAATAAAGCTTTATGGACTAGAAAAAACATGTCTACCATATATTTATATTAAAGAATGGTAGAAAAGGGTAAATCATCTGGCAAGTTGTAGCCTCAACATACTCAGTTTTTATTTAAAAAGACATACCTGAACATATTTTATAGTTATTGCTGACTGTATACAGTCAACTAAAAATAGCAAGGTGATCTTTAGCCTTGTGAAAGAATGCATCACAGATTGAGATATAGTTGTAATTTTTGAAACGGGATTCCTTTGGTGTTCTGTATCTAGAACACTTGCAACTAGGGATATTTTGACCTCTGAATTTTCTTACAAAGGATAAAACTTTTCCAGGATAACCTAATGGGAAAGGACAGTCATGAGATTGTAACAACAGCATAACTGACTTTGTCGGATTCTGAGGCTCTGTTAAACCAATTTGGCTAGAAACCAAATTTAGCAACTCTAAGTGTCTTCTGTCTTCAAGTGGTTTCTTTGGTGCATCTATTGGCCCTGCACTCTCTTCCTACTTACCTGGTGGTCTGTATCTCTGTGGCTTGGTTTACCCTAATAACTTGGTAACTTCTGTTAGTTCTTGGAAATAGTCTCCCCCTTTTTCCTTCTATTGTCCCCAAAATTCCCTTACAATCTCTCACAATTCTTTTAACCCCTCCAAAGTACCATCCTCAACCTGCCTCCTTTTATCAGACATTTATTCTTAGCCACTAAAAACCCATTTTAAATGTAAGCCCTTCTAGCTTATCAGACACTAAACTCTTACCCTTTCTGTAACTCTGTGTATTCCACCCAGCAGAGAGGAAGGAGGTAATACTAGGAGGCTTAGAAACAAATAGGAGTTAAACATCTGATTTAATGGTAGCATTTTTTTTAGTTTAAAGCTTCATAAATAAACTGTCATAGTAACAAGTTATTGCAGTATAAACAGCAGGAAATAAAATACTAAGAAAGAGTTTCTGATAACTTAGAAACTAGAGCTATATAAGTGGCTATCAAGCTGAGCAAGTAGAAGATAATGCTGGTTTCAGAGGTGACCAGTTGAGTTGATTTCGCAGAATCCCAAACCTCATGTATTTTTTTCTGAAGACAGTTCATGAATGCTATTCAGTGTACTACTGGGGGCATAATGTTGACGCTTTCAAGGGAGCAAATTGTGTGTAGTTATTGGAACCTAACAGAATTCCTCCTCAAAACAATAGTACTGTATTTTAAAAATTAATAAGTCCAACAGGGTTAGAACAGAAATGAGCCAGGAAGCTTCATATTGTACTTATATTCTAACTTCTACGTTGTCAACCTCCTCCATGAGATCGAGCATTTTAGAGAAATTAGGATAGTTTCCATGATTGTGTGGAATTTCACCTCTCCTCACGCATATACCTAACTCAGTTTTACTAGGAAATTTTGAATCTGCAGCACAGTAGATACATTAATAATGCATGTCACCACGGTAACTAGAAATGGTAATCCACAGATATATGCAGTAGAAGAAAGAAAATGGAATGGGTGCAAATTCTCAGGCCATAAAAACCAAGTACGCAAAAGTATATACCTTCATTTTGCCGTTTCTGGATTTAAGTTTCTTATTGCTAACAAAACCTAGTATTTTCAAGCTGAGGTAAACTTAAGAGCCTTCTGAGGCAATTCAGAGCAATTTACGTCTGTTTACGGTTCTGCATCTTGTCAGAGTAGTATCTTGGCTTTGGGGAGTTTATATTGTGTTAGCATCAGGGGAAGGACAGCTTGACCTCAGTTCATGCTGGTATCTACTGAGAGGTATGTTGGCCTGTCTGGTTCTCAGTTGTGAACCCACCCCCCAACCCGCCACCCTCCGCTCTCATGCTGGCATCCACTGAAATACCCCCATTCCCATCCGACTCTTTATTTATTTATTGCCTGACCCTGAAAAGTATCACATGGTAACCACAGTCATGAGATAAAAGGGCCGGGGTTTAGTACATCAGTTTATATGTCACCTTTTTATCTGATCATAGAAAGTTACATTGAAGACATTCTGGCCATGTTGTTTGGAGGGCACACCTCTGAAGGGCACGTGTGAATTTAACAGCTTCTGTCCATTGCAAGCACCTGTTGGGCTCAATTAGGCAAACTTCAAAAGCTTAATGCACCATAGGTAAAGTATTCATTTTTGTATTTATAAGGATAAAAATTCTGTCTCATTTATTCCAGATATTTGGTTATTCATTCTGGTTAGAAATGAATTATGGGTGAAAAGGTGGGTGGGTGCTAAGTGCTGGCTGCAGGTAAAATGGTCGAGACTGTCTTTGTTCCTCACTTTTACTAGGATGTCCCCTGCCCTGAGCTTGGCATCTCACACGTCACAATATGACCAATATCATGGCAAACTTGTGAGTGAGCTAAGTTAGAGACAGGATGATCCTTGTGCCATTTTCCAATAGCCTTTTTCAGGTGACTGCAGGTACCACTAACGTCTTGTATGAGCATTGGTGTAAATGTCCTCACTTCAGCTCTTACATACCAGGACAGTTGTCCCTCGGTATCCGAGGGGGACTTGAGATACCAAAATTTACAGATGTTCAAGTCCCTTACATAAAAAGGGGTAGTATTTGCATATAACCTATGCACATCCTCCTGTATACTGTAAATCATCTCTAGATTACATCTAATACCTAATACAATGTAAATGCTATGTAAATAGTTGTTATACTGTATTGTTTAGAAAATAATGACAAGAAAAATCTGTATACATTCACTACAGATGCAACCATGGCAGGCCTAACTGCACAGTACATGTCAGCAACAATGTAACATTTTCTTTCTTTGAATACTTATAGATTGCTTTCATTTAATGACCTGAAAGAGAAATATATAGAATAAAACACAGAATATTTAAAATACAAGTACATATAGAAAATATAATTATAAACAGAGAAAATATAAATTCACTTCTCTCTCACACTCACACACACACTGTGTTAACCCTCATCAAAACCCTGATTATTCTCTCTTGATAACCCTCATATGATGATAATGATGATGGTGATGACGACGACAACGATGGTTGTTGTATTATTTTACCATGCTGATGGGGTGAGGGGATGAGATGTCTGGCACTGTAGGTAAATGGTGAGACACCAGGCTAACTTGAACCTTCTGGCAGGACATCAGAAGGATGAACTGGGTTTCAGTTGCAGATGTTGAGACTTTGGAGGAGGCTCAGTGATACTAATGTCAGGATCTGTAGAGGCTGAGGGCTGAGGATCTTCAAGCTTGAAGGCCAGAGCTTCACAATTGCAGGTGCTTTAGTTAGAAACATTGTTATAGGAAGCTGTTTCTTCTTTTCTTTTCATCATCAAACAAATCTTGCAGTGGTTCTAGGTGCATCATTATCCCTCAGGTAATACAGAGGCTTCATTCCATCAAAGAATCATACTTGAAGCTCATGTCCTTTTTAATGCATGAAACTGTCAAAGAAAAAACAAAACTGCTGCAGATTTTTCAAGCATCCAAACTGATAGTTCTGCCTCCTCTAAGTCTTCTGCATCACTATCTTCTGCATCATCTTAGAGGATTTCAGCAGATCTTTGAGTTCCTTGTTGGTAAAAGTTTCTCTATGCTATTAGGTGTTCCTCAACATTGTCCCCAATCATGTTAGAGAAGCTTTCCCCACTAAATTCCCTTGGAACATTCCTGACTTTTGCATCAGTAGCGGGGATGCCCCTGAAATCATAGACAACCTCACTCCATAATGGCTCCCAACATGCACTCCTGTCTTGGGCATTGGGACATCTACAGTTTCTGTAATTGTGAAGCTCTTCCATAAATCCACAAGTCTTCCTGAAGGTGAGGCAAGTGTAAGTTGCTTCAATGCACTGATGATGCCTTGATCAAGTGACTGCAGCAGTGACATAGTGTTAGGAGGCAGGAACATTACTTCTGCATTCTTGTCGGTGAAGCAGAGACATTGGGGTGGCTGGGAACATTGCCAATGGGGAGGCCCTTGAATGGCAGCCCCTTCTTTTTGAGGTATTTTTTTCACTTCGGGAATGAAGCCCTGGTGGAACTATCCCAAGAACAAGATGGCCATCACCCAAGCCTCCTTGTTGTGTTGCCAGAACACAGGCAGGCGATTTGGGGTTTTCATCACATTTCATCACTATTGAAGGCTTGCTCTGGAAGGTAGCCTTTCTCTTCTATGAATTTCTTGAGCTCTTCTGGGGGCACTGATGACGCTTGGCATCAGTCAATGCTGATTCTCCCGTGATCTTCTCGTAGCCCGCCAGCCATCCCTTAGCAGCCTTCATCTCCTTCCTCTCACTCTCCCCAGCCCCTTCACAGTAACGCTCGTAGAGATGGAGTGCTTTTCACGCATAACTTTGCCAATCAACAGGGATACGCTCCTGTGGCATGTCCTCTAGCCGCACACTTCATGCTTTCTCGGTCTTTGCAAGCACTTTAACATCAACCAGAGAGACTATTGTTGCAATTGTACGTGAAGCACTAACACTTCCGCAAATTTTAGCTTCTTTCTCCTTTATTGTGTGAATGCACAGTTCGTTCTTACCGACCTTACTGCCCACTTTGGCAAGCGACATGACACTTTTCAAAAGATCTAGGATTTTCATTTTCTCTTCGAGAGGAAGCACTTTACGCTCCCTCTTAACCTTTGAGGGATGCTTTGACCACTTAATGGCTTTTTAGGAGCCATTTGCTTCACAGAAACGAAGGGTGCCTACAGCATAAGCAGCCAACGAACAAGATGAGGGGTGAACAGTGTTCAAACGACTGGGTGCTGGAGAGAGACTGAGTGTCTGTGGAATGGCAGGAGGCTGCAGCAGCCTACACATCACTCGATTCAGTGGATTTAGTGTAGTGCTCAATGCACGGCAAATTGAAGTTTTGCTTTCTGGGACTTTCTGGAATTTCTCTTTTATCCAAATGTTTTCAACCTGTGGTTGGTTGAATTCGTGGATGCAGAACCCAGGGATACAGAGAACTGAATTTATTCATTTTGCATTTCAGTTGGTCTGCTTTTTCTGTGCCATATTCATGCATATAAGTATGGCTTGATGTGGAAAATATCAATAGCTTACACTTTCAAGTTCTGTTGTTTGTATATTCTTCAAGCCTACCGCATGTATGTGGCACTATTTCCCAACCTGTTTAAAGCTTAAAGTATAAATCCAGTTAGCTTAATCATGATATTAGGGTTATGAGACTAGACTGATGGCTTTAATTCATTTGAAGACCAGTTAATTTTGTTTTATTCCGTAGCCTTAAGTGGTACTCTACAAAAAAGTCATACTCAATGAGATAGTGCGGCTAGAGGGGTAAAACCTGTCTTGAGTACAGCAAAAACCGCTCAGACACTCCTGAGTGCATACTTTGGGGACAGAGTAGTAGTATTTCTATATGAATGTCTGCACTTTGAGAGTCTATACTGAAAGAATAGTCAATATTTATATTTATGTTAGGTATTCATCTCCACTTCCACAGATATGGTCAACTTTAAGCATATTCAATGTGTGAAAACACAAATTTATAAAATAAATAAATGAGGGAATGTATTTTTCAGCCCCGAATTTTCTTTATAGTTCAGAGGAGTTTCTTTAAATAGTATGATTCCATATTGTATGGTGGAATATACACACATACACACATGTGTGTATTACATAAGTGCTATATATTTTATGTATGTACTATATATATTCATTTACATACAATTCTAGACAGTGAAGTGTAAGTGCAGTTATGTTCACAACTGAATATTGCAGTGTTCTGTGTTTTGAAATGCTTGAATTAATAAACATTGGTAGAAATTAGCTCATTGTTATGATTATACTAAATTTCTTAGATTTTTCACAGTTAAGTGAAGACATTTATTTTTCAGAATCAAAACAGTCAATTACAAAACCATTTCAACTTTTTCAGTTACGGAAGTTAGAGTCATAATACACATTTAATTGATTTTGTATAATCAAGGCTGATTTACTAATAAGACAAATTGTCACTATTTGCATATTAAACTTCTTCTAATCGTAGTTAGTGACGGTGAGACAACTCTTAAATTTAACCAAGAAAATGTTTATCAATAGACAACAGTTTAATTCTTTAAAGTTCATGCTTTTGTTGTTTCATAAGTACTATTAGAATATATTTATTTGTATAAGGAATTATCTGCCATAAATCGGAAACATAAGCTTACTGTTCCTGCTGCTACATTCTTGGAACACTAGAACCCCGACTGGAACCTCTCAGGGTCTCTATAGGATCACATTGCTACTGCTCAGGAGCCTGATTCAGCGAGGGTTTGCTTTGAGAGAATAAGCCATCCGTTCCTTACCCCATCCCCACCCACAAAATGTCTGCCCAAGAGCACTGTCCCCAGTGCTCTGAAATTCTACTCACTTCCCACTAGGATTTTCTACACACATAACAACCCTCTGCCCCTGCCTGATGGTGATCCTTTCCCAGGATTTCCCTTCCCCCAAGACCTGTTCCCTATGTAAGAAAACATGGTATCATAGAAGAAAAATTTGAAGCATTAACCTGGGTTCTTGCCACCTCATCTGTAATTCACTTTCCTAACAATGAGGCCCTTGGATTGGAGCGTTTTATGAGATATCTGAGCAAGAGTACTTGTTAGGAATTGCATATATACACACATACATACACTTTTTTTTTAAAGGTTATTCTATGACATATAGGTTTTTTGGGTTTGTTTTTTAAATTAATTAATTTTTGGCTGCATTGGGTCTCCGTTGCTGTGAGCGGGCTTTCTCTAGTTGCGGCAAGTGGGGGCTACTCTTGGTTGTGGTGCTTGGGCTTCTCATTGTGGTGGCTTCTCTTGTTGCAGAGCATGGGCTCTAGGCACACAGCCTTCAGTAGTTGTGGCTTGCGGGCTCTAGAGCGCAGGCTCAGTAGTTGTGGCGCATGGGCTTAGTTGCTCCATGGCATGTGGGATCTTCCCGGACCAGGGATTGAACCCATGTCCCTTGCATTGGCAGGTGGATTTTTAACCACTGCACCACCAGGGAAGTCCCATACATACACTTTTCTGAAACTGTTCTGAGGTTATAAGCTTCACACTTGTGAAGATTTCAAGAATAAACCCAAAGAGCAACAAAAAAGTCTTGATAATTTCTTTTGTTTAAGTTTCAAAGATTCACATGATACAAAGAGAAGTCTGCAAGGGGCAAAAATGTAGCTGAAATGCTGACCTAAGTAAGAACTTTTAGAGTGCTAATTAATAAAACTGCATTGAATTTAGAAAATAGATCATTATAAAAGGGGCTGTTTGCACAAAGTTCGAGCTACTACTGATAGTGAAGCAAGAATACAGAATTTAACATAGAAAAAAGTCATTTTTATTATGATTCTACATATAACACCCATTTAATTTAAAACTGACATGTGACTTTCCAATATGAATACAGCTATATTTAGTTTTCATGTTTCTTTAGTTAATTGTGTAATAAAATTTGACCAAACCTTTAAAAATGCCTTTCTTGCCCTCTAATGCAACAGACTCTGAAATTATTGGAGGGTTTTTGAAATAAATATTCTATCTATGTAAGTCTTAAAAAAAAATCCTAACGATTTGCTTGTGTCCAGTTAATTGATCTCCTTTATGAATTTATTTTAGGAAGACATGCTTCTAAGATTTACCGATTTCCTACTATGCGTTAGACCCTCTGCTGGAGTTTTCATGTGTTCTCTCAGTTGTTATATGATGCTAGAGGTGGAAGAAATCATCAAGATTTCTAGGGGTTCCCAAACTCATGTGTCGTCAGACACTGAGACCAACATGAAACAAGCTGTTGGCACTGGGGCAACTTCTCAGGATCTGCTTCTCAGATCCAGTGGACTCTTTTCATGGAAGAGTGTAGGCTTGGGGTGCCAGATCTTTGTATTTTTCTAAGAGGAACAAGAAATTAGAATTTTTATGTGAAGTCTCCTGTTTGTTTGGCCAGCTCCAGATTAAAAATAAATAAATAAATGATGTGTGGACCAAGCAAAACATTTCTACAAGCTAGATCTGATTGTCTGACTTCTGGTTTAGGACTTCTGAGCTAGCCTTATCTCTCCGAAAATGAGACCCAGATTTTTTACAGGGCTTGCCTACAGTCAGCAGCTGTCTGTACCAAAGGTGGAACAGTGACCATAGATTCCATTTCCAATGTCCCCCAGTCCATGCATTTGTAGGACACAAGGCGCCCAAGCAGAAACCCTTAGGCCATGGAGAATGGGTGAGACTGAATATTGCCAGGAAAGGACTAGGTACACTCATAGGCCTTTTCTAGCTCTAACCTATGAAAATCATGTGAAACCCAGGCAATATTTTCCAAAATTAAAAAAAAAAAAAGAGAGAGAGAAGAGAAGCTATCGTTTGCTAAGGTTTTTCATGACTTTTTATTCTGTTGTGTGGACTTTTCATTTTCATTTTGATAATACAGTAGCAATACTTTTTTTTTTACCATTTTGATGATGTAAAATTAGTTGATTTAATGCATGTCCATCCTTTCGACAGTATAAAAAATAGTGTATCTATTATAGGTCATTCCTAGAATATTAGTTCTTAATTTTACCTCATTAATGAAGAGTTAAAATTTAGACCTTTCTGTGATATATGCCAAGGTGACTTCTAATCCTGAGATGAATTCTATAATAATCTGGGCCAATCCTGAACCATATAAATATAAAAATCTACACAACCCACAGAGGGAGGTTTTAGAATTTTACTATAAATGGGAGAAGGGTGAACGTGCTCAGACACAGGGTTCAGGTATATGTCTGACATCAGGATGAGCACAAGTGTACCAGCAGAGAGGGTGGTACACTTGCTAATCTCCTCATTCCCACAGAATACAAGAGGGTCTCTCTTGAGTTTTCCAGAGTACCTTCCCAGTGTTCCAAACAGGATCAAAATAACAACCTTTTGGGAACATACACAAACGTGAAATTAGCTACAAAGGTTATGAGACTGAAGACATGGCTCTGTTGGTAAAAATGGCAACACTTCTATCAAGATAGGAAGTGAAATTCAAGGAGAGGTACATTACATAACACAGGAATCTTATTATGTCTGTGCTAACCCTTCACCCTTCCCCACAACCATTCTTGTTAGAGATAAGTCTGCCACATCAAACTGATCTACTGAGACCTATGCAGTAGAGAGACGATTCTAGGCATCTTGTCCAAACCTCTGGAGAACTTTGCCTAATTAAATCTTTGGCATAAAACAGAATGCTTAAAATTCAGACTCCAGAAATAAATATTGTAAAACAATGCTTATTATGAAAACACTAAAATTTCAAATTTAAATGCAAATTTTATTGGGCAGCATACATCGTGTCCCTAAAGTAAGGCATAATCCTTCACTTGTTATTTTTCTTACTTCTAGAAGACAGGCAAGTGGCCAAGAAAATGTAGACAAAGGGAAGTTCAGTGACCATCACAGTGTAAATCTGTAATAACTCTCGTACCACTTGTACTTACATCCAAGTAATGCATTCAGCAGCCTAATGATTAAAATATAGTTATAGATTTTGAACAGTAATGGGATTAATGTTAGTAATAGCCTTTTTAAAAAATTTTGAATCATGTGATTAGATTCATGAGATTAATATTACATTAAAATTTATAGATACATTTGAAGTAGTAATTCATAAGACTTTAATTATATACGTAGCTCACTTTGTATATTCTATTTTGCCTCATGATCTTACTCTGTAGGTTATTTTAAAATATAAAATACTTTTCAAGTATATCTCGAAAGCTTAAAGGTTGTGGCGTAAATACTATTTTATGCTGATAAGGGTTGCATTTCATGTTATTTCATTAATGTTAATAGCACGTCAATATTAGGTGGGGAGACTTGATAATTAGTTCAGGTCTCACTCCTGTCTTGGAACGTTTCTTCTCAGTTAACATCATGTGACACAAATATTTGTCATTTTCTAATGGACTTCCCAGTAATCTGAACCAAAAATCCAGGCATGTGTTTTATCAAACACAGAACTATGCCCCCCACCTTTTGCTTTATATCCTTCCTAATTTTTCCCAGTACAGTTGCATGCACGTTTTCTCTTTATACTTACTGAAGCAAGGTCATGGTACACATAAATTTTCTAGCTCGCATGTTAAATCTGTGTATCCTGTTGACATTTACACATCATTAAAAATTCTTTTATAGCGTCATTTTTAATGATTGAAGAATATTTTATAATGTGGATGGACTATAATTTATTTCACCAATCTTTTCTTGTTGATTTTTTCTCTCTTTTTTAAAATAGACAACATCCATGTAGCTAAAATTTTGTATACATCCACAACCATTTCATAAGGATACGTTCCTAAAAGCATAATTGATATGTTAAAGAGAATATAAAATCTTAACCTATTTACCAAAAGGTATGTTACATGATCCTGTACTTTAGGACATGTACTAAATCCTCAACAACAAACTGTATTAATAGTATTATTACTATTTCTTTGTCAATATAATAGGAAAGTGGTGTCCTATTGTTTTAATATACAATTCTTTAGTGATCACTGAGGTTGAATTTTTTTTATACATTTCTGGTTATCTAAACAGAGAGACACGGGGGCAAATTTTTCTAAAGATCTATAAGTAACCCTGCACAGAAGATATGAATTCTGTCATCTTGAATGTGCCAGATCCCTCACTCTAGCTGTACATAAATGACATTAAATTTATAGAAATATAATGTTTAGTCAATTCAGTGAAGGGGACAGTTCAGTCAAAAACTCTGATCAAATTTCCTTTTAAAATAAAGAATATTAATAGTTAATTTAGTGGAAAGTTATGTCACTAAGTTTCACAAGTAGACTCAAATGGTTTAGATGATTTTGTTTTCTCTGCAAGATATAATGTGAAATATAAATCTTATTGAAACTGCATATTTCCTTTGGCAAAGTATTACATTTTGAATGTATTTAATCTTTTTAGTATTTGTCCATTTACCTTGCTTTTTAAAGGTAATTCAATTCAAAATGTGACTTGAATTGAAAATATTTTTATCTATCTCTGATTTTTAAATACATCTTAAGTGATCATTTATGTGATATGTGAGCTGTTTCTTGAAACACATGTTAAATCAAAAGACTAAAAATGTTACTGGCAGGAAATTGAACGTACTAAGATTGAGTTATCCATTGCTGTGTAACTTCTAGCAGCTTAAAACAACAAACATTATCTCACACATTTTTCTAAGGATCAGGAAACCAGAAGCAGCTTCAGTGGGTGGTATGGCTCAGGGTCTCTCATGAGGTTGCCATGAAGCTATTGGCCACAGCTGCACTTCATGAAGACTTGACTGGGACTGAAGGATCTACTGGTTTTTGTTTGTTTGTTTGTTTGCTTGTTTTTAATTGAAATGTAGTTGGTGTACAATATTGTGTTAGTTTCAGGTGTACTACCTAGTGATTCGACATTTACATACATTAGGAAATGATCACCACAATAAGTCTAGTAACCATTTGTACCCATACAAAGGTATGAAAATATTATTGGCCATGTTCCTTTTGCTGTATATTACATCCCAGTGGCTTATTTATCTTATAACTGGAAGTTTGTACCTCTTAATCCCTTTTGCCTATTTCACCCAACCTCCCACTCCCCTCCCTCCTGGCGACCACCCATTTGTTCTCTGTATCTATGAGTGTGTTGAAGGATCTACTTCTAAGTTCATTCACATGAAGGTTGGCCAACCTTAGTTCCTCACTAAATGAGTTTCTCAGTAGGACTGCTGAGAAACAGACATGGCTTCTCCTAGAGTGAGGAATCCCAGAGATAGAGTAAGTGGGGGGAGGAGGGAAGAGAAGGGGAGGGGAGTATTTATTTGAGTAAATAGTATTACCTTAAGTAAACATTTACCATAAGCTACTAATCATAGATTAAAATAAATGATGTCTGCATTAAGTATATCAGAACCTATCAATTTCTTTTAGTCTTGTCTTAGCATTCTGAATTACATAATCTTTAAATGGCTAAACCTAGTTGTGCTTTAAAAGAATTTCCTCCCCTTGTCCCTCCTCATCAAGCTCTACCATACCCTAAAACCCGAACCCCAGATTCTCCCTGCATCTGCGTCTCTCTCCAGGACTGTCCAGTATTATGCCCCAAAGAGGGTAGGGTCTTGGAGGAAGGAAAACACAGTGTTTAGGGGGACCTCAAACACTGTGTCCTCTGTGCTTCTGTAGAAAGATGCAAGTACAAGTGACAAGACTCCAGCAAGGCTGGGCCCTGCCCCTCTCCAACTGATCCTTTGGCACAAGGGTCAGAAGCAGCTTTAAGTAGGAAATGTGGCAAGGGACCAAGGGGTTAAGAACAGCCCCAAACTTCAAGTCCTTGAGGAAGTGACATCCTCTCCTCTGGGTGGGCCTGGTCTAAGTGCTTTGTTAGAAATAAACCAACATGGAAAAAAAAAAAAAAAAGAATTTCCTAATTGTTTTTTTTTTTCAAAAAAATTCCTCTTCATTGTTTTCTTTGTTTAAATCTAACTCCTCTGTTTATTTTAAATAAAATGAAGAAACTTAAGTATGTTATCATTTTAAAGAAATGCCTAATTATTTTATGTATGAATCCTCTTTCCTACAGGTACTTAGATTTAATAATGAAAATCTTTATACTTCTGGGGTTTTATTAATTTTTTTTTTTTTTTAGTTTTTGAAAAGTTTCAGTGTGATCCTTTTCCCTCAGAGGTTTAAAATAAGAGTTCTTTCACTCTTAGCTCTATCTCACTTGGGACCTAAATAGGACTGATGTCATGTCATGGTTGCAAAGGATCCTGTAATGACTTTAATATAGCATATTTTCTTGTAAAATTTCTTCTCATTTTCTTAAAACAACAGACACAACTGATTATGTAACCTTATCTTTTTCTAGGTCTCCTAAAAACCCAGAACAGAAGATCATTAAGAGAGTGATTGCTCTTGAAGGAGATATTGTAAAGTAAGAACTTAAACTGGTTTTTGTTGTTGTTGTTTTTTGTTTTTATTGAGTTTAGGTTGTAAATATCTAGATTTTTGTTGAGTTTTAAATCACATCATATGGAAAGTACATTTCAATCCAAAGAGGTGTCTTTGAAGTCTTCAAACCTTTGGAGACTTTCCAAATGAACTGGTACATCTTTAGTGAGTATCATCAACCATTTCAGGATATAACACGTAAATAAACTGACTGATGGTATTGTTATCCTTTACTGGGAAGCACAAGAGAAATAAATATTAATTAAGCTGAAATTAACCACATTTTATAAAAAGACCATTAAATAACTGTTTTTCAGGTATTGAAATTAGTATGATTGTTTTAGGTTATGATGTCAAGGTTCGTTTTAGAAAAAATTCAATAACATTTTGTTGTTTTAGAAGCAAACACAGGAACTAAGGGGGAGCTTTTATTATAATAGAGACGGGGGAAGATGGAAAAGAATGTGAAACAGAAGCTTCTGAATCAGTGAAAAAAACAGTAGTTTTAAAAAATAACATTGTAACAATCAGGTGTTTTAACAATGTGTAGTAACATCTTATTTATTCTGCTTGCTGATGAGTCTAGAATAATGTTTGAGGTTCAACAAGTTAATATTGATGTAGCATGATATGTCTCATATTGATTGCTTACTTTAAGTTACAGCCAAGTCTGTACAATATACTTTGAAAACTGTATTCAGAAAGTTTTTTGATCCCATTTTCCCAAAAAGCTTGTATTAATGACAATACAGTTTAAGTAATCTCATTAAAATGAACCTCAATTAAAATGGTCTAGAGCAGAATCTAGACCAACAGTTCTCAAAGGATGGCCCAAAGACCACTAGGAGTTTCCAAGACCCTTTGTGGGGTTCTGTGAGATCAAAACTACTTTCCTAGTAATACTAAGGTGTTATTTGCCTTTTCATTGCCATTTCTCATGAGTGTACAGTGGAGTTTTCCAGAGGCTACATGATGTATGATATTGCAGCAGATTGAAGGCAGGAGCAGATAAGAGAATGTGGCTGTCTTCTATTAAGCCAGATACTAAAAAGATTGCCAAACATGTAAAAAAAAAAAAAGCCACTCTTCTCACTACTTTTTCTCTTGTTTTGGAAAACAGCTATACTTTTCATTAAATATGTTCTTTGTGTTAGCATACAAGTTTATTATTGTTATTTTACATTGAATCACTAAAGATTTTTTAATTCTTTTAATTTCTAATATGATAAATATTGACATCTAATATTCACATAAAAGTTCTTTGAGACCTCAGTTATTTTTAAGAGTGTAAGGGTGTCCTCAGACCAAACAGTTTGAGAACTTGCTGATGCAGTAATGAATGGCAAACATTTTCATGTCCAGATTAAGGAATCATTAATAGCCTGCATGGTATCAATGGAGCTATCGAGGTATGGTATGTTTAGTTTATATCCATGATTATTTGTTTGGTCTTTTTTTCTTCTAAAATCTTTATTCAATTATAAAGCAGAAACTAACACACCATTGTAAAGCAATTATACTCCAATAAAGATGTTAAAAAATTCTTTATTGAGGTATAATTTATATATATATATACATATATATAATTCACCCATTTTAAATATACAGTTCAGTGAGCTCTAATATAAATGTATGCAGTTGTGCAACCCTCACTGCAATCTAGTTTTTGAGCCTTCCTATTACCCTCAAACATTCCCTCACCCGATTTGCCCTTAACGCTGGTTCCCATCATTCCCCATTGCCAATGCCACACAACCATGGACCTGCTTTCTGTCTCTATAGGTTAGCCTTTTCTAGAAATTTTATTTACATGGTAATATACAATATGTAGTCCTTTGTACCTGGTTTCTTTCACTTAGCATAGTGGTTTTTGGTTCCTCCGTGCTGTGCACCTATAGTTTGTTCCTTTATATTATTGATTCATTCCATGATATGGATGCACAACTCTTATGAATATATTAGAAACAATGAGCTCTACCTTTTAAATGGGTAAATCATATGTTATATGAGTTACACCTCAGTAAAGCTATTAAAAAACAAAACGACAGATCAATAAAGTGGGCAAAAGTTTCATCTAAAGTAATCTAACAGGATTAGGAATGCCAAGAGATACATTTTATAGTATAATCCAAAGGTAACACAAATTTCATTCAGATTATCATTATTGCTCACTAGCTGACTAGTCCACAACGTGAGATTGAAAAGCTTGTTCAGACATAAAAAAAAAAAAAGAAACCTCTGTGCAATCAGAAGTCCTACAACAGACCTCTCGGAAAAAAAGGATGGGTTCTTGCTTTCCTCAGTAAATGTAAATATTGGGTTCACAGAGGAGAAGCTGAGCTAGAAAGAGGGCTAATGGTACAGGATTGAAGGGTGAGAAAAGGGGATACGGGAATGTAGTAGGTTTACACCTTTTTCCCCACTGCTGCAACCCACGTGTGCAAAGTCGAGGTTCTTTGTTCCATCCTGCAAACTGACACTTTGGACATGCATCCCTTTCTGGCCCCTTCACTGTGCCTCTATCATGCAGCAATGAATAATATAAAGAATGGAAGTGGCAAGGCTCAAGACTTTTCTACTGTGTGGCCTCTAAAGACTAGTAAATAATTGATTAGAAGAAAGTTACTTTTGTATTCGGTGTTTTAAAAGAAAATTTTAAATTTCATTTCTCTGAATCTTTGGTACCTAAATATCCTAACCTTCCTGGACTTTCAATTAATAACTGAATATATTCCTATAATTTTCTAACAGCATCGAAAAACATTAAGGGACATTTAGGGAGTAAAATACTGTTTACTCATGTGCTTACTTCTTTTCTCTGTGACCCATTTTTTAAAATATAAGAACATATTAAAAATTTTTTTAATATGCTGTCTGTCTACCACTGGAAGTCATTAGTCGACTGGTGTCCTGACTTGTAGTAGGCAAGGTGCTTTGGTCTGTGATAGGACTTTCCAGTCCCACCTTTGTCTTGGTTAATACTGGTTTACCTAGCAGGCAAGCTAAGCACTAATGTAGGTCTGTAGAAAAATTTTTTTTTGAAAAAAATTGTTATTTTATTAAATGACCAAAGAAAACAAATTGGACTTATCAGGACTTGGTTATACTTACTGTGGGTTTTATATTATTTTTATTTTGAAATACACACAATTAGAGGCTATAAAGGGAACCATCATCTTTTCAGAGGTTAAGCCCTTAAAAGGCTTAATCCAGTCCTCAATTTAATGTTCTGTTAAACTCCTTCAGATTACAATAATAGAGAGTAAAATATAGTTTAAAGAGGACTCATTTTAAAGCGACCTGGGGAAGGAAGGGTGATAGAGCCCAGGAGCAGCCTAGCCTCACTAAAGAACAGGAATGACAGTGCAGCACTTCCGGTTTCTGTACCCTTGTGCCCTGCCTGCTGTCACATTGCTTCTGCCTGTCTTGTCTGTGTTTCAGTTGGCTTTTGCCCCATTGTCAACTGCTGACTTCCTTGGGTGTGCCCCATGTTTAAACTACCTGAGAGAAATCTGAGCGTGCCCCTTTGAGGTGTAGATCTAGAATCTGTCCACCTGACAGGCCACTGTCAACCAAGTGATCAGTTGCCTTTGGGACAGGTGCCCTTCCCTGGTCCAGTCAGCTGTGTCTAGGCCTGCCATTTACCTGGTACAAACCCTGTAATTATAAGGAACCTCTTGGAAAGGGCTTGTAGGTATGGCAGGTACCCTGAGGCCTCCCAGATTCTGGCAGTGAGATTAGCAGTCCTTTACTCAGCACTACCCTTCAAAACCTCACTTTCTTTTTTTTAAATTTATTTATTTTATTTTTTTGGCTGTGTTGGGTCTTCGTGGCTGCTCGCTGGCTTTCTCTAGTTGCGGCGAGCGGGGACTGCTCTTCGTTGCAGTGTGCGGGCTTCTCACTGTGGTGGCTTCTCTCGTTGAGGAGCACGGGCTCTAGGCGTGCAGGCTTTAGTAACCGTGGCACGCGGGCTCAGTAGTTGTGGCTCGTGGGCTCTAGAGCGCAGGCTCAGTAGTTGTGGCGCACGGGCTTAGTTGCTCCACGGCATGTGGGATCTTCCCGGACCAGGGATCGAACCTGTGTCCCCTACATTGGCAGGCGGATTCTTAACCACTGCACCACCAGGGGAGCCTAAAACCTCACTTTCAATTAGACTGTAATCTGCTCTCCTTAGTAGTTGCTTAGACCTTACTCTCTAGGGAAGATATTTTGTTTGTTTAAATTATAGAAGTAACACAAGCTTGAAAAATGCAGAGTGCTTTAATGAACATCCTTGCACACATACCTTCATACACTTGTGTGTTTATTCTTGCAGAATAGATATCTAGAAGTGGAAATATTCAGTCGACATATGTTTTGGTGTTGCTGTTGTTGTTGTTGTTTTTAGTTCTAATATATATACAGCCAAATTTCCCTCCCAAGAGGTTTGTGTATGTTTATACTCTTACCAACACTGCATGAAATACCCTTTCAGAGGAAATTGATTTAAATATCATGTGCAGTGGGAAAGCTGTGGGCTTCAGATTCAGAAACCAAAATATGGCAACACAAAATTTGGAAATAGTTCTCGATGATCAGGTTATATTTAATGTAATCAGTTCACTGATGGTGTAGGCCTTAGAACTATTCATTTAGAACACTAGTCCAGACACCAGAGAGATGTAGTTGAACAAAAGAGACAAAGTCTCTGCCTTCACGGAGCTTACATTTTAGTGGTTGGAAGCTAATAATAAACAGATGAACATGTAACACGTAATGCAATGTCATGAGCTAGAAGTGCTGTGAAGAAAAATAAAGTAGGAAAGGATATGTAGGGTGATGGTAGGGTCTGGGATTGCTATTTTAGGTAGGATATTTACTGTAAACCTCTCTAATGAGAAGATATTTGAGCAGACTTCTAAATTAAGGGAGGAGGGGGGAAAGAGAGCGATACTAGAATCTGGGGAAGGACAGTTCAGCCCAAAGGAATAACAAATGCAGTTCTGAGATGGATACACGTTGGTTGGGTGAGTTTAAGGAATTGCAAGACGCCAGCCAGCATGTTGCACCTTTGGGAAGGAAGACAATGGAGATAGAAGATTAGGTCTGAGAGGTTTGCAGAACCTTGTGGGTCATAGGAAGGATGGCAGGTGTTTATTCTAGTGGGATGGCAGGCCAGTGGAGAGTTTTGAGCCCTGGAGCAGTATGATCTGATTGGTGTTTTGTTTGTTTGTTTGTTTTTGCTTTACAATGCTGTGTTAATTTCTGCTTTATAAGAAAGTGAATCAGCTGTACATATACATATATCCCCATATCTCTTCCCTCTTGCGTCTCCCTCCCTCCCACCCTCCCTATCCCACCCCTCTAGGTGGTCACAAAGCACTGAGATGATCTCCCTGTGCTATGCGGCTACTTCCCACTAGCTATCTATTTTACATTTGGTAGTGTATATATGTCCATGCCACTGTCTCACTTTGTCCCAGCTTACCCTTCCCCTCCCCGTGTCCTCAAGTCCATTCTCTAGTAGGTCTGCGTTGGTGTTTTTAGAGACTCACTCTGCCTGCTGTGAGAATAGGTTAAAGCGAGGCAATCTGACCCAATTAACTGGTCAAAGTATTTTTCTTTTGAGAAAGATCACATCCAGCTTCTTCTAACAGTAGTTAAGTGTCTTTGTTTATGACATGAATGATGACTACTTTGATTTGTTATTTTCGGAGTGACTCATAAAAGTAGTCATATTATTTGTAATCACCATCATTATGATTATATTGGCAAGGTGAAAAGTAGAGTTGAAATATTTGTTCAAAGAATTCAGATGACTGTTACTAATATAGTAAAAGAGGAGACTTTCAGGGGTCTGAATGTTCTCTCTTGATGTCAACATTGATTAAAATCACAAGGCAATTGCTTGATTCTCTGGACAGCTTAGCTAGGAATGTTAGTTATTGTCATAAAGTTAACCCAAACGGGGATGCTTATCTATAACATGAACAGTCAAAAGCTAATGAAAGTCCCATTAGTTCCACCAAAATGTTTTTCATAGTTATTTGCTTTTTCTCATTAATTTGTTATGACTCACAGAGAAGCCCTGTTTTAGAAAAGCATAAAATGAATACAAAGCACTAAACTGCAGCAAGTCAGTATGAATCAACCACAGTCGGAATTTCGAAGGCATCAGCATTTTTTATTGGGACACTTGTATTTTTGTTTCACAGATTTTGTCAGCCCAGTCAGAAATGAAATCTAGCATCATTTCTCCTCGTACCTGATGAAATATACTTTACAGACATCTGGAATCTGGGCGTCCATGTAGTTAGAAACCTCAATGAAGTAAATGAATAGTCTTTTTAGTCTCCAGTGAAGAGGGAACCCATATAATTCATCACCTAAGCTAGGACACTTTCGAGAGTGAAAGGGGATGATATTAATTATTACATTGGAATAATCAGCATAAACTGAACTGCCCAAACTGCGCCAAATGGTCACCCTAGCAGTAAATGTAATCTACTTTCTAATTCACTTCACATAATTTGATTTTGTTTTGTTTGTGGCCATCCTTGTTCAGGAGAATTCCAAGAAGTGATCATAGAAGGCCATCACTTTGTGGCCTTCGAGAGGAATTAAGTCTGGTGGGATCAATGGTGTTGTGCTCACAGCACAGTGATTTTTCTGCTGTGAAGTACAGTGCAAGACTTTCTCTCACAAGTATTGATATTGCAAAGTAGTCTGAGGTAGAGAATCATGAGACTTCTCTCACTGCAAAATATTTAAATAATAATTCCTCTTCAAGTCCAGAGACTACTTTGTGAAATGTCAAAACATCCTGATTTACTAAAAATAACTTTCTGCTATTAGCAAAAAAAAAAATCCATTGAATCACTAGAAATTAAACATTTTAAAGCTTGTTGATCTTAAATGCGCTATTGAAGATAGGGAAATCAATATTAACCTACCACAGATGGTTGGAACATATTATGTTCCAGCATATGATGAAGCTTTATAGGAAGAAAAAGAGAACTAAATTGAGTTTTCCCTAGTAAAACTAAATATGATGCCTGTTTAATAACTTCTTTTTATGGTTGGTGCAGAAGCTCTGAATAATAGAAGTCTAATGTGTCTGTATGGCTCTCTTTGAAGACCATGCATTGGTTTATGGCATTTTTGGTAGATTAGTAATTAGGAATGTATCTGTCCTAAAAGGAAGGATAGAATGAAAAAGAAACTTGAAAAGAAGCTTGTGTCCAGGACCCTGATAAAGATTGGTGAAGGCAATGTTTTAGAGCATGGAAAATAATGGTTTTATTTTATAATTCTCAGATGGGAGCCAGATAGATGGGTGCTTCCGAGGACGGAAGAATATTTACACACTGGGTCCTAGCTGTTGGTAACTTGAACAGCAAGTTTTCAGAATGCTCTAAGGCCCTTTAGCCTGGTTTAATTTGAGCCCTGAATTTTTCCAAAGCAAAATAGCATGGCACATCCTTGCTTAGTACTTAGGATCTAACCAATGCTGTTAGCTAATAGGTAAGGGCTTGAATTGTGAAAGTAAGTGTCCCAGAGTCTGTCCAAGGGTTTATTTACCACTAAATAAGAGACATTTGTGAAAAATCATCAGCTTCCCTCTGATGTGAACCTGAAAAATTATTAATATATTCTGGACATTTTTACCTTCTTCTTGCTAAAGAATTTTAATTCTTCTTTAATCAAGAATTAAGATAAAGCAGAAACTAACACACCATTGTAAAGCAATTATACCCCAATAAAGATGTTAAAAAAAAAAATTAAAAAAAAAAAGAGTCAATTCAGTAAGTGGGCACTCAGGAATTCTTAAACTTAATCAAGACTGGGAAGATCTGAGAGGAGAGAAAAGAGGACTGTGAAATGAGATTTTCAAGGGAGCAGAAGTAAGATAGGATTTTTTTCTTTTAATATATAATAAATACTTTGATTCCAACATAAAATGACTATACTTTTTTATAGTGTAAAATGTGTAAGCATTCTAGACCAGAGGCTATCATTTCCTCATTATTTATATATCTTTAAATTACAAGACAAAGAGAATTAATAAATATGGATGAAAGAAACCCAAAAAAAAAAAAAAAAAAGAATTAAGGACTGGTAGGTAACCCATACCTTTTTGGAAATATTTCTTTCTTTTATGTAGTTGTAAATGATTATTTATCACACTACTGCTATATCCATGAAAAAAAATGGAATTGCTAATAAAAGCTCTATGCCCTAGCAATAGGTATTTCTTTATAACTATCAAAGTGATAGTTACCTTAAGTTTACATATAGAAGTGTTGATCTTGGTTTTCTAAAGCTGAGACCGTTTCTGTAATCAATTTAGCAATATAGGGAGATTTCCAGAGGAACTACCTCTGGAAACATAGTAGGTATACCTCCACCTAGGAGAATGCAGTACTTGCTGGAAGTTACTAGAATATTTAGATTGAATTGCTTTTTCCAATAATGATAACATCTATTATGTGGTATTCTCCCCACCCCCATCGATGGTTCTCTGGTTTCATTTTCTACCTTAGTCGTCTTGTCTCTTGAAGAGGAGTCTTCTTTAGATATGAAACTCTTCCACATTTATTTGTTCATGCATAGTCATTCATTTATTCATTCACTATGATGTAGAAGTTACGAGCACAAACTATGAATTCAGACTTCCTTGATTCGTTTCCCAGTTTTGCTTCTGATTGTGTTACTTTGCCAAATTACTTAATTCTCTAAACTTAATTTTTCTCATCTGTCTGTGAAATAGAAATTATAATAGTACATACTCCATAGAGTTTTCTTGAGAATTACATGCAATAGTGAATATAATTTGGTTAGCACAGCGCTTGGCACATAAGTATGTGTTCAGTAAATATTAGATATTATTATTAGTAGGCATTATGATTTAATCATTTATTGAGTGCCTAGAGTATTTACTGTATGCTAGACACTGTGCAGAATTCTGAGATTATAAAAAGCCATAGATAGTCCTTGCCTTCTAAAGCTTACAGTTTGGTATGAAAACAACAAAAATAGCAAAAAACAAACAAAAAAATACAATGTAATGAAAGAACTGCCCCCATGGAGATGTACCAAAGGTCCCTGGAACATTGGAGGAGGAGCATCTGGTCGACCTGAGGAGTTGGGCTGTGTTGGAGACAACTTTCAGGTTGATGTTTGAGATGAAGAGGACATCTCCAGCCTCTTCCTTAATTGTGAAAGTAATACAGGGTTAGTACAGAAAATTCAAACAATACTGGAGCGTATGAAGAAAAAAGGAAAGGTCCCTTTTTCTCTTAGCCCTAATTGAATTCCCAGAGGTACAGCTGGTGTATATCCTTCTAATCTGTGTCTCATAGTAGGATATTGAAAGGATTTGTCAAATATTTATCTTTCAGCAGTTTTTTCCTTGAATACTCCATAAAGAAAAATATATACTTGAGATATATCTGTAAGTATTTATGTTTCCCAATGTGTATGTTATGTTATACTAGTATACTCATATGTCTATACTAGGTATTTATTTGTAAACATGACAATTCCAGAATTGCTTATTTAGTAAGTCCTAAATAATAAATAATAGTCCTAGGAGTAACGTACACAAAGATACCATAGGCGTATTATTGGGTAGCAATGATTTATGATTTAGACAAAACCATTTATAGAAAATTAAAGGGGAGAACATGAAAATAAATATTAACTGATATCCTCATTATTTAATGTTCTTCAAACTAAACTCGCCATATCTAAAAGGAAATATTAGCACTGTCATGGCCTCTCTAGGTAGTTCATGGAGTGAAATAACTGGGGTGCTTCAGGTAGGAAACCCATTGGCTTAGCTTAATTAGGGAAAATCTTTGCAACAGAAAGCTTAGCAGGATGCTGTGATCTGGCTCCATCCTCGTCCACATTTCCTTGTTTCTCTTTAAAAGATAGTAGTCAGTTTCTAACTTTATGCTTTTCACTAACCTCCTTTTCTCTCTTCTTGGGCTGGCTTTGGGACTTTGCTCCTCAGTTCTGCCATTAGTCTCATCCCCCTCCCCCAGTACAGATAGATTACGTGAAGTGCTCTTTTGGAATCTGATTTCTTCCTGGCAGGAAGTACATCACATCTGAAGCTGGCTGCTGCATTAGTGTATTAGCCTTCTTTGCTGCTGGCTTAATTACATTTCTTAGTATTATTACTTTCTGAAGTTGTGGACTCCAAGTTAAAATATAGACAAATACTAACTTTTGTACACTTCTTTGAACTAAATATTGATATTTTTCCTCTGCTCACAGTAATGTAAGTCTGTCAAATATTTTGAAAAGACATATAAGTATAATTATCTCAGTAGGAAACTAAAAAGATTGTCTTTAAGTACCTTTTTAACTAAGCTTAAGAAGCATGCCAGGAAGATTCAAGAATATTTCAGGCTGAATAATTACTTAATAATTAAGGAACAGATAGTTCTTCTATTTTTGTGCAATTTCAGCTAACCTTGTTTAAACTTAACATTGACTGTGGTTTCTCTTTAAAATGTTTGAAGGAAGATTTTCATGTAGGGAGCAGATGTGTCTGAGGTATTGATTTAATTAGTTGTGGTTGCTCTAAAATTTTTGTTAATTTTTTTCTTATAAAAGTATCTTTTTTTTAAAGACGCCTAAGAACAATAAGGGGTAGCATGACAAAGTAGAAGAGTATTACACTTGGGCTAAGATAATAGGAGATTCAATCTCAGCTCTGTTTTCTTACAAGCTAGGTGACCTTGGGAAAGTTACTGACCTCTCTGAGTTTTGATTTTTTTTTTAATCTCTCTATTTTCAGAGTTATTTTGAAGACCAAAGGAGGTAAATTAATATATGTACTAACCCTTTGTGAATTTCAGCACACTATCAAAATGTAATGAAATTTAATTTAATTTTCTACATGAAATAATGGATATAATTTGGTTAGCACAGAGCTAACCCAGAGCTTAGCAGAATGTCTTGCCCATTTTAGATTATCATATTTTTGTCATTGTTGAAATAATTTGATTGTACTGCTAGGTTAAGACATAGCTCCATATTTAGTGAATCCAGGAGGTGGAAGAAAGAACACTTTTAAAACTTTCCATGCAAGTACTTAAAGGCTGGCTATGTTATATCTTTGGGATCTTGACCTGCGTCCTCCTGCACATTGTTACCTGTTGGCAAGATATTTCACAGTTGTGATATTTGTTTCTTATTATACCTACAGCAGGGATCAGTATACTTTCTCTGTAAAAGGCCCATAAGAAATCGTTTTGGCTTTGCAGGCCATACTGTCTCTGTCAAAAATACTCTACACTGATACTGTAGCAAGAAAGCGACTCTCAATGATACATAAAATGAATGGTGTAATAAAAATCTCTTTACAAAAGCAGATGTTGGACTAGATTTGGCCCATAGGTCATAGTTTGCCAATCCTTGGTCTGTGTTATCTACTTTTATTCCCTTAACTTGGAAATCAATAGAAAATACAAAACTTATTTCTAGTCCTGGCCAATAGTTTAAATAGAAGAGAAGAAATAGCCTAAAAGCCATGGATTCTTTGATTATATATTGGTTGAGGCAGAGGGCAGTGGGAGGGAAAATACTGAGTTGCTACTTTGAGATCTTTGCGGAATTGCTAGAAGCCTCATGGGTGGACCTCTACAATGAAGATATTTGTCTTGGGCTTCCCTGGTGGCGCAGTGGTTGAGAGTCCGCCTGCCAATGCAGGGGACACGGGTTCGTGCCCCGGTCCGGGAAGATCTCACGTGCCGCGGAGCGGCTAGGCCCGTGAGCCATGGCCACTGATCCTGAGCGTCTGGAGCCTGTGCGCCGCAACGGGAGAGGCCCACGTACCGCAAAAAAAAAAAAAAAAAAAATTATCTTGAGCTGGATGGGGAAGAGCTATTATACTATAGGAACCTTGCAAAACATGTTCACTGGAGAGCAGTCCCAATGCTCATAAAAGAGTAGAATAAATTTCATTGCCCAGATAGTTTCTTTCAATACAAAAGGAACAGCCCTGCAGTTGGAAAAACTCTATATCAGAATATTACCCTCATGCTATTTATATCTCATCTTATAAGCCCAACATAGAACTCCAATTATCTTTTGGCTTTTATTTTGGCTCAGTCTGCCTATGCTGGACCAAACTGAGAGTCCAGAGAAGGAGCTAGTAACCTAGGGGATCTATTTGCTTTAAGTAATTTAGTTCCTCAGTTCATTTCATTGTGTTATGGAAAACATTCAAATGTTATCTAACTCATTATGATAGATACCCATGAGCTTAATAGCATCATAATCACAAGCAGTAATTATTCCCATACTTAAAATGTTGATTTTGACACTGAAGTCTATGCGGTTTTATAAAATTGGAAAATATTTGTTTATCAGAAATATTAATTGTAAATTATTCATTAAAAAGGGAGTGTCTTGGACTTCCCTGGCGATCCAGTGGTTAAGACTCCAAGCTTCCACTGCAGGGGGCATGGGCTCAACCCCTGGTCAGGGAACTAAGATCCCACATGCCCAGTGGCGTGGACAAAAAAAATAAAAACTAAAAAGGGGTGTCTTCCTAGTTTTTTTACTACAGCGTGATCCTGTGTGAGAATCTGAATGGTTCATGCTAGCAGAACTAATAAGATTTTGAAATTGATCATCCTTGTTGCGATTCAAATGAGAATCGGAGTGAAAATAATTAAAAATTTCTTAATTATTAGGAGCCTGACAGTTGTTGATATTTTCTTTCAGAAGGGGAAATTGTGTGATGAAACTTGTATGTTTGGTTTATGATGAATAGCAAGTCATTAAATTCAGGCTTCTGCAACTGGTCACCTGGGAACCCAGGAGGTTTTCTACTTTGCTTATTACACAAATAAATTCTACTTGCTGACTATTATGCAATACCTGATTTTAATATGCAGCCTGGAGCAGGAAGTGATAAACACTGGGTCCCATGCTGCTGCACCTCCAGGTGTATTGATACTTCCAAGGAACATTTCTGCAGTCTGAATTTCAATTTTACATAATTGATGTAATTTTACATCAAAAAGTAAATGGCTATTTAATCTTTTACTCTAACATGAAGAGGAGTAAGTGAAACATACTGGAATGGAGTTTAGTAAGATGGAAAGCCAAACTGCAGGATTTTCTATTTGAGATGAAAGCATAATAAGCAGTAGGCTTTACAAAAGCGTGGAACATGATAATAGAAGAGGGAGCGAATGAGCGGATTAGAATTTGGCGTATGTATGGGAAACTAAGGTGACCTTTAATGGATTTCTGGGACCGTTTGGGGGGGATTATGTAGATCAAGCCTGAATTCTAAATCTAATACAGCAATCATTAAAATCAAGAGAATGCTCACTGCATGATGGGAATTGAAATGACTCCTAACTTAATAATGTTTCTGAGCTCTAGTATTCTCACAGAACTTTCAAAAAAAATCATGCTTTTTTATTAAAACTTGCAGTATCCTTAGTTATAAAGTGAAGGGAATCAAGGAGTATATAGGAAAATTTGTGTGAAAGTTTTACTTTTCACATTGCTAGTAAGGTATGAAAATTTCACTGTGCATTGAGCCAGCAATGAGTATTAACATCATTTTAGTCTTTGCTAATAAGAAAAGTGAAAAAAATGTTTCTTATTGTTGTTTTCATTTATTATTATTATTGCTAAAAAGAATGAATATTTTATACAATTATTAATCTTTCATTTCCTTTTCTAAGAACTGTCTTTTCCAGAATTGGCCATTTTAAAAGGGTAGTAAATGTTTTCTTCTCAATTTGAATATATTATGTATGTTAGCTCCTTGTCATATTTAGATCAAATATATTTCCAGTTTGTGGTTTGCCTTTTAGTTTAATTCATTCTCATAGATTATTTAAGGAGATAAGTTTTTTTAAGTTATTTCTTCTTATTTTTGACGATTAAAGGTCCAAAATGTAGAACTTTAGAACCTGAATTCTTTGAAATAACTTTTATACATTTATCTACTATGAGTTAACGCTATTAGTGTGTTAATGCTAATCTATGAGTTTAATGAATATAGAGAAATGGGAGTTCACTATAAAGTTTCCAACATGTTTTTCTCAATATTTTAAAGCTATGAAAATCTAGAAACATTGTATTGTAGAAGACCATACATATGTCTATGTACTTTCTACAGGCAACATAGCTACCACGTGGAAGGTGGCATTGTTCTAGCAGAATGTTTCTCAAAGTGTGATCTCCAGATGGCAACATTAGTGTCAGGTTTTAGGAATTCATTTCCACTTTCTTTGTAATGACCTCCCTAGGATCTCACACGTTTAGGAAAATGGAAAGCAGCTCACAATAAATTTGAGGACCCTTGGACTAAATGAGATTCAAAGATTTCTGACATGTGTTCCAGCTCTTAAATTCTATAATAGGTATTTTTTTGTAGAAAAGAAGGAAGCAGTCCGTACCTAACTTTTTGTAGATGGATTAGCACCCAAAGAGTCTCTCCCCATTCCAGGGTAGAAAGGTGGATCCCAACGCTGGGTCATTCCCTACAGCTGCTGCTTTACCCTGAGGCATCTTAGACATTGGCCTTGGATGTGATGTGCCCAAAAGGAGAAAGCACAAGAGGCAAGCAAGGGAGAACCTTCTTTCACAGTGCCCCAAAGATGATTTACCAGGCCTTTGTTATTTCCTCCCAGATTACTGTGCCTTGTATCCTAACTGGTTACCCTATTATACCCTTGCCAATCCATCCCCCACACTTCCACAAGAATGATTTCATTAAAATGTTAGTCTTATTATGTCTCCCGCACTCAGGAGCACGGCATGTACTACCCCTCATGATCTGATGACCCCTGAGTGTCTCTCCAGCTGTATTTTCTCCAGTAAGTTCTAGCCACCCTGGGAGTTTGCAGTTTCATGGCAGTTATGCACTTTTTCACATACCATTGCATTTGGAGGAAGCACCCTTCCTTTTGTCTTGTTCCTTTTGTTTTGTTTTTGCCCGGGTAACTTCTACTCAGCAATTCCCTTTCTATGAATTCATCTGGAGATGGACTTGCACATGAGTGAAAAGGAGTGTTTCCAAGGCATCATTGTTTATAACAGCAAAAGGCTGCAGTCTTCTAAAGGTACGTCAGTATAGTTAAGGACATGATGGTACAGTCATAAAATAAAACACTCTGGAACAATTAAAAAGAAAAGGATAGCTGTATATGTGTGCACGTGCGTGCGCGCGCGCGCGCACACACACACACACACACACACACACACACACACGGTGTACTACAGTTGTATTATTCCAGACTTTTAAAAACTGTGCTGCTTCTCTACATACGCTTACATGTTATCCTGTGCTTGGCAGACCTCCCCATCCCTGACCCATTTAACAAAATCCTGTACCCTTTCTCCGAGAGAAATGATTGTTCTCTAAATCACAGCAAGGTCCTTTTTGACCCACCTCCTAGAGAAATGGAAATAAAAACAAAAATAAACAAATGGGACCTAATGAAACTTAAAAACTTTTGCGCAGCAAAGGAAACCATAAACAAGACCAAAAGACAACCCTCAGAATGGGAGAAAATATTTGCAAATGAAGCAACTGACAAAGGATTAATCTCCAAAATTTATAAGCAGCTCATGCAGCTTAATAACAAAAAAAACACAACCCAATCCAAAAAGGGCAGAAGACCTAAATAGACATTTCTCCAAAGAAGATATACAGACTGCCAACAAACACATGAAAGAATGCTCAACATCACTAATCATTAGAGAAATGCAAATCAAAACTACAATGGGATATCATCTCACACCAGTCAGAATGGCCATCATCAAAAAATCTAGAAACAATAAATGCTGGAGAGGGTGTGGAGAAAAGGGAACCCTCTTACACTGTTGGTGGGAATGTAAATTGATATAGCCACTATGGAGAACAGTATGGAAGTTCCTTAAAAAACTACAAATAGAACTACCATATGACCCAGCAATCCCACTACTGGGCATATACCCTGAGAAAACCATAATTCAAAAAGAGTCATGTACCAAAATGTTCATTGCAGCTCTATTTACAATAGCCAGGACATGGAAGCAACCTAAGTGTCCATCATCGGATGAATGGATAAAGAAGATGTGGCACATATATACAATGGAATATTACTCAGCCATAAAAAGAAACGAAATTGAGCTATTTGTAATGAGGTGGATAGACCTAGAGTCTGTCATACAGAGTGAAGTAAGTCAGAAAGAGAGAGACAAATACCGTATGCTAACACATATATATGGAATCTAAGGGAAAAAAATGTCATGAAAAACCTAGGGGTGAAACAGGAATAAAGACACAGACTTACTAGAGAATGGACTTGAGGCTATGGGGAGGGGGGAAGGGTAAACTGTGACAAAGCGAGAGAGAGGCATGGACATATATACACTACCAAACGTAAGGTAGATAGCTAGTGGGAAGCAGCCGCATAGCACAGGGAGATCAGCTTGGTGCTTTGTGACCGCCTGGAGGGGTGGGATAGGGAGGGTGGGAGGGAGGGAGACGCAAGCGGGAAGAGATATGGGAACATATGTATATATGTAAAAAAAAAATTGTATTGTCTTCTTACATTTTGTAGAAATTCTTTATACATTTTGGATAGAAGTCCTTTGTCAGATATATGTATTGCAGATACCTTTTCCCAATCTTGCCTTACCTTTTGACTTGCTTAATAGTTTCTTTTAATGAGCATAAATTCTTAATTTTAATGAAGTCTACTTTATTAATCTTTTATGGTTCTTTTCTGTGTCCTAATTAATATATCTTTGTCCACTCTAAGGTTATGAAGATTCATCCTCCATATTTCTTTCTAGAAGGTATATTGACTTTCATTCTATGATTCATCTGTAATTTGTGTTAGTGGTGTAAGATGGGGGGGAGGGTGGTTCAAGGTTTCTTTGGGTTTTGGTTTTTGGTTTTTACCACATGGCTTTCCAGTTGACCTAGTGCTATTTATTTAAAAGACCGTTTCCCCAATGAATTGTAGATGCATCTTTGTCATAAATCAGGCAAATCTGTATGTGTAGGTCTGTTTCTAGACCCTCTATTCTGTTCCATTTTTCTATTTCTTCTTATGTGTAAACCACACCGTCTTAATTATTATAGCTTTATAAGTCTTGATATCTGGTATCTAATGCTCAACTTTGTCTTAATTCTTCAGATTTGCTTCGGCTATTCTAGTTATTTTGCTTTTCCATAGAATTCTTTGCATTTCCAAAAATCATCTGTCAGTTACCCCATACGCACAAAATTATCAAAAATCTGCTGTCATTTTGATTGGGATTACGTGGAATCCATAAATCAATTTGTGGAGAAAAAAAAAAAAAGAAAAAGAAATGATTGTTCTCTTCTCTGTTACCATAGTACTTTATTGATCTTACAGGTGTACAATGCATCTAATTGTATTACAGCCATTTGAACATATGTCTTTCTGCCTGTGAGCACCCTGAAATCAAGGGCAACAACTCATTTCTGGAGCCCAGCATTTAGCAGGGTCCAGTCTTCTGAAATCTAGCATACTGAGACATGTGCTCAGCAAGGATTTGTCATATTTAATGACTGCAGAAGGCTCCTGTGCAATATTTATAAAACTTCAATCCTGCCTCTCACTCTGTGAAATGATTCTATTTATTCCAGAAATATTTCAACTTAGTCCAATTAGCATCAGTCCCAACTCCTTATCTTTAAAAATGTAAACTCTCTAAATTGCTGAACATTAGTTTTTCATGCATGTTGCTGAAGGTTAAGGAAAGCAAGTGGTAAAGAACATGAGTTCCAGCCATCTGTTTTCCTTTACTCTCTCCAGCAGCATCAGTGCTGCAGGGATTGTCCCTGCATAGCAAGAGGGATGAGGATGTGCTTCTTTTTTATTGAAAAGGCTTGCACAGGCCCTCTGTCAGTCATCTTATGCTGACTTACTTGCTGATAAAAAACTACCCCCAAATCTCAATGGTTTATTGTAATAGCTTTTTTCTCACTTGGCTGTGTGAAGCTCTGCTCCGTGATTCCTTCCCTTAGGGACTCAGGCTGACAGGGTATTTATAGTCACGGGGGAGATGGAAGAGGAAGCATGGTGCAACCATGGGATGGACCTTAACACTTCTATTTCGAAGAGGCACATATCATTTCTACTCACGTGTCATTGGCCAAACAAGTCATATGGCCATGCCTGTTTTCAGCAGGGTGGGTATATACAACCATTCCTCAGGGATGGGAAGCAAATATTTTGAACAGTAACATGCTCTACTAAAGCCTCTTTTAGAGTTCTTCTCTTGTAAATGAATAGGTTTTGCTCTTGCATCAATGTGCCTCTTCAACACACATTAATTGAATGTGCACCACAAACAGAGCACGATGGCAGGATGTGAGGTGAAATCAGACTCTTTTTAAGGATCTATCAGAAGGGCCTAAAAATACATGTGATACTTGCCTCCACGGTGGTCACTTCGGTATGCTGGCAAGAACACTTGGAGGAGAGAAAGCTGATAGTGTGAAATTGTATGCATTTGCTACTGATATCTGAACAGATTTTTGTATTGTTATTTTTTAATTTCACATGTAAAGGTGTACTATTCAAGGATTCACCACATCTATTTGTCCTCTAATTCTTGTCATCATTTCAGAAATTTATGTTATACACACACATATATAATTATTTAATAAATATTTGCATGTGTGGTGATAAAGTGGTAACGCTGATCAAAATAGCTGGTGTTAACCTTATTAGTCATACTATTTGGGTGTTGGATGTGTAGAGTCATATCCAGAAATCTTACAAAACTCATTAAATATTATATTTTATTTTTACCTTCTGCTTATTTATTTAATTTTCTTTTTACTTATTTGTTGTTTTGTGTAGCTCTCATTTTATTTCTGAAGGAAGAGATCTGCTTGTGCCCCATGCGGGCCTTGGATTTTCTGGCTTGGGTATTACTTTCTTGTCTACCCACTGAATACATGGTGCTGATACCCTAAGCTGTCAGTGTTTTCCTCTTGGAAGACTATTCCACGTCCATTGCTTTTTAAATATATATTCAGAAGGATCATATTTTAGGAAAGGATTAAGTATTTCAAGGGAGAAAAATCATTATTCTGTTTCTAAAGTGTACACAGCTGTTAAACTTTAATTAAACAGGTTTGTAGAAGAGGGGATTGGAGACCAACTTCATAAAACCAGACAGATATGCTTTGAAAGTGAAGAAGAAAACTAATTAAGCCAAGCATTGCAGCTTAATATTAATTTTTAGAACACATCCAGTATATTTGTTGTAAATCTTGACACTGCTATTGCTTGTTTCCTAATGAGTTATTCTACAATTTCAGTTCAGCATTTGGATATCAAGGATTCCTAGTCCTTTGAAAAATTATAAGCTCTTCCCACATTATGTTAACATTTATTAACATTATGTTAATTATGTTAATATTTATTGCAAGAAACCTAACTCTTGAATGACATGCAACTCATCAGTGAAAATAAACAGTGAATTTATACCTTGGAAGTAGAATTTGTCATGTTATCCACAAAAATAATCCAGAGTAACCCACAGGTTTTTAAAAAATTATTTGATTACCGACAGATTCTGTGCACCAAAACAAGACTGATAAAACAGATCTAGTATTCAGTTAGTGGTGTTTTTGAACTTATTCTTAAGTCTTTTCAACAAGTTATGATTTTTTGAAAAAATTACTAACGGGTAGCTATGCCATTTTAACAAAAAAATTGAGCTCAACAGTGCACTCAGAATTCTGTGAAGGAAGAGGAACAAAATAAACCTAATGAATTAGAATTTGTTTCCTCACTGTTGGACGCTAAGAAACCTGCAGATACCTTGTTATGAAATTGAGTTTATGTTTTCCTTTGTATTCTATTGTGCACGGACTCTGTGATGAAACACTTTTTAAGATTTAGATTTTACCTTCTCAATGAGGAAGGCGTACAGGAAAAACTTTCAAAGCTTAAAGGTGTTTAAATTAAGCCTGCGGGGAATGAATGCAGTAAGTAAAACCAAATTGTGATTTATTTCAGTTACTCACAAGTTGAAAGCTCTTTTTTCTCTTTGAACGATGAGTGTCCTCTTTTATTCTCTAAATAGAATTATCACCAATAAATTAAACATTGACTGTATACTTAAATGCATTAATATAATTATGAGAATTTCAAACTATTACTTAATCATAACTGAAAAGATCTCTTCTGCTGTGTTGAGCAAAAGGATCACAGGCACTGTTCATTCAAAAGACCACCAGAGGATAGGAAGATATTTGAGACCATCAGTAGTTTTTCCAGACAGTCACAAAAGCTGCAAATAAACGAAGATTTAGAAACATTATGCTGAGCAACGTACATTGTGTGGCATGTTGTCTGGTGGTGCTTCAGTTGATATAGTGTGTAGCCATAACACTGTCATCAACAGAATATCTCTGAAAATGCGATGTTTCTCCCAGTAGGTTTCTGGATAAAATGAAATATTTTACTTGTGTTGGAGATGAGACATGCACAAACCACTCTTCTGAGAGATGCATTCAATCTAAAAGGGGGCTGTTACTCTAGGTTCTGATTTCCATTTTAAAGACAGCATTATCACTGATTATGCTGAATGTAATTCTCCATAGTAGCAGTTTCCTGTGTCATGCTGGATGAATGGCAACAGTGCTGATTGGTCCCCTAAGTATTTTATCAGGTTTGCTTTCTTCATGTAACACACTGTCAACATGTGATGAGGTCATGATTAAAACCCCACTTATAAGCATATTAGTCAGAAAGACTTTCTAAGTTCTTCCATGTTTTTCCTTAAGCCATCTAGTACTCTAAAATATAATCTTGTGGTTTTTCTTTCTCATGACACCTGAGGCATTTCCTGATAGTCAGGAGAGTTACTCCAGGATGTCAGACTTCTATAGGTCACCTGCTGGGTGGGCCAACACATCTAAAGATGTTTGTCTTCTAAATTACTAAAACTTAGTGATATACATTTGCATAACTGGATCCAAGAATTTCAAAGATCAACTTCACTTCACTCATAGATGAGGAAATCGAAACCTGAAAAGTTTTGTGACGTGCCCACGTTTATGTAGCAAGCTAATGAATTAAATGTGGGTAGGTTATTCAACTCCCTTAACCCTTAGTCTAGCTGGATCAGATGATACTTGTTGGAAATCTGTAAACTTCACCACAGTTGTCCTTTGTTCTATTGGGTTGATGGGCAGTTGAATCTCTGAAGACCCTTGTATTCCTGAGATACTGTAATTATGTGATTTCTAATGAATAACCACCAACTATGCACATGTGAAATTTTATTTGTCTATATTATTACACAATATTTATGTTATTTTTAACTTTTTTGATGGTTACTCCACTGGGATATTTCTGAAATTAGATCTCCTTTATTTCCAAATAAGACTATGGGCCAATTGTGGGCTCATAATGTGGTACTATTTATCTTGTCCGATTGAATTTATAATGCCAGGTTCTGTTTCACCTTTCAACAAAATTCAGCAGAGGATTCCCCTCTGTTGAGTGTCGGTGTCAAAACTCTCAGTGGTCTTTTCTGTGTAAAATTTCTTTTGTTGCACTTATGCTTTTGGGGTGGCAGCTTTTCTATTCAGTAACAGCCCACTAGATCATTCTCTGTTGATACAATGAGTACAGTGAGATGCCCACACTTTATTTAATCACTGAGCTGTACCTTGATGCCTGTTTATATGGCCGCTTATTGTGGGCATGCTTTTCTAGAGAGATAGATTTGTCTTCCTTAAGTAGGGACAGAGGAGAAGTCATTTGGTCTACCTTTTTAGAGCTGAGGGTTCAAGAAGGGGAGGCTTACTCACTGCTTCTTGGTGTTGTGAACATTACTTTCCCGGTAACCCAGGAAATCATGAGGGCTTCAGGGGCCCTAGGACAGCCTTTGTCTGATAGCAAAAGGATTCCCAGTACATTACATTTTGAGCCCTGTGTACTAGCTTTATGCTTTTGGAACCAACCAACTCCACTTTCTGCAATTCTGCATTAGATCGGTGGTTTTTAAAACTTGGCTAAGCACAGAAGCTCTTGGGACACTTTTATTTATTTATTTAAAAAATTTTTTTGTTAAAGGTTATTTTTTTTTTAATTTATTTAATTAATTTATTTTTGTCTGCATTGGGTCTTCGTTGCTGCATGCAGGCTTTCTCTAGTCGTGCTGAGCGGGGGCTATTCTTCGTTACAGTGTGCGGGCTTCTCACTGTGGTGGCTTCTCTTGTTGTGGACCATGGGCTCTAGGCACGCGGGCTTCAGTAGTTGTGGCGCATGGGCTCAGTAGTTGTGGCTTGCAGGCTCTAGAGCGCAGGTTCGGTAGCTGTGGCGCATGGGCTTAGTTGCTCTGTGGCTTGTGGGATCTTCCTGGACCCAGGCTCGAACCCATGTCCCCTGCATTGGCAGGTGGATTCTTGGGACACTTTTAAAAACAAAGATTCCTGGAAGTCATTTCAAATCAACTGAATTGGAAATACTCAGGAATGGAGCCCAGGAATCTGTAATCCTTAAGAGCTCACCTGGGACATTTAAAAAAAAAAAAAAAAAAGGCTGGGTTCCATGCCAGACCATTTAAATCCAAATTGATGGAGGTGATGCCCCAGGATCCAGCATTTCAAAAGCTCTCCCTAAGGGATTCTCATATGTAACCAGGGTTGAAAACCAAGGCTCTAAGCTTTCTTCCATCTCTTAAGCATTTTTTGCTTAGAGGATCTAGCAGTATAAGCTTTGCTCTTCAAGAGCAAATAAAAGAATCCCTGACTATCATTTGTGTGTTCCTGAGTGAAGTGGTTTGGTAACCTCCATGCCAGTTGCAGAATCTGTACTATCGGAAGCTTAAATTTAGTGGTATATTTAGACTTCCTTATAGATTCAAGGAAAGTGATTTGCATATAAAATCATCTGACATTTAGATCTCCATTCTGTCTCACTCTCTGCTATCTCATCTTCTAGTAGGAACTAAGTATTATATTTTAAGGATATTCTTCCTCTTTCCCATTAGAAAAAATAATAATTTTTTCGATCAAAACTCCATCAGCACTTACTTTATTCAAATGTGTAAGCTGTAATTGGCATACATATATGAATTCGTATTAGAGGGACTGTTTGGATTTCTTGTTGTTTCGTTTAAAGTAAGGTGTTCATTGGATGTATCTTTTCAGTAAAGATATGTGTTTCCTGTCTTATTTCTTCTCAGTCAGTCTGGCTCAAAAAATGTCACAGATGCCACAAATGTCAAAATATCCCCTGTCCCTTGACCGAGTTGCTTTTTTAATGAAATGTCTGCCTACCCAACCAGACTGAATTCCTCAGCCATGAGGCTTTTTGGAGCCATTGTTTAATATGATTCCCTCCCTACTAGCACCTAACATAGTGCTGACTGCAGATAAGTAGATTAATAGGCCATAAATGTGTGTTGACTCATGTACTGATAACTCGGACTGCATTTTGAGAGAGTAGATCCTGTTGAATTGTTTTGCCATCTGCCTAATAGATGATAACATGGAAATTGGGAGGTCATAAGCCAGGAAGAGTTGAACTGATACCATAAAAGAAGGAGACAAATCTGGAGTAGGCCTGGAAGGGAGGGCACAGGAGCAGGAAAAGGAGCAGGAAAGGGTCAAGGGGGCTGGTGAGATAAAGAGAGCTACTCAGATGGCAGGAGGATACTCCTTAGGGTTCCCAGGTTTTTAATAAGCCTTTTTAGAATCCAAATGTATGTGGGTTTCTTGTAGAAACCAGCAGGGGCTTTGTATTCATCCTTGTTGGTACAGTTGACACTTAGACAAGAATCACCGTAGGAGGATCCAGAGGCTGAGTTACTATGAGAGCATCAAAGGTCCCTTCTGCCAGGACACAGGATAAAGTATAAAATGAGTTTGTACCTCCACAAATGAGAGACCGGTTATAGGAGCTAAACTGAACTGGCTTTGCAAAGTGTAACAAGTCTGAAAGTGAACTCCTTCTTCCCACTCCCCTTCTTACACTTAGTTGTATGTTGTTGAACCAAATGATACTGCCATCTTGGAAGTAAAATAGTCCAGTATGAGCAATTGCCTGACCTCAGGGTTAGAATGACTAGAATCATTCAACAGAGACTCTTGCCATTAAGTCTCAGGGCTATAAGTCACTCCTGGAATTTAGAGTACTCTGAACCTGTCCTCAGATATGCAACTCTCTCAGCTGGAGTCCAGCCAGAGAGGGGACCTTTGTCATATATGCCATTTCTTTCCATCTTTGCTTTTTCTGTTTGTTTTCATCATTAATTAGGAACGGAAGTCTGAGGAGGGAGAATCTGTTCTTTCTCCTTATTGAAAAAGAGCCTCTAGGGCCAGGGCTGGCCTTATAGTAGTCGAGGCTGAAGGGCCTAATCCATGGAGGAAGATTTGAGGAAAGACTGAAAACATCTCCTGAACCAATAATCATACAGGCTGGAATTTTAGCATCAAAGATGAAAAGCACAGAGTGAGGCTGAAGGCTTTTTAAAAACCTTTAAGAGTCCTGTGTTTAAAAAGCACATACTTATTACAAAAGCATCATATAATTTCTCTCTTCTGGTATCACAAGAAGGCTTAATTCAGGGAATTCTCCCCTTTGTATCTACTGCAAAGAAAAGTATCTTGGAGTAGAGGGAGAAATAGGTGGGGTGGAGGATATCTTTAAATGAGGTGGAAATTATACAAAGACAAACCTTGTGGACTTAACCACACCTTCCCTTGGGTCATCTGCCTGGGGCACTTCTAGATATTTCATCTGATCCCTGTGGTGTGAGCCAGAAAACCCAGTGTTTGATCAATGCCTCGTTACCCGCCTCCAGTCTATGGGCATCTGGCTGTACCGTTCAAGTTTACTGCAGCTCTGTCTCCACCAGGCCCTTCCTCCAAGTCTGTTTCTCTAGGGAGCACACTATGAAAATGAAGGAGCAGTGCTTTCAAGTGTGTGGAATACTTAACTGTACATGATAAAGTTAATATAGCTGTCGTTTCCACACACTTCTTATTTGTGATTGTTTCAAGTAAGCATGGTAACAGCAATCTTAAAAACCCTGTGGCAAAAGTGAAGAGAGTTAGAGCTCTTCCCTGATATAATATTCTGAAATAACATTTTTGCAGGTTCCCCTTATTACTGAGGGCATGTATAGTAATATGTCATTTTAGAAAATGCTATTGCATTCTCCAGAAAGGCAACATGAAATTTTTTACACTATTTCAATTATCTCTTTCATCCTTACATTATAATTCTAAAGTTAGATTCCCATAGAGAGGACCACAGTACTCAAAATATGTGTGTAAGAAAAATATAGGGGACATATCCTCCCTTTTTTTGCTGTGGCAAATATATCAGATATTTTCTCTGCTATCATCTGAGAATGTAAAAAAGTATTCAACATGCTTAAAGTAAATTCTTAAGCAGCAATTTCAGAGAAGGCTTAAGCACAAAAGACGTTTCATGTGATTTATTTATTCTGGAAATAGTTATTGAGCCTTACTATGTAACTGGTGTTCTAAGTAATGTGGATAAATTAGTAAGTGTCCCTACGCTCATGAGTCTGTATGAACTATGGTGTAAGTGTTAACAAACCAAACTTGGGTCTGCTTGCCCACACGCAGTGAAACCAATCTACTGACGCTGGGTTGTGGTGAAGGCAAGTGCAGTGTTCATTGCAGGCACCAAGCAAGGAGTCCAGGTAGCTAGTGCTTAAAAGGCCCGAATTCCCCGAAGGCTGTCAGGGAAAGATTTTTAAAGACAGGGTGAGGAAGGGGGGTTGTGGGGTGTGTGATCAGCTTGTGGACATTCTTCTGATTGGTTGGTGGTGAGGTAATCAGGAGTCAACACCATCAACCTTCTGATTCCACCTGGTCTGGGGTCTATGTGCTTGTGGGCAGCACACACTTAACTTCTTCCAGCTGGTGGGGGTTTCAGTGTCAGCAAAACAGCTTGAAGGACATGGCTCAGAATATTATCTATAGCCCTTGAAGAGGAGCTAAAGGGCCTTGACTTTGTTTAATGGCTAAACTATTTGTTTTGTCTTGCTTGACTGTTTTCCTTTCTTCTTCATTTTCTCACTTCTCTGATTAAATTTACTCTTTGGAACTCGGGGAAAGCCTAAGAGGCTAAGGTTTTTCTACAGACAAGAGGAAGGAGGAGGACCTGGGGCAAGGGGTCTGTTCCGGGAAAGCCCCATAGGGTCCTGCTCAGTTACATAAGGAAGTGGGATCTAAAAATAGGACATACAGACAGACCATACACAAGTAAATAAATAAATAAATGATAGCTGTAGGTGCTATGAAGATACAGAAGAGGGTGTGGTGATATCTATTGACTGGATTCAGTAGAGTAGGAGTGTTTGGGCACTTAAGCAGTCAGGGAAGGTGGCCCAGACCTGATTAATAGAAAGGAGTAGTCCTGTGAAGATACAGGGTTGATGTATTTAAGGTAGAGGGAAAGGCAAGATCTTAAGGTATTAATGAGCTCAGCATGTATAAGGGAGGCAAAGCAGGGTCCTATGACAGTATATGGAGAGTAGTGGAATGAGGCCAGAGAAGGAGATAGGGTCAGACTACTTAAAGCCTGCGGGCCACGGCAGTGCTAGCCTAGACTGTTTGAAGCAAAGGAGTTATGTGATCTGATTAATATGTTTAAATGATCATGAGGCTGGTATATATCAGACTTAACTGGAGAGGGTTAGAATAGAAGCAGGAAGCTAGGGAGTGGGGGTGAGGGGCTATAATAATCCGGATAAGAGATGATAGCAACTTCAACCAGGGTGATAGAAAAGAAATGGAAAGAAACTGCTGTAGAAGGAGTCTGGATATGTTTTGAAAATCAAGTCAAAAGACTTGATAATGATTAGATATAGGGACTGAGGGAAAGAGGAATGGAAGGTAGTTCCTTAGCTTGGCTTTTGGTCTGAACAACTAGGTACATGGTAGGAATGGTTACTGAGAAGGAATATTCAAGGTGGAGAAGAGAATAAGTTAGACAGGAATAAGGGTCAATGGAAATGAGGTATACATTACCTGAACCCTGTACTCAGTTAAGAAGAGTTAGTTTTGCTGCTGCCAATGATATCCTGTCTTCGGGGTTAGTGACATCCTTTCATTTCCATATGTTTCAGGCCAGAAAAATTCCTGATGCTCTTCTTTGTTCCCAAGGAAACACTTGGAACATTCCTGTAAAACACAGAATGAAATAAACTATGTCTCTTATGTATTTCCAACCCAGGGCTCTCATCCTAGTCTTGATACTCTACTTTCCATCATTTGCTTGTCTGTCTGAGCTCTTCCTAAGCAAGTGCCCCACCTTTTATCCCCCCGCCCTCTTCCTTCCCTGGACCACAGTAACTCTTGTTTCTGTCCCTCAGCACCTCCCCTCCCTGGAAAAATTGCACTCGTCAGATTTCAGGAACCTATCCCTTTAAGACCCTCAGAGGGTATTTTGAGATTACACAATATACCATTGATTCAATCATTGTATACTGACCATTTTTATGAAGAACACTGTGTTTGACAGTAAAGAAGAAATTTTAACTTGTAAACATAGCTGTTGCTCCTCATGAACTTAGAATATAATTGAAGATATAAACACATTCATATGAAATAACTAGGTAATGATACTAGATAATTTGGCTTATGTGGAAAGCACAGGGCTGAGTTTATCATCCAGCATGGTATGGTTACATGCTTCAGTATGGTGAGAGTGACATGGTGATGACTCGGATCTCCTCTTATGACTTTAAACTTTACTAGTAGTGCAAATTACTAATGTGATGACTAAGTGCATTGGGTTTTAAGTCATAGTTTAAGCCCTTACTGTGTCACTTCTTGTGACCCTTGGCAAGTTTTATAAGTCTTCTAAACCTCACTGTCCTCTTCTGTAAAAAAGAGAATAATATAACCTACTGTATGTTTTTTGTGACAAAAATGTGAAAAAATTGTCTGACACGTGGTGAGAACTAAATGAACATTTGTTCTCCTCCTCCTGGTGATATCATCGTTATCCCTTGCTGGCATGAGTGGTGTCAACAAAGCTTCTTCAGGTACAGGCTGCCTGAGGATGGGCCAATTGATAACAAAAGGTTTACTATCTCCCAAGGCCAAGTCACAGTGGAAGGATAATGACCTTGGTAAAAGAAGATAAAAGAAGCAGGAGACAATGAAGGAATCTGGTTGGTACAGGAGTTGGTCACCATCTTTCCAAATAATTGTACCACAGAGGAAAAGGAGGTAAAGGTTTCAGCACACTAATGAAGTTTTATCGTTATGCGACGTTGAAGCACCTGCTAACTATATATTGACTTAATGGGGTTTCTGATTTACTTTGCTCAGTCCTAAATAGAATGAAATGATTAAAAGCAGTATACTCAATAGCTCCAGAACTGATTACTTCTGCAGAGCTAAGACTAAATCCATCACCAAGACTCTGATAAATGTTTCTCTTGACAAACCAGTATTTAATAGCAGTTATCATCCCCCATCTACCACCTCCTTTTGTGGTCATTTTTTTATTTTTGAGAAGACAAGAGAAAGGCCAGATGCACCAGGTTTATAGAGTAATTGTTGAGAGAGAGATATCATGTTAAAACCCAGTGTAATATCAGAACTCCTCAGTAAGAATATCAAAAAAAAGGCATATGCTGGGAGTGTTAATTATGTCATGAAAGTGCCTTTTTCTTCTTTCTGAACGTACCTCTTTTTGTTACTGTTTGACTATCTCCTATGTGTCTCTGTGAGGATCTCTCTCTCCCCACCATACTTTTTTTGTTTTCTAATCATATCCTTTTTCCTTCTGTTTTTATGTCTTTCTCTGTCAACTCCTGAGTTTTGTCTTTTTTTATACTCTCTTAAGCAGCCACAATACAAAGCTGAAATGTATATATATCAAGTGTGTGTATACATGTACACATATACATACACATATATAGTTGTTTTTTTTTTTTTTTTTGCGGTACGCGGGCCTCTCACTGTTGCAGCCTCTCCCTTTGCGGAGCACAGGCTCCGGACGCGCAGGCTCAGCGGCCATGGCTCACGGGCACAGCCGCTCCGCGGCATATGGGATCTTCCCAGACCGGGGCACGAACCCGTGTCCCCTGCATCGGCAGGCAGACTCTAAACCACTGCGCCACCAGGGAAGCCCCATATATAGTTTTTTATTGTAGTTTGAATAAGAAGTTTTATTTCATGTTCTTAAATTGAAAAACAGAAGAGTTAAATACTTTATTTCTCTAATTTTAGAAAATAGTAAATTAAATTAAATGTTTGCTTCTGTCTTGTGTTGATGCCCTCCATAGGTGTTGATCTGCTTTAGAGGTTTGGTTTGGTTTTTGCTAGAGAAAAGATACTTTTCATTCTGTCTATTTCACTACTTGTGATAGGTCATGGTAAATATATTGTTTTAGTCAACCTTATTTATTTATTTCTGGCCCTGTTCTAAAAGGATTTGAGGTAGTATATAAAAAATAAGCATAGTACCAGGGAGAAAACATAGCAAAAGAAACGGAAAATTAGAATGGAGATATGAGATCCTGTGGAGTGGTCCAAGATGGCTCATTGATTGGGTTTGAACTTCCTATAGGCCAAAACTGAGAATTAAGCAAGGTCCCTGTCCCAATTATAGAATTAATGATAAGAAATCCCCCTAAACTTAGAGGCTTAAGAGTATATAGTTTTCTATTGCTACGATAATAAATTGTCACAAACTTAGTGACTTAACACAAATTTACTGTCAAAGTTCTGGATGAAAGAAGTCTCACATAGATCTTATCAGACTAAAATCAAGTAGGACCCTATTTCTTTCTAGAAGTTCTGGCAGAGAATCTGTTTCTTTGCCTTTTCCAACATCTATACGTTACCTCATTCCTTGGCTTATGGTTCCTTACCTCCATCTTCAAAGCCAGTGATGTTTCATCTCTCTGAACATTCTTCTGTACTCACATCTCCCTCTGACTCTCTTCTTCTTCCTCACTCCTCCCCTTTTAAGGACCCTTGTGATTACATTAGCCTACCTGGATAATCGAGGATAATCTGCCTATCTTGAGGTCAGCTAATTTCAAGCAAACTTAATCCCAGCTGAAACCTTAATTCCCCTTATCATACCTGTAGACTCCAGGGTGCAGGATATGGACATCTTTGGGGGGCCATTACTACTCCTATCACACCAGAATAACAACATTTATTCTGCTCGTGAATCTGCAATTTGGACAGAGCTTAACGTGGGCAGCTCATTTCTATACTACCTGGCATTAGCCAGTTTAGGTGGAAAGTTGGGGCTGGAATCATCTCAGCATTTTCTTACTCAAATACTTGGCATTTGATACTGGGATGACTCAAAGAGCGGAGGCTGGAACAGTTGGCATTCCTTGAGCATCTCTGTCTGTCTCTATGGTCCTTCCATGTGGTTTCTCCAGCACAGTGGCTCAGGTAGCTGAACATCTGTATGTTGGCTAAGGTCTCCAAGGCATGAGGGTGAGAGGAGAGAGAGAGAGAGAGAGAGAGAGAGAGAGAGAGAGAGAGAGAGAGAGAGAGAGAGATAGGTAGAAGTTGTGTTGCTTTTTATATTCTAGCCTTCCAAATCATGCAGTATCACTTCTGTCACTTTCTGCCAACTACAACTGAGACACTAAAGCAAGGCCATATTCGAGAGAGGGAAATTAGATTGAAGGAATGTCAAAGAAATTGCACACATGTTTTAAAACTACCACAGTCAGTTAAAATATTTACAGTGTCCCCTGAACAGCTTTTCTGGGGGATAACAAGTAAATAAAATTTTTTTCACGGGTCTCATAAAAGGACACTACGTGTGAAATAAAAGATGATGGCCTCACCGATGTCTGTACAAAAAAAAATGTGACAATAAAATTCATAGAGATATTTATTGTGGCATTTCTAGGTGCTAGTACCAAAATACATTTCGGGAAAAAAAAATTGTACAAGTTTCTAAAGTTATTCCAAGGTCTCTAACGGACTAAAGAGAATCCAGGCAAAATCTTAAAGGCTACAGAAAAATTAATGGACTATACATCCTTCAGCTGATCCTCCATGAATATTATATTTTATGATAAAACATTTAAAAGACTTGGGCATCAAAGAGATCATGATTATATTTCTTGACAAGAACCAGAAGTAAGAATAATCTTTGTGGCTAAAGGCAGGTCTTTAGGTTTTTAAATTACTTTGGTGTTGAGTTCTTAGATGAAATCAATAAATTTTGCTCCTCCTTATGTAATCACCAATTTCAGACAGAAATCAGCACAGACCATTTTTAATATACGGAGGATGAAAACATATCACCTTGAACATGGTTGTTTTCAAGTTTCAGTGGAACAACCTTTTAACAAATGTCCATTTGCTACTCTTGAGCTCCCATCCTTGCACATAAAATGGTTATAATAATTGGCTTTTCATCATTAATATTTCTTTGCAGATGTTTGAATCTGATGTGAAATTTTTTTTAAATTTAGAATAAAATTAATGAATAAAATGAGTAAGATCAAGTGTGGGAGTTAACTTAGTTCTTAGACTATCTGTTCTTAAATCATGTTTTTATAAGAGGGCAGTATATATTTTTGTGGATTATGTCCTATTTTTGGCTTCTTTTTTTTTTTTTGCGGTACACGGGCCTCTGACTGCTGTGGCCTCTCCCATTGCGGAGCACAGGCTCCGGATGCGCAGGCTCAGTGGCCATGGCTCACGGGCCCAGCCGCTCCACGGCATGTGGGATCTTCGTGGACCGGGGCACGAACCCATGTCCCCTGCATCAGCAGGCAGACTCTCAACCACTGCGCCACCAGGGAAGCCCCTATTTTTGCCTTCTTTATATTGTCTTCATTAATATATTTTTTTCTCTCAAGAACTGAGAACAGGATCATTCAATCACTTACAGTTAGTGTACACATGAGCAGTCTGCTCTTTTCTTTGCAATTAAGTAATATAGGACACAGACTGTGAAATGAATGAATAAAAGGTAATTACATGGCATACTTTATAGAAAGCCAAGTTCACCAGCTTTTTAATGTTCTTTCATTTAAGTATCCATACTTGATTATTGTTATGTTTTTCCCTACTGCTACCTGATAAAACAGGAAATTACAAAGAACTTCTGAATGCTGTCAAATAACCTAACACCATTTTATCACAGATATAAGGTCAGTAGATCTACATGGAAATTGAATACAGTGTCTGCACTAAAAGTCTACAGCAAAGTGGAGTTATGAGAGTATTTGGGGGTGGGACCCTTTGGAGTTTGTTTTCATTTTTATAGATAGCTCCTCATATACTCTTTAGGCCTATAAAGGCTGATGTCCTTGTTTGAGGCCATGCCCTCAAAGTGAGAGTTGCTGATTAAGACCAAATATCTGAACTTATGTGTAACTTTATTTCCCGTTCATTCAACCTACTAAAAACAACATAATTTACTTGTTTGAATAGCTCTGTGTAGAAAATAAAAGCTGGTCTTCCTTTGCTCTTCCTCTTTAGCTCGAAAATATTTTTTATAATTGTTTTTCCCACATCTTGTGCCATGATCTGTTTGCCCCAGCAATACAAGTTTTACAAGACCTTCTTTCCCTGCCAGCTTCTATTCTTTGCCTTCATTATCATGTATAGTCATGAATGGTTAGATGGAGTTAAAATTTTTCAACTGTTCCTTTCATTTTTGCTTCTCTTAAGTAAATATCCTTAACCTTTTCTTGAATTATATATATGTAAGGCTGTAGGGCAGTATAGGGACAGAGGCATAAAAAAAGCATTTCTCCAAATTGTTTAATTGACTGTATAGCAGTTCTATTTTGGAGTAATAATTATAACACATAGATGTGATATAAAGTGAAACAGGGACTTCCGTGGAGGTCCAGTGGTTAGGACTTCTCCTTCCAATGTAGGGGGTGTGGGTTCAGTCCCTGGTCGGGGAGCTAAGATCCCACATGCCTCGTGACCAAAAAACCAAAACAGAAAACAGAAGCAATATTGTAACACATTCACTAAAGACTTTAAAAATGGTCCACATCAGGGGGCTTCCCTGGTGGCGCAGTGGTTGAGAGTCTGCCTGCCGATGCAGGGTTCGTGCCCCGGTCCAGGAGGATCCCACATGGCGCGGAGTGGCTGGGCCCGTGAACCGTGGCCGCTGAGCCTGCGCATCCGGAGCCTGTGCCTCAGCAGTGAGAGGCCCGCGTACCGCAAAAAAAAAAAAAAAAAAAAAGGGAACCAGCCAACACTTATCTTTATATTTTTCTCAAACTTGAGAATCCTGTTCTCCAAGTGAGGATCTTATTATCTATCGTTTATTAATATTATTAGAATATTTGATATTTAAAATAAAACCAAACCGCCTGGTTTCCCACTGTGACAGAAACATATGATAAATGTGATTGATACCTTCAGCCAGAGTACCCTGTGACATGAGGCGATGGTGCCCTTGTGCATCTTTTGCAGGAATTCTTTGGCAAAGGTTCTACCAAATTGGAACCTCCAGAGGCCTTCTAACATCCCAGCGATCTTTTTCCCTGAGAATTAACATTGATTCTAAAATATTCAGGCAGAAATAAAACTGAATAAATCCTCATCCATACCTACACGTTTTTTTCTGCCTAAAGAACTACAAATGTTGTCACCAGAAACCTCTTCTCAATTTTGCTTTAATAAAGTGGATTGAAGAAACGCTGGGGAGAAAGAGAAGCAGCTCTGTCCCTGTCTGCATCAGACAAAACCTGGCTTCATGCTGATAAAGGCTGACTATTCAAATAAAGCAGTGTTCCATGTGAAATCACAAAGTGAGGGGAAAAAAGTTTTAGAAGACAGAATTTAAAATAATCCTGTGAACTGTTACTTTGTCACACATAAGAATCAATTAGGTAAACTTGCCACGAAGTGACGAGGTGAACTGAATGCTACCTTAAAGCCACTGAAAAGGGTAGGCTTTTAATTCCCTTGTACATCCATCCAGGGGGGACTATTCCTAGGCAAGTGTGAATCTGCCCTTCTGTTGTCAATCACTGGAAGGGAGGCTACAATGTGAAATAATCTGGGGTGCACTGGGATACGGAGCTCTCATTAACCTAAGTTCTGGGAAATCGGTTTCAGTCTTCCTCAAAGGATTGCTTAAATAAAGACTGTAATGTTATAGTGATAAGAAATAGTGTTCTAATTAAAAAATGAGATCTTTTGAGTCACAATATAGACCAAATTAACAATGTGTTAACAGTATATTTCAGTTATTAGCCAAAAATTAACTGTGGCCAAAATATTTATGTGTGTAGTTTATTTGATGAACTTTATGAAAAAGTAATGCTTAAATATAGCAGGCTTGGTGAATTATTTTTAAATGTCCTAGTATTACTGAACCAAACTTGGGTCCACTCACCTGCACACAGTAAAGCCAATCTGCTGACATCGGGTTGTGGTGAAGAAACCACAACCGTGTACAAGGTTGTAAGGCCGTGTACAAGGAGTCCAGGCAGCTAGTGCTCAAAAAACCTAAACTCCCCCGTGGGTTTCAGGAAAGCATTTTTATTTTTTTTAATTTTTAAATTTTATTTAGTTTATTTTTTTATACAGCAGGTTCTTATTAGTTATCCATTTTATACACATCACTGTATACATGTCAATCCCAATCTCCCAATTCATCACACCACCACCCCCAACCCCCTGCCACTTTCCCCCCTTGGTGTCCGTACGTTTGTTCTCTATATCTGTGTCTCTATTTCTGCCCTGCAAACCAGTTCATCTGTACCATTTTTCTAGGTTCCACATATATGTATTAATATACGATATTTGTTTTTCTATTTCTGACTTCACTCTGTATGACAGTCTCTAGATCCATCCACATCTCTACAAATGACCAATTTCTTTCCTCTTAATGGCTAATATTCCATTGTATATATGTACTACATCTTCTTTATCCATTCATCTGTTGATGGGCATTTAGGCTGGCTGTTGTAAATAGTGCTGCAATGAACATTGGGGTGCATGTGTCTTTTTGAATTATGGTTTTCTTTGGGTGTATGCCCAGTAGTGGGATTGCTGAGTCATATGGTAATTCTATTTTTAGATTTTTAAGGAACCTCCATACTGTTCTCCATAGTGGCTGTATCAATTTACATTCCCACCAGCAGTGCAAGAGGGTTCCCTTTTCTCCACTTCCTCTCCAGCATTTGTTGTTTGTAGATTTTCTGATGATGCCCATTCTAACTGGTGTGAGGTGTTACCTCATTGTAGTTTTGATTTGCACTTCTCTAATAATTAGTGATGTTGAGCAGCTTTTCATGTGCTTCTTGGCCATCTGTATGTCCTCTTCGGAGAAATGTCTATTTAGGTCTTCTACCCATTTCTTGACTGGGCTGTTTTTTTTCTTTTAATATTGAGCTGCATTAACTGTTTATATATTTTGGAGATTAATCCTTTGTTGATTCATTTGCAAATATTTTCTCCCATTCTGAGGTTTGTTGTTTTGTCTTGCTTGTAGTTTCCTTTGATTTGCAAATGCTTTTAAGTTTGATTAGGTCCCATTTGTTTATTTTTGTTATTTCCATTACTCTAGGAGGTGGATCAAAAAAGATCTTTCTGTGATTTATGTCAAAGGCTGTTCTTCCTATGTTTTCCTCTAAGAGTTTTATAGTGTCCTGACTTACATATAGGTCTCTAATCCATTTTGAGTTTAGTTTTGTGTATGGTGATAGGGAGTGTTCTAATTTCATTCTTTTACATGTAGCTGTCCAGTTTTCCCAGCACCACTTACTGAAGAGACTGTCTTTTCTTCATTGTATATCCTGGCCTCCTTTGTCATAGTTAGTTGACCATAGGTGCGTGGGTTTATCTCTAGGCTTTCTATCCTGTTCCACTGATCTATATTTCTGTTTTTGTGCCAGTACCATATTGTCTTGATTACTGTAGCTTTGTAGTATAGTCTGAAGTCAGGGAGTCTGATTCCTTCAGCTCCATTTTTTTCCCTCAAGACCGCTTTGGCTATTCAGGGTCTTTTGTGTCTCCCTACAAATTTTAAGACTTTTTGTTCTAGTTCTGAATAAAATGCCATTGGTAATTTGATAGGGATTTCATTGAATCTGTAGATTGATTTGGGTAGTATAGTCATTTTCACAACATAGATTCTTCCACTCCAAGAATATGGTATATCTTTCCATCTGTTTGTATCATCTTTAATTTATTGCATCAGTGTCTTATAGTTTTCTGCATACAGGTCTTCTGTCTGCTTAGGTAGACTTATTCCTAGGTATTTTATACTTTTTTTTGCAATGGTAGATGGGATTGTTTCCTTAATTTCTCTTTCATATTTTTCATCATTAGAGTATAGGAATGCAAGAGATTTCTGTGCATTAATTTTGTATCCTGCAACTTTACCAACTTCATTCATTAGCTCTAGTAGTTTTCTGATGGCATCTTTAGGATTCTCTATGTATAGTATCATGTCATCTGCAAGCAGTGACAGTTTTACTTCTTCTTTTCCAATTTGTATTCCTTTTATTTCTTTTTTTTTTTTTTTTTTTTTTGCAGTACACAGGCCTCTCACTGCTGTGGCCTCTCCCATTGCAGAGCTCAGGCTCCGGACGCACAGGCTCAGCAGCCATGGCTCATGGGCCCAGCCTTTCGGCGGCATGTGGGATCTTCCCGGACCAGGGCACAAACCCGTGTCCCCTGCATCAGCAGGCGGACTCTCAACCACTGCGCCACCAGGGAAGCCCTCCTTTTATTTCTTTGTATTCTCTGATTGCCAGGGCTTGGACTTCCAAAACTATGTTGAATAATAGTGGCGAGAGTGGACATCCTTGTATTGTTCCTGATCTTAGAGGAAATACTTTCAGTTTTTCACCATTGAGAATGTTTGCTGTGGGTTTGTCATATATGACCTTTATTATGTTGAGGTAGGTTCCCTCTATGCCCACTTTCTGGAGAGTTTTTGTTATAAATGGGTGTTGAATTTTGTCAACAGCTTTTTCTGCATCTATTGAGATGATCATATAGTTTTTATTGTTCACTTTGTTAATATGGTATATCACATTGATTGATTTGCATATATTGAAGATTCCTTGTATCCCAGGGATAAATCCCACTTGATCATGGTGTATGATCCTTTTAATGTGTTGTTGGATTCTGTTTCCTAGTATATTGTTGAGGATTCTTGCATCTATATTCATCAGTGATATTGTTCAGTAATTTTCTCTTTTTGTAGTATCTTTGTCTGGTTTTGGTATCAGGGTGATGCTGGCCTCATAGAATGACTTTGGGAGTGTTCCTTCCTCTGTAAGTTTTTCGAAGAGTTTGAAAAGGATGAGTGTTAGCTCTTCTCTAAATGTTTGATAGAATTCACCTATGAAGCCATCTGGTCCTGCACTTTTGTTTGTTGGAAGATTTTTAATCACAGTTTCAATTTCATTACTTGTGATTAGTCTGTTTATATTTTCTATTTCTTCCTGGTTCAGTCTTGGAAGGTTATAAGTTTCCAAGAATTTGTCCATTTCTTCCAGGTTGTGCATTTTATTGGCATAGGGTTGCTTGTAGTAGTCTCTTAGGATGCTTTGTATTTCTGAGGTGTCTTTTGTAACTTCTCCTTTTTCATTTCTAATTTTATTGATTTGAGTCCTCTCCCTCTTTTTCTTGATGAGTCTGGCTAGTGGTTTATCAATTTTATTTATCTTCTCAAAGAATAAACTTTTAGTTTTATTGATCTTTGTATTGTTTTCTTTGTTTCTATTTCATTTATTTCTGCTCTGATTTTTATGATTTCTTTCCTTCTAGTAACTTTGGGTTTTGTTTGTTCTTCTTCCTCTTGTTCCTTTAAATGTAAGGTTAAATTGTTTATTTGAGATGTTTCTTGAGGTAGGCTTGTATTGCTGTAGACTTCCCTCTTAGAACTGTTTTTACTGCATCCCATAAGTTTTGGATCATTGTGTTTTCATTGTCATTTGTCTGTAGGTAGTTTTTGATTTCCTCCTTGATTTCTTCAGTGATCTCTTGGTTATTTGGTAACATATTGTTTATCCTCCATGTGTTTGTGCTTTTTACGTTTTTTTCCCTATAATTCATTTCTAATCTCATAGTGTTGTGGTCAGAAAAGATGCCTGATAGGATTTCAATTTTCTTAAATTTACTGAGGCTTGATTTGTGACCCGAGGTGTGCTCTATCCTGGAGAATGTTCCATGCGCACTTGAGAAGAAAGTGTAATCTGCTGTTTTTGGTTGGAATGTCTTATAAATATCAATTAAATCTCTCTGGTGTATTGTGTCATATAAAGCTTGTGTTTCCTTATTAATTTTCTGTTCGGATGTTCTGTCCATTGGTGTAACAGGTGTTAGAGTCCCCCACTATTATTGTGTTACTGTCAATTTCCTCTTTTATAGCTGTTAGCAGTTGCCTTATGTATTGAGGTGCTCCTATGTTGAGTGCATATATCTTCTTGGATTGATCCCTTGATCATTATGTAGTGTCCTTCCTCGTCTGTTGTTACATTCTTTATTTTAAAGTCTATTTTATCTGACACAAGAATTGCTATTCCAGCTTTCTTTTGATTTCCATTTGCATGGAATATCTTTTTCCATCCCCTCACTTTCAGTCTGTATGTGTCCCTAGGTCTGAAGTGGGTCTCTTGTAGACAGCATATATATGGCTCTTGTTTTTGTATCCATTCAGCAAGCCTGTGTCTTTTGGTTGGTGCATTTAATCCATTCATGTTTAGGGTAATTATTGATATGTATGTCCCTATTATCATATTCGTAATTGTTATGGGTTTGTTTTTGTAGGTCCTTTTCTTCTCTTGTGTTTCCCACTTAGAGAAGATCCTTTAGCATTTGTTGTAGCGCTGGTTTGTTGGTGCTGAATTCTCTTAGCTTTTGATTGTCTGTAAAGCTTTTGATTTCTCTGTCGAATGTGAAGAAGTCCTTGCTGGGTAGAGTAATCTTGGTTGTAGTTTCTTCCCTTTCATCACTTTAAATATATCATGCCAGTCCCTTCTGGCTTGTAGAGCTTCTGCTGAGAAATCAGCTGTTAACCTTATGGGAGTTCCCTTGTATGTTATTTGTCATTTTTCCCTTGTTGCTTCCAATAATTTTTCTTTGTCTTTAATTTTTGTCAGTTTGATTACTGTGTGTCTCTGCATGTTTCTCCTTGGGTTTGTCCTGCCTGGGACTCTCTGTGCTTCCTGGACTTGGGTGGCTATTGCCTTTCCCATGTTAGGGAACTTTTTGACTATCATCTCTTCAAATATTTTCTTGGGTCGTTTCTCTCACTCTTCTCCTTCTGGGATGCCTACTATGTGAATGTTTTTGCATTTAGTGTTGTCCCAGACGTTTCTTAGGGTGTCTTCATTTCTTTCATTCTTTTCTCTTTATTCTGTTCCATGGCAGTGAATTCCACCATTCTGTCTTCCAGGTCACTTATCCTTTCTTCTGCCTCACGTATCCTGCTATTGATTACTTCTAGTGTATTTTTCATTTCAGTTATTGTATTTTTCATCTCTGTTTGTTTGTTCTTTAATTCTTCTAGGTCTTTGTTAAACATTTCTTGCATCTTCTTTATCTTTGCTTCTATTCTTTTTCCAAGGTCCTGGATCATCTTCACTATCAACATTCTGAATTCTTTTTCTGGAAGGTTGCCTATCTCCACTTCATTTTGTTGTTTTTCTGGGGTTTTATAGTGTTTCTTCATCTGGGACAAAGTCCTCTGCCTTTTCATTTTGTCTGTCTGTCTGTGAATGTGGTTTTCCTTCCATAGGCTGCAGAATTGTAACTCTTCTTGCTTCTGCTTTCTGCCCTCTGATGGATGAGTCCATCTAAGAGGCTTGTGCAAGTTTCCTGATGGGCAGGACTGGTGGTGAGTAGAGTTGGGTGTTGCTCTGTTGGGCAGAGCTCAGTAGTACTTTAATCCTCTTCTCTTCTGATGGGTGGAGCTGGATTCCCTCCCTGTTGGTTGTTTGACCTGAGTCAACCCAGCACTGGAGCCTACCCAGGTCTTTGTTGGGCCTAATGGAGGACTCTGGGAGGGTTCACACCAAGGAGTACTTCCCAGAACTTCTGCTGCCAGTGTCCTTGTCCCCGTGGTGAGCCACAGCCACCACCTGCTTCTACAGGAGACCCCCGAACCCTAGCAGGTAGATCTGGTTGTTCAGTCTCCTATCCGGTCACTGCTCCTTCCCGTGGGTCCCGATGCGCACACTACTTTGTGTGTGCCCTCCAGGACTGGAGTATCTGTTTCCCCCAGTCCTGTCGAAGTCCTGCAATGAAATTCCACTAGCCTTCAAAGTCTGATTCTCTAGGAATTCCTCCTCCTGTTGCCAGCCGCCCTGGTTAGAAAGCCTGACGTGGGGCTCAGAGCCTTCACTCCAGTGGGTGGGCTTCTGTGGTATAAGTGTTCTCCAGTCTGTGAGTCACCCACTCAGCAGTTATGGGATTTGATTTTATTGTGATTGAGCCCCTCCTGCTGTCTCATTGTGGCTTCTCCTTTGTCTTTGGATGTGGGGTATCTTTTTTAGTGAGTTCCAGTGTCTTCCTGCTGATGATTGTTCAGCACTTAGTTCAGCACTTAGTGATTCTGGTGCTCTCGCAAGAGGGAGTGAGCCAGGAAAGCATTTTTAAAGGCCAAATGAGGGAGGGGAATCCTCGGTGTGTGATAAGCTTATGCACAGTACTCTGATTGGTTCATGGTGAGGTAACAGGGCGGTGTCACAGGGGTTAACATTATCAATCCTTAGGCTCTAATAGACCTGGGGGCTATGTGCTCACAGTCATCAAGTAGTTAATTCTTCCATTTGGTGGGGGTTTTAGCCTCTGTAAATCAACTCGGGAAATGTGCATCCGATACTGCTGTCTAGGTATACAGAGGATATGGGGGAGAGGGGTCTGTCCCAGGAAGGCCCCATATGGTCCTGCTTGGTTACACTAGTAATCAAAAGGTAGAATCTTCCTTAAAAGTGAAATGATAGTAAAGCCTACTTTCAGGTAATATCTGTATTCAAGAATTCATTTTTTATGAGTTCATTTTCTATCTTCTTTTTCTTTTGAAAGTTTGTCTTCTATTTGTTTTTCTTTTTTCTTGGCATTAATGACACCAAATGCACATGTACTTTGATTTCATATAGAAAGGTAATTTGCTGGTGAGTGACCCTGTCAAATGCTTTCTTTTAATTAATTCTCAGAATGGTACTTTATAATAAAAAGGAACTTATCTTTTTCTTGTATTTATGGTCAAGCAATCAAAATTTTCTCCATTAGTACAGAATTACTTATTCCTGAGAATAAAATCTAGAATAATAGTTGTATTTATTGCTTCTTCATCAGGTAAAGTTGATTCATGATCAATAAATGATTCATCATTTATGTATTCTTTGTCCTTACTATACTCAAAGAACTAAAATTCAAGAGATGGTTACTGGTGGGGCAGTGTGTTTATGCCTGGGGGCCTAGCCATGGGCATGGTCACCATAGCAACTGCCCCAGGCTTGCCTCTTCCCAGGTGAAGATTTGGAATGCTGAAACTCTGACACAATTAATCTGTTGACTGTGCCATGCAATGGGGCAAATCAGAAAATCAGTCCAATTCCACCAGTTTACAACTTCTACCCTGTTACACATTAAATGAAAGTCTTGACTGTCAAACTGATGAGAAAATCATTACATCCAGAATTTAGCAAGAAATCACATGACTTGCTCATATTATACATCTGAAGCACCAGGGCCTCCTTGTATTCTCACAATGGGTGGTAGAATTTTTCATAATTCTAAATCCTGCTTGAAGAATATAAAACAGGACACAGTTTTAGACCAGAGTCTTTCTAATTTCTGTGGTCCCCTCAGCCCAACCCAAACAACAGAGTAAGTGAAGAGGAGAAAAATGACACTTTAAAGCTTCAAACATTTATTACAGGTTTTGAGTCATTTAATTTTTTAAAAAATAAATTTATTTATTTTTGGATGCGTTGCGTCTTCGTTGCTGCGCGCAGCCTTTCTATAGTTGCAGCGAGCGGGGGCTATTCTTCATTGTGGTGTGTGGGCTTCTAATTGCAGTGGCTTCTCTTGTTGCGGAGCACAGGCTCTAGGTTCTTGGGCTTCAGTTGTTGTGGCTCGTGGGCTCTAGAGCGCAGGCTCAGTAGTTGTGGCACATGGGCTTAGTTGCTCTGTGGCATGTGGGACTTTCCCGGACCAGGGCTCAAACCTGTGTCCCCTGCATTGGCAGGCAGATTCTTAACTGCTGTGCCACCAGGGAAGTCCCAAGCCGTTTAATTTTTAAATTCTTCTTCTAGGGATATGAATATGTCAAACAGATTTAGATGGTTCACGTAAATTATATTAAAATAACCTTCTAAAATATGATAAATTATAGCAAGCTCCAAGTTGATTGAGCGTTTTATATCTTGTATATATGTTTCAACTGTGTTTATTTAAACGTAATTTATAACTTTGGCATCTATTTTTACTACCAGGGTCCTTTGGACCAAATAGACAATAGACAATAGACAACTGACAAACATTTTAGGATTTTTATATTCAACTATCCGTGGAAGAAGTAGAACTGCATTTAATCCTGAAGTTTGCATACTTTTGTACAGTTCATTAACATGAGCACATACCTTCTTTCCTTAGTGCTAGGCCTCCTAACAACCTCTTAAGTAAGAAACAATTATTTCCACAATTTTATAAATGCTTCTATTTCCAGAGCAGAGTGGAATTATTATTTTCATAGCATTTGGGCACTGTGAGTGTTGTATGGGAGTGGTGGAAAATACTAATGGACTGAACTTTATTCTTATTTAACCAAAAGAAATACTGTAGCTGTAAATATTTTTTTCTACCTAATGAACCCAATCTATAATACAGCTCCAAGTTTCAGTAGAGCTGAAGGTGCTTTAGATATGACACTACAAGAAAAGATAATTTCTGACTAATGCCGAGGACTCTGGAGAATTACTAAAACATGACTCCCCGACCAGTTGTACTGAAGTCGTCTGCTGTTAACTTCTAGGAGAGATGGAGTGTCCTCCTCGTGCCAGAGCAATTTATACTTCCAGTTTTCATATATGTGTCAAAATAATGTTCCTGGTGGTATGCCATGGGTAGTTAAGCACATTTGTTATTCCAAGATTCAAGCTTTCACATTATGGAATACATGAAAATATAATGTGATCCCAGCCAGTGCTGCCAGTCTGAAAAGGAGAACAGAAGAAGAAACAAGCAGGGGGTATCATCCCAGGCGGTTCTCTCCGTGGCCTGGTTTTCTAGAATTCTTATGTACCCTTTACATTGAAATTCCTCAAAGGGATAGTAATTTGAAGCAAAGTGCATTGGCCTCTATTGTCTAATTGGATAAGAGCTAATGCACAGTTAGAAGAGAGATGTGCATAGGTGCTGGTAGCAGATCACCTCGCTTTGATGTTAGACAGTGGAGGAGCTCGTGTTTTTAGCAGATGTGGATCTCAATGTGGGTGTCTGCAGCTACCACTCTTCTACTAGGAGGGGCACTCCTAGACGCTACACTCTTGTGAAACCTTACCAGACAGGACTTAGCCTTCCATCCCCAGTTTAACGAACTACCTTTAGTTTTAAATAACAGGGGAGAGTAGAGAATGTGAAAAATATATTTTTGTGCATCTATTTATTATGTCAGAGTTCAGCCAAGGTTATATAATAAGTAACACATAAAATAACATTGAACAAAGCTTATCCCATTGAACAATTATATTTCAAACATAAAACAAAAAATACTTTTAATCATGTATGTCTCATTTAAGAAGCTGACAATTCTAATTCCTATTCCTTTTTCTTTCTCAAATAACTGGTCATTCACTAAATTAGTTTTTAAAACGTCAAGATGTCAGAGGAGAAAAAAGACATCAGTGGAAGAACTGTTGAAATCTGAATAAAGTTTGTAGTTAATAGTATTAAACCAATGTTGATTTCCTATTTTGATACAATTATTTTGATAATTATGTAAGATATTAACATTAGGGAAATCTGGGTGAAAGGTATATGGGCACTCTCTCTATTGTTTTTCTAACTGCAAGTCTATAATTATGTAAAAATACTTTTTCTGACAAAAACTCAGACTGGTTACTGGGGAAAAGGTGTGGCATGGGTAAGAACTATGATAATTAATGGGACATACCCTATAGTGATCATTTCTTTTTTAAAACCTACAGGTATAATGAGAGCTAGAAGCTTAGGAAAGCATATTAAATATGAAAATACTATTTCAAAAGTGTAGGAACTCATAGGATCAATTCCTAGCATTCTGACTTTCAAATTTACCTGATAGCTGGCAGTCACCTCAATAATACAGGGTAAATTATGGGATACCTCATCTGAAAGCAAAAAGCCATTATTACTTCTAAAACCTTTAAAAGAATAGCTCTTGAATGGCCTTTCTGTGTAAGACATCTGTGAATTTCTGAACTCTCCAGAACAAATCAGCTACCCTGTCCCCTGTAGGCCCCTGGCTTCACATGTCGCCACCACTTAGCACATCCCACAGTGTCCCTAACTGGGGGACCCACTCTGCAAGACAGGCACCTAATTGTTTATCTTCACTAATACCTTAGTCCATAGTAAGTACTTGTAGAATATTTTTTTTCAGGGGATGAGTGAATTTGTGGGGAAAAAAATGTATTCATGGTAAAACCGTTTTTGTAAGAGCACCTTGGGTTCAGCATCCTCCCGAGAATTCACGGGAGGAACAGCCATGAGATAAACACTTCACTGAAGTCCTTGCCATGCTGAGGGTGCTGAAAACACACCCTCACTGCTCCACAGAATTAGATGTAAATGATCCCGAAAACAACTGGCGCCGCTATGAGAAAAGCCCTGGGTAGTATGGGCTCAATTTATTTGCTGATTCTCCTCTTTCTGAGTTCCGTTTGTGATTCCTGATATTAAAATCCTGGTTATTTGAAGGTTTGGGTTTGTTGACTGTACCTTAGCCACAATTTTCTACCCCAGCCAGTTTCTGTATCTAATGTTTCATTTCAATGAGTCATCATAGGGCAAGTCAATCAAAGATTAATGATCAGTAATCAGTTTGTCATTTTAAATACCGTATTGAAAATAGTGAAATAAGTGTTACATTTGCAAGTAAATATACTGAAAAAAGAAAGTCGTACAAAAGTCACCATATGGAAATACATCATTCTCAGAAGTCCCTGAATTGGTTTTGGCTTCATCAAAACATCTTGTTCATGGTTGGTGCATTTAGTATGCACCATAGTTGCTACTGTTTGAAGGTTATTAAGTTTGACCTAGATTTTATTGGTGTTCACTCTAATCTACTCAATTATCTTTTGGGGTTTGCATGTGTCTCTGGAAAAGATGAAGCACCGGCTATGATTGGTGGCGTATTGAGTAGTTGTAAAGATTTGATAAAATGCTAATTGATAATAATGAAAAATTGAGTCACTATTTTGATAAAAATTTATTTTCTTGTTCTTTTGAAAATTATTAGAGAAATTCTTTTTTAATGAAAAGAGAAGTGCTTAGTAAGGAAGAATCCTGGGAAGAGGAATGTAACAATAAGAATCCTGTTTGTTGGCATTTTTGTAGCTTACGCATTTCAGATAGCAGGATTACAGTGAAAGGCACTAAAATTTTAGAATTGTACGTTCAGGAATAGCTATTAGAGATCATAAATATTCCCTTCTCCTAATTCTAAGTCTAAATGAAAATCACTTACGACAGAAAATTTCAATTTTCTTAATTAACATCCAAAGAATACAGATTTATAACTCCCTTGATAATAATTTCATAATCTATGTTTTAAGACCCCTAATTTCTACAGTCTCTTAGGGTACGTTCGTAAACTTTTAAGAATTACAGCAAAAGGACAGCAGAGAGATGCCTGAGGGAGAGACCTGTGCATTGAACGCTGGGATGTTTAGTCACTGTTGTCCAGTTGGCATATTGTCAGTGGATACTTCTGAGTGGAGCAGAAGGCAGGGAATTAGCACATATTGTAGGAAAGAGTTGACTTTATTTAAATAACTACAAAAAGTCAGCAGTACTCCGCTAGTCACCTAATACTTTCTGGACCTGTTTCCTTGTTTTCTAAGTCCAGTATGATTTTAGTTCTATTCTCAAAATTGTTTCTTTTGCTCATAAATTTATATTTTTATTAATTTCTTGTTATTCGTTTGGGGATTTAACTGTTTCACTAAGTAACTGCTATTTTCTTTGGTTATTTTTTAATATATCCATACAATACATTAACAGGATTCAGAAACTTTTAATAATGTAATAGAATGGAAGATACCCTCTCACCTTGCCTTCCATCTCCCCCTTCTCCCCCCTTCTTCCAGAGACTTTATTAATGCGTGTGCCGGTAAGGAAGTATTCATTTACTTTATACTCCCCCTTATTCTTTAGTATTTTTAGTGGAGGATGATAGACCGAAATCAGACTGACTTGGGTCTGAATTCTGGTCGTCACTTTCTTCCTCTATGATGAGTTAATAATAATGTCATCCTCACGGGGTTGTTAGGAAGGTTAAATGATAAAAAGACTGTAAAAAAATTTATCACTATTTCTGACATACAAATAGTACTTGGTGAGGGTGATGATCATTACTTATAATCTTTGAATGAAAGGAAGGGCATGAAAAGAAAAAAATGTTGGATTAGTTCCCTAGGGTTGCCAGAACAAATAAATTACCACAAACTCGGTGGCTTAAAACAATAGAAACGTTATTTCTCACAATTCTGGAGCCAGAAGCCTGAAATCAAGGTGTTTACAGCGCTATGCCCTCTCCAGAGGCTCTAGGAGACATTCTGTCCTTTGCCACCTGCAGCTTCTGCTGGTCATCAGCATTCCTGGGTTTGTGGCTGTATTTTTCTAATCTCTGCCACTCTCTTTACATTGCCTTCTCTCTTCTCTATGTGTTGTGCTCCTTCGTGTCTCTGTGTATAGCCTCTCACCTATTGTCCATTACCCAGTGGTTATTAATCTACCAGGACCTTCCCAGGCAGAAGTAAGACCTCTGCTCCTGTTTCCTTCTTATCTGACTATGAGGAAGACTAGACATATCCTAGCCATCCTAAGTTAGACTTGAGATTGTCTTTGGTGACAGAACATGTAAAACTACAACTTCCAGACGTTACTGCTCCCAGAGTTCTTCTTGACTCCCCTCACTTGCATGTCTTTATCAGGAGAGGATCTCAGCCTTTCAAAATGTCCTATGACCCTGTCCATTCCCTCTCTATCCATGTTTGTTCTCCCTGTCATTGCCATGTGCTGGGAATTGTAGTCAGTAAATGGATGCAAAATAACAGACTCATAGCATGGGTTGGGACGGGCCCCAGCTTTGATGTCTCAGGGTACCAGGGCAGTAGGCAAGGTGTTTACCTCAATTTTCAGATGGTTGTAGACCTTGATTATCATCTAGGAGCAAATGGCAACTACTTCCCAGACAGTCTCTGGCATTTAGTCAACATATTTTTTTGCTTCCTTGTTCGTACATGACATTTCAAAAAAATTCAAATACTGAATTGTATAAAAGAAATGTAAGAGGTTTTCTTCCTAAAATAATGTCCCGTTATCCGACTCCCACAAGATGAACAATCTTAACATTTAAATGTGTTTCCTTCTATAATTTTTAATTCTCATAGAAACACATACGTATGTACCTGGGTGTATTTTGGGTTTTTTTAATCCAAAACGTGGGTTTTCTGTAACTCCATGTTTCCAATCTGAGATCCATCATGAACTTTAGCTATAGCATCACAAATCTAACTCATTATTTGTAATCTATGCCCAGCATTCCACAGTTTAAATGTATTATAATTTGTAAGCCATTTATTTATTGTTCAACACTTACATTGTCTGTCATTTTTTTTTTTTTTTTTTTTGCTATTACAAATTATGTTTCAGTGACCATGCTCATACGTATGTCCTTATGCAGTTTTGCAATTCCTTCTGCTGGATAGAATTTCAGGTTTGCTGGGTCAAAAGATTCACACATGTTAAAATCTTTTAGGTGCAGACAACTTGCATATTTTAAAAAAAGAGGAGAGGAATAAATGATTCAGCCCTCCTTCATTTTCCATGTGCTTGAGAGTTTTTGTCTTTGGTTTGTTTGTATATTTGTTTCTTCTTTTGCATTTTGACTGGGTTTCAGCAAAGGCTAGACCTACCGTTTTAGAATGTGGTTGCCTAACCAATATTTGTAATTTGTAATGTTGTGTGTGCTATAGAAAGCTACCTTCTTCTAGGAAATTTTTCTACCTTCCAGGAGAAGAAATTTCTCAGTGCATTTACTGTGAGTTCAGAAGAGGAAATTATTTTGATACATATTTACTATTCCATCAAGTACCTGAAAATAAGTACATGAATTTTTCAGGAAGTCCTGAATAGAAATTGAAGAATTAAACAGGTTAAAGTAGATAGCAGTAATATTTGCCTCTTTATTCCTTGATAAATGTGGCTGAAGCTAGAGAAAATATTTTGTTTGTACTGCCAGAAGAGAAAATAGGGATATTGCTGTCAAGATGGGTAAGTAAAAGCATATGCAGTTCTGTTTCATGGCATCCATTTGATACCCGGCCCCCAGAGGATTTTTCAAAACTGCCCTTTCAGTGTCTTTTAGCCAGTTTGGTTTATTAGAAGTACTTAGTATTTACAAGTATGGATCCCTTTATTTGTTCAGTTTCTGATGTACTGTTTAAATCAGGGACAGGTCATTTATTCTTTATTCTTCTGTTTTTGTGTTCATGAATATAGAATAATTCTCACACAATTGAAATTAGAGCATGACTGCTAAAATCAGGGTTTTGCGTGCTTAAAAATCCTTGGAGGGAAAGGCAATTTTAGCATAAAATAATGCTGTCTGATTTACATTTTGTAATGTATTTTTAATTTTACTTTTAAGGCTGAATTTGAATTCATTTTTATAACTTCTGTATGTTAGATTTATCTTGCTATGCAAGATAGTTTAGGTAAATGGTGGTTAGAAAGCCTGCAGTTCTTAGTTGAGTCATTTCCTCTTTTGTGGCTTTGTGTATATTATAATTTTGATTTCTAGTTGCTCATAAAAACCCATATTTATGACTTGCCTTAAATAATAAAAAAATATGTAAAAATACCTTTTAAAAGTATATGTGGAATTTTTTTTTTTTTTTTTTTTTTTTTTGGTATGCGGGCCTCTCACTGTTGCGGCCTCTCCCATTGCGGAGCACAGGCTCCGGAGGCACAGGCTCAGCGGCCGTGGCTCACGGGCCCAGCTGCTCGGCGGCATGTGGGATCTTCCCGGACTGGGGCACGAACCCGTGTCCCCTGCATCGGCAGGCGGACTCTCAACCACTGCGCCACCAGGGAGGCCCCCTATGTGGAATTATCGATGGAATTTGCATGGAGTCTTGAATAAATGTTTGGGTCTCTTCCACTGCTTGATTCTGAAAAGCTCCACCATCTACATCTCTGTTGAAAGAAGTGTGTACAAACATGAATATATATATTTTATGTGTGTGTACACAGACACATTTATTTACATATATGCATATATGTGATTATATAGTCATAAACGCATAAATATACTTCACATATATTTAAGAGTAAATTAAAATGTTCTTTCCTAAGTATCTTTGATTTTCACACATTCTGCAATCCTCCCATTAGGCACCTTCTCTATTAAATCTCATGAACATGCAGTCAGAATATTGATGTAAACGCATTATGCATTGTCAACCAAAAATAATGAGTGAAAAGAGAGGATTATCACGTCCTATATTTGTCAGTGGGACCTCCCCACTTGATGAAATCACTCATCACCTGAAACTCAACTTTTATAGATGAGATTAATCACTTTTCTCCCAAATATGACCCAGTTTTCTGCTTGATACAATAGTTTCATCATTTCAGAGTTCCAACAGTGGAGTCACCTTTAATTCCCCTCTTTTGACTCTATGATTTAATCTATGATAAAAATTTCACAGTCTCTTGGATACCTCCTTTCTATCACTACATCAGACTTTTCAACGCTTACATTAATGAATATCCTCCTTACTGGTTTATTGTGTATCCTCCTAGCTCCTAGCACTGTGTTTGGTGGCATTATAGGAATTGAATAAATATGTGTTGAATACATGGATAAACACTACAAGGTTCATTGTTGTAGTTTATTAAAATACAGCTCACATCAAGTTACTCCCTGTGGATCTCAGATACCAACAGGGGAAAAGACCAAACTCCTCACTGTAGTGTTTGGGGCTCATTAAGGTTTTTCTCTCCTTATTTTATTGTTATCACTACTCTCCCTGTAAATACTCTGTTGCAGTCATGATAGTTCTTAAATTTTCCCTAGTACTTCATGCTTTATCCCAAGCCTGATATGCATCATTCCTTTATTCTGTGTTTTCATGCCTGGGTTACTTACTCTAGAATGACCCCGAGAGTTCAGTCTCCTTCTCTAAGCCTAAGGCTTAACTCAAGTTTCCATACTTAAAAGTTCTCTTAGCTTTGGCCCACACTAGTATTTTCTTCCTTGGCACTCTGATTGATTTAATGTATCACTCTTCTTTTTTTCTTTTTTTTGTGGTACGCGGGCCTCTCACTGTTGTGGCCTCTCCCATTGCGGAGCACAGGCTCTGGACGTGCAGGCTCAGTGGCCATGGCTCACGGGCCCATCGGCTCTGCGGCATGTAGGATCTTCCCGGACCAGGGCAAGAACCCGTGTCCCCTGCATCGGCAGGCGGACTCTCAACCACTGCATCACCAGGGAAGCCCCTGTATCACTCTTTTTTTTAGCACTGCTACTTTCTTGAAGGTAAGGCTTCTTCTCCAAATTCATGAGACTAAGAACCCACCCTTCCCTTTCCTTGGAAAATACAGATATAGTTGATTGAATAGTGGGAATTGTAGATGGAGTTAATAAGCCCTAGGCGTCTGCAGGTGGAAGATGGAGAGGGATGGAATGCTAGATGAATGGAGTGGGAGTTTGTTTTTGGAGGGCTGCGTCAGGACGGAGAGGCACTCAAGAGGGCCTGGAGGTGGGGATAGTTCATGTTAGACCAGAGAGTGGTTTCTCAAAGAGAAGAATGTTCACCAACAAAAGGCTATAGAGGTGAATGTTTCCTTCTTCAGGATTTTACCTTAACAGAGCCTAGCCCATGTTTCCTGGGCAGTAGTAGTAGAGTAATTTCATGGCATTGTTCTCTGGGTGTCAGCACGTTAGACATTTTCTCCAGTACCTTTAGGTGAAAGTCCTGTAACCTCATTACACCCTGTCCTGCTGCACAGTCCTCTCTGCTCAGGTACTTCTTTTAGGGCCATTAAAAACTGCATTTCTATGAAACATGAACTCATTTCCTTGTGATTAAATATGCAGTTATTTCATCTACCTTAACTAAACTATTTATTTAGGCACCTAATCAACTGAATAAAGAAAATCATTGGACAATAATTCTTAATTCTCCCAGCAGAGTGCAGCACAGTTTGGTCCCTGCTCATCACTCTTTCATCATTTTATTCTCCTTTCCCACTCCTTTTGCCATCCTGCTACTCTGGCCTTCTTTCAGTCTCCTAAATGTCCTGGATTTCCTTTGGACATGGGACTTCTGCATATGCTCTCAATCTGCCTGAAGCTAACTTTCTCTTCACACCTCCCTTCATTCTCCCAGACTAGGTCGGATTCCTCTATTATAAGTATTTGTGGCTTCAAGTTTCTTTCTTTCACAGTTCTTAGCATAGCTATGATATTACATCTTTTTGAACTGAAGTATAGTTGATTTACAATGTTGTGTTAGTTTTAGGAGTACAGCATAGTAATTGAGTTATATACATATATATATATATATATATATTCTTTTTCAGATTCTTTTCCATCATAGGTTATTACAAGATACTGAATATGGTTCCCTGTGCTATACAGTAGATCCTTGTTTATCTGTTTTATATATAGTAGCGTGTATCTGTATCCCCACCCCCATTGCCTTTGATAACTATAAGTTTGTTTTCTATGTCTGTGAGTCTATTTCTGTTTTGTAAATAAGTTCATTTGTATCATTTTTTTAGATTCCACGTATAAGTGATACGATATTTGTCTTTATCTGACTTACTTCACTTAGTATGATAATCTCTGGGTCCATCCATGTTGCTGCAAATGCCATTACTTCATTCTTTTTGATGTCTGAGTAATATTCCATTATATATTGATACACACACACACACACACACACACACACACACACACACACACACACACACCATATCTTCTTTATCCATTCATCTGTCGATTTAGGTTGCTTCCATGTCTTGGCTATTGTAAATAGTGCTGCTATGAACATTGGGGTGTATGTATCTTTTCGAATTAGAGTTTTCTCCAGATATATGCCCATGAGTGAGATTGCTGTATCATATGGTAGCTCTATTTTTAGTTTTTTTTTAAGGAAACTCCATACTGTTCTTCATAGTGACCGCAGCAATTTACATTCCCACAAATACTGTTGGAGGGTTCCCTTTTCTCCACACCCTCTCCAGAATTTATTATTTGTAGACTTTTTGATGATGGCCTTTCTGACTGGTGTGAGGTCATACCTCATTGTGGTTTTGATTTGCATTTCTCTATTAATTAGCAATGTTGAGCATCTCTTCATGTGTCTGTTGGCCATCTATATGCCTTTGGAGAAATGTCTATTTATGTCTTCTGCCCATTTTTTGATTGGGTTTTTTTTTCATATTGAGCTATATCAGCTGTTTGTATATTTTGGAGCTTGATCCCTTGTCAGTCACACATGATATTACATTTTAAATGATTACTTGATTAACGTCCATCTTTCCCACTAAATTTGAAGTTCCTTGAAAAAATGGACTGTATCTGTCTTTGTTCATTTTTATATCCCAGTGTATGGCACCTACAAAGTACTCAATAAATGTTTATTAAATTAAGTGAGTTGAGAACTTAAATTTCACTTGTGAATCCACTTATTTTACTACTCCATAAACCCAGCTTTATTGTGTAAATTGTTACCCTATTATCTAAATTCTCTAAAACAAAAAGGAATCCAAATACATATGAAAAGGCTTCTATGCATAAAAAGTTGAAAACAGGGCTTCTGTAGTTACATGGTTACCTATTTAGCCAAATATTAGTTTTTGTCTTTTGCATAATAAAGAGGGCATGTTGGCAGTTCTTTAAGGTTAGGGTATGTTTCTCCCTCTGTGTGGTTTTTAGAAAACTTAATTACACTTTAAGGATAAATATTTGCCTAATTCTAGGGACGATTGTACACCGAAAAATCTGAAACATCCTCAAAAGCTTTCACATTTCCATAGAGGGAGCATAATGATTTTACTACTTGACTTTGTTGTACAGAGTTTTCTCAGAATGAACACTAAATCAGTATCCAGCAAGTTCATATTAAAAGAAAGATGTTCAAAGAATTGTTCCACAAGACTTCTCATGTCTGGATCTTCAGACTACCTGCATGGTTTAGTGATACTAAAGTATAAATAATTTTGAAGGGGAGAGAGAAGTTTGATGGCTTAATAAGAAAGGGGTCAGTTAATTCTGGTCACTGAGGTTGCTGGATGCAGAGAGACTGTTGATAAAGATAAGGCTTTTGCTCCTTTTGTAGCTGATTTTGTGCATTTCTTAGAAATACCTGCTTTGACTTTCTTACTGCTTTCCTGAGTTTACCCATAAACCAAAAGAGATGTAGTATTTGAGTGCAGCTGCATGGAAAAAAGCATCTGTGATAAATGTCTTCAGTTCCTCCCTCTCGCTCCTAAGCTGCCTCCAATCAGGCAGCCAGCACTCCCAGTTCTGTCACATGAGTAAGTCCTGACCTCTACTTGTCCTCTTACCTGTCCGCCCTGGGAGTGTCTTAGCTCAGCACCTATCACCTACCAAGCATTCTCTCCTGATTTGACCCCCACCTCACTCCCCGATCTCTCCCACTCACCGTTGGCATGGTTCCTTCTAAAGTGCAAACCTGATCACTCTTTCATTTAAAACTTATAAATGGCTCATAACAACAAATTAATACAAAAATGTTATTACATGCCAGGCCCTATTCAAAGTACTTTGCACATATTAAGTCATGATTATGCCCTGGGACGGTATATCTAGGAACTTATTGTTCTACACTTTGGCATAATAATAAAGTTGATGAGGGCTTCCCTGGTGGCGCAGTGGTTGAGAGTCCGCCTGCCGATGCAGGGGACGCGGGTTCGTGCCCCGGTCTGGGAAGATCCCACATGCCGCGGAGCGGCTGGGCCCGTGAGCCATGACCGCTGAGCCTGCGCATCCGGAGCCTGTGCTCCGCAACGGGAGAGGCCACAACAGTGAGAGGCCCGCGTACCGCAAAAAATAATAATAATAATAAAGTTGATGTTAATTGAGTGCCTCTTTTGAGCACATAATTACAATATTAGCTCTTCTAATCCTAACAACATCTCAGGAATAAGGACTTTTTTTTAAGTTGTGGGGACTGATTGACTATTAAGAGTTGTATAGTATAAGGAACTTGCCCAAAGTCACATGACTAATGAATAGAGAGAGAGCATTCACACTCAGGCAGACTAGCTCCTGAGTCCATGTTCTGAAGCACTGCTCCTACTGCCTTTCCTAATAAGCTCCCTAGTTCTAGAGGCTTGCTCACAAGCACTGTGAGCGAGGCTCAACTGGTTCTTCTCTCCAACCTTCATTTTCCTTGGCGTTGCATCCTCCTGTCTGGCTGATCTGCCGCACTGAACTAAACAGATGCTCTCTTAAATGACGCCTTCAGCTGGACAAGCTTGATTCACTCAAGCTCTCTATTCCTTCTGTAAAACATTTGTCTGAGCCCTGTAACCCAGAATATTCACAGCTAAAAGGTTATACTCTAGGGGCTTCCCTGGTGGCGCAGTGGTTGAGAGTCCGCCTGCCGATGCAGGGGACATGGGTTCGTGCCCCGGTCCGGGAAGATCCCACATGCCGCGGAGCGGCTGGGCCCGTGAGCCATGGCCGCTGAGCCTGCGCGTCCGGAGCCTGTGCTCCGCAACGGGAGAGGCCACAGCAGTGAGAGGCCCGCGTACCGCAAAAGAAAAACAAAAAAAAAGGTTATACTCTATAATACTATGTACTTTCTTTCCCACCAGCTAAAATGTATGCCTAAAAGAAATCAGTTGTGTTTATTCCCATGCATGTTTATGCTAGTTAATACCTATTATCATACACATCTAATTTAATTAAATGTTATACAAATTGATGAAACGTGGAAAAGAAAAAAAAAACTGTCAGATGTTTTGAAAGACTAACTTGTAATGAGTTTTCTTTTCTAAATGGCTGTCAAATGTGGTGAGACAACTGTGAAAGCCTGCGGAGAATTTGTAAAAGTCTAGAAGGATTCTGCATTCAGATTTTGTCACAAATATCTTTAAGTTTTCATTCCAATGTAAAGAAACTAAAACTGGGAATTATAAACAGTGTAGTATGAGTATGGTTTATAAAAGACTTCTCAGAATTTCAACTTGTGCACTTATACCCAAAGAGAATGACTTCTTATCTCAAATGACTGGTGAATTAATTGGGCATTATATGTTTTATAATACAATGATATGATTAAGAAATGAATGTATGAGATTTTGGTATAATTCCTTGCCTTGCCAACTTAAAAAACATTACCTGACACTTATCAATCTGGAATGTGTTGGATGAGAGGATTTCTAATCTCTTTGAAATATGGTACCATATGTACCATCATACCCATGCTCCAGACAAACTACAGAACTCAAGAGTTCTTCTAATATTAACCTATGAGGCACTTTCTGCTCTCTCATTTCCTGCCTTTGAACATGCTTTCCTTTTGCCTGAAATGCCTTTTCCTAACATTCTTTTTGCTACCTTTGATTCGTCTCTTAGCGTTAGATATTACTTGTTCTGCAATACCTTTCCAGATCTCCCGAGACTAGCTGTGTGCTCCTCTAAATGTCTATTAGACACAACTACCCAGAAAAAATTTATTGTAATTGAAAATTTAGGGGAAATGATGAATGTATTCATCCTTTTCACTTTTGTTTCTTTTATGGGACAGAAGTAATAGGATAGTTTTAAAAAATATAATTATAAGGATAAGTAATAAGTGAAACTTTTCTAATCCTAATATCCTATCCAAAATAAATCCACAGGGCAATCACAGACTTGACCATGACTTGAAGATTAATAATATTGTGCTAAGGATAGAATGCTTATGACAAGGGAATCATGCAGAATTTTGATTTGGGAATAATCAGCTCCAAAAACTTGTGTGTATTTTTGTTTTTTGTTCATTTTTTTTAGGTATTATGGTTATAGGCTGATCATTTGTAGGAGGGAAAGCTGTTAGTAGTAGATATGCAATTATCATCATCTAATATCCCAGATCAGGATCAGCCTAGTCAGAATTAATCTTTTTGTTAAAGGAGTGCAGAGTAGTAGTTAAGTACACAGTTTTTTGTGTATCAGTGTTCAAATCCTTTACTATTTTCTTTGCTTGAGAAAGTCTAAATTACTATCATTTAGTCTACTACTTGGTCCATAATAAGGACTCAACAGATAGTAGTCAATTATCATCATTATTATGTCTCAAATCCAGCATTTATCAGATTCTGTTTGTGTTGTGATTTCCATGTACTTACTTCATCTCTTGTACTATATTATATTATAAGGTTTTTTAGGTCAGACGCTTTGCCATTCTTAGCTTTTTAATCTTCCTGAACCCTCCAAATAGTGTACGTTTTAGATGCTCATTTTAATAAATGTAAATTGAGTTGAATTGATAGGAATGAATCTCACTACTCATGTTAAAAATTATCATAAACTACAGTGTATGTTTGTTTCAGTAATGTTTATTCCCCATGTAGTCCTACAACTTTGATGCAAATCAGTCTATAAAGTCCATAAAATGAATCCATTCAAATAGTACTTATGCCAAGTATCTAATTCTATGCTTTACATATTCTGAATTATTTTAGTTTATAACCATAAATTAATGCAATTTCTATGAACTATAGGCCATTGATATTCTCTCATTGACTCCTTTTACAATCTGATATGTTACTGAGTGATTTTCCTATCTAAATATCTAAGACAAATCGTCTTTACTTAATAAGATGGCAACTAATAGCCTTCTTAAATAATGATCTTATACTCAATGCCTATATCCACATTCAGTTTATATTTTCTAAAAGTTTAGTTTGTAAGTGAAATGTCCATTAATGAGAGTAAAATACCCAAAAGGAAGATTATAAGAGAAGCCCTGAAAAATTTTGGTTTTCATCATTTTGATTTTTAAAGGTCAATTAAGATAAACTAAGTCTAATCATTGTTGACAAAGTAACCTTTCCAGGCCTCAAATTTCTTACTTGTAAAATGACTGTGTTACCTGAAGACTTCTAAAATCCTCTTCAGTTTAGGATATTATATGAAGCTATTATCAAAATTAGAGAAACAGCAACCACAAATTGTTTACAGTATTCTAAAGAGGACTACTACCAGAATTCACACTTATTCACCCATTTAGTCAGTATATACTTACTGAACACCTATGGAAAATATAGACAGGCGCTGTTTTAGAAATTAGGAAGACAGTGTTAAACAAAACAGTTCAAGTCTCTGGCATTGTGGAATTTTGTCAAGTCAGGGAGATAGACAAAAATCACGTAAACAGTGAGATAGATTATTAAGCTAAGGAGCAGATAAGTGCTATGCAGAAAAGTATGCTAAGGGGTAGAGGGTGGCAGGCGGAGCTGTTTTAGGGAAAGAGAGAGAACATTTAAGCAGGGATATAGAACACAAAGAGCATTCCATGCAGAGAACAGGAAGTGCAGAAAAGGGCCGGAGTCAGGTGGGCTCTTGGTCTGTGGGAGGCACATGGAAGAGGCTGCTGTGATTGAAGTCGAGTGGGCCAGAGGAGATGAGGACAGAGGCATAGTGAGGGCCCACATCACGCAGAGCAGTGATTCCTGGAGGGGGAGACTCTGCCCCCAAGTTGGCAATGCCTGGTGGGGGCAACGCCCCCAATTTGGCACTGCCTGGTGACATTTTTGGTTGTCACAGCTGTGAAAGGGACGCTACTGGCATCTAGTGGGTGGAAGCCAGGGGTACTACTAAGCATCCCAAATTGCACAGGACAGCTCCTCATGGCTAAGAAATATCTTGTTCAAAATATCTATAGTTCCAAGGCCCAGAATCTTGGATGTAAGGGCTTGTAGGTTACAGTAGGAAATTTGGACTTTATTCTAAGTGTGAGGGGAAGCCCCTGGAAATTTTTCAGCACAGCAGAAATATGACATGATTAGACTTGTATGGAGAACGACTAAAGATAGAGGAGAGTAGATACATGAAAACCAGTGAGGAGGTAACTGCAGGAGTCCAGGAAGGAGATGCTGGTGGTTTGGACCAGTGTGGGAGCTAAGGAGGACACAAGTAGTTGTTGGACCCCAGGTATAAATAAAAATGATCTTTTTTTCCCTTTTAGCTGTGGCTTTTCCATCTGGTTTCTAAGTTTCACAAGGTGATTTATATTATTTAAAAATTTACTTTATGAGGATAGCAATTGGCCTACATGGCAGAGCATCAAGAGGATGTGTCTATGAAGGGAGGATTTACTCGTCAATTTATATCTTCACAACAAGATGAAAAAAATTACATCTTTTTAAGATTCACTTTATCCACATGAATCCAGTTTCTTACAGTTCAGCCTTCACCATACGAACTCAGTGGATATAGAAGTCAATTTTATGCTGTTTAATATTATTCTGGGTTGCATTAGAAGTTTAATAAGACCTCATTAAAAGTGATTTCCTGTTCTTTCTATCTGAATTGAACATTCCCTGTATTTTCTCTTCCACAATGGAAAAGTCAGGCTTCTACTCCAGAGCACATTTCTTGGAAGCTGATAAAATTGCTGTCTACTTCCCTGAAACTTAGGTCATTGGTAGCAAATATTCAAAGGTAATTATGAAACAGAATATCCTAGGAAGCCTTAAGTAAACTTTATGTTTACAGCAAATCATTTGACGGGGAGACCCTGGGGGAGATAGGGGGAGGGGTGCAAAGGAACAGAAGGGAACGGGGCCAGTGCTTTCCCTGTCCACTTAGGCACTGGGAAGTCTGTTGGGCTCCTGGGCCTAATCCTCTGCCCTCGGAGCCTCCCTCCTGCTGCAGAGCCCAAGCCCCTCCCCTACATTCCTACCCAGGGCCCCACCTCTACACTCGGAGACCCCCTCCAATGCGCTGGGCCTAAACCCCACCCACACACCCTCACTCAGAGCCCTACCTCCACGTGCTGCCTCTCCCCTTCTGTGAGCAGGTCCTGAGCAGAGGCCCCGCCCCATGCTCAAACGACACCCCCCCACCCGCCTAAACTCCGCCCCACCCTAAACCCTATCCCTGCTTAAGTTACAACCCTTGCCTAAACTCTGCCCCCATAGCCAAGGCTTTTTTTTTCTTTCTTTTCTTTTTTCCTCTTTTGGATTGGGGCTCTGTTTTACCTTGTTATTTCATTGTTGTTGATTCTTTTACGTTTTTATTTTCCCTAATCTTTTATTTTTCTAATTTTATTTCATTCTTTATACTTTGTCAGTGATCTCTCTTTATGGCTTGTTCCCCCCCCCACTCCTTTTTTATTTTCTTTTTTCTGTTGTGCTTTTAATTTTCCTTGTTGCAGTTGTTTCAATTATAGTTTTATTTTTCCTAATATATTTTTTATCTTTCCACTTTTATTTTATTTTTTGATATTTTACTGCTCCCCTTTTTCTTTCTTTCTTCCTTTTTTTTTTTTTTTAACCACACCACGAAGCTTGTGGGATCTTGGTTCTCAGGCAGGGGGTTGGGCCCGAGCTCCTGTGGTGGGGGCTCCAAGTCCAAACCACTGGACTAACAGAGAAACTCAGACCGCAGGAAATATCAGTCAGAGTGAGACCTCCCAAAAGTCCTCGTCTCAGCACCAAGACCCAGCTCTATCCAACTGCCTGCAAACTCCGGTGCCAAACTCAAGCCAAACAACCAGTAAGACAGGAATACAACACCACCCATCAAAAAAAAAAAAAAAGAAATGAAAAAAAATACGTTACAGACGAAGGAACAAAGTAAAAACCTACAAGACCAAATAAATGAAGATGAAATAGGCAACCTACCTGAAAATGAATTCAGAGTAATGATAGTAAAGATGATCCAAAATCTCAGAAACAGAATGGAGAAAATACAAGAAATATTTAACGAGGATCTAGGAGAACTGAAGAGCAAACAAACAGTGATGAACAACACATTAAATAAAATTTAAAATTCTCTAGAAGGAAGCAATAAGAGAATAACTGAGGTAGAAGAACGGATAAGTGAGCTGGAAGATAAAATGGTGGAAATAACTGCCAGGGGGCAGAATAAAGAAAAAAGAATGAAAAGAATTGAGGACAGTCTCAGACACCACTGGGACAACACTAAACACACCGACATTCGAATTATAGGGGTCCCAGAAGAAGAGAAAAAGAAAGGGTCTGAGAAAATACTTGAAGAGATTATAGTTCAAAACTTCCCTAACATGGGAAAGGAAATAGGCAATCAGGCCCAGGAAGACCAGAGAGTACCATACAGGATAAACCCAAAGAGAAACACACTGAGACACATATTAATCAAACTATCAAAAATTAAATACAATGAAAAAATATTAAAAGCAGCAAGGGAAAAGCAACAAATAACATACAAGGGAATGCCCATAATGTTAACAGCTGATCTTTCAGCAGGAGCTCTGCAAGCCAGAAGGGAGTGGTAAGACATGTTTAAAGTTATGAAAGGGAAAAAGCTGCAACTAAGATTACTCTACCCAGCAAGGATCTCATTCAGATTTGAAGGAGAAATTAAAACCTTTACGGACAAACAAAAGCTAAGAGAATTCAGCACCACCAAACCAGCTTTACAACAAATGCTAAAGAAACTTCTCTAGGCAGGAAATACAAGAGAAGGAAAAGACCTACAATAACAAACCCAAAACAATTAAGAAAATGGAAATAGGAACACACATATTGATAATTACCTTAAATGTAAATGCATTAAATGTTCCAACCAAAAGAGATAGACTGGCTGAATAAAACAAAAACAAGACCCATACATATGCTGTCTACAAGAGACCCACTTCAGACCTAGGGACACATACAGACTGAAAGTGAGGGAATGGAAAAAGATATTCCATGCAAATGGAAAGCAAAACAAAGCTGGAGTAGCAATTCTCATATCAGACAAAGTAGACTTTAAAATAAAGACCATTACAAGAGACAAAGAGGGACAACTTCATAATGATCAAGGGATCAATCCAAGAAGAAGATACAACAATTGTAAATATTTATGCACCCAGCATAAGAGCACCTCAACACATAAGGCAAATGTTAACAGCCATAAAAGGGGAAATCAACAGTAACACAAAATTAGTGTGGGACTGTAACACCCCGCTTTCATCAATGGACACATCAACCAAAATGAAAATAAATAAGGAAACACAAGCTTTAAATGACACATTAAACATGATGGACTTAACTGATAATTACAGGACATTCCATCCAAAAACAACAGAATACACTTTCTTTCCAAGTGCTCATGGAACATTCTCCATGACGGACCATATCTTGGGTCACAAATCAAGCCTTGGTAAATTTAACAAAATTGAAATCATATCAAGTATCTTTTCTGAACACAGCATTATGAGACTAGATATCAATTACAGGAAAAAAAATGTAAAAAATACAAACACATGGAGGCTAAACAATACACTACGAAATAACCAAGAGATCACTGAAGAAATCAAAGAGGAGGTCAAAAAATACCTAGCAAAAAAACAACAATGAAAACACGATGACCCAAAACCTATGGGTTGCAGCAAAAGCAGTTCTAAGAGGGAAGTTTATAGCAATACAGTCCTACCTTAGGAAACAAGAAACATCTCAAAGAAACAATGTAACCTTACAACTAAAGAAATTAGAAAAAGATGAAGAAAAAAATGCCACAGTTAGCAGAGGAAAGAAATCATAAAGATCAGGTCAGAAATAAATGAAAAAGAAATGAAGGAAATGAGAGCAAAGACTAATAAAACTAAAAGCTGGTTCTTTGAGAAAATAAATAAAATTGATAAACCATCAGCCAGACTTATCAAGAAAAGAAGGGAGAAGAATCAAATCAACAGAATTAGAAATGAAAAAGGAGAAGTAACAACTGACACTGCAGAAATACAGAGGATCATGAGAAATTACCAGAAGCAACTATATGCCAATCAAATGGACAACCTGGAAGAAATGGACAAATTCTTAGAAAAGCACAACCTTCCAAGACTGAACCAGGAAGAAAAAGAAAATATGAACAGACCAATCAGAAGGAATGAAATTGAAACTCTGATTAAAAATCTTCCAACAAACCAAAGTCCAGGACCAGATGGCTTCACAGGTGAATTCTATCAAACATTTAGAGAAGAGCTAACACCTATCCTTTTCAAACTCTTCCAAAATATAGCATAGGGAGGGAGACTCCCAAACTCATTCTATGAGGCCACCATCACCATGATACCAAAACCAGACAAAAGTGCCACAAAAAAGAAAACTATAGGCCTATATCACTGATGAACATACATGCAAAAATCCTCAAAAAATACTAGCAAACAGAATCCAACAGCACATTAAAAGGATCATACATCATGATCAACTGGGGTTTATCCCAGGAATGCAAGGATTCTTCAATATATGCAAATTAATCAGTGTGATACACCATATTAACAAATTGAAGGAGAAAAACCATATGATCATCTCAATAGATGAAGTAAAAGCTTTTGACAAGATTCAACACCCATTTATGATAAAAACTCTCCAGAAAGTAGGCATAGAGGGAACCTACCTCACCGTAATAAAGGCCAAATATGACAAACAAACAGCCAACATCATTCTCAATGGTGAAAAACTGAAAACTTTTCCTCTAAGATCAGGAGCAAGACAAGGTGGCCCATTCTCACCACTATTATGCAACGTAGTTTTGGAAGTTTTAGCCACAGCAGTCAGAGAAGAAAACGAAATAAAAGGAATCCGAATCGGAAAAGAAGAAGTAAAATTGTCACTGTTTGCAGATGACATGATACTATACATAGAGAATCCTAAAGATGCCACCAGAAAACCACTAGAGCTAATCAATGAGTTAGGTAGAGTAGCAGGATACAATATTAATGCACAGAAAACTTGCATTCCTATACACTGATAATGAAAAATCTGAAAGAGAAACTAAGGAAACACTCCCATTTACCATTGCAACAAAAAGAATAAAATACCTAGGAATAAACTCACCTAAAGAGACAAAAAACCTGTATGCAGAAAACTGTAAGTCACTGATGAAAGAAATTAGAGATGATACCAACAGATGGAGAGATATACCATGTTCTTGAATTGGAAGAATCTATGTTGTGAAAATGACTATACTACCCAAAGCAATCTACAGGTTCAATGCAATCCCTATCAAACTACCAATGGCATTTTTCACAGAATTAGAACAAAAAAGTGTACAATTTGTATGGAAACACAAAAGACCCCGAATAGCCAAAACAATCTTGAGAAGGAAACGGAGCTGGAACAATCAGGCTCCCTGACCTCATACTATTCTACAAAGCTACAGTAATCAAGACAATATGGTACTGGCACCAAAACAGGAATGTAGACCAATGGAACAGGATAGAAAGCCCAGAGATAAACTCACACACCAATGGTCACCTTATCTTTGATAAAGGAGGTAAGAATATACAATGGAGAAAAGACATCCTCTTCAGTAAGTGGTGCTGGGAAAACTGTCCAGCTACATGTTAAAGAATGAAATTAGAACACTCCCTAACACCATACACAAAAATAAACTCAAAATGGATTAAAGACCTAAATGTAAGACCAGACACTATAAAATCTTACAGGAAAACATAGGCAGAATGCCCTATGACATAAATCAAAGCAAGATCCTTTTTGACCCACCTCCTAGAGAAATGAAAATAAAAACCAAAATAAACAAATGGGACCTAATGAAACTTCAAAGCTTTTGCACAGCAAAGGAAACCATAAACAAGATGAAAAGACAACCCTCATGATGGGAGAAAATATTTGCAAACGAAGCAACTGACACAGATTAATCTCCAAACTTTACAAGCAGCTCAAGCAGCTCAATATCAAAACAAACAACCCAATCCAAAAATGGGCAGAAGACCTAAATAGACATTTCTCCAAAGAAGATATACAGAGTGCCAACAAACGCATGAAAGAATGCTCAATATCACTAATCATTAGAGAAATGCAAATCAAAACTACAATGAAGTATCACCTCACACCAGTCAACATCAAGAATGGTCAACATCAAAAAATCTACAAACAATAAATGCTGGAGAGGGTGTGGAGAAAAGGGATCCCTCTTGCACTGTTGGTGGGAATGTAAATTGATACATCCACTATGGAGAACAGTATGGAGGTTCCTTAAAAAGCTAAAAATAGAACTAACATATGACCCAGCACTCCCACTACTGGGCATATACCCTGAGAAAAACCATAATTCAAAAAAGTCATGTACCACAATGTTCATTGCAGCACTATTTCCTATAGCCAGGACATGGAAGCAACCTGAGTCCATCGACAAATGAATGGATAAAGAAGATGTGGCACACATATACAATGGAATATTACTCAGCCATAAAAAAATGAAATTGAGTTATTTGTAGTGCAGTGGATGGACCTAGAGTCTGTCCAACAGTGAAGTAAGTCAGAAAGGAAAAACAAATAGCTAATACACATATATGGAATTCAAAAAAAAGGTTCTGATGAACCCAGGGGCCGGACAGGAATAAAGATTCAGACGTAGAGAATGCACTTGAGGACACAGGCAGTGAGGGAAGGGGAAGTTGGGACGAAGTGCAAGAGTAGTATATATACACTACCAAGTGTAAAATAGATAGCTAGTGGAAAGCAACTACATTGCACAGAGAAATCATCTCAGTGCTTTGCTACCACCTAGCAGGGTGGGATAAGGAAGGTGGGAGGGAGATGCAAGAGGGGATATGGGGGTATACATTTGCATATAGCTGATTCACTTTGTTATACAGCAGAAACTAACACAACACTGTAATTATACTCCAATAAAGATGTTAAAAAATAAAGATACTGCATCATGCTACACTTTGAAGATCAAATATTTTCATAACCATTGTAGGCAATAATTAATGAGTAGAGTTAACAGAGGAACAGATTCTTAAAAAATAAAATTGCAGGCCTCCACAACGAAGAGAGGAAAAGAAAGCAAATTGGTCAGTTCATATGCCTTGATTAGACTGTTCTTTTTGTCCTAGAAGGCCTAAACAGTGGCTTAAAAACATTAAGTCATCAACTCTGAAACAGGAGTGCAGAGGCAGAAGGTTTCCGGAGCTTTCCACCCCACGGAGGATAATAAGTTTCATTCTAATGACTATGTTGAATGGTGGCTAAGTTTTTTCATTAAAGTGAACCCAGGAAAAACAACTGATTTTGCAGCTAGAGGCTCTCTTTTGATTCTTTATGAATTTTATGTCAGGGGGGACCAGAGCAGCCTCAGCCCTTCATTAGGTACCCCCCACTCTTATATCTTTCTCAATTAATTTTAATCACAGATGGGGAGCCATCTCTCAGGAAGTCGACAACATGGTTTCTTTCATTGTTGTTCGTATTTGGTTTGACGGTTTTGTTGTGTTTTATATTTTTCGTTTGTTTTTGTGTTTTGCCTGTGAAGGGTGGCAGAATATGCCACTCCAAAATATGCCACCTTGGCATAAGGATTATTTTGATTTAAAAGGACTTGAAAAATAGCAAATCCTATTCCCTTTTTTTCCTTAAAAGCAGGAGATGAAATTCTCATGTGAGTTATGTCCTCTGTAATAGAAGCAAAGTAACATTCTTATCATCAAGGACAAGAAGCTGAGACCCAGAGAATTCTACACAAATGGACCTTCTATAATAATTCTTATCTTCATTTAGCCTCTGCACATAATTCATTTACTTCTCCATAATTATCTCTCTTTGTTCAGCCAACTATAAAAAATCATGTAGGTTCTGCCTTTCTTTGTGTCTTCATTCCTTATGAGGGCTCCTGTGTAACATAAAGTTTATATAAATTTGTGTATATTTATACAAGTATATTCCTCAGTATCGGAGGGGAATTGGTTCCAGGACCCCCCTCAAATACCAATATCCAGGGATGCTCAAGTCCCTTATACACAATGGCGCAGTACAGTTGGCCCTCCACATCTGGGGCCAAATTTGCTTTTCTCCGGTTAATCAGTTTCTGTCAGTTTACTTCTCAGGCTCAGCTGAAAATTCTAAGAGGGCAGAGGTGAAAATTTGCCTGCCCTATACCTTCGGCATCTGTGGACTGAATCCAAATTTTTTGGACTTCTAAATATGAAGACATTTCATAATCATTACTTCAATAGAAATGATTTATGTTAATAGGCATCCTACTGGAACTAACATTTGACAGATCCTTTACTTCGTGCAGTGAGTGGCTAATTGAGGACCCTTAAGTATAACAAAATGAAGGATATTTCCATAAACTGGTATACCATTGTCCCTGCTCCCCTGCAACATTTATCTGCTGATGCATTCAGCCTAAGAGGAAAGACCCAAGATGTGAGGACCCCTGGAAATATTACACCCAATTAACACTTCTGGCTTTTATAAAGTAGTGTTTATTTTACTCTTTATTGTTATTTTTTGTCTAGTTTCTGCTAGAACTGCTATGAAGCCATGCTTTTTAGCTCTTCTCTAAATGTTTATTTTATGCTTTGCATTTATATATGTACATATAAATATATTTGTATTTTGTCTATTGTAGTTAGCTTTGATATGAATCCACTTAAAATTAACATGAAGGCATGAATATGGTAATATCATAATGCGTTATTTAGAAATGCCTTTTTTTCTTTTTTTTTTTTTTTTTTTTTTGCTTTTTTGTCTTTGCTCTTCCTTCTTTCTCCTTTCTCTTGTGTTAGTTTCCCCATCCCTCACTCAGGTCTATAGCCTCTTGTGTATCCCCAATATGATTTTCTTTATTCTGAAACAGTGCTTCCTGTATTCACATTTATATATATACTGACTTTTTGTCAACATTTTTTTCACAAAAGTGGAAACATATCACATGTACTTTTCTACTTTTATCATTCAATAGTACTTTTTGAAAAATCTCTCAAGTCAGTTAATGGCTTTATTTTTGTTCTCTTTATGGGTTGTACAGTATTCTATGGTATGGGCCCTGCATCATTTATTAAACCATTCCTCTGTTTTTAGTAATTTTCTTTGGTTCCAATTTTTTTTGCCATAATGAACAACGTTGTAATAAACATTGTTGTACCTGTGTCCTTATACAATTATTTTTATGGCATTGAATCCCAGGAGTGGAATTGCTAGGTCATAAGGCAAATGAATTTTTAAAATTTTATAGATGTTGCCAGATTGCTTTCCAAAAAGATTATAACTCTTCATATTTCTACCAGTAATGTGAAAGAGTATACTTTTCCTATACTTCTGCCAGCAGTAGGTATTAAAGCTGTTTTTAATTTTTCAGCTGTTGGTTATAAAGTAGTATCTTGTGTTTAATTTGTATTTTCCTGAATGCTAGCAAATTTGAGTGGTTTTTCATATGTCTCATCTGTAACTTGCCTATTTATATCTTTTACCCATTTTCTGTTGGATTGTTTGTCTTTTTTTTTTTTTTTTTTTTTAATGTGAGTGACTGTGAGGATATTTTTATGGTGTAGAATTTTCCCTTTGTATGGCATTTGGGCAATTTTTTTTTTCCAAAGCTAGTGTTAATCTTTTGATTTTGTATGGTACAAAAGAGTTTTTAATTCTTAAATATTCAGATATTTGTATATTTTATAACTTTTGGTTTTTAGTCTTGCTTAAAAAGGCTTTCCTCAATCCTAGCTTGTACATGAAGCTTTCAGATTCTTTTTTTTATTTTTTAAAATACTGATTTTTTTAATTGGTTGTGTCAGTTGAAAAAAATGCACAGCCTAAAATTTGAGAGTTAATGTTTTCTTTGGCCGACTTTCTGAGGACTCAAACATGGAGGCAGCCTCTCAGATAGAGCTGAGGGACGGCTCCCAAGAGGTAAGGGAGGAGCCCGGATATATAGAAGTTTTTGCAACAAAAGCCAGGCAGTCAGAACATCAAACGATTACTGTTAATTAAAGAAAGCCAGACATCTCAAGTTAATGAATTTAGCGCTTTTCTATGTATGGGAAGATACCAGAGTCTGTCTGGGCTCATTGAAATCATTCCTTTGACATGTACCTTATCTATCTAGGGCCAGTATCCTGCTTTCCCATCCTGAGTCCTTTCAGGGTGCACAGTCTGGGAGCAGCTATAGTGACTGATGGCTTGATGGCCGCAAAATCCTTTGTTTACTGATATGGCAGGTGACATTCTTCATCCACAATTGCAATATTATGTACCTTTTCCTTGGCTTAAATTTGGTGGTTTAGGGATGCTGATAATTTATACCCATCATGTTGGATACCCATCATGGATGTTGATAATTTCAGAAATATGGGTATAATATATGAAAGGTATTACCTTTTCCTGAAGACTACCCTGTAACCCTAGCGGAGTTGGATATCTCTTGCCCACCTCCTTATTTTGCCCTCTTTGCACCTGTAACATTGACTTACCACTTTGAGTTGAAATTGTATGCTTAAAAAATAGTCTATTTACTTAGCTAAGCTAAGAATTCTTCCAGGGCAGGTCTGTGTCATATTTATGTTTACATTTCTAGTGCCTAACAGTTCTTGATACCACTGGGTAATAAATATTTGTGGAATTAATTTGAATTAGAAAAGTTTTTTTTTTCTAGCTGCCTTAATTATTGTATCATAAGAATAGCTAAGCTTATTCCCTAATTCTGATAATGAAGTTTACCATTTATTAGGGTCTATTCTGCCAGACACTATTCTAAAAATGTTACATGCCTTATCTCATATGTCATCACACCTCTATGAAGCAGATAGTGTTATCCTCTATTACAACTGATGAGCTCAAGGCCATGCAAGTAGGAAGTGGCAGAACTGGAATTCAACCAGAGTCTGGCTAGTTTGAAAACCTATATTAATTTTCCCTCTGCCACACTGCTTTCCAGCTTCAAAATTGTCTATTATTCCTATTCTAAAGAAATATTTTTAAAGAAGAGCCATTGTTTGGTGATCTCTTTAGCTCTGAGGCATTTATTTTTTGTTTTACTAGTAATTAATCCAAGGCTCATTTAATTTTGTTTGTAGGAAATAAAGAGAATAGTAACCATTCCTTTTAATACTAAAAAGTTAAAGTTATAAGACTGGGATCAGAGCAAACAGATGGAAAATTGTTCATAGTTCCTCTAATATCTAAGTATTATTGGACCCTACGTTAAGAAAGCACTGAAATATGTTTACCCCGCCCCCTTCTGTAACTAGCATGTGGGAAAAACCTGCGGAACTAAATGAGGAATGATGTGGACACGCAGGAAATCATTTTGAAAGAAAACTTTGTAAACAAGCACAACAATACCATTTATAATACATATTGATTTTTTTTTGAAAAATAAAATTATGCATTACAAGTTCATTGTTCTATTTAAATTTGTTTGCTAGGAAACCATGCATGGAATGAATCACTATATATATTACATGATAAGATCCAGTTAACAGTAGGTAAACTGATTATGGTATTTACACCTTTGACATGTCATGTAATTGGTGATCATTTTAGCAAAAACTAATTTTAAATATATGTAAGTTAGATACATTATTTACTTTGTGGAGTTATCTTTTATATATTCAGATAGCTTACATAATGTTTATAATTATGCTATATATAATTCAATAATATATTTACCTTAAACTTTTTTGTGTGTGTGTGTGGTATGCGGGCCTCTCACTGTTGTGGTCTCTCCCGTTGCGGAGCACAGGCTCCGGACGCGCAGGCTCAGCGGCCATGACTCACTGGCCCAGCTGCTCCGCAGCATGTGGGATCTTCCCAGACCGGGGCACGAACCCGTGTCCCCTGCATCAGCAGGCGGACTCTCAACCACTGCACCATCAGGGAAGCCCTACCTTAAACTTTTTGACTCAATATGATCTAGGTTAATATTAGGTGTATTGTAATAACAAATAGAATATATGAGAAAAATCAATAATACATTTTTAGAATAAAATAATTTAAATATATTTAATTTTTCTATACAATTATACTCATTGAATGTCCTCATTAGAAAGTGAGTTATGAAATATCTCCCTTAATTTACAGTGGTATATCTCCAGAAAATAATGTACTAAGGAAAAAGAAATCTTTTTTTTCTATAAGCGAATGGGATTTGAAACCCACACTATCTTCCTTACCTTTTAGGTTTTATCTGTTCTTCATATCTGGATTCAAATATACATAGTGCCTTTTCTGACTATTCCAGCCTAAAACAATATCATCCTTTGAACACCTCTGCAGTTAGCAACATTTGACATTCATTCATTTATTTATTCCTCCATTCACCAATTATTTTCTTGCAGATGTTTCCAGCTTGTGAAATTTTGTCTATGGTAGTTTAGACTGTTATCTGCTATATATATATAATAGACTGCTTTGTGGCTTATGTTTTGAATCATGGTATAAGTTATAATCTTGGTAGGCCCCTAAAATGGCTAAAATTTAAAAGAATGGTGATTATCAAGTGTTAGTGGTGTATGGAACAACTGGAACCCACACATTGTTGGTACAGCTGCATCGGAAGCCAGTCTGACATGTTGCAAGGCTAAACATTCGGTTACTATAGGACTCAGCCATTTCATTTGTAGATATTTACCCAGGAGAAATGAAAACATGTATCCACATAAATACCTATAGGTTCATGGTGGCTTTATTGATAATAGCCAAAAACTGGAAAGAACCCAAGTGTCCTTCAACTATTGATTGATAAACTAATTGTGGTGTATCTCTATAGCAGTATACTATTAAGAAAAACGTAACAAATGACTAACATGTGCAACAACACAGAGTAATCTCAAAAGCAAATAGACTACATTAAAGAAAGAAAACCAGAAATCAAAGAATGCATATAGAATGATCCCATTTATGTGAAATTCTAGAAGAGGCACAACTATGGTGACAAAAAGCTCAGCTGTGGTTGCTGGGAGATGAGGATGGAGGGAGGCAGGTCTGCCTGCAGAAGGGCATGAGGGGCCTTTTCTGGGTGATTGGATGTTTCATATCTTGATCTAGTGATTATGGGCTTGGGTAGATTTTTAAAACTCATTGGACTGTACACTTAAAATTGCTGGATTATATTTATCTCCTAACAAGGGAACTCTGCTGTCAGTTTGCTATTCCTTTGAAGATAATCTCTTTTTTCTCCGGCAGCTTTTCAAAAATTTTTTAGGGAAGGAGGGTTCCTTAGTGTTCTGCAGTTTCATTACAATGTATCATGGTGTGATTTCTTTCCATTTATTTATCTTACTTGTGATTCACTTTGATTACTGAAGCTGTAATTCATGCTTTCATCAGTTCTGGAAAATTCTCCATCACTATCTCTCAAATATTATCTCTTCCTTGTTCCTTTTTATTCTCTTCCTTTGGGACTCTCATTACACTTATATTACATTTTCTAATAATATTCTCCATCTCTCCTACTTTTCATTTCCTTACCTCTCTGTGCTAAAGTCTAAGTAATCTTTTAGATATATATTCCAGTTCTTCTTTCTTTCATTTATATTCACCTGCTTTTTAATCCACCTATTTAATAGTATATTTTAATTTTTAGAAGCTGTTTGATTTTTTCTCAAATATCTGTCTTTTAAAAATGTATATTGTTCCTTGTTCATGTTTTTAATTCCCTTTTTTAATTTTAAAAAATATTTGAATTTGTATAAATTATATTCTATGTTTGAGAAATCCAGCAGTTTAAGTCCTTGGTGGTCAAATTCTTCTGTTTGTTAATGAGTTCTGACTCATTAATGCTGGTTATTTCCTTGTGAGTTCTGTTTTTTGGATTGTGAGTGCCTATTGACTGGGACTTATCTGTAGAAACCTTGAAAACTCTGAATTGAGAGATTATCCCTGAAGAGATTTATAGTTCCTTCTGCCAGATTGAAAACATGTATCCACATAAATACCTATAGGTTCATGGTGGCTTTATTGATAATAGCCAAAAACTGGAAAGAACCCAAGTGTCCTTGAACTATTGATTGATAAACTAATTGTTTAAACTAACTTGTCCAAGATTCCTGGAGCCAATTACACTTAATTCTTGACCATCCCAGACCACATAAGCAGTGTGAATTTGAACCCGTCTCACGTTGAGAGCAGGATGTGGACTCTCAAGAGAGAATTTTTCCCTTCCAGAGGTCACACTAGACAGGCAAATGGCCTTTTCATTTCCCTTTCCTGATGGTAGATTACTTTTTTCTAGTCAGTCTATTAATGATGATAAAAGAGATCTAGTTCCAACTCTTGATCTTACTGAATCCTGAGCTCTATACTCCTGATCCCTTCTGGACAGTGAAAACCCAGGGGGTCTAGGATCCAGGGAGTGCCCAGTAAACACCTTCAGGGCAGCCACTACTTTGGACAATGAAAAAAATTCAATAGAATGGTTTGAAAAATAAATAAATAAAAACACCTTAATCAATTATGAATTATTAATACTAATTACCTACATTAAGAATGTGTGTGTATTTGGGAAATACTTTAAATATGAATTTGTTTCCTTCTTGTGACATCAAGGATTACATAGACAATTTTGTATTCAACTGATGACACTCAAAACATTGAGACCTAAAAAAGAAAAAATAAACCATTGTTTTCAAGGTCAAGTCAAATTGGGAAAAAATCATTCTTCATTCCATTTATAAGACCTAGGTAACTTGGTAAAGCTAGTACTAAAAATGCCTTTTTGTAGACAAGTAGTTAGAATACCCTACAGAACTCATTTTTGACAGTCAAAACCAAAATTATTTGCAAGCCATAGATACATACAACCTTGTAGGCTGACACCTCACTTAACTGTTAAATCGCCTAAAAGATTACCTTGTCTTTCTTTTATGTGAATTCAGGAGCACAAAGCTATTTAAAATTCCTTCTCTAGAGAGATTCTATTAGAAGTATTATATTTCTTTGGCAGTCCTAAAAGGAACCAGCTCAATATTTTAACGTCATATTTTTTAAAGCTACTTTGGGTTATTTTTTTTTAAGTTAGATTGAAGCCTGAGAAATTAAATATGTGTATATGGCATGAATTTTAGCAGGGTTCTACAGCTCAAAGAGTTATTTCACGCCCTGTCTAGTGTCTAGGTGCTATGTTAGCATAGCAACATTCAAATATGTAAGTGATTAGTAAGTGAAAACAAATAGATTGTGCTTTCACCTGCTACTCTCTGCATGCTTGCATATGTACAAACAGGTAGATTGTGTTTTCACATGTAAGTTTTAGAATATCCCAGAAGGGCATAAGAATGAAAGAAAAATAAGATTCACTGTACCATTAAAGATAATCTATAGCCCCAGTGCAAATGTGAGGGAAAGAAATTATTGAAGCATAACGCAGGTAATTTTAAAAGACTGATGCTAATAGACAGTAGAGGCTGAACACATTCTGAATTATAAAATGAAAGAAAACAGTGGACAAAGGAAGATAATAGCAATAATAACTATGGCTTACTGAGTTCTTACTGTACATAAGAACTAGATTGAGTGCTTTGCTTAAAAAGTCTCAACTGTAAGAGAATCCATTTATCAAGTGTTTAATACATGCCACTTTTATCCATAGAACCACTTTGACTTAGGTACTATTATTTGCCCCATTCTGCAAATGAGGAAACCGACGCTTGAGTTTTATCAACTTGTCCAAGATTACATAAACTTGGAAGTGTTAAGTCAGACATCAAAGCCAAGATAGGCTGATTGCAGAGACCATGCTCTATAACAACTTCTCCATTATATTCTCATCTAACTACTAACCTGCATCTCAATCCAGTTAGGGCATGTCTAATCCATCCCATTTCAAAGGTAGACAAATGGAGATAGAAACTAAGTAATTTGCACAAGATTACTTGTAACTGCATAAAGATTAAAACTGGTTTAGTCTGTTTCCAGAATCTATGCACTTTCTTCTGTATTATTCAACCTTTGTGAAAGTGTTTTTCATTCTTCAGTTATACATTCATTTGGTCATTCATTTAACAAATGTTTATTGAGCACTTTGTATGGTGCATTCTTTTGCGCTCTGGGAATACTCTCGTGAATATGAAACACAAAGTTCCAAAATTTACGTTCTAGTGGGCGAAAGATAGGCAATAAACCAATAAACTAGGAAGTAGGTATCGTGTTAGTGGGTGCAATGAAGAAAAATAAAGCATTGCAAGGGGCTAGAAAATGTTGGGAAGTTGGATGTATTTAAAAGTTTTAAATAAGATAGTCAATGCAAGGAAATGTGCAATTGTCACTGGTAATTTTATGATACTGTTATTTTCTATCACAAGTATCTTGACTCCTTGGTTTATATGACATTGAAACTGAATCTGAGTTTTATATCAGATTCATTTTCCAGAAGAATATGCTTGACTTAGAACCTACCATTTAATTGCAGAAATGATCGGTTTTATTTCATATTTCTGCTTGAATGGTTATTTGAGGAGACAAAATAGGTAGTTGTTTCCTTTCTAAGTACTTAGCCAAACTAGCCAGCTTAATAAAGTAAACAAATATTTGGACTTACTAGGGGAATGTGCCTTGCCAACAATTAAGTAAAAGGGTCTTCTCCCCATCATTAATATGTGGGATATTAGTTCTTAGAAGGAATCTCATGATAAAATAACTAGTGATGTCAACAACTAATTGACTGATTTTAATTGAGGAACATTTACATGACAGTATGATGTATTCAACTTGTTTCTGCATTTCTTTTTTTTTTTTTTCTTTTTGCGGTACGTGGGCCTCTCACCGTTGTGGCCTCTCTCGTTGCAGAGCACAGGCTCCGGACGTGCAGGCTCAGCGGCCATGGCTCACGGGCCCAGCCGGGGCATGTGGGATCTTCCCGGACTGGGGCACGAACCCGTGTCCCCTGCATTAGCAAGTGGACTCTCAACCACTGCGCCACCAGGGAAGCCCTCTGCTTTTCTTTAAAAAGCTGCAACTCTTCTTCCCAGTAGTAATTAAAAATAAACAGCAGTCATTTACTTACTGTGGGCTTCTAATGGTCACAACACCTTGCATGAATGATTTAGTGATCTAAAGCAAAGCAATTCAACACTGAAATTATCTTGAAAATTAAAAACCATTCTAGACAGTGAATAGTTTCAATTTCTATAGCACCAACTTATGTACAGTTTTCCTTTTTTATGTATTCTTCTGCATATATACAACAGAAATGGTCTGATTGGGACTCCACCTCAAAGAACAGTGTATAAAGCTCAGTCTCTGGGGTTAAGTCTGTAGACTTGGGCGTGACATTTATTCATTCAAATATTATTTATTGAGAAGCTAGACATTGTCTGGAATTCTTTGGGGAATGAAAGAAGAAAAAAATAGTCTCTTCCCTGAAAAGAATTTATTATTATAGACTTGGGATAATATTTAATCTAATTCCATCCCGTTTATTTAATTAGTTATATTATACTTTATGTAACCAATCTCTTGTTGATTATTTAGAAAGATTTTTGTTGTTGTTGTTGTTACAAAAGGCCTGTGTTGAACATCTCTGGTAATAAATATTTGTCCATATTTCTGATTATTTCTTTGGAATGGATTTCTATCAGTAAAATAACTAGGTCAAAAGGCACATACATTTTAGTCTATTAATAAATTTGACAAAAATGGGCCCCCAATGGCAAAATAGGAAAAAAGTTGTATCATTTTACATTGCCACCAACACAGTATGAGAGAGCCTCTCCTTACTTGGTTCCCTTGTCAGCCTTAAGAAGACAGAATGTTCCACTAAATGTATATCGTCGATCATTGCTCTCTAAATATTGTCTTCAAAATTGTTGAAAAGTTTCTCATTTTCAAGAATGATTTATGGGATTTCCCTGGTGGCGCAGTGGTTGAGAATATGCCTGCCAATGCAGGGATATGGGTTCAATCCCTGGTCCAGGAAGATCCCACATGCCATGGAACCACTAAACCTGTGCGCCACAACTACTGAGCCTGTGCTCTAGAGCCCACGAGCCACGACTACAGAGCCCTGCGCACCTAGAGCCCATGTTCTGCAACAAGAGAAGCCACCACAATGAGAAGCCGACGTAGCACAACAAAGAGTAGGCCCCGCTCACTGCAGCTAGAGAATGCTCTCACACAGCAACGAAGACCCAACGCAGCCAAAAATTAAAAAAAAAAGAATTATTTATGAAATTGAATGGTGCTAACCAAAAATTTTCAGTTGACTTTGATAGCTTATATTTGACAAGAGATCATCTAGGGTTTTTCTTTTCTTATATATTCTGAATTTTAAAGTATTAGGAGGTTATGAAAATTCTCTCAGTTGGTTTGAGAAGTTTATTTGACTAAAAAAATGAAGATTGCAGCTGGCCAAGTTGACCATTGAGGTAAAAGCAGATGTCAGAAATAAAATAGATCTGCATTTTGTTGAGGCTTATTGAGTTTTATAAAAACATAGGATATTATGAATTAAGTAGCAAACCATTATCTGGTACTAGCGCATCTTGTTTAAGCACAAAATTCCTACCTACAGAAACATGAAAAAAAATACTGTGGCTAGGTTTACAGGGTCTTAACCACATCTTATTTAAAAAGAAAATTCAAGAGTAGCCTTACATGTAACCTATAATAATCCGTTGCATCTTTACAGTAGTATTTTTACCTTTCCTGAATTTGTATGCTTAACTGTTTGATCTCTGTCTTTTCTGATCTTTTCTCAATGGTTATGCTGTTTATTTCTAGAACTATGGGACACAAAAACCGCTATGTCAAAGTCCCCCGTGGTCACATCTGGGTTGAAGGTGATCATCATGGACACAGTTTTGACAGTAATTCGTTTGGGCCGGTAAGTCTTCTTATTACTGCTATGATTGGATTTCAAATGTAGGAACAAAAGTATGTCACACAGGTTGCTCAGGTAGCCCAGCCAAGAGTAGTCGTGAATTTTATAGTGGAACAGTTTATATTTGAAAATTTCCTTTTAAATATCATATAGATAATGTAAGCTGTCAATGGGTGTATGTGTGTGTGTGTGTGTGTGTGTGTGTGTGTGTGTGTATCTAGAAAAGAACTTCGACAACTCAATAAAGTGCCAAAAGATGCTTTCAGCTGACTACCTGATCCCAGTGGCAACGGTTGTTTTTTCCTCACATAAATGCTTTGTACTTTATGTTTTTAGTTAGTGTTTAACAGAAATAATGTGTAAAAGACCTATAGACATCAATTTTCTAAGTAATTAGTTAAAAACTCATGTATAATAGAAATCATATTGGTAACTAACATTTTTCAGCTTTTAATTTATAACAGAAATGCCCACATTCCTTATACCATGTTTACATTCCATAAAATATGTGACTAAATTCATATATTATAATTTTTTTCATTTTTGAATACGTACAGAAATTCTCTATTTATGAACCCCTGCAACAAATCATTATATAAAGTGAAGAATATTTTAGTTAATGGAAACTGCACCTGATTTCTGGTCACCTATGTCTCTTTAAAAACTTGGATCTTCAACCCATTAGATTTTCCTACATCTAGATGTAGCCATACTTGTATGTATGTAGAAGTTAACACTGAGCACCTTTAGATAGGTTTGCAAAAAAAGTTATCCACATCCTTTTGTCTAAAACTAAATGTTGGTGGTCTCTATAAAACAATTTCCTTCACCTATCATGAGGGACCACTATTATTGTCACAGGAGAAGCAGTCACTTGACTCACTTTTGGCTAAAAGTATAGCAAGAGACTTGAGGTTGGATAAGTGTTGTGCGTAAGTGGAAGGGAACTTTAGGTGATGACCCCTACTTCTTTTTTCTAGCTGCAGTGATGATAAGAAAAACATCTAAGGTCTTTCTTGCTTTTGAGTAGTACTTATTATAAAAATACAATTTAATCGTTGTAGGGTATATCAAAGATGGAATGAACAGATTGGAAATGTTGTAGATCACTTAGAGAGTATAGTAGAAGTGACTGTCATGAAGAAGCTTAGTAGCAACTTGAAAGTGAAAATAAATCACCTAAAAGCAGTTTTATGTCTCTCTAATCAATAGGATTAAATCTATTAAATGTAGCATATTGTCCAAGTCCACATTAAAATGTTAACTTTAGTTTGGGTTTTAATTGGTAAGGTAGTGACTCTGAAATGAAGTGTTAAAAATGTTGTTGTTTTGTTATTAGTTGTGGGGTGTGGGGTAAATAATTACTAATAATAAAGTACTAAAGTTTGAGATTGGTTTGCTTTTTCTTTATTAGTATATAAAGCTAGTGCAATCTTACCTATATAATTGTATAATTGTCAGTCACTCGTATTCCAGATGCTTTCTTATTTGGGAGAGAAAAATGATAAGGTTGATAGCCAGAATATTGGGAATTGCACATAACCTGCAGTATCATATCTATTGTGTAGTTCTTTCTGGGCTGTCTTTCCTGCTCTGTACTTAATAATAGTATTATGAACCACTGAAGTGTAAGTAGACACATGAAAGTTGAAAATATATCACATATGGAAATATCCTCTGTCACTTATATCTTAAAAAAATAAAAATAAAAAGTGAGAACCATGTGGGAAGGCCAATTTCATTGTGTTTATTACAGTAAGAAACTATGATATGCAAAACACTGACAAATACATTCTGTGCAGGACTTTAATGCCATTGGTTTACATCAAGTTTTTAAAAGAAATCTACTCATTAATTTTAACTTGAACCAGTAATATGAGTCAGAGACACAAAACCATTTTGAAATTTAGTGGTTGTTTTCTTTTTTTTTTAAATGGATATAAATATATAGATGCAGAATGGCTTTTGGTTCATAAGTTGGACTAAATATAAATTTCCATTCACTTAATTCATATTGTTTTTACTTGTCAAAATTAGATGAAGAACCTGTACTAGGATGAAGGAAAACATTTGTCACATCATATACTAAACCTACTGTATTTGATGAGTTTTAGTACATACATTTTTACCCTTACAGTGAGCTCTCATGTTTTATGTTCCAATAACATTTATGACTAGGAAAAATAATTAATAATGATGCTCCCAAATAAGTTTTAAAAGGACAGAGGGGAAAAAATTGAATTAAAGACCTACAATTTTTATTTAAAGCTAAGTTGTGATGTTTGAGTATAGAGATTTCTTATTTTTTATTAATTAATGGTTATCTGAATAATTAAATTATTTTAATATTTTTATAATTCCCAGAAATAAAAACTCAAGTTTTACAATTCTAAAAAAAACAGAATAATCTTGAATCTTACACTGCATGTACACTTGAAAGTTGTTACATTTTTCCAATAATTCTCAGTTGGATTTTTTGGCTTATCCATCAATATATTTGGAGATTGTCTGTGGAAGGTCAGTTCAGTTTCAGGCTTTCTGGATTGTTGATTCACTTCTCCCCTTGGAAGCAGGGAATGCACTTTTCCAGAAAGTAAACATCCTATCTAAAAATCAGCCCTTCATATCTCTCCCAAATAACTTCAGAATTGTATCCAAATCTGTTTAATATGCTTTAACTCTTTGAATTATAATTATACTATATCATAGCATCTCCTCAGTTTATTTTAAATTGTTGCCTATGGGTAATCACAATGGAGCTTTTTCCATATTTGAATAGATTTTTACTTGTAATCTAGTGAAAAATAAGAAAAGAATGTCTTACTTTTTTTTTCCTAGTTTGTTTTAATATTTCCTATGTATTTCTTAATATTTGAATTTGCTTTTCTGATTTGGTTTATTGCCACTATATGTAGGCTGGAGAGGGAATTAAAGAGTTTTATGAGTGAAAGATGAATAATGGATTATGAATTTAAAGATACCAATGTTAAGTTATAGTAATAGAATGCATCACAACAGAATGAGATCCAACATCTGTGCTTTTAACTTGTAGAGGATGACATTATGGAAATAAACTAGTAGACTCCTTTATGAACATGGATAGAGTATAACAGAAAATTAGATAACCTTAGTTTTGGACCTCATCAGTCACATAACTGTATGGGTCTACATTTCCTCATGTATAAAAGGATGAATTTCCTCTCCTCTGAATTCATCGTAAATGATTATTTAGTAAAATGAGCATATATTTTATATATATATATATATATATATGTACACACACACATATATAAATATATAATTTATTTAATGTACTCCTATTTTACATTGCTGAGGATGTTTACTAAAAATTTAATAATATATTTAAATATATATATATATATATAAAATCTTTTGATTATGTATATAGAAAAGTTTGGTTTTTTTTTGCGGTACGCGGGCCTCTCACTGTTGTGGCCTCTCCCCTTGCGGAGCACAGGCTCTGGACACGCAGGCCCATCAGCCATGGCTCATGGGCCTAGCCACTCCGCGGCATGTGAGATCTTCCCTGACCGGGCCACGAACCCGTGTCCCCTGCATTGACAGGCGGACTCTCACCACTGTGCCACCAGGGAAGCACTAGAAAAGTTTTAATGAACATCCTCAGCAACCTAAAATAAGACTACAATTAAAGTATGTTTCCTCCAGAGGATGAACTGTTATGCAGTTGTTAAAAATCTATATTTGTGAAGAATTTTAATAACATCATGTTCATGATATTGTTTTAGGTGAATACATGAAAATAAAGAAGAGAATACACAGTATTATGTTAATTGTGCCAGTTGTTATGATTATGGTCAATTCTTTTTTATACCTTTGTACTTCGCTATATTCTTAAAGGTCTGCAACAAATTTTTATTACCTTATAATCAGAAGAAAACAAATTGGTCAAAAAAATAAGATAAATGTGAGTAAAGTAAATGATTTCTAAGTTTATGAATTTGTCTCCATGGAAGATCTCTGTGCCAAACCTCTTGAATATATCATCATTGCCCAATGATAGAAAATGTCCTATCGCATCATAATATGGATTCACTAACGTATGACTTTAGCTCAGATTTCTAGTTTGAGAAATATATTTTGTTAGTATCCTTTAAGATTGTTGTCTAGAAGTGTTTTTCAGTGCATATTACTACTTGATGTCACTGGATTGTGTATTAAAGATATCTGATGATCGCTTAGAAAATTCAGAGGGAACTTCTGTTAGTAATTCTTTTGCTCTATGAAAGACATTAGCCTTTCCCTTTACCATCCCTACTTCCACGTAGATGACATTAATACATTTCTATTGTGGCCATGTTCTTTGCCAGCACCCAAAAGTAACTGATTACAATGAATATTGATGAATTTTCTGCTTGCTATAAAAGGAAATCACATAAAAGTCAAATTTTATATTTCTATATGTGTGAACATAGCAGTGAATTTTCTTTCTTTTTTTAATGAATTTTATTTTTTTATACAGCAGGTTCTTATTAGTTATCTATTTTATACACATCAGTGTATACATGTCAATCCCAATCTCCCAATTCATCCCACCACCGCCCCACACTGTCACCCCCTTGGTGTCCATATGTTTGTTCTCTATATCTGTGTCTCTATTGCTGCCTTACAAACAGGTTCATCTGTACGATTTTTCTAGATTCCACATATATGCGTTAATATATGATATTTGTTTTTCTCTTTCTGACTTACTTCACTCTGTATGACAGTCTCTAGGCCCATACACCTCTCTACAAATGACCCAATTTCATTCTTCTTTATGGCTGAGTAATATTCCATTGTATATATGTACCACATCTTCTGTATCCATTCGTCTTTCAGTGGGCATTTAGGTTGTTTCCATGACCTGGCTATTGTAAATAGTGCTGCAAAGAACATTAGGGTGCATGTGTCTTTTTGAATTATGGTTTTCTCTGGGCATATGCCCAGTAGTAGAATTGCTGGGTCATATGGTAATTCTATTTTTAGTTTTTTAAGGAACCTCCATACTGTTGTCCATAGTGGCTGTATCAATTTACAGTCCCACCAACAGTGCAAGAGGGTTCCCTTTTCTCCACACCCTCTCCAGCATTTGTTGTTTGTAGATTTTCTGATGATGCCCATACTAACTGCTGTGAGGTGATACCTCATTGTAGTTTTGATTTGCATTTCTCTAGTAATTAGGGATGTTGAGCAGCTTTTCATATGCCTCTTGGACATCTGTATGTGTTCTTTGGAGAGATGTTTATTTAGGTCTTCTGCCCATTTTTGGATTGGGTTGTTTGTTTTTTTAATATTGTGCTGCATGAGCTGTTTATATATTTTGGAGATTAACCCTTTGTCCATTGATTTGTTTACAAATATTTTCTCCCATTCTGAGGGTTGTCTTTTCATCTTGTTTATAGTTTCTTTTGCTGTGCAAAAGCTTTTACGTTTCATTAGATCCCATTTGTTTCTTTTTGTTTTTTATTTCTGTATACTCTAGGAATGGGTCAAAAAAGATCTTGCTGTGATTTATGTCAAAGAGTGTTCTTCCTATCTTTTCCTCTAAGAGTTTTATAGTGTCTGCTCTTACATTTAGGTGTTTAATCCATTTTGAGTTTATTTTTGTGTATGGTATTAGGGAGTGTTCTAATTTCATTCTTTTACATGTAGCTGTCCAGTTTTCCCAGCACCACTTATTGAAGAGACTGTCTTTTCTCCATTGTATATCCTTGCCTCCTTTGTCATAGATTAGTTGACCATAGGTGCATGGGTTTATCTCTGGGCTTTCTATCCTGTTCCATTGATATATATTTCTGGTTTTGTGCCAGTACCATATTGCCTTGATTACTGTAGCTTTGTAGGTCTGAAGTCAGGGAGTCTCATTCCTCCAGCTACGTTTTTTTTCCCTCAAGACTGCTTTGGCTATTCGGGATCTTTTGTATCTCCATTCAAAATTTAAGACTTTTGTTCTAGTTCTGTAAAAATTGCCAGTGGTAATTTGATAGGGATTGCATTGAATCTATAGATTGCTTTGGGTAGTATAGTCATTTTCACAATATTGATTCTTCCAATCCAAGAACAGGGTATATCTCTCCATCTGTTTGTGTCATCTTTGAGTTCTTTCATCAGTGTCTTATAGTTTTCTGAGTACAGGTCTTTGACTTCCTTAGGTAGGTTTATTCCTAGGTATTTTATTCTTTTTGTTGTAATAGTGAATGGGATTGTTTCTTTAATTTCTCTTTCTGATCTTTTGTTGTTAGAATATAGGAATGCAAGAGATTTCTGTGCATTAATTTTGTATCCTGCAACTTTACCAGATTCATTGATTAGGTCTAGTAATTTTATGGTGGCATCTTTAGGATTATCCATGTATAGTATCATGTCATCTGCAAACAGTGACAGTTTTACTTCTTCTTTTCCAATTTGTATTCGTTTTATTTTTTTTTCTTCTCTGATTGCCATGGCTACGACTTCTAACACTGTGTTGTATAATAGTGGCGAGAGTGTACATCCTTGTCTAGCTTCCTGACCTTAGAGGAAATACTTTCAGTTTTTGACCATTGAGAATGATGTTTGCTGTGGGTTTGTTGTATATGGCCTTTATTATGTTGAGGTAGGTTCCCTCTATGCCTACTTTCTGGAGAGTTTTTATCATAAATGGGTGTTGAATTTTGTCAGCAGCTTCTTCTGCATCTATTGAGATGATCATATGGTTTTTTCCTTCAATTTGTTAATATGGTGTATCACATTGATTGATTTTTGTCTATTGAAGAATCCTTGCATCCATGGGATAAATCCCACTTGATCATGGTGTGTGATCCTTTTAATGTGCTGTTGGATTCTGTTTGCTAGTATTTTGTTGTGGATTTTTGCATCTATATTCATCACTGCTATTGATCTACAATTTTCTCTTTTTATATTATCTTTGTCTGGTTTTGGTATCAGGGTGATGCTGGCCTTGTAGAATGAGTTTGGGAGTGTTCCTTTGTCTGCAATTTTTTGGAAGAGCTTGAGAAGGATGGGTGTTAGCGCTTCTCTAAATGATAGAATTCACCTGTGAAGCCATCTGGTCCTGGACTTTTGTTTGTTGAAAGATTTTATCACGGTTTCAATTTCTTTACTGGTGATTGGTCTGTTCATATTTTGTATCTTCCTGGTTCAGTCTTCCAAGTTTATACCTTTTTAAGAATTTGTCCATTTCTTCCAGGTTGTTCATTTTATTGGCATAGAGTTGCTTGTAGTAGTCTCTTAGGAAGCTTTGTATTTCTGCGGTGTCCATTGTAACTCTCCTTTTTCATTTCTAACTTTATTGATTTGAGTCCTCTCCCTCTTCTTCTTGATGAGTCTAGCTAAAGGTTTAGCAATTTTGTTTATTTTCTCAAAGAACCAGCTTTTAGTTGTTTTGATCTTTGCTATTGTTTTCTTTGTTTCTATTTCATTTATTTCTGCTCTGACCTTTATGATTTCCTTCCTTCTACTAACTTTGGGTTTTGTTTGTTATTCTTTCTCTAGTTCCTTTAGGTATAAAGTTAGTTTGTTTATTTGAGATTTTTCTTGTTTCTTGAGGTAGGATTGTATTGCTATAAAATTCTGTCTTAGAACTGCTTTGGCTGCATCCTATAGGTTTTGGATCATTGCGTTTTTGTTGTCATTTGTCTCTAGGTAATTTTTGATTTCCTCTTTGATTTCTTCAGTGATCCCCTGGTTATTTAGTAACACGTTGTTTATCCTCCATGTGTTTGTGTTTTTTACATTTCTTTCCCCTGTAATATATTTCTAATCTCATAGTGTTGTGGTTGGATAAGATGCCTGATACGATTTCAGTTTTCTTAAATTTACCAGGGTTTGATTTGTGACCCAAGATCTGATCTATCCTAGAAAATGTTCCATGTGCACTTGAGAAGCAAGTGTAATCTGCTGTTTTTGGATGCAATATCCTATAAATATCAATTAAATCTATGTGGTCTGTTGTGTCATTTAAAGCTTGTATTTCCTGACTAATTTTCTCTCTGGATGATTGCCCATTGGTGTAAGTGAGGTGTTAGAATTCCCCACTATTATTGTGTTACCACTGATTTCCTCTTTTATAGCTGTTAGCATTTGCCTTATGTATTGATGTGCTCCTATGTTCGGTGCATATATATTTATAATTGTTATATGCTCTCCTTGGATTGATCCCTTGATCATTATGCAGTGTCCTTCCTTGTGTCTTATAACATTCTTTATTTTAAAGTCCATTTTATCTGGTATGAGTATTGCTACTCCAGCTTTCTTTTGATTTACATTTGCATGGAATATCTTTTTCCTACTCCTCACTTTCAGTCTGTAGCTGTCCCTAGGTCTGAAGTGGGTCTCTTGTAGACAGCATATATATGGGTCTTGTTTTTGTATCCATTCAGTGAGGCTGTGTCTTTTGGTTGGAGCATTTAATCCATTTACATTTAAGGTAATTATTGATATGTATGTTCCTATTACCATTTTCTTAATTGTTATGGGTTTGTTTTTGTAGGTCCTTTTCTTCTCTTGTGTTTCCCACTTAGAGAAGTTCCTTTAGCATTTGTTGTAGAGCTGGTTTGGTGGTGTTGAATTCTCTTAGCTTTTGCTTGTCTGTAAAGCTTTTGATTTCTCTGTCGAATCTGAATGGGATTCTTGCCGCGTAGAGTAATCTTGGTTGTAGCTTCTTCCCTTTCCTCACTTTAAATATGCCCTGCCACTCCCTTCTGGCTTGTAGAGTTTCTTCTGAGGAATCAGCTGTTAACCTTATGAGAGTTCCTTTGTATGTTATTTGTCATTTTTCCCTTGTTGCTTTCCATAATTTTTCTTTGTCTTTAATTTTTTTCAGTTTGATTACTATGTGTCTTGGCAACTTTCTCCTTAGCTTTATCCTGCCTGGGACTCTTTGTGCTTCCTGGCCTTGGGTGGCTATTTCCTTTCCCATGTTAGGGAAGTTTTCAACTATAGTCTCTTCAAATATTTTCTCGGGTCCTTTCTCTCTCTCTTCTCCTTTTGAGACCCCTATAATGTGAATGTTGTTTTGTTTAATGTTGTCCCAGAGGTCTCTTAGGCTGTCTTCATTTCTTTTCATTCTTTTTTCTTTATTGTTCTGTGGCAGTGAATTCCACCATTCTGTCTTCCAGGTCACTTATCCATTCTTCTGCCTCAGTTATTCTGCTGTTGATTCCTTCTAGTGTATTTATCATTTCAGTTATTGTTTGTTCATCTCTGTTTGTTTGTTCTTTAATTCTTCTTTGTCTCTGTTAAATATTTCTTGCATCTTCTTGATCTTTGCCTCCATTGTTTTTCGTAGGTCCTGGATCATCTTCACTATCATTATTCTGAATTCTTTTTCTGGAAGGTTGCCTTTCTCCACTTCATTTCGTTGTTTTTCTGGGGTTTTATCATGTTCCTTCATCTGGTACATATTCCTCTGCCTTTTCATTTTGTCTGTCTTTCTGTGAATTTGGTTTTTGTTCCACAGGCTGCAGAATTGTAGTTCTTCTTGCTTCTGCTGTCTGCCCTTTGGTGGATTAGGCTATCTAAGAGGCTCGTGCAAGCTTCCTGATGGGAGGGACTGGTGGTGGGTAGAGCTGGGTGTTGCTCTGGTGGGTAAAGGTCAGTAAAATTTTAATCCTCTTGTCTGCTGATGGGTGGGACTGAGTTCCCTCCGTGTTGTTTTGGCATGAGGTGACCCACCACTGGAGGCTACAGCTCTTTTTTGGTGCTGATGGTGGATTCTGGGAAGGCTCATACCAAGGAGTCCTTCCCACAACTTTTGCTGCCAGTGTCCTTGTCCTTGTGGTTAGCCACAGGCACTCCCCACCTCTGCAGGAGACCCTCCAACACTAGCAGTTAGGTCTGGTTCAGTCTCCTATGAGGTCACTGCTCCTTCCCCTGGGTCCTGATGCACACACTACTTTGTGTGTGCCCTCCAAGATTGGAGTCTCTGTTTCCCCCAGTCCTGTCAAAGGCCTGCAATCAAATTCCGCTAGCCTTCAAAGTCTGATTTTCTGGAAATTCCTCCTCCCATTGCCAGACCCCCAGGTTGGTAAGTCTGACTTGGGGCTCAGAACCTTCACTCCACTGGGTGGAGTTCTGTGGTATATTTGTTCTCTAGTTTGTGCGTCGGTCACCCAGCAGTTATAGGATTTGATTTTATTGTGATTTTGCCCCTCCTACCATCCCATTGTGGCTTCTCCTTTGTCTTTTGATGTGTGGTCTCTTTTGTGGTGAGTTCCAGTGTCTTCCTGTTGATGATTGTTCAGCAGTTAGTTGTGATTCTGGTGTTCTTGCAAGAGGAAGTGAGCTCATGTCCTTCTACTCCACCATCTTCCATAGCTGTGAATTTTCAAATAGTGATTCTTAAATATTTCAGATTAGCAGACTCTTCATAAATTAAAAGTGCAGGCAGCAGTTCTTTCTTCCATTTATTATAAATATTTATTTAATTACTTATATTGGAAATGATCTCATAGATGTCCATTCCTTTTGGTGAAAACACAGATGGACCTTTTCCATGGCTTCCATTTATCTTGTACATTTCCTATCTTTGAATTTTTTTCTATTCTTTTAATTTAGTTTTAAGTCACAAACCACTGAAATGTGTTCACTGCTTGCTGTATAATGATTTGATGTATGTCATAATAGAAATTCTAGGTTTTTAGTATCTAAAATAAATAATTTATTTTAACTTTATTGAGCAAAGTATATTAAGGAAAAAAAAAAAACTTTGGCTTCAACATTTCAGGGTGAAAATAACCTTTCCACACTGTATAAAAGTATTTTGATTTTTAGGTTTGTGGTCTTAGTATCACCTTGTTAACAATTTGTGTGTAGGAACCATGAAGCAGGACTGAACAATTTGGTGCAGAAACTATGCATGATATACTGCCTCTATCTGAGAGTGGAAACTGGGAGTTGTACTAAATATGAATTCTTTTTAGTTCCAAATCATTTGGAAAAGAGCTAACCTAATCTCTTACTTCATAGATGCCTAATTAAATAAAATACTAGACCCCTAGAATGTTTTCTTGAAGGAAATATGCCTAATAGATGATAGTTTTCAAATAAATGAGTATTAGAAATATTGTTTGTTAATTAAATGAGCTAATGATCTGAAAATGATAATCTATTAGAAAGCATTGAAATTAAGATTAAAATTCCATAGAATTCCTTTTGAACTTAGTGAGGTTCAAGACATTTTTTACTTTTTAAAAAAGTACTGAAAAAGTCAAGGAGAGCAAAAGTAAGCTTTATGAGTTCATATCATGCAGGCCTTTCATTTATGTCTTCAGGACACATTTTGAGCATCTACCAATTATCCAAATTGATTTTGGCCAGGATTCCAATGGGTGGAGTGGATCAGGAGAGATGAGGATTGTGTTAACTACAAAGATGGTGCTAGATTAGGTAATGTGTGGGAAGTGAACTTTCAAAGAGGTTTATTAGTCATGCCTGTTTTGAATTTTCTCCCTGTTATACATTTTTGGTAAAAAAGAAATACACTATGAGATTAACTAGGGTAGCAAAACAAGATTCTTGGAGACAGAAGGAGTCTGAATGGAAGAGAAAGGAAAGCTAAATTATGACATTTTTGAGACCAACTGACAAAGGGTTGAGTTGGAATGGAATTTGGGGAGATGTTTAAAAGCTTCAGAGAGTATAAGGACAGAGATTCAAGTTGTGGATAATAAGGAGTGCACTAAGCCTGTGAGTATTCCCAGTCCTTTGGCCACTGTCATCAAGAGATGCCCTGATGCCTAGGAAGATCATAAGATGGTCAATATATACAACAGTGACTGAGGTATATAAGGCCTACCTGCAAGGAGGCAGACAAATAATTGGGCAGAACCAACACAGCAGTCTTAAGTAGAGGTGTAAGTCAGAGCCTTTTAGAGGAATAGACATTTGTGTACTGAAATCTCATAAGAAAAACCTATGAAATCTTCTGGGAGGATTTGGTAGAACAGTGTTCTGAAATTGTGAAAATAATAAATATTTGGTGCAATCTTGTATTGCATAAAACACTCTGGCTGCTGCATGTTTTGTGAATGAAGTGGTTTATGCCTGGAGTGGTTAATATGTTTCAGCTGCATTGAAAACACTCTGTTTATACAGTGCAGAATAATCTTGTGGACATATGAGAATGAATTGACATTTCATTTTATGTATTGTTGAACTGTAATATTTTCCTTGTGTAAATTCTCTTCAGCAGCTAGAATAACTTTTACTTAAAATTAGCCATTTTCAAATAAAGAAAAAGGTCATTAGACTATGTTGACAGGATCCAAGGAAAGTGTTCTGTTCACACTTTCTCTAAAACATGTTACTTGGACTTTAATTGATTGTATTTTCTTGTTTCCTTGTGGTACATGCTTTTGTTCATTAAAAATTTTGTTAGGAACTAAAGCAAGCTCTATTTATAGAAAAATATTTGTGACAAAAGTCCCTTGGTTCCTAAAATCATAAAACCTTACCTTGGGATTTTCCTTCAATTGTTTTTCACAATTCCTTTAAACAGCGCCAGAACCTAGCAACCCCACATGTTTTACTCAGGTATAATTCTTATTTGGCTGGTGTAGAAAAAGACATGCATTTCATAAAAAGGCCAAAGGCAATGGAAAGAAATGCCATAATAATTAAAATATCTGTATATCCAAAGATAGTTAAGTCTCAGAAAAGAGCCCAACCTCTGGAGCAATATTCAAAACAAAGAAAAGGAAAAAAAGAAAAGGAAACAAGAAACCACAAAAGTACCTAAGGTTTAGCATCGCTATTGGTTGGCTCTAATTACAATACAGTTAGAACATCAAAAAATATATAAGATTTTTTAAAAAGAGCATGGAAACATAATATCAACTAGAGAACACAGAGACAAACTAAGCTTCCATTTCTACCAAATCAAATTTTGTTTCTGTCTTAATTATTCTGCTAGTGTAGAAATCATTTTCCGCATGATTTCATTTTCAGATAGGAGAGATGTCAGCAGAATTGTCATTACACTTCATTGCTATGGCAGATACTGTTCCTTTGGGCCGTTTAGTTTAGAACTAAGCATGTCCATTACACCAGAAATGTTATATATTTACTGACAGTGGGTCAGGAAACAAGATTTAGTGAAATATATTCAGTATTATTGATTTAGCAATTTTATAAGTTCTCAAATTTTTTTAAGTGGGATTGAAATCCTTATTGTATTATTTATAAGACATAATTAGTGTCTACATCACATGTCTACATAGAAAAATAAAATGGAAGATATAAGAAGCCCAAAAGAGAAGGAAAATCTTCTACTGCCTAGCCTAGACAATACAAGGAGAAAAAATGAGCTATTGAATATACAGTGATTCAAGGTATGAGATTGAATTTCCTCATTTAAATAGATATTTACTTATGAAATATTTACTGAGTAATTGGGCTCTACTCCTCATAATATGCAAGCACAAAACTATGGAAATGACTTCGTATTTCGACTGAGCTTCTGGGAGATGACTTTTTTAGAAATTTTTAATTTTCCTAAAGCTTTTTTGGGTAATCCAAAAAATGACTTTGCTTTGTGTCAGCATCTTATTGGTTTTGTTTTGTTTTGTTTTCCTGAAAAAGAAAACTTGCAAGAGAATTAAAAGATCAGTTTGATTTTCAGTGACTTGGATGACTTTTTTCTGTGTAATGGAGCCTGTAATGAATCACAGTAACCACAGTTTTAGATATTATCCATTGGAAGACCCATGTGGGTTTGTGTTATGTTAAAATTTTTCTAACTTGGTGAATCAAGCAAGTGAAAATGCAGTTCTTTACTTCAGTGGTCAGAATTAGAACCATGTGGTGTGTTCTGTTGATAGGGCATCACAGGCCCCATGGCTTTTTCACTGAAAACCATTGATTCCTGTAACATGATTCCTAGGTATTTCTGCTCCAACTCATCCTCCTATCACTAAGAATTTTTCTGAAAAGAATTCTGATCACATCATTCCACTTCTTAAAACAGTATCATCAGCCTACAACACTTATCATACTTAATGAAGAAATGTTAGAAGCTTTCCCTTTTAAACCAGACAAGACAAGAAGCTTTCCCTTTTAAATCAGACAAAACAAGACGGTTCTCTTACCACTTCTGTTCAACATTGTGCCAAAGGTCATTGCCCGTGCACATTAAGGCAAGAAAGAAATAAGAGATGTGGCAATAGGAAAGGAAAATTCCAGAGTTTCTTTTTTTCTTTTGTCAAGTATGTTATTGTCTAATTAGAAAATCTAAGAAGCAGAATTCCCTGGTGGAGCAGTGGTTAAGAATCCACCTTCCAATGCATGGGACACAGGTTGGATCCTTGGTCCGGGAAGATCCCACATGCTGTGCAGCAACTAAGCCAGTGTGTCAAAACTACTGAGCCTGCTCTCTATAACCCATGAGGCACAATACTAAGCCTGCCTGCCACAACTACTGAAGCCTGTGATCTAAAGCCTGTGGTCCACAACAAGAGAATCCACCGCAATGAGAAGCCCGCACACTGCAACGAAGAGTAGCACCCGCTTGCCGCAACTACAGAAAGCCCGCGTGCAGCAACCAAAACGCAAAGCAGCCAAAAATAAATAAATTAATTAATAATAAAAAAAAGAAAATGGAAGAAGCATCTGCAGAATTACTAAGACAGTTCTGCAAGTTTATTAGTGTAAGAGCAATCACATACAGTGATCAAACAGGCCTAGACCTCATCAACAAACAGAAAACACACTTTTAAAGAACTTGATATTTAAAATAGCAATAAAAAACTCAGGATAGGGCTGGTAGTGGCTTCCAGTTCCAACTCGAGGCCTTGCCTGCTGGCGTGTGGAGCAGCAAGTTGCTCCGGGTTGATTAAGTTTGTAAAGTGTCCTCTTCATTTCTGGAAAAAAATAAAAAGACCCTCAAGATAAGATAATACCTCTTATGTTCTAGAAGATGAATTTGAAGGAAAATATTGGAAATTACTTATTGAACTTGAAGCTGCAGAGCAGTGACTGAAGCCATGTGGCTGACAGGGTCATGATGCTCCAGCTGGTTGTCAGTCCTGAGCCTCTGAGGTGAGAGAGCAGAGTTCAGGACATTGGGCCACCAACTCCCAAAGATCTCCATCGCAATACTAAGACCCAGCTCCACTCAATGACCAGCAAGCTCCAGTGATGGGCAACCCATGTCAAACAACTAGCAACACAGGAACACAACCCCACCCATTAGCAGAGAGACTGCCTAAACTCATAATGTCACAGACACCCCAAAACACAGCACTGGATGTGGTCCTTCCTACCAGAAAGACAAGATCCAGCCTCATCCACCAGAACACAGGCAACAGTCCCCTCCACTAGGAAGCCTACACAGCCCATTGAACCAACCTCAACCACGGGGGGCAGACACCAAAAACAACGGGAACTACAGAACTGCAGCCTGTGAACAGGACACCCCAAACACAGTAAGTTAAGCAAAATGAGAAGACAGAGAAATATGCAGCAGATGAAGGAGCAAGGTAAAAACCCACCAGACCAAACAAATGAACAGGAAATAAGCAGTCTACCTGAAAAAGAATTCAGAGTAATGATAGTAAAGATGATCCAAAATCTTGGAAATAGAATGGAGAAAATAGAAGAAACGTTTAACAAGGACCTATAAGAAGTAAAGTTCAAACAAACAGTGATGAACAACACAATAAATGAAATATAAAATTCTCTAGAGGGAAACGATAGCAGAATAATTGAGGCAGAAGAATAGATAAGTGACCTGGAAGATAAAATAGTGGAAATAACTACTGCAGAGCAGAATAAAGAAAAAAGAATGAAGAGAATTGAGAAAAGTCTCAGAGATGTCTAGGACAACATTGGATGCACCAAAATTCGAACTATAGGGGTCCCAGAAGAAGAAAAGAAAAAGAAAGGAATTGAGAAAATATTTGAAGAGATTATAGTTGAAAAGTTCCCTAATATGGGAAAGGAAATAGTTAATCAAGTCCAGGGAGCGCAGAGAGTCCCACACAGGATAATTCCAAGGAGAAACACACCACAACACATACTAATCAAACTATCAAAAATTAAATACAAAGAACAAATATTAAAAGCAGCAAGGGAAAAACAACAAATAACATACAAGGGAATCCCCATAAGGTTAATAGCTGATCTTTAAGCAGAAACTCTGCAAGCCAGAAGGGAGTGGCAGGACATATATAAAGTGATGAAAGGGAAAAACCTACAACTAAGATTACTCTACCCAGCAAGGATCTCATTCAGATTTGATGGAGAAATTAAAACTTTTACAGACAAGCAAAAGCTAAGAGAATTCAGCACCACCAAACCAGCTTTACAACAAATGCTTAAGGAACTTCTCCAGGCAGGAAATGCAAGAGAAGGAAAAGAACTATAATAGCAAACCCAAAAGAATTAAGAAAATGGTAATAGGAACATACATATCGATAATTACCTTAAATGTAAATGGATTAAATGCTCCAACCAAAAGACACAGACTGGCTGAATGGATACAAAAACAAGACCCATATATATGCTGTCTACAAGAGACCCACTTCAGACCTAGGGACACATACAGACTGAAACTGAGGGGATGGAAAAAGATATTCCATACAAATGGAAATCAAAAGAAAGCTGGAGTAGCAATTCTCATATAAGACAAAATAGACTTTAAAATAAAGACTATTACAAGGGACAAAGAAGGCCACTACATAATGATCAAGGGATCAATACAAGAAGAAGATACAACAATTGTAAATATTTATGCACCAACATAGGAGCATCTCAACACATAAGGCAAATGCTAACAGCCATAAAAGGGGAAATCGACAGTAACACAATCATAGTAGGGGACTTTAACACCCCACTTTCTCCAATGGACAGATCATCGAAAATGAAAATAAATAAGGAAACACAAGCTTTGAATGACACATTAAACAAGATGGACTTAATTGATATTTATGTGACATTCCATCCAAAAACAACAGAATACACTTTCTTCTCAAGTGCTCATGGAACATTCTCCAGCATAGACCATATCTTGGATCACAAATCAAGCCTTGGTAAATTTAAGAAAATTGAAATGCTATCAAGTATCTTTTCCGACCACAATATTATGAGACTAGATATCAATTACAGGAAAAAAAACTGTAAAAAATACAAACACGGGCTTCCCTGGTGGCGCAGTGGTTGTGAGTCCGCCTGCCGATGCAGGGGACACGGCTTCGTGCCCGGGTCCGGGAAGATCCCACATGCCATGGAGCGGCTGGGCCCGTGAGCCATGGCCTCTGGGCCTGCGTGTCCGGAACCTGTGCTCTGCAACGGGAGAGGCCACAACAGTGAGAGGCTCGCGTACCGCAAAAAAAAAAAAAAAATACAAACACATGGGGGCTAAACAATAAACTACTAAATAACCAAGAGATCATGGAAGAAATCAAAGTGGAAATGAAAAAATACCTAGAAAAATATGACAATGAAAACACAACGACCCAAAACATGATGATCCAAAACCTGCAGCAAAAGCATTTCTAAGACGGAAGTTTATAGCAATACAATCCTACCTCAAGAAACAAGAAAAGTCTCAAATAAACAACCTACCTTTACACCTAAAGCAATTAGAGAAAGAATTAAAAAGAACCCCAAACTTAGAAGAAGGAAAGAAAACATAAATATCAGATCAGAAATAAATGAAAAAGAAATGAAGGAAATGATAGAAAATATCAATAAAAGTGAAAGCTGGTTCTTTGAGAACATAAACAAAATGGATAAACCATTAGCCAGAGTCATCAAGCAAAAAAGGGACAAGACTCAAATCAACAGAATTAGAAATGAAACAGAAGTAACAACTGACAAGCAGAAATCAAAGGATCATGAGAGATTACTACAAGCAACTATATGCCAATAAAATGGAAAAGCTGGAAGAAATGGACAAATTCTTAGAAAAGCACAACCTTCCAAGACTGAACCAGGAAGAAATAGAAAATATGAACAGATCACTCATAAGCACTGAAACTGAAACTGTGATTAAAAATCTTCCAACAAGCAAAACCTCAGGACCAGATGGCTTCACAGGTGAATTCTATCAAACATTTAGAGAATAGCTAACACCTATCCTTCTCAAACTCTTCCAAAATATAGCAGAGGGAGGAACACTCCCAAACTCATTCTGTGAGGCCACCATAACCCTGATACCAATACCAAAGATGTCACAAAAAAAGAAAACTACAGGCCAATATCACTGATGAACATAGATGCAAAAATCCTAAACAAAATACTAGCAAACAGAATCCAGCAGCATAATGAAAGGATCATACACCATGATAAAGTGGGATTTATCCCAGGAATGCAAGGATTCTTCAATATATGCAAATCAATGTGATAAACCACACACAATAAAAAATTGAAGGAGAAAAACCTTATGATCATCTCTATAGAGGCAGAAAAAGCTTTCAACAATATTCAACACCTATTTATGATAAAACCCTCCAGAAAGTAGGCATAGAGGGAACTTACCTCAACATAATAAAGGCCATATATGACAAACCCACAGACAACATTGTTCTCAATGGTGAAAAAGTGAAACCATTTCCACTAAGATCAGGAACAAGACAAGGTTGCCCACTCTCACCACTGTTATTCAACATAGTTTTGGAAGTTTTAGCCATAGCAGTCAAAGAAGAAAAAGGAATAAAACGAATCCAAATCAGAAAAGAAGTAGTAAAACTGTCACTGTTTGCAGATGACATTATACTATACATAGAGGATCCTAAAGATGCTACCAGAAAACTACTAGGACTAATCAATGAATTTGGTAAAGTAGCAGGATACACAATTAATGCACAGAAATCTCTTGCATTCCTATACACTAATGATGAAAAATCTGAAAGAGAAATTAAGGAAACACTCCCATTTACCATTGCAACAAAAAGAATAAAATACCTAGGAATAAACCTACCTAAGGAGACAAAAGACCTGTATGCAGAAAACTATAAGACACTGATGAAAGAAATTAAAGGTAATACAAACAGACGATGAAATATACCATGTTCTTGGATTGGAAGAATCAACATTGTGAAAATGACTGTACTACCCAAAGCAATCTACACATTCATTGCAATCCCTATCAAACTACTGATGGCATTTTTCACAGAGCTAGAACAAAAAACTTCACAATTTATATGGAAACACAAAAGATCCTGAATAGCCAAAGCAATCTTGGAAAGAAAAACGGAGCTGGAGGAATCAGGCTCTCTGACTTCAGACTATACTGCAAAGCTACAGTAATCAAGACAGTATGGTACTGGCACAGAAACAGAAATATAGATCAATGGAACAGGATGGAAAGCCCAGAGATAAACCCACACACATACAGTCCTCTTATCTTTGATAAAGGATGGAAAAATATACAGTGGAGAAAAGACAGCCTCTTAAATAAGTGGTGCTGGGAAAACTGGACAGCTACATGTAAAAGAATAAAATTAGAACACTTCCTAATACCATACATAAAAATAAACACAAAATAGATTAAAAACCTTAAAATAAGGCCAGACACTATAAAACTCTTAGAGGAAAACATAGGCAGAACACTCTATGACATAAATCACAGCAAGATCCTTTTTGACCCACCTCCTAGAGAAATGGAAATAAAAACAAAAATAAACAAATGGGACCTAATGAAACTTACAAGGTATTGCACAGCAAAGGAAACCATAAACAAGACGAAAAGACAACCCTCAGAATGGTAGAAAATATTTGCAAACAAAGCAACTGACAAAGAGTTAATCTCCATAATATACAAGCAGCTCATGCAGCTCAATATGATAAAAACAAACAACCCAATCCAAAAATGGGCAAAAGACCTAAACAGACATTTCTTCAAAGAAGATATACAGATGGCCAACAAACACATGAAAGGATGCTGAACATCACTAATCATTAGAGAAATGCATATCAAAATTACAATGAGGTATAACTTCACACCAGTCATAATGGCCATCATGAAGAAATCTACAAACAATAAATGCTGGCGAGGGTGTGGAGCAAAGGGAACCCTCTTGCCCTGTTGGTGGGAATGTAAATTGATACAGCCACTAAGGAGAACAGTACGGAGGTTCCTTAAAAAACTAAAAATAGAGCTACCATATGACCCAGCAATACCACTATGGGCATATACCCTAATAAAACCATAATTCAAAAAGGGTCATTTCCTACAATATTCATTGCAGCTCTGTTTATAATAGCCAGGACATGGAAACAACCTAAGTGTCCATCGACAGATGAATGGATAAAAAAGATGTGGCACATATATACAATGGAATATTACTCAGCCATAAAAAGAAATGAAATTGAGTTATTTGTAGTGAGATGGAGGGACCTAGAGACTGTCATACAGAGTGAAGTAAGTCAGAAAGAGAAAAACAAATATCGTATGCTAACTCATATATATGGGATCTAAAAAAAAGAAAAAAAAATGGTTCTGAAGAACCTCGAGGCCAGACAGGAATAAAGACACAGATGTAGAGAATGGACTTGAGGACACGAGGAGGGGGAAGGGTAAACTGGGACGAAGTGAGAGAGTGACATGGACATATATACAGTACCAAATATAAAATAGATAGCTAGTGGGAAGCAGCCGTATAGCACAGTGAGATCAGCTCCGTGCTTTGTATCCACCTAGAGGGGTGGGTGGGATAAGGAGGGTGGGAGATAGATGCAAGAGGGAGGGGATATGGGGATATATGTATACGTATGGTGAATAACTTTGTTATACAGCAGAAACTAACACACCATTGTAAAGCAATTATACTCCAATAAACATATATATATATATATATATATATATATATATATATATATATGGGAAAAAAACCCTCAGGATAGTGCTTACCTTTGGAAGGGATGGGAGTGAATGTTGTTGGAGAGGGGTGTACAGTGACACCAGATTATTGATACTGTCTCAAATCTTAAGCAGGCTGGTGAGTATATAGCTGTTCATTATATTATTCTGTATACCATTTATGTCTGAAATGTAATAGAATATTTTTAATAACTACAGAAAAATATTAAAAGTTGGCCTCAGTGACTACACATTACTCACAGCAGGTCTCTTTCTAAGGGGCTTAGGGCATGGAGGTCCACATACCACATATCCAAATATTTTATAGCTGTAAATCAAGTTTATAAACTGTTAAATGTGTTCCTTTCTCTTCACTCTATAAATATACCTACACATGGCTAAAAGCAGCAAACATATCAAAGATGACTGAATTTAATTTTTGTGAGTCTGTATATTCTGCTGGAAGGCTTGGGATGTTTGGAAGTGTAATATAAAAACACATGTAATTCATAAATTATTATATGTTTATTCATAAAATTTTTCTGACCTCCATTTTAGCAAAATCACTATCTTGCTATAATAAAGATTTTCACGTAATTTGCATTTTACTTTTAATAATTATATAAAGGATTAAAATATTTAATTGAATTAGAGTATAGAAAATTTGAATATATATTTATTGAAATGTAAATGAAAAGTAAATGAAAAAAGTTGAAAAGTAAATTTTTTCAAATTTTTGTAAATTTTTTTTGTAAAATATCTAAAGTACATTTTAAAATCAAAAGGCAAAATAAAATAACTACCAATGAACATAAAAATTATATAAAAATTATTTGAATAGAACTGAATTTTTAAGTATTTAAAGAATTAAATCTTATTACATATTTTTATAAAAGTAAATCTTTTTACAGTTTGAGGATTCAGTTTCCATATAGTTGTTCACAGAAAGAGTCTGTAGAAGGCTTTATGCATATCATATCCTGAACTACATACATGCAAATTTAAGAGGCACTAAAAAGCCATTTAAATTTTTTGCTCAGGAGGGTAATGACTACGAAGAGCCATGTCAGCAAGACTGATCTGGGAACATTATGAATGAAAGATTAGATTGCAAATAGACTACAGGTAGAGAATGCAATTACTCAATGGTATTATTGGTTCAAGTGGGAGATGATTAGTCCTTAGACTAAGGTGGCAATAATAAAAAATATGAAGAAGTGTGTTGATTTGAGAGTCCTTAGGAACCAAGAATTGATTGGATGCATGTTAGATTCCACTGACTGGAATTAACTCACCATATCTGTTAGAAAAGTTCCCCAGCTGAAATACTGAGCTGCCTTCACGCTCACCTGTGGTGGATCAAACCTTAAAATTAAGCATGATAAGCTTAAATCACAGTGATATTATTGTCATCACCTTTATGTGGAAGACCAAAAGAAGTGACAACATGATGTCTCCAAGCTTCTTTAGTTTGCAAAGTACTTGTAGAGACATTGCAGCGGGCAGCCTGGCTATCTGGTGAGAATTGTGCTGCGTCATACTGATTAGACTTGCTGTTCTGACCTTGGGAGAGAGAATTGAGCCTTGCTCATGACTCATTAAAACTTAAAGGCAGGTATTATTCCATGAAAATTCTGTTCTCTTACACTTAGCATCCATGTCAGCTGATCCCCATCGATTTCACAGGCCTTCTCTGCTCTTTTTCTAAAGTTCTCACGTATTTCAAAAGGTGATGGGCGAATCCAAGAATGCAGAGGCTAATGAGAGGGAAATAAATTATGTAAATACTTTGACTGTTAAACTCACTGATAGAAAAGCAAGTTTAAAAATTTCTTTTTCACTATTGTTATTTAATATTATTATTTAAAATGTAAACATGTAGGATATAGTTCAAAATTTAAATAGTTTTAAAAAGCAAAAAGAAATTGTTAGTTTCGCTGAAGGAATGATGTAGAATATTTGTACTAATTTCAATTTACATTAACTGATCTTCCCTTTAAATAAAATTACAATATTAAAATAAATATAATGGTATTATGATCAGTGTAAGGCAAGGGGAAATTATAAGCATTCGTCAAGTTGTGGAATTGTGGGCTTAGTCTTTTTTTAATCACTAAACCTGATTTTCAGAAAGATAATAATTATTAACTAGAATTTACTTTAGACTAACAACAACATTAGGCTAAAGTTTTACATAGACCTCCAGTGATTTTATTTATAGTTGAAGAGCTTTAACTGAACCATTTTCAAAGCTACTTAAATCTCCCTCGTTGTGAAATGTATTTGCCTATTTCCTGCAGAGGCTTTAAACTCTATCTGCCTAGTATTTGCTGAGAAGCTGTAGGAAAATGAAAGATTCCTCTCAAATGAGCCATGATTTTATTTTGGTTGTTCACTAAATTAAGTTTCACTTCAAAAATAAACTAATAAGATTATAGATTATGTCATTTCTCCAAGTCATTATGGAATTATCTAGTCTCTGGTCAAGGAAGAGTTCTCATCTTAAAATGTTTGGTCCAGAGGCTCTTAAAACAAACTTAATTCTGTGCCTCTTTTGACATTAAAACAAAAAACAAACCAAAAAAAAAAAGGTATTTGTTCAGTCTTTCAAACAAAGAAAATTTATGTACTGCATAGGGAATGGTAATGCCATTAAATGAACGAATTCTTTACATCTAAAGGCATGGTTTCCGTGGGCTGTTGTTTTCCGATTCAGTGCATTACCCTGAAATGACTGAACACTAATAGTACAAAATGGGCAAGGCCATTTAAAAGGTCATTCATCAAAGTGCATGGTATTTAAATAAGCTTTTTTTGCCCAGATGGGCATTGTTGGTTAACTGTTACATCTTTTCAAATAGTAGTATACTGTTGAGTCACAAAAGTATACTTTATAAGAACTTTAAACAATTTTTAAGAGTAAGTTCTCGTTTGATTTTATTATAGTCACACAATACTTCATTTTAATTTGGAAAAAAAAAAAAACCCCAAAACCTCCCATGCTTTAGCTGAAGTATTTTTCCCTTTAGATGAAACTACTATTTGACTGCAGGGAAGTCTCTCTACAGCCTTTATGTATTTCACATAACAATATTGTATTAATGTGAATTTTTATTATATTCTTCTTCACTCTGTCACTACCCACAACTGTCTCACTCCTCATTCTTTTGGAGTCCGTTGTCCATAACACCTTTTTTTGTTTGTTTTACCAAAGGAAATTTAGTATTTGGTTTTAAGGAAGAATATGAATCAAAGGCCCCTTTATGAAAAGGGTTTAAATAGGATATGCCTGTGTATGAGGACATTACCCTAAATTGATATATCATTATCCTTTAGGTTCAGGAAGATTGCCTTCTTTATGAAGTTATTTTCTATAGTCTCTGTTTTTAATTCCTGAAAGGCTCCAACATGGCTATGGGGACTATTACCATGATCCTTTGATGAGTATATCTGTTTGAATGTGCTTTTCTATAACTTCAGTCTGGTTTAAAAATAAACCAGCCAAAAACATCATGAATCATGCAAAGCAGAATCATTTACAGATGCATGGGAAATATACTCTATATATTCTTCCTGCTCAATTGAAAATAAACTGGGCCTAGAGTAAATTATAATGTCTTCAAAGCTCATTATACATTCTATATTCTTAGCCCCTATTTCTTTTAACCCACAGTAGAAGCCCCTCCTTCTGCCGTAGCAGTCCAGATCTCTCCTGCTCTCAAAATTCTCTTCCCTACCCCTCCCCAAAGGAGGCAATCTAACAACTTTTCAGAGAGAAAAAGAAAGAGAAAGTGTGGAGGCATCAGGAAAAATTTGGGGAAAATAAATACTATCTTTTGCAAATATTACTTTCAACTTTTTATAAATGTAGCATGAACCTTTCACCTCCACATCACCATGCAGAGAAAAACTAATAAAGCAGTAGAAATAAGCTAGCAAGCAGAGGAATTATTTGTGCGGTGGTGGCTCCCCCAAAGTGTCACAAGGTCCCCTTGCTTGTCCCTGAGGGCGATGGTGAATAACACTTTGAAGTGGCCTCCAGCCTCACCCTGACTAGATGCCTGTCTCCCCCATCCCAAGGCCTTCTAAACTGGGGGAGGCCCAATCCCATGGTCACAGCTGTGGACTGCTTCCCAGTGTTACACAGCACCGTTGGAGCCAGAGGAGAGAATACTCTGACCTCAGACTCTCAATCCAGAGGTTCAGTTTGGGTCATGTGCCAGTCCTGAACCAATTACCTATGACCTGTGGAAAAAATCTAGATGAGAAAGGGCTATGATTGGCCCAAGGTGCCCATCCTGGAACAATCAATCATTGTCAAGGGGTGGAACACTATGGAGCCATAGTTTGTATCAGGCATCTACTTCTAGATCAACTAATGTGGCCATTATTACATAGAAATTGTGACAGTCCCATGGAAACCTTATTTTGTTGATGCCAACATAGAGAAAGGAGCTGTTGTTCCCAGCTTCTGCAGGGTGCTGGGCAGACCAAAGAATAATCCACACTATCATATAATAAAAGGTAGAAAGCGTACACCCTGTAGCAAGAGACAGAGATAAAACACTATGACGTTCACAGAAATGATTACTTCCAGCAGGAAAGAAATGGATAGGCTTCCATGAGTTCAACCTCAAAGAAACGACAGGATTCGGGCTTGTGGACAAATGGGAAAGTAACTTTCTAGAAGTAAAGAGCAAGTTAGAAGCAGGGAGGTAGAATCCTGTAGGACAGGTACTGGGTATCTGAGCAATTTTATTTGGGTGAAAATTCAACCGTGGGAAGGGCAAATTCTGAAGCTATGACTAAGAACCTTGAACGTCACAAAAAGAAGTCTGGACATTACTCTTCATGAAGCACCCAGAAGGCTTTTGGTCAGGGTAGAGAAATGATTCCAACAGCAAGTTAGGGACAATAATCTGGCAGTGTGGTGTAAAATGATCTGGAGAATGAAACAAAAGGTGAAAAAACTTATCCTACAAAAATCCTGCAGTATCATCTCACAGTACACAAATTAGGATAAGGGTTCTCAGGCTTCAGAGTACCTAGAAAACACTAAGGGAGCTTATTAGAAATGCAGCTGCCTGTGCCTCCTCCTTGCAGATTTTGGTGTATAAGTGTGAAGTGGGGCTTTGGGATTTGCTTTTTTTTTTTAAGCACCAACGACCAGGTGAATGTGGCAAAAGAACCACACTTTGAGGAAAGCAGATCTTGGGATGTAATTTGGAGAATCACTTAAAGAATTGAGTATGAAAGAGCCTTGGTTCATCCTTGCAACTTGCTGGGCTTTCAGAGCTCTGGATTTCAGCCCTGGTCTTGGTGTAATATATCCTGAAGTCAGAGCCAAAGCAGAAGGTGAAGACACGAAGGCTCACTTCCCTCTGAAGTTTCCGTGGGCTCTGTTTCATGTAGCGCCATCTCTCTGTGGATAAGTCAACTGGAAACTTTACAGCATGACTCACCCGAAGAACAGCATTGAGATATGTGGTTTCAGTGGGGGAGCAGTGCCAGAAAAGATTAATATGTTCTGTTTTAAGACGAAGTGTGATTATTTTATGTGGCTTCAAGATTCCATTTTTTTTTTACTTGCAATCTATGCAGATTCAAATTCAGTGCAGTTTAAATGACAAAGGGTGATTTGGGCTGTTTAACAAATGGGAGATTGGTATTAATCATCAGGTTTTTGGAGTGGAGTGGTAAGTCCTCCTAGGAGTACTTACACAGATGCAGTGCATTAGTAGACTTTGCTTGGCTATTCTTTGTTCAATAATTAATTAGAAGCCTTTTCAAAAATCTCCTTATGTCTCCTGAATTAGGAGCAATAACATTTTTATCCTGTGCTGATAAATTCTAAGCTCTATCTTTGGACTGATTTAGGCATGTGCCAGATAGTATGTTATATTTGTTTTGTTTTTAATTCTATTGTTAGTCGTTCTTGTATGACAGTTTTAGATTAAAATCTAATAAGGGTCTGAACCTGTGCTAAGATTTTCTTTGTATCTCCTTCCTTTTTACCATGCTACCTTTCTTCGATCATTTTCTTTTGCAGCCCAGCTAGATGCCTAAGCTTTGAAGAGATAATTCACTCATTTGTCTCAGGGTTTGCCAGGGTTACTTTAGTGTTGCCAAAACCAGTGATCTTTCCGAGGTATTCCTCTTATTCAGCCTTTCAGCAGTATTCGATATAGTTGACCACTTCCTCTTTAAAACATATTGAGACTTCTTTTCTCTTAGCTTTCTTGAACCTGTACAACCAGCATTTTTTTCTCAGTCTCTTTTTCCCTTTCGTCTTTCTCTGTGAGACTCTAAATGTGGCCTGCCCCTGAGCTCTACCCTGATCTTTCATCCCTATTTAAACTCTCCCTAAGAAATGGATCCCATGTCTTTAAAAGATGTTTTTTATGCATTGGTGCTCAGAATTATATCTCCAGATTGATCTTATCACACTTGGATATTCAATAAGCATCTCAAATTTAACATGTCTAGATAGAAATTCTTTGTTCCTTCCCACTCCCGTCTTCTTTCCTCAGATTTCCCAGATTTTAGTAGATGATATCACCATCTACCCAGTTACTCAAGCCAAAAAGTTAGGAGGCATCCTTAATGTCTCTTTTTATCACTCCCACCTGCAACCCACCATCAAAGCCTAGTAGTTCTACCACCATCATATCCTAAACTTGCCCACTTTCATCCACCTCTGCTGCTGCTTCCCTAACCCAAGTTATCATCATGTCTCACCACAAGAGCTCCCTAACTGGCCCACAGCCTTTCCTTCTTCATCTTCTAAACTCCAGTATCTAGATAGCAGCTGGGGTCATCTTACCCTCAAACCAGGTCCCTCTCCTACATGAAACACTTCAGTGGCCTCTTGTTGCTCTTAGAATTAAAAGCCTTCCCCACAGTATTTTCTCTGACTCACTTGACCGTGGCCTTCAGGGGTCTCACACCATGCAGCTCTTGTATCTCAGTCCTCGCTATGCTTTGCACCACTCAGGTCTTTCAGTTCCTTGAATAAGCCACAGGTCTTTTGTATTAGCTGGATATTTTTCCTTGAGTTCTCTTCCCTTAGAGCTTTCTGTAGCTGGCTCCTTATCTTCCCCACTTCAGAGAAGATTTTTCTGTGCACCCAATCTAAAATGGAACACACACACACACACACACACACACACACTAATCACTATCATTACTGTTATTTTCTTCATAACTCTTATCACTATCTTATATTATTTTACTTTTTAATTTTCTTTCTTTTTTTAATCCCCTTTAATAGAAATTAAGCTTCATGAGGTCAGGGACCATGTCTTCTGGGGTCACTGCTACGAAACAGTGCCTGCCTCATTACAGGCACTTAATACATCTTTTTTAAATGGGTAAGTGGATTTCTGATCTGTGAATGAGCTTAGCTCTAATGGTGCCTCCTGGTTCAAAAATAAGAAGTTAGTGGAACATATACAAGGACATCTTTGAAAAAAAGAGACTGTCTGCTTATAGTGGCTATTAGAGGTTGGAATTAGGCTCATGGCATGATGCACTTTCCAGGAAGTGTGTCATGAGAGAGTGATATGCATTCCACCTTAAAAACAAAATGATGATCTAGCAATCTCACTTCTGGGTATATATCCAAAGGAAAGAAAACCATTATCTCGAAGAGGTATCTGTACTCCCATGTTCATTGCAGCATTATTCATAATAGCCAAGATATGAAGACAACTTAAGTGTCCATGAAAGGATAAGTGAAGAATAAAGAAAATGTGGTGTGTATATATATATACACACATGTATATATACACATGCACATATATGTACACACACACACAAGTATATTATTCAGCCATGAGAAAGAAGGAAATTTTACCATTTGCTACAACATGATGGACCTTGAGGGCATTATGCTAATTGAAATAAATCAGACAGAGAAAGACAAATAGTGCATGGTATCTCTTGTATGTGGCTTCTAAAGAAAAAAAGTCAAATTCATAGAAACAGAGTAGTAAAGTGGGCCAGGGGCTAGAGGGTGGAGGAAATAGGGAGAGGGTGGTAAAAGGGTACAAACTTTTACCTATAAGATGAATAAGGTCTGAGGAACTAATGCATAACATGGTAACTACAGGTGATAACACTGCATGTATAATTGAAATTAGCTGAGAGAGTAGAACTTAAATGTTCTCATCAACCACATCCCCCAAACTGTATATATAATGATAGACGTGTTGATAACTAGATGAGTGGAATCCTTTCACAATATGAATATCAAATCATCACATTGTACACTTAAAATATCTTACAATTCTATTTGTCAGTTATACCTCAAAGTTGAAAAGAATTTTTAATTCAAAAGATGGTAGGGAAAATAAAATAAAGCTCAACTAAGTAGGTTTTTTTGTTTGTTTGTATTTGTTTGTTTGTTTGTGGGTTTTTTTTTGCGGTACGTGGGCCTCTCACTGTTGTGGCCTCTCGCGTTGCGGGGCACAGGCTCCGGAGGCGCAGGCTCAGCGGCCATGGCTCACGGGCCCAGCCGCTCCGCGGCATGTGGGATCTTCCCGGACTGGGGCACGAACCCGTGTCCCCTGCATCGGCAGGCGGACTCTCAACCACTGCACCACCAGGGAAGCCCCTAAGTAGGTTTTTGCTCTAAAACATTCACACTCTAATACTAACAATAAAAGAAGCTGATCAAAAAAAAAAAAAAGTGATTTAACCAAAGCAAACAGGACAAGGAGAAACAGCCAAGGTTTCTCATAGATGGAGCACAGGGCTTTTGTGATAGGTAAGTGGACCAGGCTGGCTGAAACCTGGAAGAAGGACATAGTATAAATAAGGGTGGTAGGAATCTTTGGTGACATCAAAAAATACCTTCCTTATATAGAAAGCCAGAAGTAGGACTATAAGATATTGGTGCTATCAAGGTATTACTGGGATGTTAAGAATACAAAGTCTCATTTAGTACAGAATGACCTGAAATCTAGGGGTTAAAAGAAAACATCTCCCTGAGAAGATAGAAAGAGGGATAGAGCCAAAGTTTCTGATTCCATTCTGAAGCTCTCTAAACCGAATCCTTATTATCCGTAACTAAAATTTTACAGCACCGTTTTACAAAGTTTAGTGGGTGTCAAAATCACCTGTGGTGCTTGATTAAAAATAGAGATTTCCCATCCTCATGAGATACTGATTTGGTAGTACTTGTGTGAGTTTTGGCAAGCTGCATTTCAGCAAGTATTCCCCAAGTCAAACTAATGCTGTTCTAGTGTAAGGTCAAGCCATGCCTTGATAAACAGTGGCTTAGAGGAGCCCATAGTTTTACCTATTGTCACATAGCATTTAGACATAGTTCAAAAATGTTGTGAATGCTTGAACTTTCATTTTGTTTTAATTGTTGGTTATTTAGATATAGTGGGACTCTTAAGACATGTCTCATTCTAAAAATCAAACGTTCTCATTTTTATTACAGTTATGCATACTCTGCCTTTTTTCTTTTTTGGTTGAATTTTGAAAAATGTAATGAGTTTCAGATAACTTACAAATTATTTGAATTTATAGAATCAGACTTTAAATTATAAAATTAGATTGGAGAAATGAGAAAGTATGTTAATTAAATACATATTTTCTCTTATTAGAAGTTTTAATGGCCCCACATACAATTGCTTCTACCCACATGATTTTTTTGAATTCTGGGAGCAGAAATTCCGCTATTTGGTATCTATGTAAGTGGTTTGTGTATGACCACTGAAGAAACTATTTAAATTGTAAACATGATTGCATACCCTAGAAAAAAAATTGTCTTAGAAAAACTTAGAGCTTCTTAATCAAGACACTATTAAAATAATTGGAATTTTCCTTATTTTTAAAAAAATTTTTCCAGAAATTTTGTTTCTTTTTTACTTTTTTAAATTTCTATTTTATTTTTGGCTGCGTTGGGTCTTTGCTGCTGCACGTGGGCTTCTCATTGAGGTGGCTTGTTGCAGAGCACGGGTTCTAAGCACTCAGACTTCAGTAGTTGTGGCTCATGGGTTCTAGAGCACAGGCTCAGTAGTTGTGGCACACAGGCCCAGGTGCTCCATGGCATGTGGGATCTTCCCGGACTAGGAATTGAACCCGTGTCCCCTCCTGTGTCAGGCAGATTCTTAACTACTGTGCCACCAGAGAAGTCCCTTTGTTTCTTTTTTAAAATTTTCTTTTTATATTCAGCTCAGAACTTGTTAAAACTTGGCTATTTTCCAAAACAAAAATTGATTACACTATAGAAAGAATAATGGAGATAAGCTAGTTGATTCAAGGAAAATTGTATGTGTAAGAAGCACCAAATACAGTGCTTAGTGGCTATTCTGTGCCTTTAATTATTCATTTAAGGACAGTGGCTGGCTGACTGCTTGCATAAACAGAGCAGTGCCTGCCTTATGCCAGTTCATATATCCTACTGTTAGAGATTTTCTGAAGATAAACCATGCCTGAGTAACCTTTGTGTCTGTTCTCTTTGCCCAGCCCAAATCCTAACACTCACAGGTTTAATGCATGTCTAGATTAGACCACTGCAGTTTGGAATACAATATGCAATCATTGTACTATGATTTAAACCCTCTAGTCCCTTTTGATGATCAAAATTATAACGATATAACCTACTAGGTTACAATTATACTTGGGGTGATTGATTGGGGTTCTTGTGGCAAAACTAGCTCAGAGGGTTGTCTTGATCTCACATAGCTACTCTTGCTGTAATGACTGAATCAACAAATTTCATGCCTCTTGTTTCAAACAGAAAAATGGGCTGGGGAATAAGAAAAACAAAGAAACCTTTAGCCAACATAATATACACCAGGTGTTCTTTTTCTCAGCTTGACTTAGTTTTGTTCATCCAATACCTCATGTTTGTCTGTATCTATCACTGAATTTTAAAGTCGGTTACACATTTTTTTTTAATTCACAAGAATCTTGTATTCAAAATAAAAAGATCTCCGGATAGAAACTTTTCAGTTTGAGTTTGTGTCTCTTTGAAGGTCAGCTGCCTTTAGTTAATTGCTCTGTTTTCTGGCTCTGTATGTTGATTATTTTCATCTGGAGCCCTAAGGACCCACGAGGAGCTCCTAGGGTGACAGAGCTGTGACTGAGCAGTGCGGGTGAGGGGCTGAGAAATGTCAGCCTCGGAAACCTCAAAATGAGGATAATGAATTCAGGCATTTCAGAAACCAGCCAGCTTCTGAGAATGGCACTTGAGTGGAGTCATGCTTATTTTTGAAATTTAAGAGCTTGAGGCTCACCTGCTAAAATAAAGAGCTTTCAAACAAAAGCCTGGAGGAACCTGGATTGACGGTTGCTTCCATGTGCACAGGAATGGCCTTGCCGTTCAGCTTGATCCGAAGTGAAATCTAGAGATGAAGGCAAAGAAAAGATACTCAGGAACAGTTAAACTCACAGAAAGTTCTTCTTAAAAAAATATGTGGTAAGGGGGCTTCCCTGGTGGCGCAGTGGTTGAGGGTCCATCTGCCGATGCAGGGGACACGGGTTCGTGCCCCAGTCCGGGAAGATCCCACATGCCGTGGAGTGGCTGGGCCCATGAGCCATGGCCGCTGAGCCTGCACGTCCGGAGCCTGTGCTCCGCAACGGGATAGGCCATAGCAGTGAGAGGCCCGCGTGCCGCAAAAAAAAAAAAAAAAAAAAAAAAAAACGTAGTAAGATTTTTGGGGTAATAAAAATCTCCCCACATACACATACATTATTCGATTGCTCATACATTTTTTTTTCTTTTGAGGAGGTGTGAATAAAAAAGATCTCATCTAAATAAAATTTCCTTTAACCAGTAGTGTACATAGGAGTGTAATTTTTCTGGTATATGAAAATTTATCATTGTATTTGCAATTGGTAATTGTAGCTTGAGGTCCTTTTCATTCATTTTGGGTTCTTTGAACATCTTGTAAAATGCTCCATGGCCAGTGTACAGAAAAACAGGCAGTGGCACATGTATGATTTGATTTAGGGAACACTGGAATCTCCCAAGAACCAAGCAATAGATGTGAAATGCCCAAGATGTGAGATTCATTGCTTTAGGTTTAAGGCTTTGTGTCTCAGGAAAACTCTCAGTCAAATGTCAATATCCCTCAAAGACTAATGTATTGATACTTAACTAATATTTTTCTCAGCATAGAGTAATCTTTTAAGATTGGCAAGTTCTTATTTTAGAAATGATGGTTAAGACTCTGATAAAGAGGAGATAAGAATAGGGAGGTTTCACAAAGAAGGTGGGGTGTTAGAGGGAAGAGCACCCATGGGAGAGCTCAGATGGCAAAGGGAGAGCCCGTTGGCACAGAGTGACCGGACTGTGCCAAGAGGAGGAGATGCTTTGTTCTGTCTGCTCTGTGGCTCGGTTTTTCTTCTCTCTGCCTCTACTTTATACTGTGAATATTCTCCAACCACTGCATTTGTGTTTTTTAATCCTTGCTCTCATCTTCCAGATATTTACATGACTCTTAACACTGTGCTTACCTCCATTTCCCTTCCTGTCACTTAAGCTTCTTGATGAAATTAATGGTTTTCATCTTTTCTTCTCTTTATGCCACTAAGAAATCACCCAAAGTACAATAATAGCAAAGAGCCTTAAGTTTGAACCAAAACAACAAATATAATAGATACTCATGGATAAGGATTTGTGATCAGGCTTTGCTATTGGAAGAAACCACAATTTTTAAAGCATGTCAGTTATGTTCTTAAAATATTTCCACAAAATTACAGAAATCTCTTTGCTGTTCAGAATCCTTTAATGGCTTTTTTTCAGAGGTACTTTTGCCTTTTTTCTACCCCTTTATTTTCGTAGCTCTGAATACTTAGATTCACCTTGACATGCCTAGATGATTTTTTTTTTTTTTTTTTTGCGGTACGCAGGCCTCTCACTGTTGTGGCCTCTCCCGTTGCGGAGCACAGGCTCCGGACGCGCAGGCTCAGCGGCCACGGCTCACAGGCGTAGCCGCTCCGCGGCATGTGGGATCCTCCCGGCCCGGGGCACGAACCCATGTCCCCTGCATCGGCAGGCGGACTCTCAACCACTGCGCCACCAGGGAAGCCCCCTAGATGATTTTTGAAGTAATTCTGCCTTGTATAAATTTTTTAATCTATACTTAAGTGCACTGATACCCACATACTCCTTGAAAAATAATTAATTTGAGGAATAAGTGCAGGACTCTTGCTCTATTTCCCCCATGGAAACTGAAGCTGAAATCAAGTTAAATCCTATAAATGAAACCTGCTTTAACTGTGAGCCTGCTTAATTAATGAAAAGAGAAAAATACAGAAAAGTCTGTATCTAAGATGACTTTTTTCTTTGGGTTCATCCCTGCTGCCTAGCTGATTGTTTTTTGAAGGAGAGTGTCTTTTGTGATTAAGTCACTTGTCAGATTTGCATTGATATGCAAAGTCCCATTTTATATCTCAAGAAGCTCCACCATCTGTTACTAACATTCTTCCAGCAGGAAGTTCAAGAGAATAGCATTTGTAAGGTAAAAATACATCAGCCATAGCTAGAGCTTCAAACAATTGTTTATAATTAAGAAATAGAACTCAGAGTAAATGCCGACTGAATGCAGTTGATAAGAATGAAATGAAGGATAACAGTGGAGAGTTGAGACAAGATGTGAAAATGCTGAAGGACAGGAAGTATATTTACATTTCTTTTTGGAAAAATTTCAGAAAAGTCTGTCTTAGTTTTTACTTTAAGAAGATGGTTCAAATTTAGGGTTTGTTTTAATTTGTCTTTTCATTCATTCAATTAACACTTACTGGACCCAACAATGAATAAAGAATGGGTGTGTGTGTGTGTGTGTGTGTGTGCGTGCGTGCACGCAAATATGCACTTCTTGTACTTAAAGTCTCATATAAGTAATACAGGATATAGCTAACATTTACTTTTAAATATATAAATTTCAAATACTGAAGTAAAAGCACTTACGTTAAACATGGACAAGAATAGTGGAACAGGACTTCCCTGGTGGCGCAGTGGTTGGGAATTCTCCTGCCAATGCAGGGGACACGGGTTTGAACCCTGGTCTGGGAAGATCCCACATGCTGCAGAGCAACTAAGCCTGTGAGCCACAACTACTGAGCCTGTGCTTTAGAGCCCGCGAGCCACAACTACTGAGCCCGTATGCCACAACTACGGGCCTAGAGCCCGTGCTCTGCAACAAGAGAAGCCACCACAATGAGAAGCCCGCACACCACAACAAAGAGTAGCCCCCGCTCACTGCAACTAGAGAAAGCCCACGCACAGCAACGAAGACCCAATGCAGCCCAAAAAAATTAATTAATTAATTAAAACAAAAAAAGAATAGTGAAACAAGTGAATATCCCAAATAATGTTATATAAATTGCATAATAACAGGTGAACATTAGATATTAAATGTTTGGGTATTTAAACACTTAGATAATTTAGAAAATATCCCCTGAACAGAATATAGGCAGTTTAAAAAGGAGGGATGTGGTCGGTAGATCAAGGCACATGGGATTATTAAATTGAAGAGAAAATAGTTAAGGGTAAAAAGACTTGGTAGAATGGAGTTGCTTGACATAGTTCTTAGAATCCCAAAATTATGACTTAATATTATTTGATTAATTCCTTAATATTATTTGATTAACTCCATGTAAGTGTGTGTATTTGAGCTTTCAAAATTGAAAGCACTACTCTGATTTTTTTAAACAAACAAGGAAATTTAGTTAACCTCAGTTTTAGTTTTCTTAGGTTTTCATTTTTCCAAAATGGCTTTAAGAAATGCAAAGGAAGTAGGTAAGTTCACTTACAAACTTTGTTTAAAAGAGAGCACATTATGATTTTGGAGCTGTTGATGACAGATGTAAAGGCAGGTACTGTAACTTTAATCTCTGTATTAGTGAACTGTCAGTACAGTTGTAGCATCAGTGAAAGGATACATTATTTTTCTCCATCTGTATAGAAAATGACACCACTCCTAATCCAGTTACAAGCTCAAAGCCAAGCTTCTGATAATACTTTTATTGTACTAACTATACAGTAGTGACAGACATGCTTTCAGGGAATAAGAAATTTTTTCTTTGGCTTCCAGGAAGTACGTTTTTCAACTCTATAAGTGGGTCTGTCAACGTTAAATTGGCCAATAAAAAATATTACCCTCAACTTGGCATTTTATTTTAACTAATATCAGGGAATCCAAGAACACACTATATATGCAAAGCCTCTCTATGGAAGATAATATTTACTATCAACTTACCTCTTTAGTCATAGCATATTCAAATGAATGGAATATTTTAGAAATATGAGGGAAAGTAGAAAATGTGTTACTTATAAGTTAGGTGGTTTAATCCTCTTGTATTTTCCTTTTTTCCCCCAATCCAGTTTGTTTACCTTGCTTATTCTACACAATAGAACATAATGCTGCCCAGCAGTTGATTTGTTTATTCTGACCAGCCTAAACATTGATGTTGATCTCTACTTAATCAATTTGGAATAGACTAAATGTTGATTATAACAATAGCAAAAGTAAATAGTGATTCATGTTGCAGATTAGTTCATGAATTCCTAATATTAATATTTTAGGCTAAAAATATAACAGCCATTTAAGTCCATGGTAGATAAGATCAAGTAATAAATTTATAATTCAGAATTCTATATGATTGTGAAGAACAGTCTCTAATAACTTGGATACTTTGTTTATTCTAAGTTTCAAACTGAAAAACTATACCCCTGGGAAAGGAGATGGTTAAGATTTTATTTGCATGACATTTTACTCAAAAAAATACATATTTTTTAGTAGACTTTAATTTTTAGAGCAGTTTTAGGTTTACTACAATATTGAGCAGAAGGTACAGAAATTTCCTTTATATTCCCTGTGCCATATCCCTCACTATCAAAATCCCACACTAGAGTAGTACATTTGCTACAATCAATGAACTTGCACTGATACGTCATTATCACCCAAAGTCTATGTTTTACATTAGGGTTCACTTCCTGGTGTTGTACATTCATTCTGTGAGTTTTGACAAATGTATAATAACATGTATTTACCATTTTAGTATCACACAGAATAGTATCACTGCCCTAAAAATCTTTTGTGCTCTACCAAATTCATCTCTCATTCCTCCCTAATCCCTGACAATCACAGATTCTTTGTTATCCCTGTAGTTTTACCTTCTCTAGAATGTTATATAGTTGGAATCGTACAGTGTGCAGCCTTTTCAGATTGACTTATTTCACTTAGTAATACGCATTTAAGTCCTCTCATGTCTTTTCATGGTTTGATAGGTCATTTCTTTTGAGCACTGAATAAAATTTCATTGTCTAGATGTACCACCATTTATTTATCCTTTCCCATATCCATCATGGTTGCTTCTGAGTTCTGGCAATTATGAATAAAGCTGCTATAAACATCCATATGCAGGTTTTTGTGTGGACACAAGTCTTCAGCTAATTTGAGTAAATACCAATGAGTGTGATTGCTGGATTGTTTGGTAAATGTATGTTTGGTTTTATAAGAAACTGCCAGACTGTCTTCCAGAGTAGCTGTACCATTTTTGTTTCTTTTTCAATTAGCAATGTATGAGAGTTCCTGTTGCTCCATATCCTCTTCAACACTTGGTGTTGTCAGTATTCTAGATTTTGGCCACTCTACTAGGTGTATAGTGGTATCTCATTATTGTTTTCATTTGTAATTCCCTAATAACAAGTAATGTACAAATTTTTTCATATGCTTATTTGCCATCTATGTATCTTCATTGAGAAGTGTCTGTTGAGAGGTCTTTTGCCCATTTTTTAAATTGGGTTGTTTGTTTTCTTGTTGTTGAGCTTTAATAGGTCTTTGTATATTTTGGATAACAGTCCTTTATAAGACATGTATTTTACAAATATTTTCTCTAGATCTGTGACTTGTCTTCTCATTCTCTTCACAGTTTCTTTTATAGGGCAGAAGTTTTCATTTTAATGGAGTTCAGCTTTTCAATGATTTCTTTCATGGATTATGGGCTTCATATTTTATCTAAAAGTCCTCCTATGTACCCAGAGCCATCTAGATTTTCTCCTGTGTTGTCCTCAAGGAGTTTTATAGTTTTCTGTTTTACATGTAGGTCTATGATCCATTTTCAGGTAATTTTTGTAAATAGTATAGAGTCTGGTCTAGATTCACCTTTTTTGCATGTGGATATTCAATTGTTCCAGCACCATTTACTGACATATCAAATTTTATTGGCAAAAAACAGTATGTGCACTAAACATTTTAATCTCATTTTTGGCTCTGAAATATTTTCTAAGAATTTTCTTTGCCTGAATTTCTAAAATTTTGCATTTAGGTTTTTCTGTGTGGCAAAGATACAAGACTACCATAGTTAAAGACTGAATAAAGACTTTGGAAAACTCTAAATTCTCTAATAGTACAGTTATTTCAGTTAAAAGCCTTTAAAGAGACCTTGAAATCCACAGAATTTTGATGAGCACTCTCAGTTTGATTATGAAATTGTCATTTTGGCCTAAAGAATTCTAAATTCCCCTGTTACATTAATCGAAGGAGGTGACCCACTAGTCATTTCCAGTTAAATGAAAAAGAAACAATAAAGGAAAAGAACATGAGCCAGTTGTTTATGTGTTGTGGACTATCTATACACCAAAATTTTTGATCTAATGATCTTAGATGTGATCAGAAAGCAGAACAGTGATTTCAAAGTTCTTCCAAATTGGTACAGGCTTCTAGCTAGGCTAACAGGCTTCAGTTAATCCTGTGGGTTCCAGGTATTTCTAATACACAAAGCTGAATTCTGAGTCATGACTTTGGATTGGCCATGGGCCATAGGTTTCAAACTGGTTAATAATTGTTTTTCATTCTCTCCCCTTCTGCTATTTCAAGGAACTTTATTTCTTTTAGAATGCTCCAAAACCTTCAGTTTGGAAACAGTAATCATCTCTCCGGAGTTCTTAGTGACTAAGGATGGCTTGTGACTAATCTAGATCTACAACATTTCTGTACAGGTAAATACATGGAGAAAAATAGAACAAGCCCATCCCCAAATTGATACCAATTAATAATCTAAATCAAAGAGGACAAAAATTATAAAGCCACTATAATTTTTATTTGAGATTTTTTTCATATCTTGTTTTTTTCCAAGAGAACTTTGGGGGTTTTTTGTTTTGTTTTTGCCTAAAAACTATTAATACAAATGTCATTGAAAGGGAAAAGAGATAGAAGAGAAGGGAGGAAACAAATATGCTTACTGTGAAGATGAGTGTGATTGCTATAGTTAGGCATCAGTTTGGTTCTGAGCTTCCTGGCAGCCCAGGGGAAAAGAGAGATATTATGAATAACATAGTTTTTATAATCAGGAAAATGAATTCATACCATTTCTTATAAAGAGAGAGAGTTGACCCTGAGTGATGTATTAGCAGTGTCCTTCTTCACATTTTTATGGCAAAGGCAGAAGAAGAAATCACATAGCTGTTTGTGATAGTGATCAAAATAAAAGATTATGATGTAACATTGAAAGAAACACTTGTAAATCAAGCTAATATTTCATATGGTGAAGTTGTAGTTAATCTCAGCAGAGGTTTAATGAACCCAAAGACAGAAGAGCCTTGTATACCCTGAGGACTGACTGGATTCTGAATCCCATAGACTGGTCATTTTCAATTTGAGTATTCATAAGAATCAAATAAAGTTCTTGTTAAAAATACAGGTTCTTTGGCTCTATTCCTGGAATGTCTGATTTAGGCAGTTCAAGATGAGATCAAGTCATCTGATTTTTTTTAATGTTTCTTTATTTATGTATTTGTTTATTTGGTTACGCTGGGTCTTAGCTGTGGCAGGTGGGCCTCTTCGTTGCGGCTCATGGGCTCCTTAGTTGTGGCTCACTGGCTCCTTAGTTGCAGCGCACAGGCTCCTTAGTTAGGGCATGCAAACTCTTAGTTGTGGCATGCACGTGGTATCTAGTTCCCTGACCAGGGATCGAACCCAGGCCCCCTGCCCTGGGATCACAGAGTCTTAACCACTGTGCCACCAGGGAAGTTCCTCATCTGATTTTTTAACAGGTCCGTGGTAGGATTCTAATGCAACTGGTCTGGCATTTGAGAACCACTGTCTTGGATTCTCTTTTTCAGATTTCTTTTATGTGAGTTAAATTTTTTATAGGAATTGGACAACAATTAGCTCAATGTTATACTATCTGAAGACAGCCTAGATGGCAGATATTCTACAGTACTGATTAAAGGCAAAACTATGAGTGATCAAACAGATGGTAGAGCTTTCATTCTATTATGAAAATTATAGAGTGAGACCAGTACCCTAGGCTAGACAGGCCAGCCACCCAAAGGTTTCTTCTGGTCAAGGCCAGATTTTCCTCAAGAAAAGGTTTTGAGTTTGCTCCAGCACTTGGGTCACTGATGAATTCAAATGTCAAGTTAGAGCAAGTCAGAGATAGTTTTTATTTGGAAATCTTTGAAGAAAGTGTTACCAATGTCACACCATAGCTATCCACAAAGACTTAATATGACCCTGTGCAGGTGTCCAGATGTGTCTGCCAGGATGAGTGAGCTGCTAAATGTTCCCCAGACAATTGAACACATTGACCTGTTACATGGTGTGATTTAATATCGATCAGATGAATGTCTGCCAGAGACAGTAGTTTTTGTTACGTCAAGGTTAATGAAGAGTCATTCTTCCAAACAGCTGGTGGATCCCAGAACTCCTTGCCTCTTAAGACCACTCCTGTTTAATGAACATCAAGCCATTTCATTAGCATTTAGGAGACCTAAAATACTGAGGTTTTTTTGTTTTTTTTTCCTTATTAATTAAAGGCCCCTGGTCTCAGCCTCTGTTGGTTAACTGCTAACATTCCAAAGAATATCTTCATATAAAACTTCATTTCACATACGTTACTGTTTTTTTTATTTTTTATTTTATTTTATTTATTTATTTTTGTACCAGAAAGAAAGAGAAAATGGACATTCTCCCTTTTCCAAATCAATTTCTCTTAAGTAGAAAACCGATTGGATATGTCAGGTCTTGCTAGCTGCTCAAGACACATATAATTTTTGATCTTTTATAAGAAAATACCCTGATTTTCCCTTTTCATGAATTTGTAGCAGATAAAATAATGTCACTCTCACTATACATCAGCAGGCTTATGGACGGCTGCTTCTGTCTTGCCTTCATTTCTAAGTGGGCATGTTCTAGGTGATTGGTTTCCCTTTTAGAAATTAACATCATTTTGTCTACCTCTCTGGGCAGTGGCATCACTCTGCCCTTAACTAAGTGGACTTACAACCTTTTAAAATCTGTACACGCTTTTTAGCTGAGGACTGTTTTAAAAGTTTGACAGGAAAAGGAACCCTTGCCTTAAAAAGATAAAGTCCCTTAACCTGCTTCTCTGTACAATCTCATGTTAACCAACTTGATGATGAGTGTTTTTAAGTGGTAGTCTTGATCCAGTTCTCACTGTTTTTTTTTTTAACTGAAAGTTCAATTATTTGGTCGTTTTGGAAGAAAGTACATTTAGTCAGAAGAATACTTGCTGTAGTGGATGAACCACTCAAAGCCTGTAAGAGTTATGTGAAAAAAGCAGATCGAGACTTTACGTATTTTCAAAACTTTTTCTAAAACTTCAGGAAAAATACAGTTTACTATAAGCATATTGTTTTCCATTGATGGGTCTGTCACATTATTTTATGAGCCTTGAGTTGATTGATTAGTCAATGCTCCTATATTAAGTATAAGTTGTAAAGAGATTACCCAGATAGGTGCCCATATATAAATTAAAATATAGATTGACAAGTTCATGTCTAATTTTAACTTTAAGGAGTGGCATATCTAACTGAATTATTGTGGGACTGATTATAATGATCAAATACAGGTGAGATGTTTGGCAAGGAACCTTGGAGAAGATGAGTTTTGGCAGAGTTTTGAAAGAAAGAGGAGGGACAGATTTGGACTGGGAAAATAGAAATATCATTCAAGTTGAATAGACAGATGGCTAAGGGTACAAGGGATACCAAATGTTCCCTTAGGATCATGAAGAATTATCCTCCTTCTTTTGCAGAGTCTGCTTCTGCTCAGAATGGTTTTTAGTGTCGAATTGGGTGTTTGAAAGATTGTCTCATTCATCTTGCAAATTGCACAGTATAAAACAGCCCTGAGAAGTGATCTGACTTCCCCCCTGCCCAAACTACTGGCAGTGGTGGAGGTGGAGCCAGAATGCCCAATTCTAATACAGAGTTTATTATGCTGCATTGCAGTACTGTATTACCCCCTGGGTGTTAGGTCTCTATTATCCTAAACATTGTAGTCTTATAGAGAAGATAGAAGTGTCTATTGTAGAGGGCTTTAGGTTATGTAACTTAAATTGACCTTTTTTTTTTTTTTCCTGTTACAATCTTATTTCTTCTTAGGCAGAAACTTTGGTACTCATTTAAGATCTCTTTCTAAATTGTGATTGACCTTGATTCTCCACCACACTGGTATATTTTGCCTGTTATCTTCTAAGCGTGTCTTCTCAGATTGACTGAATGTTTTTGGACTGTCTCCTGTTGGTGTGTTTTCTTAAATCATGATGGAAATGGCCTTCAAAAATGTAAATGTCCCTTCTTAGGTTTTATTGTTAACATGGATTTGATTTTGGAATATGATGAATATTCTTTAGGGGAAAAAGCCCCACAACTATAGAAACCTCACTTTCTTTTCTCTTTATTCAAGGGCAGATTGTTTTACACTTGCCATATATCAGGCCTTGTCTAAGCTCTGGGAATACAAAGCTGTATGTGGACAGTCACTGTCTTCTAGAACATTACAGTCTAGTAGGGGACAGACATGAGTAAGCAGACAATTGCTAGAGACTCAGGCATACTATTTTATTTCAAGAATGTGGCATGCAATTTGAGGTCTGACCATTTGATAAAAACTCCTTTTAGCTGATTTTTATGTAAATGTATGCAGAGTTTGTGTGAGTTAGATATGTTTTGTAAAGTGATAATCTTGAAATTTTAATGTGTTCGCATATCAATTAGTTTTTATTGTTATTTCATTTGGCTAGATTAGCTATTTGTCATGAGACCCAAGGTCTAGTCATACAGCGTTCTATTCAGTAACGTTTTAAGTGTATGTTTCAAGTTACAACATGATTAAGACAGATGAGCAAAATACGCATTTGTATTATTTTGACACAATAAATTTTAATGCAGAACACTTTTAAAGACCAGCATTTTATATTAATAATAAAAAAAAGACTACATGGTTCTTTCCTATGGATTTTCAAAAATTACTCAGAGTAAGTACGTGTTCACTGTTACTATTCCAGATTCATTCCAGAGGGATTTAGTAAAGTATAGTGGGTTTAATATTAAATTTGTCCTTTATGTTTCCCGCTGATACATAACAATTGTCAAAATTTTTTTAAAAAGGAAAATATAAATATGTTAAATGAAAAAAGTAGGTAGTTACTATTTCTTTCTAAATTTATGTTATTCTTATGTACTTGTAGAATATTAGAATGCATATATTTAAAAGATATGTGCACTATCTGAGTAACACTAATTCATTTTAAGAATTTGGAGCTATTTATTGATGATTATAAGAAATACACTCTTGTTTTTAGTTGATTTAATAATATTCTTAGTAAATATTGAGCCCACAGTTTTAAACAGAAAAATTATTGCCTAATGTGAGAACAGCATTTTTAATATGTATTAAAGTCAATAGATTTTTGTGGTTATTACTTACTATGGAAGTTATAGTTTCTTTGGCTATTTCATATTTAAAGCCAGATAACCTACATAATTAGTCATTATTGACTATTTTGCTTTGAAACTCTCTTTAATGGAATATTTATTTCATGATAAAAGTTAGATAAAATTATGTCTACCATTTTATTTTTAACAATTGTAATTTCAATTTTTAGCATTTTCTTAAATCTGTCTTTAACAAGGTACTTCTGAAAAGAAAAATAGGAACATGATAGTCAAGATCAAGTGTCAAAATAATGATAGAACAGGACATATTTATCTTCATGTATAGGAGAGCACTTTCTTCTTTAAAAGTCCCCTAAAGGTCCTATCATCTTGTATGCTATAGAAAATGGCCTGACATTTCTACTTTAAAAGAAACCAGCTTTTACTGTCTGAAAACATTCCCACTGCTATCCTGATTACCTCACATCACTATAGATGTACTCAATGCCTACTGTTTATAGAAACTTTGGGAGGAAGGAAGGAACTATAAGGAAGAATAAAAATTCATGAACTCATAATCCAGAGATTAAGGTGTATACACACTATTTTATAAAAGCAAAAAATTTTTTTCTAATGAAACGAATACATATCTTTGGTTTTTTAAAAAATAAATCAACTAATACATATATGTATAAAACAGAAATTTCAGATCCCACCAGAATGAACAATTTTGGTATATCATCATAATATTTTTGTGTTTGTGTATGTTTGTGTTTGTCTTCTTCCTACTTCTCTGTATGCATGTATGTACTCAGAGATATATCTTCAAATGAAACCAAGTTATAATTTTGTTCTACAACTGCTTGTATAATTTAAGTTGTCACAGACATTTTCCCCTGTTATTCGATAGTCTATTAATGCATAAGAAGCCACCTCAAATTTTAGTGGCTTAAAACAACAGCAGCATCTCCAGTCTTGGGTGGGGCTTACTGGGGACAGCCCATCTATGCTCCACGTGGCATCAACTGGGATGGCTCGAAGTCTGGGGGCTGCAATCATGGGAGAACTTGTTCACTCATGTATCTGGCAATGGATGCTGGCTCTTGGCTGGGCCTGTCCTTTGGAATGTCTCCACTTGTGTTCTCCATGTGGCCTGGCTTCCTGTTGGGAGACAATTCTCCATGAATATTTCATGTTTCTGCATGGTCCAGGTCTTCTGAACAAAGGCATTTACAGCCAACTTTTATTTTATATTTTATAAGGAGAATATTTTCCTTATAAGAATATTTTATAAGGAGATATTCCAGGATAGTAAAGCTTAGAGACATCTCCCTCCCTGGAGAGCCCAAGATAGTGAAAATAAAAACCTGTCCTTCCCTTCCCCAGAAGTTTTCCTTACATTCCGGAGCCAAGATAAAGTCTCTCTCTCCCGAGGGGAGGACTGGACATCACTAGCAGCCCTATATTAGATCAGAGTTTCCTAATGTGCGGTTCTTCTCCTACAGTGCACCCCACTGCATGGGCAGGTACCATTTGGCCTCCTCCATGTTACCCTGAAGGGACGGGGGTTTGGGAACCTCATGCAAGATGTTGCTCTGGTTGCTGCTTTTACTGTGAATAATAAACTATCTTTGTTTCTAACCCTGAGGCCTCATGTTTTCTCTCTCTCTCTCTCTCTGTGTGTGTGTGTGTGTGTATGTGTGTGTGTGTGTGTGAGACAGAGAGAGAGAGAGAGAAAGAGAGATAGGACTCAAAATATTATATGTATATATGTATGTACATAAATACATACATACTGTGGCAGTCTAAATCATTTACTTGCAAATAAGGTTAAATCTCATTCCCTTCGCAGTATCTGACAATGGTTTCCTCACAAAGTAGTCTCTGTGTTCAAAAGGCAATTGTCTAGAGAGAGACAGAACCAGGTGGAAGAAGTATCACTTTGAATATCATAGCGTCAGAAGCCATGCTATGTCAGTCTGGATGGATTTCATTGGTTGATCACCCACAAGGGCCTGTCTAGGTTCAAGGTTAGAGGAAGTAGACACAAACTCTTAATAGGAGAGTGGTACGATTCTGGAAGAAAATGTGAGACCAGAAATATTGCTGGGACATTTTTGGAAATATCAATACAACTTGGATCGATATGATCAATAAAAGTTGTGTATCGGTACAACTGAAGGTATCTCATCCTGTTTAACTTCTGCATAGTTTAAGTTCCTATTGATGGACATTGAGAAATTCCACTTTTCCTTTAGCTTGGGATTCCTAAGATAGTAATGTGTAAAGCAAAGGCTTATATGCCATAATATTATAGGTTTGTCCAATCGTAGGGGGTTAGTGAGAGAGAAAAGGGGAGTGAGACAGGATGGCGGGAGAGCCAAACTGGGGATGATTTATTGAGCTGCCCACTGCTCAGTATCCAGCACAATTGATCAGTCAGTTTTGCAGAACCATGTTCTAAGAGGCGATATAAACATTGTCTCAGGACAGGGAAGGAAGGGAGAGTAATTTATCTGCTGACTCCCATCTCACACTGTTCAAAATCTTCTCGTGGGACATCCTTTCCTCTGCATCACGTGTGTGCTTGGGAGCTGCCACTTGTACCTTAGACTCAGTAAATACGAAGTACTTACAAGAGATGTTGAATATTTTTTTAACATGTCCTGAATTTTGGTATAAAGATCATCTATCTACATAAATTCATGTGTACTTTCCAAATTATATCCTTAAAATAAGTTACAGAATTGAAATGTCAAGATTATCACATGTACATTTTAAATTTTGCTTTCTACTGACAAATATTACTAATTTTCCCCCTGTACAATTTATACTCTACCAAGGAATCAGAGAACTTAATCTCATATTCTAGACTTAATTAATGTCCTAACTGCTAACAATCTAAACGGAAAAAAGAATTTTTTTGTTTTCCTAGTTTCTGTCTGATTTGTTTTCTGAGGATGAACATCTTTTTCCATGCTTATGGTTTATCTTCATTTTTCCTTTAGTAAGTTGTTTTTCATATTTTAAAAAATTTTTTTCATGGAGGGTATTCCCTTTTTCTTTTTGATGGTTTAGCTATATGGATAATGAAGAAGTAGTGTTTGTCTAAGTTTGCACATATGTTTTTCAGTTCTCATTTCTCTTTTATTTTAATTTTGTTTTTCATCTCTTTTACCAAACAAAGGATGAAAATCTATCACTCTTTTGCTTTCTGACTATTAAGCATTTGATCTTATATTTTATTATATTTTCTAATTTATCATGCCTGGTATATATCTTTTTTTTCCCTGAACTTATTTGTTCATTAGACATTATACTATCTATTTCTAGTAGTTTTCCCATTGATTTTCTTTGAATTTCTAGTTAGATAATTACATCATCTTTAAATACTATTATTTTCTCTATATATTTACATGTACATATTTTCAGTTTTTTAAAATATTTTAAAATTATTACATTATGAAAAATTTCTCAGACCACTGAAAATATGAATTTAAATTCATGAATTATTTTCTACCTGTGTACCATAATCTAATTCTGGACCCTCAGTTTGTTAGTATTTTTTAACATTTATAAGTAATGCTATAATAGCTGTCTTTATAAATGAATCTTTTCTACATTTCTGAAAATTGCCATGGAACCAATTTCTAGAGGCAGAATTAGTGGGTTAAAAGTAGGACCAGTTTTACACCTCTTAATGCATATTGTTATATTGTCAAATTGCTTGCCAGAAGTGTTTATTGCTACTTAATTCCAGTGGCAGTGTATGGGAATGTCCATCTCACTTGTACTTTATTACCACTGTGTTCTACCACTTATTTTAATTTTTATTAATTTGATAAGTGATAAATATTATTGTTTTAATTTACATTTTGCTTTGATTCCTAGTACAGTGGAGTATTTTCTCATATGTTCATTTGTGATTTGTGTTTCATCTGGGATTTTTTTCTTTCATGAACTTAGTCCATTTTAAAATTTCAGTTTTTTTAAAATATTGATTTATATAATAAGTACATTAATCAATCATGAGTTATACTTGGGGGCAAGTATGTTTCCTACATAGTAGTTTGCATTTTAATTTCATAGACAAATATACTTTTTGTTTCAGTAAAGTCAAATCTCTTTATTATTATACCTCTCTGATTTCTTTTGGTTCTTGCAAATTCTCTTTCATCAAAAGGTCAGATGGATAAATGTACCGATTTTTTTTAAATTAATAGCATTTATTTTTAGAGCAGTTTTAGAGTCACAGCAAAACTGAGGAGAAAGTATAGACAGTGCCCTTATACCATCTATCTCCATACATGCACAACTTCCCCCAGTCTATATTCTGCCCCACAGTGGTGTATTTGTTACAAATGATTAACCTGCATTAGCACATCATTATCACCCAAAGTCCATCGTTTACATTAGGCTTCATTCTTGGTGGTGTCCTTTCTATTGGTTTTGACAAATATATAACATGAATGCACCATTGTGGTACATTCATAACAGTTTCACTCCCTTAAACATCTCCTGTGCTCTTCCTATTCGTCCTTCTCTCCCCCAACCTCTGGCAACCACAGATTCTTTAACTATCTCAATAGTTTTGCCTTTTCCAGAATGTAAAGTACAGTTGACTCTTGAGCAACTGAGGGGGTGTTCAAGAGTCAACTGGGGGGTGGAGGTGGGGTTAGGAGCGCTGACTCCCAACTCAGTGGAAAATCCTACTATAACTTTACAGTTGGCCCTCCTTAACTACAGTTCCATATCTACAGATTCAACCAATCTCGGATCATGTGGTACCATAGTATGTATTTAGTGAAAAAAATCCACATGCAAGTGGACCTGTACAGTTCAATAAATTCAGGAAGAAAAAAAAAGATATATACCAGGTATGATAAATTAGAAAATATAATAAAAATAAAATATAAGATTGAATGCTTAATAGAAAACAAAAGCAAAACACTGATAGATTTTCATTCTTTGTTTGATAAAAGATGAAAAACAAAATTAAAATAAATGAGAAATGAAAAACATATGTGCAGACTTAGACAAACACTACTTCTTCAAGGGTCAACTCTAGTCAGAATCACAGTATGCAGCCTTTTCAGATGGGCTTCTTTCATGTAGTAATAATCATTTAAGATTACACCATTCCAATTTCTCAGTCTTGCAATTAGTTCAGCTCTTTTTTTTTTTTTTTTTCCCACTTTGGTTTCTCCTTTGCTGTGGGGTTGATATACCCTTGGGAACTTAGCATCTCCTTAACCTCAACTTTCAGCCCTGGTCATTAATTCTGGGTCGAGACTCATTCATTGCCCTGTTACAGAGAAACAAAATTGGAAAACCATATATACCAAAATATATTACAGTGATTAATAGAGAAAGGAATGAATTTTACTTTCTTCTTTGTACTTTCTCTATTATCTGAAATTTTTTCAAGTAAGTATGTGTTACATTTATTATAATCAGGCTAAAAGAAATATATTTAAAATAAAATATATGTTGCTAGTGCAAAAATACAAGCAGAAAGTCAGTTGCTTTACGTATATTATATTACATTTTCCCCCACCCATGCTGTACATTTTTAAAAGCTTTACAACAAACCTTTTTTTTTTATTGAAATATAGTTGATTGACAATGTTGTGTTAGTTTCAGGTATACAGCCAAGTGATTCAGTGATATATATATATATATATATATATATATCTCAAGATACTGAGTATAGTTTCCTGTGCTATACAGTAGGTCCTTGTTGATTATCTGTTTTATATATAGTAGTGTGTGTATTTTAATCCCAACTCCCAATTGATCTCTCTCCCCTCTTGCCCCTTTGGTAACCATGAGTTTGTTTTCTATGTGAGTCTATTTCTATAGCAAACCTTTTTAATGTATACTGGCTAAAATTTTCTACATCTTACTGAAACAATCCTATAACTTTAATTTAATAGAATGTATTTTAATTCTTAAAAATTGGCATAATTCAACAAGTATTTCCTGAGTATGTGTGATAAGCAACATTTTTTGTGCCCATGTTGTGAAACATATAGAAATGCAATATTTGAGAATGCAACATAACAGGAGTTTATAGGACAAGAGTTCTTAACCTGGTTACAGAGGAGAATTACCTGGGAGCTTTTTAAAAATACCAGTGATCAGACCCCACCCAAGATAATTCTGAATCTGGGGCTTGGGGAGTGGAACTGATACTTTTCCAAAGCTCTCAGACTGAAACAAAAATAAATAATGAACATGTATTTTCATTCATCTATTCATTCATCAATTGCTATCATTATAAATGAACATTAAACAGATATTAAGTGTGTACTGCTTGCTAAGAACTGTGCTAGATCCTAAGGAAGACTGATATGCAAATAAATAATATAAGACAATGAATGAAAGAGAGGGGCAAGAAAGGTGAGAGAGAGAGGTCTGAGCATGTTCTGGCGCAGAATCAGCTGCTCTCTTGGATTTTAGGCTGAAATGCTAAAATTATGGCGCACGTTACTTTAAAATTTCAGCTTCTGAGAGTTCGGAGGTAGAAACACAAGCCATACAATTTCCTAGACAAAATGAGGAAGTAGGGAAATTTGTGCCTGGGGCTCCCTGGCCTCCATTTCTGGGACTCTTCTTCTAATCTTCCTCATTGCATCTTGACTCCAGAGGTTCTTACATTGTCTTTGGTGTGCATATAATGGAAACCCGTGGCTCTCCAGTAAAATTCCTGGCCATAGGTGGTTGTGGGAGAAGCAAAGACAGAAGTATAAAGGAATTGGGAGAGCAATTCTGTCCATCCTTGGTGTCTCCACACTCTCCCTTGTGGTAGGTTATGCCTTTACCATCTGTCTTAGTCAGCTTGGGCTGCTATAAAAAACGAACGCAGACTTGTTGACTTATAAATAACAGAAATTAATTTATTACATTTCTAAGGCCTGAAAATCTGAGATCAAGGTTACCAGTATGGTCATATTCTGGTGAAGACCTTCCAGGTTGTAGACTGATGACTTCTTGTGTCCTCACATGGCAGAAAGAGAACTAGTCAGGTCTCTTGCCTCTTCCCATAAGGGCACTAATCCCATTCATGGGGGCTCCACCCTCATGACCTAATTACCTCCCAGGTGGCACCTCTAAGTGCCATCACACTGGGGATTAGATTTTAACATATGAATTGGTGGCGGGGGTGGGGGGAACACAAACATTCAGTCCATAACAACATCTCTCCTCTGAACTACTGGAGAAATTTCTTAACTATCCTCCATGTTACTATAGTAGTACCTTCCTCCTCGTTACTCTTCTGCATGGGTCTATAATTATCTTTCTAAAATACAATGTCTGGTCTGACTTGAATTCATCCAAGTTTCCTCATTAACCATAGGATAAGGTTCAAATCCCTTAGCACATAAAATCGCCCCATCCATCCCATCCATTTGTCACAGGTTTACCTTTCCCAGCCTTTACTTTTTTTCTAAGTTCAGCATTGCTGAACTTCTTTTGTCTCCATTCCATTCCATACTCTTATATGCCTCCATTATTTTGCAATTGCTACTGGCTGGAATATTTTCCCCTTATAAGACACAGTTCAATGTTTATTACTTTTGGGCTTCCCTGGTGGTGGAGTGGTTAAGAATCCGCCTGCCAATGCAGGGGACACAGGTTCAAGCCCTGGTCTGGGAAGATCCTACATGCCACAGAGCAACTAAGCCCATGCGCCACAACTACTGAGCCTGTGCTCTAGAGCTTGCGAGCCACAACTACTGAGCCCATGTGCCACAACTACTGAAGCCTGCATGCCTAGAGTACATTCTCTGCAACAAGAGAAGCCACTGCAATGAGAAGCCCATGTGTGCAAAGAAGAGTAGCCCCCACTCGCTGCAACTAGAGAAAGCCCGTGCACAGCAATGAAGACCCAATGCAGCCAAAAATAAATTAATAAAATTAATTAATTAAAAAAATGTTTATATCATTTTTGCAACATTTCCCCTTGTTTCCCTTAGCATTTTTTTTTTTTTTTTTTTTTTTGTACAGAGGCCTCTCACTGTTGTGGCCTCTCCGGTTGCGGAGCACAGGTTCCGGACGCGCAGGCTAAGTGGCCATGGCTCACGGGCCCAGCCGCTCCATGGCATGTGGGATCTTCCCGGACCGGGGCACGAACCCGTGTCCCCTGCATCGGCAGGCGGACTCTCAACCACTGCACCACCAGGGAAACTCTCCTTTAGCATTTTTTTTTTTAAATAATATTCATTTTTCTTTTTTTTTTTTTTAAACTCCACATTTGTTTATTTATTTACTTTTAGCTGTGTTGGGTCTTCGTTTCTGTGCGAGGGCTTTCTCTAGTTGTGGCAAGCGGGAGCCACTCTTTATCGCGGTGCGCGGGGCTCTCACTGTTGCGGCCTTTCTTGTTGTGGAGCACAGGCTCCAGACTGGAGTCCAGACGCATGGGTTCAATAGTTGTGGCTCACGGGCCTAGTTGCTCTGCGGCATGTGGGATCTTCCCAGACCACGGCTCAAACCCGTGTCCCCTGCATTAGCAGGCAGATTCTCAACCACTGCGCCACCAGGGAAGCCTTCCCTTAGCATTTTATATATGCCTCTAAATACACATTTACCTCTAATAAATCATATTTATTTAATAATGTGTTATATTTCTGGAAAGCAAAATCTAAGCCTGTTTGATCTTTGCATTTCCCACCTCTTCAGTGTAACTGGCAAACAATAGATGTTGAAAAATGTTTCTCAAATGAATATTAAATGAATGCACTAACTGGTGTGCTCTAGGGATCCAGAGACCTTTCTGGAAACAGTGTTGGCTCAGCAATGACAGCAATCTTTTAAAAATGCAAATCTAATCATGTCACTTTCTGCTTAAATCCATACAAAGGCTTCATGCTTCACTTAGATCCTAAGCCTTGGTGTGAAATCCACAATCTTTACTAGCCTGTCTCCTCTTCCTCCTCCTCCAGGCTTGTCTCTCCTCACCTTCCCCGACCAGTCAGCAGGCCTCAGCTGTCCTGGCTCCCTCTGCCTGGGATATTCTTCCCTGGGCACTCGTTAGCTGTTCCCTCCTCCAACTTCAGGTCTGAGTGTGGATACCACTTCCTCCTTGAGGCCCTATCCAAATCCTATTTCCCTAGCATCATCTCACTTTGGTGCTTTATACATTTTATGGTGCTTATTTCAATGTGTACTTTATATTCATCTCTGTCATTTTTGTTTAAAGTCTATCCTGTTTACTAGCCTTTAATCTCCACTATGGCAGGGACCTTGTATATTTTGTTCTAAGATGTATTCCCAGCATAGTGCTTGAGACTTACTTGCCCAATAAATATGAATGAACGAGTAACAAGCTTTAGGATTGTACTTACTATAGATATTTTTCTCCTCCTCTAGTCTCTCTTTATTTTTAACCCTAATGCCCCATTCTTATCTAATAATTATAGTATTCTGTTAACTGGCTGGCCCCTTCCATATCCATACTATTATCACCTTTGAATCACCCAGTGTTATATAAATTTCTAGCTCTCAAATGAATAATAAATTGGTGTGTTTCTTCTAATATTTTGCCCAACAAACTTGAAATTAAGCTTTTCTTTGCTTACCTTTTTGGATTTCTTCAAGATAATATGGCAGAAGGCAGTTGCTAAATCATCTTCTTAAAACCTTTACTGTAATGTTAGGAATGAATGCAGTACTATTTAAAGTTCACGCTCACTATCCTCTTTGTCTTTTTGTTATTGTTGTTACTCCTTATAAAAGCTGACTTTTAGCATCACCAGTACAACGCTGTACAGACCATCGTGAGTAATCCAATAATAACCATGCATTTTATCTCAGATTTTTTTTATCTGATTCGATAAAGCTAATTTAGTTTTTCTAAGCTCTGGTTTTAAATCTAATTAAGACATCTTAAATTGCTCCATCTCCATTTGGGTAGTCTGCTTTGCCCATAATTTTCAGGTTTCAAGACTTCTCTAATGAATTTCTTCCATTGCTTTTTCTGCAATTAAGCTTCTCTTCCATTAAACTCTGTCAGACTTAGTCATAAAGCAAACTGCTAGCCAATCAGTCTCATTAATTAAGAGCAAAAGAAGATTTTTTAAGAAATTCCCTTTTATACAAGGTAATTTAGAGGAATGACTTATCATTTCGCAAATGTCCACATATCCTTTTTCAGCATGGCCAGTTATGGGTATTTTGGAAACTTATTTCTTCCCCCTCTTCCTCACATCTTTTGTGTCTCTGACCTCTCAAAATCATCTGTCCTTCCAACCCCCACTAAAGGTTAAAACACGGTAGCAGCCACATACTAAGAGGCAGGGGCTGAGGAAGGTGGCCTGTGGTTTGCCCTTTGGCTGCAGAGTACAGCAGCACTTGCCAGCCCCAGGCCTTCCTAGTTGAATATGTCACTTCCCCATCACAATCTGCCTCTGTTGTCCTGTGGCCTGAGGACCTGCACTCAAGCTTCCATTTCAAAGGCATTATGCTACGGCACACCATCTGGTCAGCTGGCCCCGCATCCAAAGAGATTTGGAATCACAGTGCAGAGGAGCTAATTATGTTCTGTGAGTGTTTCGTGATTTGCTATTCTAGCGAAATAAACAAAACTAAATTATTTAAATATTTCCTTTCTGTTCTCCCTGTTCATCAGATTCAAAAGTATAGGAGAAAAAAATCTCTAAATAGTGAGAAAATTATTGGAGAAGCTATTGAGTCCATTTTGCATAACTGATCCTGCATATGTCCTAAATTGTAACCCTTTTGGACTTGAGATTGATAAGAATATTTAATGTGTTTCTGCCCTATTTTACAGCAGACGGTTTTCATGCTAAGTGCTTTAATATATGTCTGTACCGTTAATGTATCACTTGAGGCTCTACAGTTGAAAGCTTTGAGTGTACTTTATGAATTTGAGATTTACTGACCTAGTGTTTATTTTAACGAAGACATATTTATGTTTGTACCCTTTTGAAAAGCAGGCCATTGGGATAGAGGCACATTTTAAAATCTTAAATCTGTTCTTAGATGTAATTTGATAATGGACTCATTCTTTCCGGTTACTTCTGCAAATGCTTAAGCACCTTCTGTTTGCCAATCTAGATACTATCCAACTTGTACTCAGTAGCTCTTACCTACAAATTAATTTTCCCCTAAACCCCAGTTCTTAAAAGAAGACTTCAAGCAATAGTATTTCAATATTTGTTAATTCTATAATATGTCTACTGAAGTTGTGTAAAATTTGATTTGAAATGCAGTGTGAATGGCAAATCTATTATGATGAAGGAAAGCCAGGAAGCTATAAAGCAAGCATGAACATATTCATGTGGGAATATTTGTCTAAAGTCTAATTAAACTAAGTGATTCTAGATTAGCCTTACTAGTTATCTAAAAATAAATACCTATAGACAAAAGATCCTGCTTTGTAATCTATCGTTAATTTTCATGCATAGATTTCTCATTATAAACTTTAAGGATACGAGCTCTCTCTTTTCAGTCATCTTATCTGTTGTTCATATATTGAGAACATATAAATGTCAAAACTTTTTTTTTTTTTTTTTTTTGCGTTACACGGGCCTCTCACGGTTGTGGCCTGTCCCGTTGCGGAGCACAGGCTCTGGACGCACAGGCTCAGAGGCCATGGCTCACGAGCCTGGCCTTTTCGCGGCTTGTGGGATCTTCCCGGACCAGGGCACGAACCCGTGTCCCCTGCATCGGCAGGCGGACTCTCAACCACTACACCACCAGGAAACCCCGGGAAGCCCTTTCGTCAAAACTTTTGAAGTAAATGTTCTATTGAGAAGCATGTATTAAACGCTTGTTAATCCATCTGGTATGGACTTTAAAATCCAGGGGTTTGGGGGCTTCCCTGGTGGCACAGTGGTTGAGAGTCCGCCTGCCAATGCAGGGGACACGGGTTCGTGCCCCGGTCCGGGAGATCCCACATGCCGCGGAGCGTCTGGGCCCGTGAGCCATGGCCGCTGAGCCTGCGTGTCCGGAGCCTGTGCTCCGCGGCGGGAGAGGCCACAGCAGCGAGAGGCCCGCGTACCGCAAAAAAAAAAAAAAAAAAAAAAAAATCCAGGGCGTTAAAATCTAAAGCTAATTATACATGTAAAAGTGCTACTTTTTTCTACTTTATTGAATGGACCCCTGAATTAAATAAACATCATTACATAGTATCCTTTTTGCTTGAACACTTAGTGCCTTCTCACTGCTAGAACCCAGCCAATTGTTTGTAATAATTAAATATTACCAAAATTGAGTTTATCCCCACCAGATTGCTAAAATGTGTAATTAAAAGTTCCATTAATACCAGATAGTTTTAAGTATTCTTTGAGAGAAAGTTTAGCCTGTGGGCTTGTATGCAGAAGTTTAAAAAAAAAGCATATAGTGGAGCGGCTAGGCCTGTGAGCCATGGCCGCTGAGCCTGCGCGTCCGGAGCCTGTGCTCCACAATGGGAGAGGCCGCAACAGTGAGAGGCCCGCGTACCGCAAAAAAAAAAAAGAATGTGTATGTGAAATAATCATTTGGGGCGAGGGCGCATAATTTTTAATTGCCCTTTCAAATATCACATTGTATGCGCACAAATTATAAAAGACAGACACTTTAAAGTCTTGATATAATGTTTCTAAATACAGTTTCATTCTGTCACATGTAAATTTAAATTATTTCAAGCCAGCATATAGATAACAAGTCATCCCATGGAATATTCTACCTTTCTTTTTTCCCCTTCTCAATCATATCTAAACAGAACTTAACCAATATCAGATGAACCACAGTTATCTCCTGTATCAGACTGTAAACTGTTTGAGAAAAGAATCAATTTCTAATTTATTTTTATATGTTATAGAGCTCTTAATAAATTCTTAGCATATCAATGGGTGGGTCAGGATCCCATAAGGAAAGAGATGGTACACTTCATTGGTGTAATTGTGGAGTGTTTAGTAAGGAGACTAGTTATAAAGATATGAGCAGGGATAAGGGAGAGACAGCAAAGATGGTGAAGCACTCTTGGACTAGCAATAGCGGGAAGCTATTATCACTCCTAGGTCTGAGGGCCAAAAGTGGGGAGAGGTTACTAGGATCTGAAAAGAGCTGTGGCTGAGATTGTAGCTGTAGGAGAGAACTGCTGGCAAGAGCTGTGGCCTTTCGAGGGGTTCAGGCTATGGCAGAAGTGAAACCCAGCAGAAATAGAGCCTCATTCCCTTATGCCTTCTCAATGCTTTTCATTGGCCTATTACTGGCTAAACCCAAACAAAAGCCAGGGACTAGGGAAGTCCATCAATATACTCCATCAGAGACTGCATCCACAAGCACACAGAAAGATGGAGAAAGGTAAAGAGTAGATGGAAACAAGGGAAGGAGGGTTGTGTGCAAGCAGGGAATGTCTGTCTTAGTAGATGCTCAGTTAATGAGTGGGACAATGATGAAGTCATGTGTTAACTCAAATATGTTTGCTTAATTGTGGTGCTTAAATTTCACTGCACTCTCTCAAACCATTAATCTGGGTGTATATATAATTGAGTACTTGGGTAAGAGGAAAGCTGTAAGAGAAGGCAGCAGTTCAGGGAGACATACCCCACATACACTTTTAAGGACTGATCTTTTCTGTCATAAATATGATTTTTGGTAAATCTATACCCAGGTCAACAGAGAATGAAATTTGTGTTAACCTAGGTTGAAAATGAATTAACCTTTTAGCACAGCCTGTATTAGTCTAATATGCCTTCTGTTTTCTTGTTTGATTGGCTAAGCATTGTTTACAAGTCCTAATGATTACTTTGTTCATTTGATGTTTCTGCTGATGTCTATCTATAACTAATGCATATAAATAGCATAATTTTACAAATAACTAATGGAGTTAGTTATTTAAAGATATTCCAAGATCTGTCTTTCACTGAACAAAATAATCCCTTCATTATGTGAATCAACATCTCCTAATTTATCTTTTGTTTACGTCTGTATGTTCGTATATTAAAATGGCTTAAATCAAGGGATTTAAGGGACAAACAGCAACACTGAAATGAACTGTTGAACTGAAGAATGCAGTGATATTGATAGTGTTGTTAAATCAGTCATATTAATAAGGACATCTAATAGACCTAAAGTGTTAAGTATTTGTGGGAAACAAAATTACTAGATCTTAAAACATTTAAGGCTACATTAATTGATGACAGAGATTTCTCCTTGTGATTTTTTGTTTTTTCTAGCTCAAACTAACTGTTCCATGTTTCTAATGGAACTTATAAGTGCATTTAATAGATAAATCATTAGGACCTGTAAAACCATAGATCCCAAAGAGGAGTATACAAGAAACACAAAGAACAATCCATTGGGATACATTAAGAAAAACTAATAATATATCTACTTCTATTTAATTTCATCAAAAATTAAGTCAAAATGTTGATCAACAGTAGAACGTATATATTGGTTATAAATAAATTTACATTTATTAGGAGGGCACGCTCAGAGATTCTTTAGGAATATATGATTGAAGGCCCAGATAACTACTGGCTGAACCTGATGATTTAGGAGGCTAAGAATTAGTCTATTAAAAATTGTAACTACTATTTCAACCTAAGACCCCAAGTATATATCTTAAGCCAAGGCTTCTTCTGGCAGAACGGTAACATTTACTCTTCCAGAGATTTATTTATTAGGAAAAAACAAAATGGATCCCCCTAGTCTAGGCCCCAAAGCCAGTATGTTCATAGTCTGTTGGTCTGTCACCATGAGTCATCCCCAACCTATAAATTGGAACTGACAGGTAGAAATTGAAGACCGAATTGCCAGGCCTTCTGGGCATTTTCACGTCCAAACCATGCTGGAATTCCTGCTGGGAAAGAGAGCACATTTTAGTCTTCACCCTCAACTCCACCCCAATCATCTTATAGCTTCAACCAACTAAAAAGTAGCTGGAGGTCCCTACATGGTCTACATCACCCTATCTTCTTTAGATTGTATTACTGTTTTTTTTTTAAACAAAGGTGAGCAACAATAGTTATTGTTCTCTGTGTCAAATAAAACCGTACTGAACTATCTATGTAAAGACAAATGAACAACTTCACCTTCTCTTCTTCATCTCATTCCTCTGAGTAACCAGTGTTAGATAGTTATCTTCAGCATAGCGTCCCTTCTCTATGCTCATTTAAAGATAGATACACACCCACCAAAACAGATTTTTGCATTTTCCCTTCGCTTACCTGTTTCCTTCTCTCTCTCCCCCCACCCCCTGCCTGCCTTTCTCTTCTTTCTCCCTCCCTCTTTTTCTCCCTCCCTTTACTAAACTGGAATGATACTATATACATATATTCTGTCACTTGCTCCTTTTTGTACAATGTATCACATTCATTCCCCTGATGTCAATACCTATAGATGTAATTCATTCTTTTTAATAGCTGTATGATATTCCATAATATGGAGGTAGCATGTTTTCTTTAATCATTCCTCTATTGATGAACGTTCAGGTTGTTTCTAGCTTTGTGCCTCTACTGACAATACTGCAATAAACACCTTTGTACAGAAATCCTTATGTATGCGCCTTTAAATGTGTATGAAAAAATCCCCCAAATTTAGATTACCAATTCAAAAGGTGCCTTTACCTTTAAATTGTAATGTATATTATCCTATTACTTTCCAGAAAGGTGGTGGCAATAAACATGGCCATTAGCAGTAAGTGAGTTTCCCTTCATCCCTAGGCATCCTTACTAATACTGGACATTATCAGTCTTTTCCATTTTTTCCAATTCGATAGGTAAAAATAAAATAAAATTTCATTAATGCTTTATGTTACCACACCAGCTACCTGAGGTACAAGGGCAACAAATAGAAGGCCTGGGGTCACAGAAGTTTTTAAGGGGTTTCTCTAATAATTGATGATGCATGAGACGATTTTGCCATGTGTGTTTATGCATGTACCCCCCCCCCAAATTACAACAATACTTGTACATTCAGGTCTTACCCTCAGAGAAATTCTGGGAAACAGTCAACTGGAACATATGAATTGAGTAGGCTGACAGAACAGTGAGAATACAAGGGCTAATATTAATTCAACCTTATCATTTCTTCACTGTCTCTAGAGGAATTCCATCCTACCAAGTTATATGTTTTCAAAGAGCTCAGCTTCTCCTCACCCCAATTTATGCAATACTGGCTGAGATTTGTTACCCTATTAACTCACCACAGGATCTGTAATTCATTAAAACATGTCATTTGTAGGTGCTTCCAGCTACAAATGAGAGTGAACAATTGGGTGTTGCCCTGGGTCTAAATGTAATTACAGTGTTCAATTCAGCATATGCCATACTCTACAAAGTCAATGACCCATCAGGGTAGACAGCAACCCCCCAATGTGATATATTTGAAGAAAGATTTGTTAAATGAGAAGAACAAGAGAAAAGAGACAATGAGAATAATTCACAGGATTATTAAAAGATTTTAAATCTTCTATTATTTAGCATTTATTGAATGCAGTTTCATACATGCAATAAAAATAGATCTTATTATTGCCCAGTTAAATTCACAAAGAAAGAAAAAAGATTTAGGGATAAAAATATAGCTACTAAGTTTAGCTCAGAACTATCTTTAGGGAACAAAGTCAGGTATGTCTGTTAGGAGAAATAATTTGAAATTTACAACCAAACAGCTTCATTTTCCTGGCTCAGCTACCCCGGGTTGTTTTCTCCACTTTCTGGTTTTCCGTGGTCCCAGGGCTCTCTGGATGTTTGGGGAGACTTTTTGGCAGCTTTCTAAGAGTCTTTGCTTGATAATCTGAGACTTTTGAGGACAAAAATTTCAGAGTCTGTATGCCATACCCCATATTTGGTTGGTGGATCAGATCTTTGGTCTCAGGTAATAAACACCTTTATTCCTCAGCATACCATAATAGAGTCATACTACCCCCATCCAGACAAGTTCTTTCGCATCACCCCTAAAATGGGTCCCTCAGCCCTACTTCTTTTTGAGACTTTTGCAATAAGGATTTGTTTTGTTTTTTGTTTTCTTTTGTTCTATTTTGTTTCTTTGGTGAGGCAAATGCTTCTTCTGCTCTGAGCACTAGAGGTGATTTAGTTACCTATTTTACATAATTATTCCTTCCTGGGGTGTCTTGTGGCGACATTATGAGCTCACATGACACAGATGACTAGTCCATAGTCAGGAAGAAATTTCCAGATGAGTGTTTCCACCTGAAGCCCACCCTGCAGATGGCTCTCAGTGTTTACCTCTCATCTGTTCTGAGACTGACTGGTTACATGGTAAGGGAGTGGACTTCTGGCAGGTGGCAAAAGGCACCTCTGTCATGGAACCATATTCTGGTTTGCGTCAATAAGTTAGGATCTCTGAAAGGTTCACCATTGCCTACTGTGATCAGTTCTTCTATTGCTTTCTGTTAAGGTTTTAGTAACCCCTACAATTCTCTTTGTAGCAGGAGACAAACCCAACCCTAGCCTATTTTCATAGCCTGTGCTGTCACAAGCCATAAGTTTCTCTTCTTTAACCTAACTGGAATTCAGCGATAAGTTTTTCATTATATAATGAATACTAAACTACAAAAACAGTAAACATAAATATTTAGTTCTTTGTTCCAATAATGGTGACACAGTTGGAAGGAAGGAAGACAAAGCTTTCTTCCTCCCTGTGACTGTCTGCTATTTTGTCACAGGTTTCTCTTATGATCAGTTGTTAGAACAATGATTAGAAACATCCTTGCAGGACTGTTTTGGGCTCATTTGTATATGCGTTCGTTGTAGGGGAGGAAAATCTTCCTTCTGTCCTCTTAAGTTCTGTGGCTGGGCCTGAGAATTAAATTGATATAAGACAGATTAATGAGAGAAAGTTTCTAAATACTTTATGGGCGCATGAGAGTCCTCATAAGAAAAGGGAAGACTCAAAGAAGCAGTTAGGACTGAGAGTTTATATACTTTTTTAACAAAGAATGATAAATTTGTAGAGAAATGACAAGACAAAGGGATTTCAGTTAGGGGCAGTAAATTGTGGGAAAATGATTAGGAAGTGTATGGGGGAAACTAAAGGAAGACAAGAGTTATTTTAGTGGGTTTGTTTGTATAGATCCATTTCTGCATCGGTTCCCAGTTTCCAGTGATAAGAATGTTCTCTTCCTGGTACAAGGAGGTCATCTCTCTCATGGGAAATTGTATGACCTGCTTTTAAGTATAAAGGAGGAAGAGAGAGCCCTTCCTACATCTGCTGTCTCTTAAGTGCCTTTAGCTCAAAATAATCAGCATGCCAAAGTGGCACATTCTGATCCCCTTAGGTATGTAACGTGTACATTGGCTTAAGCCCCTCTTAACTTCTTTGTGTTAATATGGCAGATGAGGCCTGATTTATGTCTGGTGGCCATTTCTTAAATGATAGACTGCTGTGCTAGGCTGGGAAAGGGCTGTACTAAATTGAATGTACTACAGAGGTAACTACATCTGGTATGTTTCTTTGGAGGCCCCTATTTACAAAATATCATTTTTATAATAAAAACTTGAGGAAACTTTATGAATAAATTGCAGTAAAAACTAGGAAATTCGAAATAAACTCAGAACAAGCAATGAAATTATACGGAGGAAAAGTTAGAAGCAACTTCAAATGCATTTATTAATGTGGATGAGCACTAAACCTAACTCTGAAGTTACTGGCAACTAAAGTAAAAAAAAGAAAATACTTTGGTTTACCTGGTTCTCCTTGTTGAACTCAAGAGAGCTTTCATATTCGTCTCAGGGGTCCACAGTGCACAGGCTGGTAAGTAAAGGTGTGAAGAGGCTTGGTGTGAACCGTAGAGAATGGTATAGCTCGTGTTTGCCCCATGCAAAGAAATTCAAACTAAAACCAAACAAAAACCGAGTCTTTCCTGGCCAGATAAAACCAGAGGCGGGGATAGGGATAGATACCAATTAATAACTCCTGAGCTAGAATTGAAATCCAGGAGAAATTTACCACATAGGTCTGTCTATTTGGCATTCTGTAATATAAAATGCAATGGATAATGTATAAATTATTTTATTGAAAGAGCACAGAAATGGCTGTTGCTATAAAAGTTCTTTCTGATATTGAACCTCTGAAAAAGCTGAAGATTTAATATTATTGTTTTGCCTTAATGAATATACTATGAAGTTGCTAGAAATCAGACATGCCCCCAAATGGTCTAAGAATGCCAGTAGGTGGAAGGACATAATTAAGGATACTTCAATTTAGTGATAGAGTTTTTCTAAGAGATCCACTTTCCCTTAATTCTGGAGGGAATATCTCCCATGATTTTGAGTGAGCAGTGTAAAAAACCTTCTGCGGCCCTTCAGTTAGATATTTAAGAGCAGCGCCATTCAAGGTGTATTGATTACATCTTGTGTATGAGATAGGGGATGGCGGGGAGGAGGCAGGCATTGTACATCATCTGTAGAGTTCCCAGAGGAAAACAAGTCAGGAATGCACTGGAAGGAGCAAAGAAAACACGTCTAGTCCTTTCTCCTTCTCACTTGGTTCCTAACGTCAGCTTCTCAGGTCAGAAAGTCATCTTTACATCATACGTGGTTATGTCCTTTAGATGGGGAGAATAAACTGAATCCTGCTCCCCTCCCCCATTTTACTACTCAGTGATTTTTGATCTCTAGAATTTCTATGAAAAATTCTAAGTTGCTTGCTGGTACTTGTGGGGGAAAAAGAACCTTTTCACTATTTTCACCATTCTGTGTCAAATACCTATAAAATGCCTGTTTAAGGTTAACTGGCAGGTCATGTGATATAAACTCAGTTCTTGGTAGATGTGGGGAGGAGGTACAGAGCACGCTTGCGTTTCACATTGTTCTGAGCCAACCCAAGGTCCCCAGACCAGGTAAAGCAACAGAGAAGCTACAAAACATGCCACCAGCAGTCCCCTTTCAGACTGTGAAAGAATTAAGGGAGGCCAGCTTGTCTGCTGAAGACAGTGGCGAAACCTCTGACCACTGGCCCCAGACAAAGGAAGTGTTAGCTCCTGGGAATCCCTGGCTTCCAGGATGGCTGACTCTGCTCAGAGGTCATTTAGTGAAACCCAAGAATATGCAAGGATAAAGACAGTACAGTGCAAACACTGGCTCAAATCAGAATGACAGAGTGGTCAGGTTAGTTTGGAAGCATCTCAGACCCCAGCTGGAAGCTTTAGATTCAGTTAAGGACTTTCACCTGGGCCTTTAAACGTCTTTGTTTCAAAGCGCTGAGCACTTTAGACTTCGCCTGGCAAAAAGTAACACCTGGGCACCTCTCAATAAATCAGTGGCCCCAAATGTCTAAAGAGCAAATGAAACTTCTGTAGGCTCTTTCCCTCTAGAATTTTTGTCGGTCTTCCTTTAGTGCATGCTTATTTTCATACTTGCTACTTCACCTCTTTGAAGTTTTCAGATATTTGTAATGTCTTGTAATAGTCCTCTTTGATATGTTTTCATTTCGTTCTTCATTTTGCAGTGAGATCTTAATTGCCAACCTGGCCACCTGTGAGTTCTGGCTAAATGTGCAATATAATTTAGGGGATGTAAGGAATGTCTTTGAGGGGCTAAGAATTTGTCATTACAGTGAGGTACCCAGAATACTAAAGGTGTCCTCTCAAGAGGACGTTTTTCAATCAAACCCTCCCCTAGGAACTGCTGTGAAAGGACTTTACAGACAGTTAAGGTTAATAATCAGCTGATCTTAAAAGAGGGCGAGGAGCTTGGGTTTTTCCAGGTGGGTCCAGTATAATCACGAGTCTTTAAAATCAGAGGAGGAAGACCAGCGAATCGGTCAGAGGGATGCAGTTGGAGAGAGGGGCAGAGAAGGAGGAGGCGGAGGGAGAGGTCTAGAGATGTGGGACACGAGATGGACTCAGTTCATTGCCGCTGGCTTTGAATGCGGAGAAAGGGGTCCAGGAGACAAAGTGCGGCCTCTAGAAGCTGACAGTAACCCCTGGCGCACAGCTAGCGAGGAAGTAGGACCTCCGTCCTGCAGTTGCCTGGAAGTAAATTCAGCCAACGACCTGAATCATTTTCCAAGTGGATGCTCCCGCAGAGCCAGGCAGCGGACACCTTGATTTCGACTGTGGGAAACCCAGACCCACCTTCTGACCTTCAGAACTGTAAGGTAATCGATCTGTGTTGTTTCAAGCCTGCGTATGATCAGTTGTTTGAAGTTTGCGTAATTGGTTACGGCGGCGATAAAAAACTGATACACGTAAGGCTCAGAATGCCTAGGAGTGCCTTAGTGCCCAGGGTGACTTGAATTCGACTATAACTAGTCAGGAAGAGGGGTGGCTGAATGAAGGAAAGAGAGAATGAAAGCAGAAGGAGGAGAGAAGGGGTCTAACATTACAAAGTGGAGGCACTTCCGCCTGCATTCCTTTTCTAGAGACTGTGACCCCAAGTGGCTTCTCGCATGCCTGACGGTATTAGTTTCTCACAAGACTGATTCTAATCTTTAAATATTTCAATGGCTTTTGTGGGGGGTACAAGATGGACTTCTTGATTAGAAACTGTATACTATCAAGTACATTGTATTTATGTATAATTAGAGGGTTATGTTTGGAAAACCATACCTACTGTACTTTAAAGAAAATATAAGGGATTTTCAAGGGTATTTTGATTTCAGGCTATTTTTGCCTAATAGGCTGATTTTAGAAACCAACTCCCACATTAAGATGCAACCGTTGTCCTGCGTGCTACCTCTCCTGGCCACAGCCTCAGGAGAACTTGGGCTTCTAGAGGGAGGCAGGCTGCAGGAAAGTGGAGTAGCCTCACTCTCTGTTGCTTAGGAAGTCATTTGACTCATGTGCCCACTGTCAGCCCATGAATTCCCCCAACTTGCTCCACACAAGAGTGGAATGTACCTTTCTCCTTTCCAAGGATTCCACAAATTATTCCTTTCTTACCTTTCTCTCATTAAAGGTAACCTGGGACATTAGTGGTAAACAACCTTATTTAATCTGTGAACAGTTGGAGAGTGAGTGAAAGGGAAGAGAGCCAGGCATACATATGATTTGCTCCAGTGCTGTTCGCCCCTTGGTATCCTCTAAACCCAGGGAAAATAAACTCATTGAGATGAATTTCCTCATCCATATTAGCCTTTCTCTTTGGATAACCAAGCTTCGAATTCCTGCTTTCTCAAATCTCTTTGTAGTTTTCTTTGAAGGAAACTGTGGAGACCTCCCACAGATTGACTCATTTGAATAAAAATGCATTTCTTCTGACCTCTATGACCTTCAGGAGTCTTCAAAGATGAATTTAATTATACATATTAAAAAAAAGAAACCAAACTCAGAATTTTGAGGGTTTCAGCTCTGAAACCAAATTTATTATGTTCAAAGTTGTGTCTGGATAAAAGGCAAGTATAACATTAAAATATTAATCCATTCATGCCATTTAGTGATTTGAATTATTCACAGCTGCTTGTATTTTATTTTTATAAGAATATGGCTTTTGTCTATGAAGCCAATCAAATTGAAAGGAATATTCTTTGCTTTTAAAATCCTTCCTAGTCGAGGTTGTTTTAATATAGAACACCCCGTCTCCCCATCGTACGTTTTATGAGCTATCTTCATAAAGCATCTACATTTGGTTGAAGCACTTAGGAAAACTAGGTAAATTGAACGCTAAGAGCTAAAGCAAAAGGCTAGGCAACTATTTCCAAATTTACAGTGCTTTGTTGCTGGTAAGCTGTTAAATCCCACTCGCCCAAACTCTCCTTCCTCCTAGAATACAAAGAAGATGATGCTTTACAAAATATTTTTTGGTGTTTGTTTTTTAGTGTTCAGTATATACTGTCTAAGCTGATTTGGGAGCTTAGCTTTAACCCCTCCCCTTTTTATGACATATGTCAAGAGTCTTCTAGGTGGAGGGCAATCCTTTTGAATTTGGGTTTCTTATTTGTAAAAAGGCAATAGTATTTATCTTTGACAATCTCATAGGGCCAGGGAGCCCGAATGATATACTACACAAGGATATAAACTCTAAATGATATTACTTCAGTGTTATTACTAGCAATGACTTTACAGACTTAACATATTACAGAGTTTCAGAAGGCACAGAACTTAAAATTGGTCAGAACCAAGGACTCAGAAATATCATTCAGACCTAGGATGTTTTAAGTTCTAATCTTTGTTTGATTCCAAGCGTTTGAAGAAGAATGTTATGCCTACTATATTTCTGCTTTACTCTTTACACGGTTCTTTCAAACCTATTTGATTTGCTAAAATTTCCAGAGTTTGTTAGGTCCCTGGTTGCTTTCTTATGGACAGTCTTTTTAGTGTTTTACTCATAATTGAACTTTACCTTTATGGAGTGAAGTAGACCTGCCCTGTTTTCATTTGAGGTAAACGTTTCTATTAATATCATTGAAGGTCACACTGTTTATTTCATGATGGAATGAATTAGGAATACTGTGGGGAAGAGAGTTACTTTGAGGTAATTCTTTGGAATTTAGGAAGGGCCATTATTGATCATATAATCTAAGGATCCTCGATTTGATAAAAGAAACACGGGCCAGAGTAGTAAAGCAATTTGCCTAAGATCACCCAGCTGGTTATGAGCGAGGTAGAATTAAAAGCCAGTTCTCCTGATTCCAAGTCTAATGTTCTTTGCATTATACAGTGAAAAGGAGGAGGGCATAAAAGGAAAGATGGCTTAGAGCAGGAGTCAGCAAACTATGGCCTGTGGGCCATATGTGGTCCACTGCCTGTGTTGTAAATAAAGTTTTATTGGAACCCTGCCATGACCATTCATTTACATATTGTCTCTGGCTGTTTTCACACTGTAAGGCAGAGCTGGATAGTTATGTCAGAGATCATCTGGCCTACAAAGCATAGAATATTTACTGTCTGGTCCTTTACAGAAAAAGTTTTCTGACCTCTGGATTAGAGGAAAGATGGCTAAAAAGTCTGGTTGGGGCCTTTTGTGAACAGTCTCTTTAGTTTGTGCATCTGTCCCTAATTGTGGTTTGGCATAAGCTATTTAGATATTAGGCAAAATCAGCGGGCTCTCATGATTATTTAAAGGCTGATGTTAACAAATGTGAAAATATATTTGGGACTTCCCTGGTGACACAGTGGTTAAGAATCCGCCTGCCAATGCAGGGGACACGGGTTTGAGCCCTGGCCTGGGAAGATCCCACATGCCGCGGAGCAACTAAGCCCGTGAGCCACAACTACTGAGCCTGCGTGCCACAGCTACTGAGGCCCCCGCACCTAGAGCCCATGCTCCGCAACAAGAGAAGCCACCACAGTGAGAAGCCCGCACACCACAGCGAAGGGTAGCCCTCACTCACCGCAACTAGAGAAAGCCTGTGTGCAGCAACAAAGACCCAACCCAGCCATAAATAAATAAATAAATAAAATATTCTTTTAAAAAAGGAAAATATATTTGCAAAAGAATGATAGATACATATTTTTAGAAGACATTTCCCATAATAGGGGGATTTATTTCCTATATTCATCCTCATAGTACATTCTTCAAGCAATGGAAATACTTAATTCAAAGAAGTGAAAACTTATGCAGGACACACAGTAGCTGTATTCAAGTATGTGAAGGACTATCCCGTGAATAAAAGGATTAGAAGATGTATTTGTCCTTCAAGTCCGACTCAAATGCACTTTCGCTCTTAAGCCCCTGTTCACCCTCTCCCCCTCCTCCCTTCTTTGGACGGAATTAATCACTCTTCTGTGCTTCCAAAATACTTTGTACGGAGTACTACTATAGCATTTATCACACGCATTACAGGTAGTTGTTTACACATTTATCTCCCCAGTCAATTGTGAACTCCTTGAAAGTGAGGACAATACCTTATTCATTTTGGCATCCCCATCATGGGGCTCAGTCCCTGGCTCATAGTAGAAGCAATCTAAATACTTGATGAATGAATGTATATTATGATATCAGAGGGCAAAGCAAGGACCAATGTGAAATTTCAGTGAAAAGAACTTTGTGACAATTTTGGCAACAATATGTCCTAAGCAGTGCTGCATAGTCATCAGAAACCGGAACTTGGGGTTAGACTGCCTGGGTTTGAATTTCTGCTGTCCTGTTCACTGTTTGTCTTTAGGTAGGTTACTTAATGTCATAGTTTCCTTACTTTTGAAATAGAGATGATTTAGGCAGCAGTTTTCTAACTGTGGTCTGCAGACCCCTGGGCATCCCAAAGACCCTTTTAAGACGTCTGTGAGGTCAAAACTATTTTTATAAGAATGCTAAGGCAGTATTTACCTTTTTCACTGAGTTTCATTGATGGTGCAAAAGCGATGGTGGGAAAACTACTGGTGCTTTAGCACAAATCAAGTCACAAAGTTGAACTAGTATTAATGTTTTCTTCATTATACACTGGCAGAAAAAAGAAAAGTATGCCAGTTTCATTTAAGAATGTCCTGGATGAAGGAGTAAAATTACTAATTTTATTAAGTCTCAACCTTTGGGTACAATGTCCTTTTTAATACTCTGTGTGATGAAATCAAAAGTACACATTTTTGCTACAGTTTGAAGTACAGTGCTATCTTGAGGAAAAGTACTTGTGCTATTGAGTTGCCAGCTGAACTAGCCACTACTGTACATGGTAACACATTTTTTACTTGATTCACTGATAAATTACAGTATGGTTATCCAGACTTTGGTGTTTGACAGATATCTTCCCAAAAGTTGATGAAGTGAACCTATCATTTCAAGGAAAATGACTAATAGTATTTGTTTCCAATGATCAAATTATGCTTCTAAGCATTATTTTTAATTTTGGAAAACTTATATCTTTCACCATGAGCTTTAGAGCTGCTCAATTCTTAAGGACTTCTGTGAAAATATCAGTGGTGTTATAAATTATTTTAAAATATTATATAATGAAATAAAACAACATTTGGAAGATCTGCATAATATAGTGAACTGGGATTTCCAAATGACCAGTACATGATGTTACAAAAGTATGCATTAAAATCATGCATAGGTAAAGATCATTCAAAGTACATATTACAATATGGATGCCTCGAGACCAATAAATATATTTTAATGTAAGAGAGCTATTACATTAAGATCTTTGCAATTATTCTTTAAGAAACTACCACTGTCAAGTTTTGGTGTGCTATCAAAGAAGAATATCTGCAGTTATGTGAAAAGACTATTAAAGTGCACCTCCCTTTTCCAACTACATACCTGCTATGTGAGGCCAATTTCTTTTCATATACTTCAAGCAAAACAACATATTGTAAGAGAGTGAATGCAGAACCAGATATGGAAATTCAGCTTTCATCTCGGAAACATTAAAAAGACTTATAAAAAATGTAAAACAAAGCCATTAGCTTCACTAATTTTTTTTTTTGTTGTTTAGTGTAGGTTACTTAATCTTTGAACTTCAATTCAAAGTTCAGACTATGATTACTTATCAAAATGTTATTTATGTTCATATGTAATGAGATCTTCATTTTAATTAAAATATTTAATTGAAAATATTTATAATATTTAAAATATTTAATTTAAAAATAATTCAAAATATTTAAAAAATATCTACAATTGCCAAGATACGGAAGCAACCTAAGTGTCCATCAACAGATGAATGGATAAAGAAGATGTGGCATATATATATATATATGTGTGTGTGTGTGTGTGTGTGTATATATATATATATATACACACACACACATACAATGGAATACTACTCAGACATAAAGAAAATGAAATTTTGCCATTTGCAGTAGTATGGATGGACTTGGAGGGTATTATGCTAAGTGAGATAAGTCTGATAAAGAAAGACAAATACTGTACGATACTACTTATATGAGGAATCTAAAAACTACAACAAACTAGTGAATATAACAAAACAGAAACAGACTCACAGATACAGAGAACAAACTAGAGGTTACCAGTGGGGAGGGGGAAAGGAAAGGGGCAATATAGTGGATTAAGAGGTACAAACTATTAGATATAAAATAAGCTATGAGGATATATTGTACAACATGAATATAGCCAATATTTTATAACCATAAATGGAATATAACCTTTAAAAACTGAATCACTATATTGTACACCTATAACATATAACACTTACATCAACTATACTTAAATTTTAAAAATGGTTAAAAAGGAAAAGAATAATAACTTTAAACTTTTTAATATCTCAATTTTAACTTCTAATATGGTAAATTTGGATAGATGCAACTCATAATGAAAACTCTTTAAGTTCCTCCACTTTTAAGAGTAGGAAGAGGTCTTGAGCAGATGTGGAGAAACATATTTTCATATACTTCTTTGGAACTATGAAAATATTTCCAGGATATTAAAGTACTTTTTTAAAAATACAGAAAATTATTCTGAATATGATATCATGTGTAAATAATTAGTGGATCTCTGTAGAGATAAATGCCTAGAAACTGGAAACCAGAATTTTGTTGGGGGAAAAAATGACGAGGGGTTGAGAGGGGTGGAAGGAGGCGTTCGTTTTTCATTTCATACCTTTCCAAGCTTGATTTTTTTTTTTTAACTACATTCAATTTTTTGTATAAAAAATTGAGGTGAGGGCTTCCCTGGTGGCGCAGTGGTTGAGAGTCTGCCTGCCAATGCAGGGGACACGGGTTCGTGCCCCAGTCTGGGAAGATCCCACATGCCGCGGAGCGGCTGGGCCCATGAGCCATGGCCGCTGGGCCTGCGCGTCCAGAAGCCTGTTGTCCGCAACGGGAGAGGCCACAACAGTGAGAGGCCTGCGTACCGCAAAAAAAAAAAAAAAAAAAAAAAAAATTGAGGTGATAATACTTGTAATGAAAACTAGTAGAGATAATGTTTAATCTCCTGACCTATAGTGAATCGCTCTGTAAGTATTGCTTGGATAAGTGAAAGACTGCTTCATGAACTTGTGAGGTGCCATCAATAGACCATTCTCCAAGCGATTACTGAAGGATAGCTTGATAGAAATATCATAAAGAATTCTGCCTAATTGACCTCTAGGGTTGAATTCTGATTACCTTTGATCCTGCCTTTTTATGAAAGAATAGCTGTAACATTTGAAAATGAAAGTTCTATACCAAATGTCTTTCAGATCTCTGAGCAACTTTAAAATTTTTCAGAACTTCATTTGCGGCTATTAATTGTCATAGCATTCACGTTTCCCATTCAATTTTGTTCTCAAAGAATAGAGGGGGGCTTCCCTGGTGGCGCAGTGTTTGGAAGTCCAACTGCCGATGCAGGGGACATGGGTTCTTGCCCCGGTCCGGGAAGATCCCACATGCCGCAGAGCGGCTGGGCCCATGAGCCATGGCCGCTGAGTCTGTGCGTCCAGAGCCTGTTCTCTGCAGCGGGAGAGGCCACAGCAGTGAGAGGCCCGCGTATCGCAAAAAAAAAAAAAAAAAAGAAGAGAGGTGCCACTGGGACAAATAAGCCAATATTCTCTTAGTTTTGTGCTATGCCATGGCAGGAAGCACTTTTTTATAATCTTATGACAAGAATTTAGTATACTTGTCTCACAATTGCCAATTCCATAAAATAGAATTTATTTAGTAGAATGCCCCCATTCTTAGGATAAACTTATTTTACAACAGGTTGAGGGTAAGAAAAAAATGACGCAATTTGCCTTCTTAAAATAGAGAACGTTCCAGGTTTTACTCTATTCCTTAAAAATTACTTAGTGATGGCCAGTACTGCCTTTTGAAAAGTCAAAATACGATTGCACATATAGACTGTATATGCAATATATTTTTATAAATCAGGGCTTAGGTCGTTGTGTGAAAAATGGATTTACCTTTCTGGAAGAACAGATTAATAATTTATCCCAAACATAGAAAGAAAAAAGCCAATTTGAATAATGTTGGGAGATGAAGCATACCAATATTATTCTTTATTTCTTTTATTAATGAGTTAGGATATGAGAAACTCAATAAAAATTACATTAAAAACTCAAACATTGTTCAAATCTTCTTTCCCCATCAGTCACATTTATGAAACTGGCATTTCTATTTAAATGATATTTAATAAAACAAGGTTTTATATAGTGAGGCAAACAATTCATGGGCTCATTCATTTACTCACCAGACGCTTGTTGAGTGCCAGACTGTGTACCAGGTACTGAGGCCTCCATGATGAATAAGGTATATTTCTTGTATTTTAAGAGTTCAATGGCCAGTGGAGCAGACAGACGTATAAACAAATAATAACGTCCTATGGTACAATAGGAAGAGCATGGGATTTTGGAAATATCAACAAATTTTAGACCTGGCCTTCACTTCTGAATTCTATAGCCTTCTAATCTCTCTGTATTTCAGGGATTTCATCTGTAAAATGGGATAATATTTTCATTGCATGGCTGTTTTATGGATTAAAGAAAACATATTCAAAACACAAGACCTACACAACAGTGAGAGGCCCACATACCGCAAAAACAAACAAATAAACAAACAAAAGAAAACACAAGGCCTAGAACTAAATCTCATCAAATGGAATATATTACCCTAAAACTACAATATGAAAGGTACCATAATATGGGCATGGACAAAAAAAGAGTAATTCATGTGGGGATGGGGACAGAGAAGGAAAAATTTCTTAGAGGAGGAGATGTTTAAGATAAGGAGGTGCTCATAACCAAGAGAAGAATTCCAGGCAGAGAGATTTTCATGCACAGGAGCATGGAACTTGTGCTAAAATATAAGGAATAGTTCGGTGAGGTTATAGCCTAGGGTGTAGAATGAGGATGGTGAGTTTATGGTCCTCAATCACAGAGGACCTTTCATAGCCTGCAAATGATTCAAGATTTTTAGCAACAGCAATGGGAATGAGACATATAAACAGATGTGAGCAATATTTTGAAGGTAGGATTTGTGGAATTGAGTGACAACATGGGATTGATGGAGAGAAAGAATAGACTTCCCAATTTTGGGTTTCTATCAGTAATTGTTGATATCATTAACCAGAAGAAGGAATTTAGGAGAAAAAGTAGGTTTGAGGAGAAAATGATGAACTATATTTCATTTTATCAATTCTGATTTGTCAGGACCTTAGGCAGGAGAGAGACCTACCTTGCAGAAAGAATTTGAGAGGGCTAAACATTTAGGTGACAGTAGAAGCCAGGAATCTGAAGTTTCTAACTGAGCTGCATTGTCCATTGGCTTTGTGACTAGTTTGTTTTACCTTTCCTTGTTCTATTAGAGATTTAACGCAGCTTAACTTTGTAATTTGGAAGTCTTTAAATGTCTAGGTCTTAGCTCTAAATTCTCATAAATGAAAGGAAAACGTAAAAAACTACTAAATATCCTTCACAAGGTTGTTTTAAGAAACATATTTTTTGATAACTGAAATCCCTATAAAATGTTGCATATATAAGTAGAGAGTTACAGATGTAGCACTTAAAGATTTAAATTAAATTAATATCAACAGAAATGGAACTATTAGTAAATTCATTGATAAGGACTCTATAGTTACACTGAAAAGCATGATCAGATATTGTAAATTAGCATCAGTTAGGAGTGTGGGCTCCCAGTCAAACTGCCTGTGTTTGATGTCAGCCACTTATTAGCTCTTGACTTTAGGCAAGTTGTTTAACCTCTGTTCTAAAATAGAAATGACCGGAGTATCTACCTCACAGGTTGCTGCGAAGATTAAATGAGTATATATAAAGTATATAGGATAGTGGCTGACGAATAATTAAGGCCTCAGTGTGTAATTGACATCATTAGAGGCAGTAGCAGCATCATAATCATTTATTGTCATAAAATGGCAGGATTTTAGTCAGTGAGGGGGATGTTGGAGATACAGTAATCATATCAGTGTTATAGATGAGAAAGAGGAAGCCCGCAATCGGTAAGATATATTCAAGCATGAACACCTAGCGAAAGACAGGCCTGAAAATCTAATACTGCTCATCTCAGTGTCTTTCTTGTCACCATTTGTTAAACAGGACCTTGTGCCTTCATGAGTAGGTTAGGAAAATGTGTAATTTTAGTTGATAATTAGTATGTGTTACACACAATAGAATAAAAATATTCTTTATTAATGAATTTGCTAATGGTCAGAAGTTCAGTCTTTGTGGATATTAGTTCAAGTTAGACATTAACTATTATGGTTGTGTGTGTGTGTATGTCAGAATTATCTATTCATAATATTGGATATTATGGAATTGATCTAAGTAACACACATTTATCCAGTCTAATTTAAGCACACCATTAAAATGAAAGATTACAGTTTTACTTGGATGATGGAGTTTATGATTATTTAACTAGGAGTTTCACCCTCTTCTTCCTTTTAATTTGCACTATCATTCATTTCTTTCTCATTCTGAGCTCCTTTAGCTCTAAAATTCACAGGATTCTTTGCAGTGGGGCATTTTATTTAGTAAAATCATTGGGGCCTTGCTTATTAAAAAAATATACTGGGTAGTTTAAGTTTGTAATGAATATCTCACCGCCTCACCTCCTGTGGTCACTGCTTTTGTTACTTTTGATCTTGGGGCCTTGGATTTGACCAAGTGGATGAAACAGTGGAAAGCAAGTGGATAAAAGCAACCCTTCCTTCAACACATTTATCGAGTCCCTTTCCTTGCTTTTGCCGTGTTTTTGCCAGACCTCCTGAGCACGCTTCACCTGCTCCCAAATGGACATACTTTTGCAGATGAGCCAAAACGTGTGCCTCACATCTGCATGTAGAGTAATGTCCAGATCACACAGCAGCTGCTTCAGCCTGAAGGCCTTGCTCAGTTCCACCGCAGCCTCGTTCCCCGCCACCCCACCCCCCATCCCCCAGGCCTCTGAGCCTACCCAGACAGACACCAAGCTGCTTCTCTTCTTTGACTCACCTACACCCTTCTTTCCATCAAGGGCCCGCACAAGTCTCGGCTCTTGCATGAACCCTCTGTGGACTCCTACAGTCCACGTTGATTTACCGTGTCATACTCCCAGAGCACTTTTTACCAGCACCTCACAGCTGAGCAATTATTATTCAGTGTGGTTTTATGAGGCTTGCTATTGTCTCAATTATATTTTAAGCTTCTAAAGGAAAAGGACCATGTGTTTCATTTCTGTAACCTGCATAGTACCCAGCACAGTGAGGAAGAGATAGATTAAACATCATAATAAATGCTGTTAGCAAGTTAAGTACTGTGACTGCATTGTGTCATAGAGTTCATTGTATATTTACAATACCCATTTATAATGAGATTAAATTTTTCTGAGCAATAAATTACTAGAAATCTACATGAAATTATATTTTAATTATACATAGTTCAATACTTGACAAATTTTTTTGTTGAAAAAGAAATCAGGATTTTTTTGGGTAAATACAGGACATATACTAACAACCAAGATTGTTTATTGGTTTGTGATAGCATTTTTAGACAAAAGCGTTACCTGATTTAATTCTTAGAATATTATACTCTGATAATTTTTTTTTTTTCTGCTACATAGAACTGTTTTCTCAAAGTCATGGATGTTTTAATCCTAGAGAGGACTGAATTGAGAGTAGATGCTGTTTAATTTTTGTTTAGTCATAGTGAAGTATATTTAGATGCCAATATATGCAAGACTCTGATCAAAATATAAAATTCGAGTGGGCCCTCCTTAAAGATTTTGTTGTCTACCAAAAAAAAAAAAATAGGAATTGTGTATAAAGACATTATACACCATCATTTCTGTGACACTGGAAAAATTTCCCTTAGAGGAAAAGTAGAATGGAATTTGGAATGTTGCTTGACTCTCCATCCAGAACTGGTCCTGAAATGTAGCAATTTCCTGGCTAATTGCATAAGCACAGAGAGCCCAATCTGGCCCATCAAATGAACATACTTGTGCTATTTGTTTCCTTGGGGATTGATGCCTTTAGTTAATCTACACTCAAAAGCATAAAAGATAGTTTATGTTCTGAATTAAGTATAGAAAATATTTTTCTGTCTAGGAAGTTAGTTTCGATGAAATTATTTTATCTGAGGAAACAGCACAGTAAAATGACTTCCCTTTGGGTGTAATTTTAGAGTGTTCTTTTTTATCTTAAACTCAGTTTAAAAAGTACTAAAAATGTACTTTAGTAGGACTTAATAAATATTAAATTAGCCTGGGGCAGTATCTATATGGAAATGATTAAATTCCTGAGTATTTACTTGGAATTTCTGATCTTTCTAAGCAGAATTAAAACCTTTAGCTTCTTTATGTCAGAGCTACAGTTAGCTACAGTAATACATTCTTCTCCCATTCTCCCTGGCAGCTCCATTTTGATTAAACTTGATGTTTTTAGATAATCCAAAATCTACAGACAATTAAGAATTACCGTACAAAGTACAGACATGAAGTAAATGCTGCAAAATGGTAAATTTTTCCTGCTAAAATGGTTCAATCGAAAAGGAACAAAAGTTTGACCCGTTTTCTCTTGCTCAAATGAGAGAAGTTTCCACTTAGAATGGGAATTAGTTATTGAATAAGGTACAAAAATAAGATGATGGGGAAAGTTAGAAAAACTATTCATGTACTTCTTTGTACTCAATATCCTTTGATTTTTATGACAACTTTTTTACAATGTACTTAATCCTGAAAAGAGAGGATGGTGCTAAAGCAAGGGGAAAAACACTTTATTGCAGAGCGATTTTACGTAACTCTTGCTCAGTTTCATGGTGCTTTAGGTCTCCTGGGGGGTTTATTAAGTAAACTAGCTGGCAAAAAACTCAATACCATTTGAAAATGCCACTTACATGAGTATACATGCATTTTGATATAATAAAAATAGAATTGGCATTTTGCTTGATCTGCCTTTTTGAGAAGGGAGAAATGTGTAAGGAAATATGGTCTATATATAGAATTTTAGACAAGAATAGAAGAAAAGCAAAATGGAGCCATTATAATCTTTCTTCAAACCATCCTGTTCTTAGCTACTTTGCAAAAAAAGATCTCATCTTCATGGAATAGTATTACGGATTAATGTACTTGATTTTGAAATGAGTTTTTTCTTTTCTTCTTTAGGCTCTTTATCCTCCATTTCCTTTTTCATTTCTTCTCCCCTTTTTCTCTTCTCCTTTTTCCCCACTCATTATTGCTCACAGATAACATTGAACCAAATGTATTGGTTAGGCCAATCACATGGCATATGTGCCAAGGATATACTACAGAATTAAACGGATGTGGTTCCTGTCCCAGAGGAACTTAATCCTATAAACTAAAGACTAAGCAAATCATTGCAGTTAATTAAATTTTCAATAAGTATGAAAAAGTAAAGGGTGAGGGGATATCAATCTTCAGTAACTGCTCTGCATATAATATATTGTGTGTACGTAAAAACATAATTTTTGTGAATATTAAGTAAACATGAGTCCTGACCTAAGGAATTAATACTTTAGGATGTACTAGTTGCTATGGTTCACATACGGAAACTTTCTGTTTGCTATGGTTCACATACGGAAACTTTCTGTTTAACGATCAATTAGATGAACACATGCAGTTTTGGACTTTGATAAGGCCAACTCACATGTTTTACATATGAGCCTATGAACAGCCAGTGGTCCCCTAGGTCTCAGTCTTTACATACTTGTAATTTCCTTGGATCCTGCATTCATTCACTACCAACTTCCATCTCCTTTGAGTCAACTGAGATCTTAATCCCAAACTCCCAATCCTGATTCAGGAGTTGGGGCTCAATTCCAAGGCCAACCTAAGCCTGGTTTTACTAGAAGCAAAGTATGATTTTTTTTGTCCTCCTGCTAAATAAAGCCTTCTGATGTTAAATTCTGCTCTCTTGGGTGGGAATCTGAGGAAGATAGCAGTGAGACTGGGTGCAAATGACATCTTTTTTTTTTTCCCCCCTGAGTTTTACTGAGTTTCTTTACCTTTTCTCAGGCCCAATTTATTCAACAGGACTCTCTCCCCTCAGCATTGACTACTTCTAAATCTTATGGCATTCCTGAGGTGCCAAGTAATGATAGTGCTTCAGAAATGAGGTTATTGCTTTAGCCAGTGTTTATGTCCTATCATAGCTCACTGTGGGGTAGAATACCCTACTGGTTATGTTATAAAGTATGTCTTTTCTATATGATAGAATATTATCTGTGATTAAGCACATTAAGCTACCTCTGTTGCCCTAAAATGAAAAGATGTTAAGTAAAAGAAGTAAATTAATTTCATATACTTTACCACTCTATTTAGAAACTTTATATGTGTATATACATAAATATCAGTATGTATACATATGTATGTATAGGCTTATTTTATTGACAAATATATGTGACAGAGAAATAAGTCTGGATGTAAACATACCAAACTGATATCAATGATTATACCTGGAGAATGGAAATAGAGGCAGAAGAAGCAGCAGAGTTACAAAATTGAATCTTGGTAAATGGCTTATGTCATTGGCTTACATGTGAGCCAGTCTCTTTGGCCAGAGGATTAGGGTACTGTTATTAGGTGGGCTCACCCTAAAGCCGGGAGGTGGTCCACCCAAACCACAAGTATTAACAGCTGGGGAAGGGTGGCTTTTCCATGAGCAACACCAGGAGGCTGTTTCCAGAAAGGACAGTCAACGCTGAACAGTCAATACGGCAGCTGTGCATGGTAATACTCCCCCGGATTTCTTGCTTTGTTTATAACATTTGTGTACTACTATAGCAATCAAAGGGTTCGTAGGGTAAATCTTAAAATATATATAAAACAAAAAACACACAGAAGATTTTCAATTTGAAGTAAATTTTTTATGCAAGTTGAACTAATACTTATGACAAATCATAAGAGTAAACATAAACAGTAAAGAAAAGGAAAAGTTTTTTGTACACCCACCTTTCACCCGTATAGGCGCTTTGATGAATAAGCCCAGTATGTTATTTATAATAAATTACCACCCCTTAGTTGTTTCTGAATATATTAGCCTTTATCGCATTTCTCACTAGACTGATGTTTGGCATTAAGGCCGTGTAGATGTGAGTTTTAGGATTTCCTGTGACATCGTCTTTATTAGTCGCTAAGGTTATTCTAGAATTGGCAAAGTGAGTCTTTCTGTTCATTAAACCTTATGGTGCTTTTGGATTTCATGCAAAAATTAAAGTATTTTGCAATGTTTTAGGAATAGAGAAAATTGCTAAAAAGTAATAGCATTCCTTAGGAAAAAGGACTAACAATCCAACAAAGAACTAATAAATTGTACTGGTCTCATTAATTAAGCATCATTACCTGCCAAGCAAGTAAAAAGTATCCGAGCATATGGGGCGTGGCATCATCAGAAACCTGTCTGGAAAGTCTTTCACTCACCCCAGGCTCTGTTTCCTGTGCCCTCACTTGAGCTTCTCGTGTCATCCTAGGGTAGGCACAAGGTGTTCTGTGTTGCAGACCTGACACAAATGGAAATGGTTTCAACTTTACCCATCTCTGTGCATTTTCAGGGAAACATAAGCTTTTAATAATGTTATGGTACCGATAATTGAAGTTTCACAGGGATTAATCGTATTATTATTTTGAAGAAAACCACATATTTGAGACCCAAATAATTTCCCAGTACTATGTAATGAATTAAGGTGTCTCTCGTCATGACTAACCCATTCTCAAGCTGAATTAGGCCGTAGACTCTTTCTCCTCCAGCTTCAAGTTCTGCTGCTGAGAAGCACTAGGAGCCTTAGGCTATTTGAGGCCCATTAAAGCCCTCCTCACGGCCAAAGGACTGACAAGCAGCTGTGTGTATTAGACTTAAGCGTTAATTCCCATGTCAACAACTCAGCATTTCTCTTCAGGCGGGTTAGTAACTAATGTAACCAAAAAGGGATCCTATGCCTCCCAGTATATTAAGATCACCTTCCCAGCTTCTTTGGAAACGTAGTCTATCAAATTTTAATCAATTATTTCTTCAGTGTGTTATAGCACAACTTTTCTGGTTGAAGGATTCAAATGTGAAGCATCTTTTTACTCATTGGGCTGCAACTGATAGCAGCAGCCATATGTGAATTCTGTATAGTCCTTTTTAGCTGAACATTGGTAAGATAATTAAATGCAGCCGTGGTAGTGTTTTACCAAGTTAAGCGAAAGGCAAGCAAGTGAGAAGAAAGGAATTAAGAGGAGTAAACAAGGGATAAGCAAAACAGTTTTAGCTGGAACTTGGGAATGAGATGGATGCTGGCAAGGCAGAGCAGTGAGGATGCCGGCTCCAGGTGGCAGACATTTAGGAAAAAAGACGTCACACCAGCGACCAACCATTCAGAGCTGGCGTTGGCGTGCTTTGTCTTTGCTTTTTTTCCATAATGCGAGTCTATTGCTATTTGCCAAAATGTGTGAAAAGCTTATGAAACACAAATATGGGGAAGAGTAGAGCAGCGGAGAAGAGGAAGAGTGCATTTTCATGTAGGTTATTTTGGGTTTGATCTCATTGGATAGTAGGGCTTCAGAACATAATTTGACTGAATCGTTTTGCTGTTTACAACTCAAGAACTGTCCAACTGATGAACTGCATAGTTGCTCTGTTAGAGAAAAGCAGCAATTGTTTATTTCAGTTATGAGGAGCTCTTCATTTAAACACTTGACTTTGAGGAAGTTTGGAAACACAAAGAAAGTATTCTAGGGCTTCTCTGGTGGCGCAGTGGTTGAGAGTCCACCTGCCGATGCAGGGGACATGGGTTCGTGCCCCCGTCCAGGAAGATCCCACATGCCGCAGCGCGGCTGAGCCCGTGAGCCATGGCCGCTGGGCCTGCGTGTCCGGAGCCTGTGCTCCGCAATGGGAGAGGCCACAGCAGTGAGAGGCCCACGTACCGCAAAAGAAAAAGAAAGTATTCTATTTACCAAATGCATAACTTACTTTTACATAAAGTAATACCACCTTTGGGTTGGGACCTGCTTATTATTAATAAAGTATATGACATAGTTTTTTAAATAACTTTTTACTATGAAAGTTAATTGTTTATTTTAGAAAGTCCAGACAGCATCTGACCAAAAACAAGTCGGTTAAGAAAAATTATCCATAAATACTCACCATAATCCTATCCATAATTAGAAACTAGAAGTGGTAGTATTTTGGTGTTCTTCTTTCTAGTTATGTATGAAATACTATGCATGTGTATTTATATGCATGACAGTATTTTGTTACTGCTGCAACCCAGATGTCTAGAAGAGTATCAAGCATGTTCAGATAACTAGATTTGTGTTTAGTGTTAATATCTTAGTGCTTTCCAGTGGACTTAATATACTCTTATTATTTCCTAGCATGTTAACAGGCCAAACCCAGTCATTGACAGGACTTTGCTCTCTTCCTGCCTACTGACCAGTCTGCAATGTAGTATTTTCTTTCTGTCACAGTAGAATAGACGATGTGAAGTTGAAATGGTAACGGAGCTTCACGGTACATTTTTATTGAAAAGGAAGCCGGTACATTATGCTGCCGCACCAAAGAGAAAGAATGAAGGTTATCAGATGTTGCCATGATTTTCAAGTACCTCCTTTAGGGCAAGGTGATTTTAGCTTTACTCATCTCAGGATATTTTCAGGGAAACCTAAACTTTTGATGATGTCGAGGATTATGAATCATGACACCCATAATTTGAAGTTTCAGAGAGATTTAATTATATTGTTACTTTGAAGAAAACCACACAGAACCATATTTAGGTACAATTTCAAAATCATTTTATTCCATTTTCACATCTCTGTTTTTCTTTTAAACTATCTGGTAAACATCCAGGGTTTCTGAATGCTTCTCTCTGATAGATGCAAAGAGCATTTAAGCTAACACTCAGCTGTTTGTTTGTTATGTTTTCAAACTTTTTCCAGTTTCTGTTTAGTATTCAGTGAAATGGTGTAAAGAAAACCATCTGCACTGCAGCTGCAAAGGGATTACCTTCGGTTCTACTTTTCAAAAAGAAGCCAAATGCCCCCTGTGCGTAGCCCTGGACAGTTGCTTGGATCTTACACCATATGTTTTATACAGTCGTCCTGGAGCTAAGTCAGTTAATAGCTCAGAAGATACAGTTAGCCTTTTAGTGACTGCACTCTTTCATAAAGTGCTGCCTAAAATAAAGAAACCCTTGATTCCCTGCCCCTATTATGATTTCAGGCTAAAGATCTGAAGTGTTGGATGACAGCAAGTGTACTGAGATCATCAGCTGCTGGTGGACGCTCTGGCTCATACAGCCTTCTGCCACCATGTCAAATTCCTAGGTGTGTGTAGGATATGGGCACAGAATAAAAATGAAATTGTTCTCAACAGAACATATTTAAATGAAATTTTACAGTCTTTACTGTATCTTGATCGCTTTTGTCTCTCTCCAAATATATATTTTAAGCAGACTTGAGTGAGGAAGATATAGTGAAATGTAATTATTATAGTGAAAATTCATTATTTTACAATTTGCCGTCTTTACCTTGGCAATCTTCTTTTTTTTTTTAAGGTAAAATTAAAACCCTTTGAAAATATTACACCCAACTCGCTTGTAACTTTTTCTTAAGCAAAAGCCTCTAGGCATTGTGCAGCTTTAGAAACCATTGTAGTCATAACACACGGATACCATCAACTGGAGCAGAAGTTACACTGATCTCTTGTGACTTATATCTGGTTTGAAGGAAGGTCCAGAATGAGTCAGTGGTGTAGCTGGGGGTCAGTTTTGTGAGGATGACAGGACTTGCATATGAAATTAAAAATTTACTTTTTCCTAGGTAGGATGACACCTTTAATAACTATAAGATTAATAAGGTAGTATTCAAAGGATAAATTTAGATTTCTGTACATAGAGTTTGAATCATTTTTAAAACATAAGTATACATGTATTTAAATGATTTTCCTGAATAACTGTTTAGGGAATACCAGTAGTTTTCATGTGAGTCCTAAGTAATTTATTTCAAATTTTCTTATACTTACTTGGCAGAAATTAGACTTTGTGTCTGGTTGACTACAAGAAGGAAGGCGCCACTAACAAGGAAAGTCATTAGGAAGAGATGGGGATGTTTTTTCTTTTCTGTTTTGTTCAAGATGGAGATGGGTAAAACAAACACAGGATGTGGGACTGAGTGAACTGATGAGGATGATGATAATTTTTGTGACTTTCTGTTTGACTAAAAAACAAACAAAACAAACAAAACCCACAGGATTTTCTAACACACAGACAATTCAGATACACCCTTCAAATTGGTTTTTCCATGGCCAAACAGAGAAATGTTCTCCTAGGTTGAGAGTAAGGAAAAGGATACTGCATTAGACAGAATGCAGCTAACTGTATCAGCATTACAATGGGGCAGAACTCCATGATGACTAGAAGAATCAGCTCCAAGAATAAAGGTGCTGAGAAGAGGGAAACCAAAGTAAGTATCTACAAGGAGTGTATAAAATTAGAGCCTTCCTGGCTTTAATGTACACACAAGCAAAATTTTAACACTAAGACCCAGAACAAACCTTATCAACAGTGACCAAAAAGTGATGGGGAGAATGGAGACTACTTGATTATCAGAGCAATTCATCCTAAGAAAATATTTAACATTTTTTTCTGAATGCTTCTTATTGGGTTGGCCAAAAAGTTTGCTTGGGTTTTTCCATAATATCTCATGAAAAAGATGTCAAGGGAAAACCCGAACAAACTTTTTAGCCAACCCAGTACTTTCTAAGATTCCCTTATACTTTCTGGCAAGATTAATATTTTCTGAATATGCCAGGATATTTGAAGCGGGGGGGGGGGGTTAAAAAAAAAGGCGTTTGAATTGGAGCATATTTCTATATTAAGTTAACCAGACATTGGCAGTCATAGATCTGAGCACAGAAATATTTTATTATCGTAATTAATTGCTATTTTAGTGTGTAGTATCCCTTGAATTGGATACATATTTTTTGAGACCATTTTTCTTTCTTGCTTTCTTCTTCTTTTTTTTTTTTTGGAAAACTTGTTAATTCTTCATGCTTAACCTAGAATGAAGAGCATTATCTTCTAAAGTACAGAAGTAATGACTGAGACATGGAATACTTTTGAAACTGGATAAATCTTCTCAGTAATAAAATAGGTTTAATGCTATCTTGGATCCATACCATCTCTTTCTTCCATAGTCCCTATTCTGTTTTAATGCATTTTGTCCTGTTATTTTGTCAATGTTTATGAGTTAAGGGATGGGAAATAATGTCTGCAGTAAACATATTGAAAACTTATGGCATAGTGAAGTCTAAAGCGAGTCACCCTGAATGATGAACCTCAGAGCCAGAACATGAGGCAACTCTTTTTTTTTTTAAACATCTTTATTGGAGTATAATTGCTTTACAATGGTGTGTTAGTTTCTGCTGTATAACAAAGTGAATCAGCTATACGTATACATATATCCCCATATCCCCTCCCTCTTGCGTCTCCCTCCCACGCTCCGTATCCCACCCCTCTAAGCGGTCACAAAGCACCGAGCTGATCTCCCTGTGCTATGTGAGCTAACTCTTTTAAACTTATACTGACACTTGAGCTCATTACCTTAAACAGTGCAATGGGGTTGAGCTTTTCCTAATAATTTTATAGATTTACCTATCCATCTTATTACTCACTAGGATCCCTTTGTGATCAATAGCAACCATTCTTAGTTGAGTGTATTCTTTGGGCTTAAAATGGAACAAAGATAACTGGTTCACTAATTGACATTGAATTAATGGTTTTGCCCACTTTAGCAAGGGTTGATCCTACTAGAGTAGTTCACTGAAGCCCTGAAAATAGACTAGATAATGACGAACCTAAAGTCTTTTTGATCTTTTTTACCTGGTATAAAGTATGTGCTCTGGGTTTAGCATTATACAACTTCATTCATTTGTAGATTTAAGAAAAGTTTCCAAATATTCTCCCTAAAACATAGCTATTGGGCTTCCCTGGTGGCGCAGTGGTTGAGAGTCCGCCTGCCGATGCAGGGGACGTGGGTTCGTGCCCCGGTCCGGGAGGATCCCACATGCCGCGGAGCGGCTGGGCCCGTGAGCCATGGCTGCTGAGCCTGCGCGTCCGGAGCCTGTGCTCCGCAACGGGAGAGGCCACAGCAGTGAGAGGCCCGCGTACCACCAAAACAAAAAAAACAAAAAAAACCCCATAGCTCTATACAGTAAAAGCTATGTTTAAAACAAGCCAGGATTGTAAGGCCAGTATTAATCCATTATTATAAGGGAGTTCGCTGTTTATTTGATAGAATACAATTTTATATTCTACTACATTTTTCTTAAGAGTTCTCGGAGTTCATTTTTCCAGTGACAACTGCTCATAAATCTTGAATTTAATCAGGAAGTCCAATAGCAAAAGTTTTGTGAATTACAGAATCATGGGATTTTTTTTTCTTTATGTAATTTAAACAAATAGACTGTGGTTGATTTTGAGAAAGTTTAATGTATTTCAGGATAGATGAAAATCTTTCAGTACTCTCTCTGTAGGTATTTGTTCTGGTTTTTTACAAATGTTAGACCATGAATGAAATCACATTCATTCATTTGGCAATCTTATACACTGCCCATTATGTACCAGGAATATTTTCTAGGTTCTGTGTATTTGGCAAACAAACCATTCACTACTGTCATGGAGCTTACCTTGTGGTAGTGATTTATACTATTAACCAAAAGTTATCAGATACCATGCCGGTAAGGCTTGGTCTTAGAAATGTTCTACTTACAGAAAATTTCTATTAAGTTTTCTGTTAAACTTTAAGTAATTTACATTATGTCAGTAATAGATAAAGCACTTCCTGCGTACTTTTGTTACTTATTCATCTGAATTACCTATCTTAAAACTGGTTTGACTTAATTTGCACTCTCTTCGAGAACAGGAAATACTTCCATATGGCATCGATGATGATACTTGAAATTAAGTTGAACTTCTTTCCAAGCGGTTAAGGAGCATGAAGGACATCAATGACCTTATTTCCTTATTTAATTCTAAGTACTTTTTTCTGACACAGCCATAAACGTACAATTTAGAATAAAGGTTAGGCAGTCAAACAAAAAGAATAGACGTCTGTTTCTCTCTCACGTAACAGTTCTGTCCTAGAGTGACAGTTTTGTTCTGCACATTTAGGTCATTTGGAGGCCCAGTTCATTACATGCTGTACTTCCATCTTCTAAATTGTCCTCATCTGCCTAGTTGAAGCTAGACTGCTACCTCATCTGCATTCCAGCCCCTGATGGGAGTGAGTTGGGGAGGAGTTTCGGGGAACGCTGATTGTCTTTAAGTTGAAGATAAGCAGAAGTTTCATGCTTCACTTTTCTTATGTCCTGTTGACCTACACTTACATGGCTACACCACACCACAAGAAAGGCTGAGACTTGTAGTCTCCAGATGAGCCACCATGTGCCCAGGAAGAATAATAGCAGAATGCATTTGGAGGACAGCTAGTGTGCCACAGGAGGATCCAGTGTACGTTAGAAATGAGAGTTCCAAAGTACTGGGGCTTTTGACGGGGTTTTGTCAATCCTACGGGGGATAGGTGAATTATTACTCTTCTAGACATGAGACTCCGTGAATTTAGGTTTTGCTCCAGTAGCCTAGGATCAGAGTTCATTGTGATACGAACATTTGCTATGCAAATAGTCGGTGTCGAGAAGGTTCTCTTAGGAATGCTGCACGGAATGTTTTTTTCATCTGAAAACAGTAATTGGGGTAGAAGAAGGATCTAGCATTTAAATGAATATTAAATCTCCAACAACATGATCATAAAGTGAGCGTTTACCACCCAAATCCTGGATATTTAAGTCTATTAGCATGTGGATAATAAAAAAGGGGGGGTATCTCCTATTTCATTAATTTTAAGAGCATTTACATGTAGATTCACAGCAGTACAACTAAGAAGTTAATTGTAGAACTCTGGGAAATGAGACACTCTTCTTTAGTTTACTCAGTGACTCACTCATCTTTCAAACACCCATTTTACCAGTTTCAGCTCCAGAGCTTCTTATGGAGTCAGCTGACTTCTCCCTGGGCTTCATAATGCTTTCTGCTCCTTCCTGTCTAAGTGTTAACCCCAAGGGCACTCTCTAATAAACACCCTGAACACCAGACTGTTCAGAGTCTGTCTTTCTAGAGACCTCAGTCTGTAACAGGAATGATTCAGCCCACAGTGTTTCTCTGTGGCCCATCAAACTGAGTCCACTCTCTGAGTTGATACTCAAGGTTGACCTTCAACTAACCATCCCTAAGCTCTGCAGCTCATGGCTCACAGCCACTTTATAACCCCCACCTCCTGTCTGTCTTATCCGGAGCACGAACCTGCGTCCCCTGCATCGGCAGGTGGGCTCTCAACCACTGCGCCACCAGGGAAGCCCCTGCCTTAGGGTTTTTATCTATTTTGTTCTTAACACCCAAAATGCCTCTGCAGAGCTGTCCCTTTACCTGTCCGAATCCTATGTGTCCTTCAAGGCTCAGATCCAAACTTGCCTATTTCAAGAAGCCTTCCCTATTAAAGCACTGTAGAGCTGATCTTGAGAATCTCCTAGTAATTATGTTTATAATCTGTACTTGTGCATATTTCTATAACATTATGTGGTATTGAAAAATGAGCATTTTTAATATTCATTTGTCTATCCTTCTAGACAGTGAACTCCCTGAGGGCAAGGATCATACCTTTAGTTATCTATGAACAGATAACTGGCCCGCAAGTATGTCCTATTGCACAGGGCCACTCAGTGTGCTCATGCTACCTTGTAATTTCTCTACTACTACTCCTTACATATCTTTGCACTTTATTCTCTTTACATGCTCCTCAGGGACAAGCTTTTGTTTTTTAGCTTTATGTTCTCATGGTTCTTAGTGCTGCACTTTGAAGAAAGCAGATGTTCCATTAATACTTACTGAATAAAGGAACCTTGTATATAGTTGGTGGTCTTTATGGCCCATACAAAGAACATGCTAATACGTGTGAGCTCTCTGTGTCAGATGTGCATGGTTTTGATTTTCTAGCCAGATCTAGAAAGCTGGTAGAAACCTAGGACTGGCATCATTTTCAGCTATGTACAGCAAAGTCAATGAGTTAAAGGAATCACAGATAATAGCCTGCTGCCATCCATACATAAAAAACGAATCTATCAAATCATGGACTGTAAGCCGTGTGCTTTGATTTTATTTGATTAGGATTTTAAAAAATACTTGATCCATATTCCCTATTAAGGTACCCCCCTATGTCCAGTGGCCCCCATTTATGAAATAGTGGTCTAAGGCTGTGGAACAGACCAGGTTCATCTTGGGAGCCACTCCTTCACCCTACATCATTGGCATTCTACCCTTACCAACTGCACCATGTAAAGAAGTTATGATTGATTAATATCCAGTTACATGAGTCTTGCAATGGTTGGGGCCAAATGGTGCTAACCTGTCATTGTTTTCAAGAAAATGTACAGATGCCCTTTGTGACAGTGAGTAAAAATACTATGATAATCTTAAAAGTATTATCTTAGGGAAAGTTTCTTATGAGAAAAATGGTTTATATAAATATATTTTCATTCAAACAAGAATATGAACTTTGTGGGGTGAAACCATAGTTCATTCTTTTTATAATTTACCAAGGAGTTGGTGGGTATGCACACACAGGTGACACTATATGAATTTTGTAGATTTAATATTTTTTGTTGCTTAAGATGTGTCTGCATGTTTTCTGGTTTTGTTCTCATTCCTACTTGGTTATTCAAAAATTCTCTACAGATCCATGGGAAAATCTAAAAATTAGCTTCCACAGGAAAGAGACATCACTAGATCAGATGCACATGCCGTTCAGCTGTGGGTAGGAGGGAGCTTGCTTATTTACTCTCTGTAATGTCATATTCGTTCTCAAACTGCTTCTAATACTCCAGTTGTACCTGTTTCCTCAGATTTCTCACTTAATACTTCCTCACATTTCCTGATGATCTCTATTAGATAAATGCTTCGTTTGTGGAATATACAGCCACCACAAACTAGAAACTTGGAAGTTATAAGAGAACAGCGATCAGAGAAGAAACCATCAGATTCCTCTTTCAAGTGTGTGAATTCTATTTGAACAGATATGACTTTGCAATAAAGAATAAATGATTAGTAAATATTTTAAACATTATGCATTTAATATTTTAGCAAATCTTTAAGGTCAGTTTCGTGTTAAAATAATTTAGAGCACAATTTCAGGGAACTTTTATGGCAATGCATTTCAGAATCCACCCTCATTGTCATTGGATGATGTACAACGGAGTTGGACTGGCATATATTGCTGCTAAGTTGGTTATTTTAGAGACTCTTGGGTGAACCGCAGCAAAGCTTCAGCCAGTAGAATTGGTAATTCAGACAAAGTCGTCAATACTGCCAATCTCCTTGGCCTATGGGGATTGACTTTGCCTGCACATGCTACTACTGAACATTTTCTATCTTTAGTTGGTGTAATAAAATTATTGATAGTAAGGAAAAACAGTAAATTGTCATCTTCAATATTTTCTTCTAGAAATTATATATTCTAGTTCCTTGAGTAAATGTGACTCTACTATGTTCCTCCTTACTAAGGTATTCGGGAAATTATGTAGGTAATTAAACATGGATGATAGTTCATACTTTACATGAAGTGCTTCCAAAAATAAGTTCAAAGATAGAAAAACAGAAAAATTTTAATATCTTTTAAAAAACCTTAAGGTAAATTGGTTTTATGATATCCTCAATAAATTAGTCTCAAAGATATGTTCTGACCTGAATTTCAGAAATAAAAGCAAGTTGTTCACTTAAAATGTACTGAATTGTCTTTAAAGTTCCTTTTCACTTGGTTTTAGTGAAAGAGTTCCCTTTTAAAACAACTGGTTTTTAACACCCTCAAATTCAGGCCTTTATTTCCCAGCTCTGCTTACCACATGTATATTTAAAGCTTATTCAGTGAACAAGCCTAGGAGCCTATTCTCTGAGCATTCTTCACCAAGACCTCAACCTTGAAGTGACTACTGTCTAGCTCCTGCCAATAGAATAACAGGGAAACTACTGGTGTTTGAGACGTGTCACAGTCACCACTTATTCCTCTACATTTTCCCCAACTTTATGTTAAAACCACCACCAGAAAGCAACAAGCTTAGCTACCAATAAAAATGCTTTATTTGGGTTACAGTTTATTACCATTCTTTTAGTTTTTATCAAAAGACACTTAAAACAGTTGACCACAGGAAGAGCTTTTCTCCATCTTCTGCAAGAAGGTATTGACATCATTGCCCATTAAGTTACCCAGAGTTCCTTTTCCACAAGAAAAAATTTTCTTATAGTTCTAAGAAAATGTCTTTCTCTAAAGACTGGTGTTCTCCTTTAGTCAGACAATAAGAACTGCAAAATTATTTCCCTTTTTCCTTGACTGCTACGTATCTCAGAGAGATGATATTCAGTTTATGTAACCATCTTTCCTCAACTCTGAGTGTTTTTTCTCTTTCCTTTCTCTTTGGGTTCTAATCTTTTTTAGCATTGATCTTATTGTACCAACTTGCAATTGGAAAGCTATTTTTCTAGGAATAGGTTGAAAATAACATAAATGCCAGAAGTTAGGGATTCAGTCATTCATTCATTCCTCTGAGTTTATTTCCTAAAAGTACTAACTGATTATCTCCTTTGGGCCAGTGCTAAGCACTATGGATAGACTTGTGAATAAGGTATATTCCCTACCTCCAGGAGCTTCCCCTCTGATTCTTCTCTATACCTTCCATAATGGTAGGCACAGGGTGAATGTTCAACAGATCTGTGTTATGTGCTTACCTCTTCTCTTAATTATTTTTCAGGCTTGCTTTCTTTGAGTGTTTCAAAATAAGATGATTTTTCACCGGTCTGTATAGTTAATTATAGCACCTAAACTTTAAAATGTACGTGCATTTTTTTCTGTATTGTGTCATGGTATGGTTAGAATCAAACACAATATTTTATATTTTGCTTAATAAAAATTAGGCATAAACTCCAAGACGTCCAAGAATTCTTAAGACTTCGTGATTAATTGCAAAGCATACCTTGTGCTTTGATATTTCTTTTGCTTAAATAACCATTGTTTGCCCTTCTGTTACTTCAGGGATCGTAGTTATTCTTTAAATCTGTCTTCCTGATCATTTAATTTTTTATAGGCAAATGCAGGAATTCATTTCAAAACAAATAACCTATGTTAGGTGATTTGGCATTTCTTGAGGCAGACATGACACTTACAGTCACGCACTGTAAGCCTTCACACATGTATTTTACTTCTGTTAGTAGATCTCAGCTTCTAAGAGGTCAAGGATTATCTTATAACTTGACTCTCCCATAGGGCCTTGCAGAGTGTCTTCCAAATGGTGAGTAACGCATAAATATCAGATGAATAAATTAGTTCCTAATGTATAATATAGGTGTGTAAAACGTTAGGCATTCTTACACTAGTACCTAGTGTGCTCACACTTACAGGCATGCACTTTCTCTAGCACAACAGAAATGTGCTGTCTGACTGCTTCTTCTCTTAACTAATTTTCAGGCTCGATTTACTTGAATGTTTCAAAATACGAGGAATTTTATCTTTCTGAATTAGTTAAAGCAAGGACAAGAAAGATATAAAAAGTATATTTTAATTCACACTAAAAATTTGAACTTTTTTTCTCGTAGCTTTTTATCCTTATACAATGGCAGTTTCTTAAAACTAACACTATTTCCCCCCTCAAGCTGCTTCTGGTATTTTGTGTATGGCATATCATATGATTTTGCTGAGGATTCAAATTAGGTGAGATGGTCCATTTAGAGGTGGTGTTTTTTGTTTTTTTCATTTAGATGTTTCAGTGTGTTGCAAAAAGATAATGGTAATTTAAGTTTCGTAGCAATTTTTTTTTTTTTTTTTGCATGAGCTGAGACAGAAGCAAAGACAGAACTTATTCCCTGAGCAAAAGGATCATGAAAGATAACCTTGCTCTTACCTTTTAAATTGAGAAGCCAAGCTCTCTAGATCCCTGCATTTTAATACTTACCTAGGAGTTCTTTACTAATAGGGGGTGAGGAAAATGAGATACTGAAGGGGACCTTTCTAGGAGAGGGGCTTGTAGTAAATTAACTCATTACTTGCTGAGCTTCCAGTTCTCATTAAGAGAACAGCTAATGTGGGTGAAGGCATTTAGCTCTGCTATGTGTATTTTGCAAATGCAATATTTTCTGGAGGTCTTGGGTAGCACCCTATAAATAGATAATTTTAATCAAATATTCAAAGAAGAAACCCTGTCTTTTCATCTGTGGTCTCGCTTATGAGGTAACAAGAGCTGTGGGTTGTGACATCAGATTCCTGTTGGTATGCAGAATCTGTTCAAGTCCTTTCATATCTAGCTTCAATGGTTTCCTCTTCCTTTTAAATATATTCTGTGATATAGCATAGGGTATATTTTTAATATTGGGGGGAATCTCTCAAACTGAAATTGTTTTAAGCTATCATAGGATGAGGACATGGTTCAGTGAAAAAGTTTTGGCTAGCAAACCTCCTTCTAAAAGTCAGAAACAAAGATTTTGAACCCTGAAGAAAAGAAAAGATGGTCAAATAAAGTGTATTTTCATTTTGAGCTCGTGCATTAAAAACAGCTCTCAGGGGCTTCCCTAGTGGCACAGTGGTTGAGGGTCCGCCTGCCGATGCAGGGGACGCGGGTTCGTGCCCCGGTCCGGGAAGATCCCACGTGCCGCGGAGCGGCTGGGCCCGTGAGCCATGGCCACTGAGCCTGCGCGTCCGGAGTCTGTGCTCTGCAACGGGAGAGGCCCCGGCGGTGAGAGGCCCGTGTACCGGAAAAAAACAAAAACAACAACAACAAAAAAAAAACCAGCGCTCAGCCAGGAGTCAGGAGACTGGAGTTCTGTTTCTGCTACTGCCTTGAACTCATTACCTTTCTGTGCTTTGGCTTCTAGGGGGAGCATTGGATGAATTCTAAGTCCATCTGTCTCTGCCTCACTGTGAGACTAAGCATTGCTTTGTAGTGCTGTTCTTGAGGGTAAGAAAGGTGCCTTATCCTCTGTATCCCAGAGCCTGGAACTTAGTAGCTGCTTCCTGAATATTAGTTAATTCCTACTGAATTCCCAGATGCATAACCGGTCTTAGACTGATCGCCTGATTCAATGCACAGAGCCTCAGCTCTGGGGCTAAAAAGCAGGATATAGACTTGAATCCCAGAGTGCCTGTATTTCCAGAGCTGTCTTCTCTTTTGGTCATAGATTTAATGTGTCTTCATATTTCTGGCTCAGCAGATGTTTCTCTATGGCTGCTATGCCTATGCTTGAATTGGTTATCAGGGCTGTTAGGAAAAAGCACTGTCAGCACACTACCTTGCCCTCAGGAGACAATTGTACGACAGTGTTCATCATTACTCAAACAGGAAAGGAAGTCCCATGCCTATTTCTAGCCCACTTGCTCAATATCTCTTATTTAACCCATGCTAGGATACTGATTTTTACAAATGGTGTGCTTGCTTTAGGTTTTTAGTCACAAAGTAGAAGAATATGGAATCCTGTGACAAATGTTGAGTCAACAGCCAAGGCAGCTGTACTAGCTTGCTTCTGTGATCAGGATAAGAAGCAGGGCCAGGTACAAATAGCAAACTCAGGAGCACAACGTAGTCACAAAGCATATTTTGCTTGGGACCCCATCACAAAGTTAGGCAGGTTTGTTTTCAGAATGTTCTGGCCACTTTTTGCAGTCATCTCTTTTATCGTTCTCTTTGTTCCCAAAGCACTTGTCTCTAGTCACCCCTGAGTCCCAAGTGCATCCCCTCCTCCATATTTTTCTCCCTGTGTCTGAACCAGAGGTAAGAGCACTGATCTGAGAGTCAGAAGACCAAGTCCTGTTGTTAACTGCTAATTGTGTAACATCAAGTCATTTAAACTTTATATGTATGTAATTTTTTAAATTACAGGGTTGGAATTATAAAGTTCTTTCTAATTCGATATGTATGATTCTGTAGGATCTTCATCTTATGATCAAAACATTCTTCTTTCCACATGCCCAGTATAAGTAAACCTGGAAAGTACTGTGTCCCAAGATGGAAATGGCAATGGTCATCTACTGTGGTAGAGTCATCAGGATGCTGAAGATGTGTGTTTTGTGGTAGTGGTTTGTTTTGTTGTTGTTGCATTTTCTTTAAAGACACGTCTTAAATGTCTTAACTAAAAACAAACAAACAGAAGAAAGAATAGCTGAAAGAATTTAAGCACTAGGTGAGAAAAAAGGAAGATGTATTCTTTTTTAAAGTAATCTTTCATCAGCACTGAAAACAAGACTACATAAGCCTAAGGTTTAGTCCCGATGACTATGGAGGTCAACCAAGTGACACAGTCTAGAAAAAAATTGTGGAATTTGGTTCAGTACAAATTTTAATCCCTGTCCTAGTACTGAATCAGTCAGGGAAAGGAAGAAAGTGGCATTAATTCAGCACTCATATGCCAAGCCTTTCAAATTTATTTCCATTTAATTCTAATAAAACCCTAGGAGATGGTATAGCCACTTTTCAGGTTTAAAAAAAAAAAAAAAAACGGTACTGGGAAGACAGTTTATTTGCTGAACTTCATAAAGCTATAGATGGAGGGAGTAAGTTTCAAACCACTCCGTGTCTCTGCCCAGCCAGTTGCCTCATTCATGTATGTGAAGAAAAATGAAAGGGGGAAGCTTTATGTAGATGTTGGTAAAAATCCAGCTCTAGAGTTGAAGATAAAATAGTTCCCTCCTCCAACTTTGGATGGTGAGGTGGAACATTTATTCCTAACTGTTTTCATGGACGAAGGTAATTTCCACTCCACTCTCCAGGAGAGTGCCTGTGCCTGTGAGGAAGGTGTGTTCTTCTCTCCACCTCATTATTTACTCCTTCCAGGACAGGAGGAATGGCTTCTTTTTAAAGTGGAGTTTGCAGAAGGAAATGATTGTGCCCAAATCACTCTTTTCAGCAATACAGACATTCTCTGCTTCTCGGGGAGCTTTCAGTCCAGGGTCTCCCCTGAGAGACTGGTTGGCAATTGTCCAACATTGCTGGAAACTGCAATTCAGGGGGATTAGAAGGTATTAGAGGGATCACTAGGGTGGCATCTTTAAGCCACATTCTTTGATCAGCTTTGTCAGTAAGAAAGCTAGCATTTTGATCTTCTTCGTCTATCTCTCAGCTGGTTTCAAACTGGGAAAAGAAAATTATTTTATTTTTTGGCTACTGGAAACCTCAAAAATAGGCAGGACAAAGTCCAGAGGATCAATGTTGTTTTAAAAAAATTCATATATAGATGTATACATATATTTATGAATTTCATATATAAAATTATCACTAAAGATAATGTAATAATTTTCATTTCTACTTCTGAAGGAGAAAGAAAAATCACTGCCAAAATATTTTGGGGAAATTGAATGACTAATATGTTAAAGGAAGAGCAGAGAAAGGATGTTGAGGTCAGCTTGCTTTTTCTGCTGGGATAACCCAAGTCAGCAGAGCCCATTTTAATGGCTGCTCCCTACAGAGCTGTATTTCTTATGATGTTTCAATATTTTACATTCCTTTTTAGCCCTGGTCAGCAGCTGCCCTACAAATTTGTTTTCTTTTATGTGCATGTTGGGAGAAAGACATGGGAGTACTTCTTCGTATGAGTGGTTTCATATTAGGGTTTTAGTGTGATTTTTTTTTTTCCCCCAGAGTATCTGTAAATGTTCTGAAGAGGTGTGTCTCTGTGGACAGAAGTCTGTCTATGAAATTTTCTTGATGGCTCGCCTGCCAGATATAAATCCTGTCAGTCTTCAGGGTGTCCAGTTAGGCCATCTGTGCATGCAGGTGTCAGGGGTGCTTCTTCAAGACAGTGGCACACACAGGTCTCTGTTATGTGTGGGTGTCACTATTAATCTCTTGGTATATTTTTATTCCAGTTAGGTATTGCGTCCAGGGGTCTCTGAGAATCGAAGAATTTACCCATCAATTCTTAGAACTTCTGTTCATCTAAACTATCATATGTTTGAACATTGCTTTGGAACTTGCTTGCCAACTCTGAATCCATCCTATGAAAATAGGACCCTTTAAAGTAAAACTACTCCTAAAATAGTACCACTGTTTAACCACTTGCTAAGGCCAAAAATCTAGGCGTAATCTTTGATTGTTCTTATTATCTTGTATCTAAACTATCAAGTCTGTTCAAGTCTACTTTCAAAATATATCTTGTATCTGACCACCTTGGAGTCCTCTGTCATTATTATCACAGTTCAAGGTACTATCATCTTTTGCTTGTCTGAATTACTGCAAAAGCCTCCGGACTAGTTTCCCTAGCAGTGCTTCCCCTCTGTTCTTCATACAGGCTATTTTCTACAGACATTCAGAATTATATTTTTAAAAGGCCAATTAGATCGCACCACTGTCCTTCAGTTTCTTCCCATTAGTCTTTATCATAGCCTATAAGGACCTGCCTGATGTGGCCTTTGATTTGTTCTGTTACCTCATCTGATTCACTCTCCCCCATACACATTCTGTCATGGTCACACTGTTTCTCACACAAGTCAAGTTAGTTCCTATTTCAGCGTCTTTGCACTTCATTGTCCCTCTGCTTGGAACAGTCTTTAACAAGCAATGCTTACCGAGTTCCTGCTATACTAGGGACTACCCCAGTCCTGGGAACTAGAGCTTTCAACAAGACAAAATTTTTGTTCTCAGAAAGCCTTCATCAAATAGGAGAAAAACGGACAATAAGCAAAAAACCAAATGTATAATAATTTAGGAGATCGGAAATCAGGAGAAGAAGAATAGAAAATGATAAGTATAAGACACACTATTTTATGTAAACTACTTGGCGAAGACCTCTCTGATGAGATGACTCGTGAGCAAGACCTGGAGGGAATGAGTGAGTGGCCACGTGGCTATTTGGGGGAAGCGTATTCCAGGCAGAACAGCAAGTACAAAGGCCCTGAGGCATGAGAGTGCTAGATGCTTTTAAGGAAGAGCAGGGAGACCGGTGTACCTAGAATGCAACAAGCAAGGCAGGGAGAGTGGTAGGAGAATAAGAATTAGCAAGGTGGTGGAGGTCCAGATCATGAAGAGTTCTGTAGGCCATTAAGGACTTTAGCTTTTAAGCTGTATCACGAAGAAAGCCATGGGAAGGTTTTGAGCATTGAAGTAACATGATCTTACTTAAACTTTTAGAAGAGTAATCTTCCTACTCTGTTTGAGGGTAGACAGTATAAGAGGGAAGATAGAAGCAAAAAATGACTAGTTAGGAGGTGTCTGTAATAGTCAAGACAAGGCGGATAGTGGTGTGAAGTCATAGATCCTGGATGTATTTCAAAGGAAGACCTAGATTTCACAGGGTCTGCTGATAGATTGAGAGAAAGGAAAAATGGAAGGCAACTCTAAGGATTTTGGCCTCAGCAGTTGGTAAATCCATCCTAGTTACTATTGTTGTAATAAACTTAGTGACCTAAAATATCCATATTATTTTGCTCTCAGGTTCAATGGGTTAGGAATTCAAACAAGGCCCAGGAGGGAGCCCTCGTCTCTGTTCCACAGTATCTGGAGCCTCAGTTGGGACAACTCATTGATAAGGGACTAGAGTTATCTGGAAGTGTCTTCATTCACATGTGTAACAGCTGATGCTAGATTTTGGTTAGGGCCTCAGCTTTGTTGTTAGCTGGAACACCTACCCATGGCCTCTCCGGGTAGTCTCCAGTTTGGGCTTCCACATAGCAAAGCAGCTAGGTTCTAAGAGCGAGTGACCCAAGAAAAGCAAATGAAGGTGCATGGAATTTTCATAATCTAGTCTTAGAAATCACATAAGGCTACTTTCCCAATATTCTATTGGACAAAGCAGTCACAAAGTTCCACCCAGATTAAAGGAAGAGGGGACGACACATTACCACTCAATGGAAGGCATGTCAAGGCAAGAGGAGCACATCCAGTGGATGTTATTGTGGCAGCCATCTTTGCAATACACAGTCTGCAATGGGGAAGACTGTGAGAGTAGCAAGTATATGTGGGATCTCAAAATTAAGAATTAGATTAGAAGCATTTTATTTGTGATACATATTAGATAACTAAGTGGAAACGTCGATTAAGCAGTTGGATACCTGAATCTGGAGACGGTCTGTGGGCTGCAGATACATTTGGAAGTCATTAATCTACTTAAAAACATGGCCTGGATGATGCAGAGTGAGTGTAAATAGGGAAGAGAAGTCCCCAGGACTGAGGCCTGAACCACTTCAATGTTCCAAGTCAGGAAGATGAGAAGGAACCAGCCAGGAAGACTGAGATGGGTAGTCAGTCCTGCTAAGAGGGTGGTGTGCTCAAAACCAAAAGAGGAAAAAATTTCAAGAGAATGCACTGTGTCAAGTGCTGTTGGAAGATGGAGACTGTGGATTGACTTTAGCAATAAGACAGTTATTGATGACTCTGAAGAGCTATCTCCTTGAGTGGTGGAGCTCAAAACCAGTTGGGGTGGGTTCAAGAACAAATTGGAGGAAAAGAAGGCTTTGAGTAGAAAGAGCTATTTGGAAGATTTCAGCTGCAAAGGGAAATAGATGAACGGTGTGGAATGGTTTTTAGAGGGAGCTATTAGTTCAAAAATAAATATGATTTATCTTTTTATTCTCAGGATGGCCGATATTAGTGCATATTTGTATGCTAGTGGGGAAGAAAGTGGAATAAATAATGGAGGGGGCACATCTGCAAGAGTGAAGTCCTTGAGCAGGCAAGAGGGTATGGCATGCAGTATAATCAATATTTGCTTGTTTCCCTTCCTCAGCTCATCCAGATACCTGCTCAAATGTCCCTCCTCAGAAAAGTCTGCTCTAACTACTATGTAGAAGCTCATACCCTTCTCTCTTAACCTGCTCTATTGTTCGTGGCATTCTGCCATTAGACATTTGTTTCCTATCACCCATCAGAATGTAAGCTCTATGAGAGCAAGGATTTTGCCTGTCTTGTTCATTGACCTATTCCTAGCACCTAGAACCTGGTGTGTAGAGGGTATTTAGAAAAATGTTTTGAGTGAATGACTGCTGAATGAATGGAAGAGTGTGTATTTCTATGTGAATCTTTTTGTTTGGCTTAGTACTTTTTAAAAATTATTTTATAAACATTAGCAGTTCAAATGTGATTTTGACATCACTTTTTAATTAGGACATCATTTTGAGACTTCTAGGAATGAAAGCATGACTTAATGGGAAAATAATTTGGCAGATTTTATACAGCATAATACTCATCCTTAGCAACTTGATGACTTTGGAAAATGGATCCTCATTTGACAGACTCCCTAGATAAGAAATTGTCATATACACTTGTTTAATACCCTCCTACACCCTCCAGTGTTCACGTTAAATAGCAGTTCAATTGCTCAGGAGAGGGGACTGAATATCAAGAGGAAAGATATAAGGAAGGTCCTGCAAGGTTCTTAGAAAAGTACCTGTCGATCCTCTAACTCATCTTACCTGCTAGGAAAATGTGCACGATAACATGTTGGTAGTTCACTGGGTAAAGAGAGTATTGAGACATTTCCAATTAATGTTAGGGAAACATTTTCCTCAGACAATCGTAAGTTCACAGTATCGTTATCTTGGTAACTATGACAAATGAAAACATTCACTCCACTTTCCTCTCTTATAAGTCACTTCTTATTGATTTGTCATGTCAGGCAGTACTGGATTTTCATACACTTCTTTTTTTCTTTAGAGTAAGAACGTAATTTCACAGCAAGAAAAGAATAATATTGTTGTAGAATATCATCCTGTATATCCTAAGTTTCTTTTATTTGGCGAGCACTCCAAATTCAACTATCGACTTACAAAGCTGTGTTATTTTTCATGATGTTTTTGGCTTTCAGTATTATGGAGAAATGCCTGATTAAAAGGAAGTCTGCAAGTAAATTCCCAACATGCCCTTTGGCGGCTTTTTCATTCCACTTAGAGGTGGGAGCAGGTGGTGTCATTTAAATTAAATACATCATGTCTCAGTTGGCAGGAGAACAGCGTTCAGTGATGAAATATCCCTGCAATGAATCTCATTAATTGTTTACCAATTTGTGAACTTTATTTATATTTGCATACAGTAATACAAGTACAATGAGGTGTTGTATATTTGGATTACGCTTAGTGTTAAGTTTAACTATAAGCTGTAAAAGGCCTTTGGTATAACAGCACTGAAGTGGTGATGTATGAGTGCCAATCCATCATCTACACAGGCCCTCCCCGCCCACCCAACAGACTTGTTTCATTTCCTCCATTTTCCAGTGAAGTGATAGCAATTTCACAAAACTGTGGCCCAGCTTAAGCCCACACTATTTTTAGCATCTTCACTCTGGAAGAAGATAGAACAGATCCTATTTGAACTTTCATGTGTTTCCAAAGTCATAATACTCCTGCAAATTATAATGTTTAGCTAGCATGTAAATGTTTTTAAATGTCCAGTTGCAACTAAAAATCCATCTGGTCTTTTTACTGAAAGATATACTTTTAGATTCAAGTAACCATGTATTATATTCAATACAGCTTATTAGAAAAATAACTCTAGGAACATTAGACTAAAATAATTACTTTCTCTTTATGTGGCTGTTTCCATCATGGAATATTTGAGCAAATATAAAAACTTACAGTAGTTAAGAAATATATATTGGTAGGTAATGTGCAAAAAAATACAGCATTATTTCTTTTTGTTGTTTTGTTTTTATTTAATACTATTTTTTTATTGAAGTATAGTTGATTTATAGTATAGTGCCAATCTCGGCTGTACAGCAAAGTGACTCAGTTATACAGATATATACATTCTATTTTAATATTCTTTTCCCATATGATTTATCACAGGATATTAAATATAGTTCCCTGTGCTATACATTTGGACTTTGTTGTTTATCCATTCCAAAGGTAATAGTTTGCATCTACTAACCCCAAACTCCCCTCTCCCTTGGCAACCACAACTCTGTTCTCTATGTCAGTGAGTCTGTTTCTATTTTGTATATAGGTTCATTTGTGCCATATTTTAGATTCCACATAAAAGTGATATCATGTGGTATTTGTCTTTCTTTCTGACTTCACTTAGTGTGATAATCTCTAGTTGCATCCATGTTGCCGCAAATGGCATTATTTTGTTCTTTTTTATGGCTGAGTAGTATTCCACTGTATATATGTACCACATCTTCTTTATCTATTCATCTGTCAATGGACATTGAGATTGTTTTCATGTTTTGGCTATTGTGAACAGTGCTGCTGTGAACATAGGGGCGCATGTATCTTTTTGAATTATAGTTTTGTCCAGGTATATGCCCATGAATGGGATTACTGGATCATATGGTAATTCTATTTTTAGTTTTCTGAGGAACCTCCATACTGTTTTGCATCCATGCAAACAGTGGCTTTACCAGCTTAGATTCCCACCAACAGCATAGGAGGGTTCCCTTTTCTCCACACCCTCTCCAGCATTTTTCGTTTGTAGATTTTCTGATGATGCCCATTCTGACTGGTGTGAGGTGACACCTCATTGTAGTTTTGATTTGCATTTCTCTAATGATTAGTGATGTTGAGCAGCTTTTCACGTGCTTCTTGTCCATCTGTATGTCTTCTTTGGAGAAATGTCTATTAAGGTCTTCTGCCCATTTTCGATTGGGTTGTTTATTTTGTTAAGTTGTATGAACTGTTTGTATATTTTGGAGATTAAGCTCTTGTCTGTCCCATCATTTGCAAATATTTTCTCATTGGCTGTCTTTTTTTTTTTTTTTTTTATGGTTTCCTTTGCTGTGCAAAAGCTTGTAAGTTTGATTAGGTCCCATTTGTTTATTTTTGTTTTTATTTCTATTGCCTTGGGAGACTAACCTAAGGAAACATTAGTATGTTTTATGTCAGAGAATGTTTTGCCTATTGTCTCTTCTAGGAGTTTGATGGTGTCATGTCTTATGTTTAAGTCTTTAAGCCATTTTGAGTTTATTTTTGTGCATGATGGCAATATTTGTAATAAGTATCCTTTTTCTGAATTCATCATTTTCATTTCTAAAAGGACTTATGTGCCAAGGTCTGGGTTGCCTTGTGGAAAATGTGAAAAAAAACTTAAGATAGCCTCTCTCTTTCAAGGAATATAAAGTATCTTTGAAAAACTAGGTACAAACATATGAAAAAAAGAAATATCAATGTACAATTGACAAATTATGTGGAACCAAACAGGTATTATTACAGATCAGAGTAAAGACATTTTGTTGCAGTACTTTCCATCATTAAAAGTTTTTACTTATGATAGGTACCTAGTGATACAGCCTATTGGACAATAAGACATTGCCCCAATAAAATAAAGCCAATATGGTTTATAGTGACTTTATATTGATAAATATGCATTTCTGTCATTGGTGAGCCAAGATATTATCTTGAAAAGACTAATAGGGGATGGAAGACATTGATTCTATCTTTGCTTCACCACTTGTGCTATGTGGCCTTGAAGAAGTCACTCCTTTTCTTTTCTTTTTTAAAAAAAAATTTTATTGGAGTATAGTTGATTTACAATGTTTTGTTAGCTTCTGCTGTACAGCCAAGTGAATCATTTATACATATACATACATCCACTCTTTTTTAGATTCTCTTCCCATATAGGTCATTACAGAGTATTGAGTAGAGTTCCCTGTGCTATACAGTAGGTTCTTATTAGTCATCTATTTTATATATAGTAGAAGTCAGTGATTTTCTGATTATTTATCTAGTAATAAAATGGGAAGTTGCGTGGAAAATCTAATGTGTTAGAGCTCATTTTTGCTCTCCCAACTGATCGTATAGTTCTAATTCTGGAAAAGATCCATGGGACTCTATACCACTGCAGAGAGTGAGAACATCTGATTTTCAAGTTTACAGGAACCATTTCTAAGCCCAGCCATGTTAATGCTGAATCACCAGCAACAGAACTAGAAATATAAATAAGAAGGTATGCTATTGAAAAATAACAAAGTGATAAGTGGGAGATTACATTGATGCAGATTTTTAAAAGATGGTAAGTTTTGTTTCGAGGATATTTGTCTGGTTAAAACACACGCTTTCAGTTTTAATCTCTTTTTACCAATAGCTTTTGGGTCAAAAGGACCTCAGCCATAATTGAACATTCTGAATTCTTCTGCTACCTGTTGTAATTTTAATACCAAAATTTATGTATTATATCTGAATCTAGTCCTCTAAAAAGAACATATCATGGAATTAATGACAAATTACAATTGACTTTATTTCTGACAAAATATAACTTCTAATTTCATGTATTAGAAAATATATTACAAATATGGTTAAGTGTCCGATTTAAGAAGTATTAAGACTTTATTTAACAGGAGAATATAATTAAAATTTTAAGATTTCCAGTGGAGAAATACACATGCATGCACACACACACTAAACTTCAAGTTAGAACTGTGTTTGGCTTCCAGCTCTGCTTTCTATGCCTGTATGACATTAAGAGAATCATTTCATATAGCTGACCTCAACTTCCTCAATTACTGAATGGGAAGCAGTAAGAGCTACCTTACAGAGTTCTTGTTAGAAGTCATCAGGTAACATATATGCAAGCATATGTAAAGCAAGATGCAGTTATAAGAAAAAAACATTGATCTCTAAGAATTAAATATTGTAATAAAATTTCAGCTGGGAAGTTGTCTGCATAGTTTCCTTTTGATGAGTCCATGGTTACTTTTCTAGAGCCATTTACTTTTCTTCTAAATCTGGAATTAGCCAACAATAGCTCACAGGCCAAACCCAGCCCACCACCTATATTGCAGTAAAGTTATATTGGAACACAGCCGTGCTCATTCGTTAACCTGATGTCTGTGGCTGCTTTCATGCCATGACAACAGAGATGAATATGTGCAACAGAGACCATTGGGCCCCCAAAGCCTAAAATATTTACCATCTGGCTCTTTATGAAAGAAGTTCACTGACTTCTGACCTAAATCATCACGTTCAGCTGAATCTCATTTAATGAAGAATGAGGAGAAGGTTAATTTTTCTGCTGTTTCAAATGAGAATTTGAATACAGTTATTGGAGATTATGTAGGACAAAGTATTTCTCCAACTAGGTCAGTGGCCATATAGTTTGATACTTTTGCCTTGATCACCCTCTTGGGAGTTACATCACACACTCTTAAAATAGGAAAAATTGGATCTTGGTAATGGGCAAATCAGGAAGAAAATGAAGAAGGCTTACACCTCATTGACCTCCCTCAGGGAGACCCAGTTTAGCAGAGCAAGGAGCTGACGGAGACTCCTCAGCTTGGTTTGTAGAGTAAGACCGGGGACGAGGGTCACGTTAGCTCTTTTTCAAGTCTCTTCTTGCGTTGAGTATCATCATTGCCTCTTCAAACTGTAATAAAATAGAACTCATATATTTATTCGGCAGTAAACTCCAAAGCTAAACAATGATTCACATTAAAAAAGAACATGGAGGTTACTCTTGAGCAAATTTTACTCAGGCAAAGAGGATTATTTGTTAAAATGTTGGAGAATTATATGCTTTCCACTCTGAAATGTGGACAGACTTTCTGAAGAATCAAGCAGCATTCTTTGAGATATTTCCTTCTGTTCATATAGAAAGTAGTATCTTTCTTTAGTATCTTTATAAAAAACAAAGTTTCTATTGCCATGATAAAGCAGATTTTTATCCCTGTGAATAGATTTTAGCAATAAAATATTAAAATATGAAAAATAACCTTAAGAACACAAGTATACATGTAAATATATATGTACAGAAATGTGTGTATGTATATATGAATATATGTGTACATAATTAGCTTACACTCCCAGGGTATCACTGTGGGACGTGAAGAGTATACGTGTCCTAATCCACAAAGTTATCTAAAGTTTATTTTACATATTAGCAACGGACTCTCTGGCACATGGACAAATGTTTTGTAAATTCAGTATTTCTAATATGATAGTTTCTATACTTTTGCTTCTGGTATTATATCATTTATTCAGCAGATACTTAAATCTGAGTGATGCAAAAGCAGATATTAACCTGTGTTTACAGAGCTTACTAATTGGAGAAATGGACATTATATAGTCTCTGAAATATGTGTGTGGGAGAGAGAGATGCCCATATTAAGGGTGTGTGGTGTATTATCCCTTCAGATGAAATCTGGAGGATAACTTAGAGTTAACTAGAAAAAAAAAGAAGGAAAAGAATAAAGCTCAGGCAGAGAGCATACAAAGACCTTGTGGTGAGAAGAAGGAAAATACCGGAAACTAAGAGAAGGCGAGGGGCAAAGCAGGAGAGGGGGAGTGTAGTGTTCGATGAGGCTCTTCAGTGGTGATGTCTGATAGAAATAGAATACAAGCCACATAGGTAATCTTTAAATTTGTTAGCCATGTTAAAAAGTGGAAGAACATGGAATTACTTTTCATAATGTTTTATTTAACTCAGTATTTCCAAAATATTATCTCACATGTAATCGATATTAAAAATTACTGAGATATCTTACTGTTTTTCACACTGTCTTTAAAATCTAGTATATGTTTTATAGTCACAGCATGTCAATATTCAGACCAGCCACACTTCAAGTGCATAATGGCCACATATGGTAAGTGGCTACCACATCGGATGATTGAACTCTAGAGCACTGGTTCTCAGCCCTGGTGGAACAGGAGAGCTCTCAGTGGAACTTGTAAAAATCTGGCTGCCTAGGCCCATCCCGGACTAATTACACCAGAATCTTTGAGGGTGCGACCTAAGCATCAGAGTTTTTATTAAAGTTTTCTGAGCGATTCCAGTGTGCAGTCAAGTATGAGGACCACTGTGTGGACTGGGGACCTTGTTGAGGGGTTTTGCATTTATCCAAGAACAATGATAAACCTTTAAAGAGTTTTAAACAGGGATATAGCATGATTGGATTTACATTTTTATAAGAGCACTCTGGTGAAATCACAGAGAACAGATGAGAGGGAAAAAAGTAGATAAAAATGCTGGCTGATCCTTTAGGTGGCTTTGGCAGTAGCCCAGTTCAGAGATAATGACTTCATGGTAGATAGAGATGGAATCAAGAGTTTTTTAGAAGATAAAGAGTCTTGATTACAGATTGAATGTGGAGTGAGAGGGGAGAGATGCTGTTCAGTGTGATGGAGGAAGCTGCAAAAAAAATGCAAAAGTTACATGACTTTTACATGGCTTTTTTTGCATTGTTAGTTTTAACTGGAAACTTCAATAGCTTGCCTACTGATAATAAATTATAAAACTTTGATAGTTAAATTGTGCTATCCTTTATGAGTTGTTTATTCATTTTGTAGACCTGAAAGAAACTGCACACTTGTATTTTCTGTTCACCATTTCAGAGGAAGATTATGAAGAGAGCATCTTAAAAGGCAAATATAAACGTTTTTGCATATCATGAGTTTTGAGTCTGTGTATCCAGATACTTTAAAATGTACAATAAGACCTTTCCATTGCTGAAGGAGCTTATAGGTTTTTCTATTAAGTATTTATTCATTAACTAACACTGTAGGAGTTTAAGAATTTTATCATTGAAGAGGAATATTACCTGTTTAATTTTTGTCACCTAAGTCATCCAGGGGAAAGGCAAATTGGAGGGTTAATTCTTCGATTGTCAGCCTCATGATTCATTTAGGTCCTTGTGAAGAAAAGATTTATTTTTTCCAGAGTTAGAGCATGTTACGGTCTTCCCTGTTCTGTATATCCTCTGATAGCTGAGTTTAAGCTAGTTAGACCCAAGATAGGGAACAAGAAAACATGTTAGCATATATACTCCTCTGAAATTCACCGTTCCTATGCCAACCCCAATGTACTCCAGTACTCCCATCCCTAGCTCATATCCTTCCAGGAAAAATCACGATTCTTCCTTATTTATTCCTCTTCTATTACTTGAACCTATGCACTGAAATTTATTTATCCTCACTCAGGCTTCTGGGTTGTTATCCTTTCTGAAGTTTTATTTTCAGGGTCTCTTCTGTTCTTTCTATATCTCTGTTCTGCAAACCTCTTTATTCTCTTAGTCCCAGGAGGCAACAAATCTCCACACTCCTGAAAATACCACCTGGTCATATTATCTATCCAAGGCAAGTGAGAGTTTTGTACATCACTCAAGATTTAATGCAAGTCTAAACCAAGAATTTCTGGAGGATCTGGTGCTCTTAAACAAATTAGATATCTGGCTGAGTACCTATTGTTAGCTTAAGTGTTGAGTCTATATGAATATAAACAGAACTTTCTCATATATATTTTTTTAATTGAAGAGACATTGTGTTAAAATAAACATGGCTTAAAGGGACTACTTGGTCAAATTGCCTTAAAGACCATCAAAACACTGTTTAAAAAAAAGTTTGCAAATAACCTATATGGTTTTGGTGCTCATCTGTTCCCCTTTCCCAACGGAGTTGCATTAACACACTTAAGCAAATGACACATTGTCAGGAAATGAAGCTGTCAATTGGAAATGCTAAGGTAAAGCCTCCTAGAGCTGTTAGAATCATACAGCCAGGTAGACTCTTATACGCTGTTGTTGATTTTCCCTGTATTGTTAGTTCTAATCGAAAGTAGTCATGTCTTTTGTCTGTTTTTGAACATATAATCTTCCTGAGGATTGGAGTTTGTACCCTGTCCACCTCAGGCTTAAAATATGTTTGCAGTCATAAATTATAAGTCCAGTGAGTGTCTCAGAATCTTTTTTTTTTTTTTTTTCGGTATATGTCTGGATTTAAAGGCCAGAGATGGCCAAGGAGTCATACTGAAACAAGGCTGAATGGAGTGGAGATTTTTCTGCCTTGGACTCAACCATACCCCATTTAGGTCCTTATTGGGTGGACTCAACCCTATAAATTAATCTTCAGGTCTCATCTCTTCTACCCACAACCAGGTTAGAAAGAAACTTGGATAAGAAGCTAATCTTTTCCCATTTCATATTCAAAGAAGGTACCTTTAAATTAATTGAGTAAAGTGATTATTCTCCTTTATTGGAAGAAAGAATTTGATTTATATTGCCTATTAATTTTTCAAAGAAGTTTAAGGGCTATATAGCAGATCACCTCAGGTATATAACTATAATGAAACTTTATGTGTAATTTTTGTTATTAAAGTAAGTATAATTAGGCTGACTTCCCTTATAATTATCTCTTTAAAGTTTTATTTCAGGCAAAGGCTATTGTTAATATTTTATATGGGTCTGTTTTATTTTGGATCAAGATTTTTGACAATTCATAACGTGTTGTCAGATAAGTTCCATTTATATCTTGCCTAAATTTTACTTGAATGTGGAAAAGGAGTATTTCAGTTCATTTTGGGAACATATCCTGTGGATGGTTTTCTTGAAATAAATTATCTTTATTTTAGAAATAAAAATAATATATTGAACTAATATTTGATGTTATTGATAACTAATAATACCATAATGGCAAATTAAAATTTGGTAATTTATTTTTTACCATTCTGAAGCTGGAGATTAAGGGAAAAGCAATGCATTCAATTCATTTAAAATTATTTGAAAAATGTACGTCTTTTAGCTTATATTTGCAATATGTGGAACAAAACATAGGCTGCACTAGGCTGAGAATTTTTACTTAGTGTAGTGAATATAGATGCTCTACATTATTGGAGAAAAGAAAGGAGCACATTTCTTCAACTGCTAATTTAATAAATGGATGATTTTTGTAGCACAGGATCATATACATTACTGAGGGAAGCGTACAACTTTTTGGTTTGCCCTGTATTAATGTCAAACCTGGTATATATAACTAAAAGCCTCTTCAGCGATCCATGAGTTCCTATAAAATCATGATCAAAATTATCCTTACATTCTGCAAGGTTAACAAATGGTGTGTACGTATAAATCCTAACTTCAAACATTTTAGTCTCCTACCGAAAATCCTGCATTAACACGTAATAAGCCCACACTAGTGGAGCTACTGTCTTATGCAGCTTGTAAACTCAGGAGACAGAGAAGCCAAATCATAAGAGGTAGGGACTCGTGCAGAAGCCTGGCACCTGCCCCTTTGCTGTGAGGAACTAGAAGGGTTTGGTGAAGGCAGCCTCCTTCTCTAAATAAGATAGGTACACTTGAGTTTAGGTAAATAAAAGTCACATTTAAATGCAGATAGGTTTAAGGTAAGGCTTCCAGACTTTTTTTTAATCAACTTACACTTTACCAGGAATCAATTGACTGACTCCTAATTAAGAACAAACCACAGTGAGAATGGAGAAGGGGCACTGACCATAGGGAGAGGTATTGTGAGGGGTTAGGCAGGTTGTGGGCTTGAAGAATTGTGACATGAGAGGGTGGAGGTGCCCAAAATAATAGGATCGATCGATGTCTGAAAGTTTACCTCTGAATATACTCTTGATGTCTACATGGGAGTTAGTTCTACATCTGCAGAGAAAGACATCGGGAAGATGGTTTTTTTAAGTAGTACTTTTCTTTTTTTCCAGTGGTGAATTATCACATCTCTTTATAGCACCAGTGTAAACCATAACAGTTGGTGTTTTTAAACACAATATCATTTTTCCATCTACTGTATAGAGAAATAATCCAGAGAGTCAGCTTCTAATTCAATTACAGGAATTAAACAGTACACTTAATTTTCTGAATACTAATTTATATCAACCTTGTTTCTGAAGCTTTGGTGCAAGGCACTCAAAATACAATGAAGTAGGAAAGGGAACAAGGAGATCTCAGAGCTTCCTAAAGAGATTCATATCTAGGCAGCCAGACAAATAAATTGTGTATCAAAGATGACTTTAAAGACAGTACAAAAAGTAGAAAAATGACCTACCAATTTTATTTAATTAGCATTTGAGGATATGCTCTTAGTAGTACTCATGCTAAAAAGCTTGTAGGAAATACTCATTCCATGTATTTCCTTTACAGCCAACCTGTGGTTTAAAAAACCATTGACCTCAAAGTTCCGATCTGCTACTAACTTCTTGGGTAGAAAATTCCCTAGGAAATTTATTTCTCTGTTTCCTTTACTGTGGAAAGAACAATAGTAATTATTGCTGTTACCACGGCCCATGGAAAACTGTTTAGAGTTTCAGAGCTAGCTACATAGAGTAGCACATGACCAAAAATGCCCATGAGTTAGAAGTACAATATTTCCTGTGCCATGCTTCATTCCAAGTCATGCCCTGCTCAGTGTCTGAACCTCCAACATGTTGGAAAAGAATAGACGCTGTTACAGTTCTCAGGGCAGTGATGGTATCTCAAGTGGTGGTTCTTATAGCACCTATGTTACAGCCCTCTCCTGGGCTTGTTTAAAACTGTAGTTTCTTTGGTCCCACCCCTGACTCTCTCAATAGGGTTCTTTTGTCCAAGTAAGTTATTTTCTACACTAAAATTTGAGAACCATTGTCTTAGAGGTTTCTAAATTATGGAAGAAATAAAAATAATTTTGCTTTGCTCTGTTTTCGTTTATTTTTACATTGAAAAAGGATAACTGATAAGAATAATATCAGAGCAATGAGGATAAAAACATTGACTAACTTACAACAGAAGTAAATGATGATGCATGTATATCCTAAGAGATTGTCTTCATCTTTATATCTCCAATGCTGCTTTCATTATATGGCATAGGTGCTAAGTAGGTGTTTCTTGAATAGAAGACAACGTTCTGAATTGTTCAGTGTCTTCTATTTGCTAATTTTGTTTTAAAAAAAACTAGTTTCTTTAAGATCTATATTTACTCACATGTAAAAACACCAAATTTTAACTCTATTTTTTTTTAATCCACAAAAGCTTTTGGATTCTCTGTCCATTAGGTTTTTCCACCAAAAAACTTTTACATGACAAAATATTTTTTACATCCTACATTTTTGCCTTCATTTGGTGCCTCTAGAAGCCAGATGTTCATCTTAGTTAAGTTGACATACTCTCATCATCTTCTTTCTAACCCAGCCTTGCCTTAAAAACTGCCAAGAAGTTTTAAGTGTGGGTGTTCTCAGTAAAAGAATTCACTGCTGTCCATCAGTTAGAAAATGTTAGGTTTCCTTTTTTAGACTAGCAGAACAATAAATGAAAAACAAGTCAAACTCTTAGAACAGGAAAGACTTATTTTCTGCTTCTTAAAATTAAAATAATCTATTCATTTTAAAATAAGAGACTGTACCCACAACCACCAAACCGTATCTTTTTTGGCAGTTTATTTGGTATTAAGATTATTTTCTCTCTTGTAACTGTCAATATGGAAATTTTAGTGTAGTGGATCTGCAAGCCACCACTATAACATGCTCAGAATAACAGACATTGTAGCAAAAATAATGCAGAATGACACTTCTGCCAAACACATTTATAGAATGAAGCTTATATAATATAAGACAGCCTATTCTAGAAGCAACGTTCATCCTCTAGCTCTGCAGCTTTCTCAGTAGCATTCCTCAATATTATTTTTGGTATAGAATGTTCTCACTAAATTAACGGGCTAAAGAAACTATTCGATTTATGGGGTCTTACTGGAGCAGCAAGATTTAAACTATTTTTTCTAGGGAAAAAATATAGTGTAGGAAATGTGTATGAGTGGGAGGTTTGATTGCTCCCAAAGTCTCCAAAATAATTGTGTCTTGCTTATTAGTATTGCTACAAACTCATTTTTTCCCCTCATGGGAAACAATAGCCTGTGGGGTGGCAATAGCCTAGAGGGGTTGCATTCATGTATTTGTTGTCTGTATCTTCCAAATATGGCCTGACCAGGTGATTGTCAGGCACATGAGGTGGGCTCCTATGATATTTGCACAGGGATACAGAGTTTTTATCCAAGAAGCCCACAGCTCAGAATGGGGTGCTGGTGAAAAGAAGGCACGTGGAAAAGGATTTGAGACATTCCCAGGAATTTTCAGTGATGCTAAGCCCTCACTTTCTTTCTTTTTTTTTTTTTAACATCTTTATTGGGGTATAATTGCTTTACAATGGTGGTCAGTTTCAGCTGTATAACAAAGTGAATCCGTTATACATATACATATGTTCCCATATCTCTTCCCTCTTGCGTCTCCCTCCCTCCCACCCTCCCTATCCCACCCCTCCAGGCGGTCACAAAGCACCGAGCTGATATCCCTGTGCTATGCGGCTGCTTCCCACTAGCTATGTTTGATAGTGTATATATGTCCATGCCTCTCTCTTGCTTTGTCACAGCTCACCCTTCCCCCTCCCCATATCCTCAAGTCCGTTCTCCAGTAGGTTTGTGTCTTTATTCCTGTCTTAAACCTAGGTTCTTCATGACATTTTTTTTCTTAAATTCCATATATATGTGTTAGCATAGGGTATTTGTCTTTCTCTTTCTGACTTACTTCGCTCTGTATGACAGACTCTAGGTCTATCCACCTCATTACAAATGGCTCAATTTCATTTCTTTTTATGGCTGAGTAATATTCCATTGTATATATGTGCCACATCATCTTTATCCATTCATCCGATGATGGGCTCTTAGGTTGTTTCCATCTCCGGGCTATTGTAAATAGAGCTGCAATGAACATTTTGGTACATGACTCTTTTTTTTTTTTTTTTTTTTTTTTTTTTTTTTTTTTTTTTTTTTTTTGCGGTACGCGGGCCTCTCACTGTTGTGGCCTCTCCCGTTGCGGAGCACAGGCTCCGGACGCGCAGGCTCAGCGGCCATGGCTCACGGGCCCAGCCGCTCTGCGGCATGTGGGATCTTCCCGGACCGGGGCATAGAACCCGTGTCCCCTGCATCGGCAGGCGGACTCTCAACCACTGCACCACCAGGGAAGCCCAACATGACTCTTTTTGAATTATGGTTTTCTCAGGGTATATGCCCAGTAGTGGGATTGCTGGGTCATATGGTAGTTCTATTTGTAGTTTTTTAAGGAACCTCCATGCTGTTCTCCATAGTGGCTGAACCAATTCACATTCCCACCAGCAGTGCAAGAGTGTTCCCTTTTCTCCACACCCTCTCCAGCATTTATTGTTTCTAGATTTTTTGATGATGGCCATTCTGACTGGTGTGAGATGATATCTCATTGTAGTTTTGATTTGCATTTCTCTAATGATTAATGATGTTGAGCATTCTTTCATGTGTTTGTTGGCAATCTGTATATCTTCTTTGGAGAAATGTCTGTTTAGGTCTTCTGCCCATTTTTTGATTGGGTGGTTTGTTTTTTTGTTATTGAGCTGCATGAGCTGCTTGTAAATTTTGGAAATTAATCCTTTGTCAGTTGCTTCATTTGCAAATATTTTCTCCCATTCTGAGGGTTGTCTTTTGGTCTTGTTTATGGTTTCCTTGGCTGTGCAAAAGCTTTGAAGTTTTATTAGGTCCCATTTGTTTATTTTTGTTTGTATTTCCATTTCTCTGGGAGGTGGGTCAAAAAGGATATTGCTGTGATTGATGTCATAGAGTGTTCTGCCTATGTTTTCCTCTAAGAGTTTGATAGTTTCTGGCCTTACATTTAGGTCTTTAATCCGTTTTGAGCTTATTTTTGTTTATGGTATTAGGGAGTGATCTAATTTCATACTTTTACCTGTACCTGTCCAGTTTTCCCAGCACCACTTATTGTAGAGGCTGTCCTTTCTCCACTGTACATTCCTGCCTCCTTTATCAAAGATAAGATGACCATATGTGCGCCCTCACTATTTTTTTTTTAACTAAAGTTTCACATAGAGCCACTGTCAAATTTATAACTACAAATATTGAAGTGCACCATTCTGGGATGAAGTTAAAATGGTCCCTACTCTAAACTTTTAAGTGTAAAGAAACACACAATCAGTAAAGACATACATGCCAAAAAAAAAAAAAGTCAATGCTCTGCAGTATGATATAATAAATACAGTACCCTGTACCGTGGGAAGCATAAAGGAGAAAAGGGAAATGTTGGCCGAGAAGGTGACCCTTGAGCTGAGTTATGTAGTTGTCAGGCTTTTGTGTTAAATACCAGTAACTTCCAGAAATTGAAGGTAAATGAGAGATACAGGTTTTTTCCCCCTATATTAAAATGAAAGCAAATCTTAGTCTGAATCCTGCCATACTTTTATTAGCATGCAGGCATAAAAACAGTCTACTCCTTGCCCACTTAGGAACTCCTGACAATTAGCTTTAATGCAAGCTTCCCTCGGAAGAAGATGCAAGATATTAAAGGTGGCAAGACCACAGGTCCTCTGTTTTCTCAGATAGATGATGGGGTCGTCCATTAAAGGGGCACACAGCTACAAGAGATGTTACACCTTGAGCACTACTTGTCCTGCTGAGTTCTTCAATTTCGTACGTGGAAGGGCAGAGATATCTGTACAATTTTTCTAGGAACCCACCTCTCAAATACCACTCATTTTATTAGAATAGTTACTTTTAACATTACTCTGACCCTGTGGTACAGATATACTGGTGATATTTGAAGTGTATGACACAGCCATCCCTAGACTGTGAACTCTTGATAATGATATTCAGATGCTAACTACGGAGTGTGAATTCTGATTAGAGTACTTAGGTGTTCATTAAACTTACATATGGTATAGGTTAAAGATAATTTACACGTGCACAGTCACTGTTTATTATTGATTTTATTATTTTTTTTGTAAATTGCAGACAATTTATTATTGGCCAGAGTTTGACTTTTAACTCCGTTTTGAGGTTTATAAGTTCTTTCCTCAAGAAGTTATTTTTTCATGGGTGTTTTGTTGTTGTTGTTTGTGTGTGTGTACTTTGTTTTTCAACAGCAAGTTGACTTTGTTGCTCTGGGCTTGTGCAAAACCAGGTTGATGTGTGGGCATGGTATTCTAAAGGAGAGCTAGCTTTCCTTCTCAAGGGCAGCTTCCTTTTTTTTTTTTTTTTTTTTCCTGTAGGAGAAAACGGAGTTCTTTTCATCTCTGATAGCTGCTTTACTTTAACTGTACATTTACTTTACACTTAATGTTTTGTTTTCAAGTAAAGAAGAATAACATTAGGTACAGCAAAAACAGAATATCTTTTTCTTCAGCACTTTCACTTATGAAAGAATAGCACTTGAACAAGATGGAAAGTATTTGAGGGTTCCTCTAGGAGTGGCTTTGAACTAAAGACAAATGTGTTTGAGAGTTTAAATTCAACATACATTTTTATATGGTGGAATGACAGAATGAAACCTGCATGGCCTTTTCTCTAGTAATGGTTTCTCTATCCAGTTTAGGTCTAGAAAACATTTCATACAATTGCCTCCTTCTTTAGGTTTCCAATTCTCTCAGGTATTTACTTGGAATTTAAATAGAATATTTCTATTTCAGGTGACATTAACCTTAACAATGAACTTGACCCTCTGTCATTACTATATTTGAAACTGTTCACACTTAAGCAACAAATACAAGCTAATGTTAGATCAGAACCACACATACACATGATTGACTTAAGCTTTACATGTTCACAGTAAAAAATTTGGAAAATCAGAAAAGTGTAAGAAAACATGCATAATCTCACTATCAAGAAATGGTTAACACTAATGTCCTAGTATTTTTTATATGCATGCATTATTTTAAAATTGCAATACAACATATAAAGTTTTATGTCTTCCATTTGACCCGCTATGGGCATCTTCCTGTATCATGAAATAATCAATGAAGGAGGTATGATTTTTATTGGCTGCATAATATTTTATCCTATGGATTTTCCATGATTTATTTAGCTCTTTTGCTATTTTTCTTGACACTTAGAATTTTTGTTTACAATTTAAAATTTAGTCTCTAAAGACATGGGCATACATATACATATGTGTTTAAATGTAAAAAAAAGGTTTTAAAACAGATTTAAATTATTTTATCATGCAATGATGGTTAATTTGTTTACATCTAAGTAAAAGTAATAAAAATTATCTTTAGAGATAAAATAATATTTTTATAGGTGATCATTTGCTTTGGGATATGGAAAGGCAGCTGGGAGTATTCACTTAGTGCCATATTTACATAGGAATTTTGCCCTTTCCATCCTTGCTTGGTGAGATTTGCAGTGCTGAAAAGCAGTTTTGAAACCACAGAAATGTGTCTCAGGGGGCTCTGAGGAGCTCCAGTTCTTTATGTCTCAGTGCGGTAAGAATTAGGAGAGAGGCAAAGCGATAGACAGGAAGTGATTTATTAGAATAGGATACTTGTGAGGCTTACAAGTGGGTGGGCAAGAGGATGCTGCCCTGAGAACTTAGTGGGCTACAGTTTCATAATCAAAGGAAGAATGGGGAGGGGGAGAAGACCACCTCCTTCCTCAATTTTGAGCAGACAGCAGGCTTCCACCATCAGCTCCTCCCCCACAGCAGATGGGGGAGTTTTCTTGTCCCTACATGGTCAATCCGGGACTGTCGTAGCGCAATGGAAATGAGCAAAAAGGCAGTAACATATGCTAAAAATGGTAAATCGTCTCAGGTGTTAGTCTAATGCCATCTTTTCCCTATATTTTTGTTTTTAGTGTGGACAGAGGAGTATGTCCTGGGAATCATTAACTTACTGACCTCGCTGACAGGATGTGGGTCTCATTTTACAATTATTTTACTGTTTGGGGGCATGTCTCATGCTTCTGTTGCATGGTTTTGTTGTTAGGCAAGCCTGCTTTCTCAAGTGATCATTAACTTACAGGGGTTTTCCATATTTTTTTCTTTACTTATGATCCCTTAGTGGGATTAACTATTTAGTCATCTACTTTGTCCCTTTACTCTGTCCCTATCAGTTTCGACTTCTAGCTAACCAAAGAGCATGATCGAATTTTGGGTAACTGAGGGTTTACCAATCCCTGATTCCACTTTCTTTTCCCTTGCAAAACACTTTCCACTATTCTGTAGACTAGTTGTCTTTAAACTTGGTGAAACTACAAATTGCTAGACAATATTTTTACGGGGCTCACGTGTCATTTAAATACAAACCATCTCAAACAGCAACAGTTATCAAAGACAAAAAGGAAGTAATTTCATTTCAAAAGATACAGAAAATAAATGTTTCCAATACTACCCTTTTTTAAATGACTACTCACAGAAATTTTTAAATTATTTTCCCCAATGTTATGATTTGGAACTCTAGTGAAAAATAGTTTTAAAATTACAAGTGCAGAATCTTCAGAAAATTTAAAAATTGAAAAAAATAGCAGGCTGGTCAGTTGCCATTGAGGTTGCCTGAATGGCCTCCAGGAAGATCTAACTCCCAGGTGAAATGGATGATTGAATATGCTGGCCCTTCTCACGTACAACTCTTAGTTTGGATGGCTGGGTTGCTAGATACATTTCTGGACAACCAGGTTAGATTGTGTAATAATATTAGCATAGCTTTTCTTTTGTGGTTGTTGTTTTTATGTTTATAGCTCTTTGAAAATAGAGTCGAAGGAAAATTGTTTGTACAGCAATATATTAGAAGACAGCCTTTGGCCAGATTTCCAAATTTAATCTATTTCTGCACCTGACACTTAATGACTGATTTTTTTAACCTTATAGACAAGACCCCCGATGTAAAGTATTCCATAATATTCGATTGATATGCTGGTTCAGGCTACCTTCAGAAAAGAGTGATCTAATGAATCATTTTAACTGTTTTCTGAAATAACCGGAATTTTCTGTGTGTCTCAGCCAATTAAGAGATAGATTTAGCGCTGTTTGCTTAAAGCAGTTGCATGATTATAGCCTCAGGCAGCTTGTGAACATTTTGTCAGTATAGAGACCTTGAAATATGGAAAGGTTCAAACTTTCATTTGTTTATACAGTTGAAAATCCTTGGTTTTCTAGCATACACCTACTAAACTAATAATGCCATTTTTTCTGCTTGGCAGTCTCATATGAAACCTTGCTCCAAGATGACCAGAAACCGTTTTAGGTCTTGTTATTTGAAAAATATATATTGCCTTGGGACTATCTATGCACATGTACATATATATATACATACACACACACATATATGTACATATGTGTATGTGTTCACATTTATGTGTGTGTATATGTATATTCACACATGTTAGTAGAATTACTTCCTAAGATTCTATGTTTGTAATTATTTCAGGAGTAACACACATTTGAAAGGACAAAGGAAGAAAGAAATGAGAATGGCAGATAGTTCTAGTTCTAGCGTTTCCCTCGACACAATTCAATGCAAGTACTGTACTGCAGTTAGTCCCTAGAATGCTGCGCTTGAGACCTCCTACCAGTAAGAGTGTGAAGACTGGAGGTCTGAGTTTTCCCCTCCCACTGATCTACACCCTAGGGGTTGTGTGGTGCTTCAAACGACAGGAGCAAGGGAGTCAAGACTGACTTGGTCCTATCTCACAGTAGTCAAGAGGCCCTGGCTATTGAATAGAACCTTGGTGAGCTTTGTCCAAAGCCAAGAATCCTGAACAGAATGCCCCTTCCAGCAGAAACCACAAATGCTGAAGCAGCATCTTCCCTTTTGAGAGAGAATTTGCTGACTCCTCAGCATCACATTCATGGATGGACACCCAGCCAAGCTGGCCATGTGAGGAAGAGCTGTGGGTTAAGGAAGCAGGTGGCTGCCAGTGTTAGTCCTTGTTTCAGATGAGGAAACTGGGATCCGGGTAAGTTCAGTAACTCGCCCGAGGGCACACAGCTAAGTGGCAGAGCTGGGTGTCAGGCAGTCTGGTGGTCCCTGTCCCTCACCATTCTGCCATTCTAAATCTCCACTTCCAAGGTCTTTTCTATTTATTTAGCAGCCCCATATTCCCCTATTAGGATCAACCTTGCTTTTTTCTCATTATTTCTCAAAGGTATAGATAGCCTAATTGGTTGGAGGTATTGCTCCCTAGCAAGGAGGCCCGGGGCAACTCCCTCATCCTACTTAATAACAGCATCAATAATTTTGCTCCACTGGATCCTACTCATGAGATTCTCTTCCAGTATCTCAATCCCACAGTGGCTTTCTTGACCTAATCTCACCTCCCAACTTGAAGTAATTCTGCCATAAAATCACATAAACAGCAGTCCCTTCTTTAGGGAAATTCAAGTTATTTACCATTGGGATCCTCCAGAGATGAAGTTTCCCTGGCCCTTGTCATGTTTTCTTCCCCTTCTTACTATCAGCATTTCAGTCTCCTGCCCAGGTCTCAATGGTTAAGCCAACTTTAGGTGTCCCTGATGGACCCTAGGAGTATAGCACAGGCCCACGGAGCAAGTGTGTAAATATTACCAAGGACAAATCGGCTCTGTGGGAGTCATATTAATTACATGGTGATTTTGCCAGAGGGATATTCTTTTCACCATAAAGTGATGTGTCCTGCACAGGAGCCCCAGATCTTCCTGGAATATCTTCTATAGGGTCAGATATTCCAGGAATGCTCTATCTACCTGATAACACAATGCCTTCAGGTAAACCTCCTTCACCCAACAATGGCCGTTTTCTATATATCCCTAAGGTAATAATTACCCAAATAAGCACAGCTTTCAATACCTTCCTTTGAAGATTCAGAGCAGTTCAAAAGGAACATTTGCCATATTGTATATATAAAAATAACTCAGGAAACATCTACTACCACCAAACACATCAAAAAGATTTTGACAGGAACAAGACAACGCTTGACAGTGTAAGGACTTGAACTTCTATGAGGTTTGACGGGGAGGTGGGAGAGGGCATACTTCATTGTTAATCAGTGTATTCATAAAAGTCCATGAAATAAAATACATTTTCACTGATGTTTTCTACTTATAAACAAAGGCTAATTTTTTAAACCTTCTAATATATTCACAGAAGTGTACGTTTGCTAATGAGTACCATTATATTGAGCGGCACATTGCACACAGAGGATTGCATTGATGCAGGAATGACCCTGCATAAATACAGATGGCTTCATATTAGCTATAAGGGACTTAAGGATGAGACCCTCCATCCTCTGAGTTCACAGAAAATAGTTAGCTATTGCTTTACTTAAAAGTGCCTAGGACTTCATAGCACTATTAGATTTTTCTTGTAGATTTTCTTAAGAAAAAAATTCAAGTCTCTAGGTCCCTTTGGGATTAGGAAAACACTACGTATATGCCATATAGGTGTGTGTGTATGTGTGTGCGTCTGTTTGTGTGAGCATTTGGGGACTGGGGACTCCTCAGTGGCTCATATCTACTTGAACAAATAAGACCGCTATAGAGCACAACGGTTCAGACAGTCAACCTGTTGGCTCTTTAGTCTATAGTACACTAGATAATCAGTATAGCAGATAAATATAACATCGGATAGATGTTTATCCACAGATTTGCACTGTTTCCCCATCCAGAAACACAGTGGAAACTGCTTCAAATCCAGGGCGGTCTCCACCCAATCTTTGGTTGAGCTGTATTGTACTATAACTTCTCTCTCACTTCTTGCTCTCCCTTTTCATTTATCTCTGAATTTTTCCCCCTTCTGTCCATTTTCTTTCGAATTATCCATGTTAAATGATGGCCAGAAATAACATGGGTAGATGACATCCACTGACAGTTTATAATTCTCCATTAAACCAATTGTTTCATCCTTGTTTTCCATCAAATCCTTTTATGAGGGCTGCTCAAAATGGATTCACTTGCATTTCACTGTCTCTCTTCACCTCATATTATCTAGTGAAAATACAAACATGCTGTGGCCAGAAGATGGAGAATGAAGTGGGAAAATGAAGGAGGAGACCTTACGTAGGAATTAGCTGACTACTGAATTACAAGCCTGTATGCAAACAAAGGGTGATAGGGAGCAAGCGAGGGTTCCCTGTGCTGGAGCTCATTCCTGCCACACCGGATGATACGGAATGGCTCAGGAGTGTGGCAGTTCATGAGCTTAAGAGGCTGGGCGTAAAATGAGAGGTGCAACTAGGAAAGAGTGAGTACTAGTCTAGGAAGGTAAAGGAAATAACAAGGAGAGAGCACTGGCAATCAAGGAAATAATTTAGAAAAATAGTAAAGAAGAGTTGGAGAATACAGTTGCACTTTAGAAATGTGTGCTGAGAAAATGAAAATGCATTCAAAAGGTTGGACCAAAGATACTGACGTACTTAAGAAACTGTGCTATGAGACAAAGAGGAACCAGGACATTTACAAGGAGTTTTGGAGCATACTCTGTTTATTTTCTTTGAAACATTTTAAGCATACCTACTTCTATGCTTGTTTCCATAAAGCCATCTTTACCTGTAAGCACTCAGTAGCCACCATTACTTTAAAAAGTCACTATATTCATTCAGAAAATGTTTTGAATGCCTGCTCTACATCAGGGCTCTGTGCTGGTGCAGAATAAACAGGAATTGCCTAGGCAATGTGTGTTTTCAAGAAGTTGATGAGCTAGTGAGGGAGATAGACAGCTAAGGAATCTCAACGTGTTGGAATAACTGCTATGAAACTGAAGCTTGAAAGCGTAGAGAAGGGATACGTGTCTCATTCTGGGAGGGAGCAGAGACTTCCTCCAGGCAGTAATGTCTGCACTGAGAGGTCCAAAGGATAAATGGAAGCCGGCAGGAAGAGACAGAGGAAGGCAGGTGCGGATGAAGTATTCTAGGCAGAGGGAGCCGCATGCACACAAGCCTGGAGAGAGAGCATTGGAGCTTTGTGGGACCAAAAGTAGTTCAGCATGGCTACAGCATCATATGAGGAGAGAGGAGGAAGTAGAAAAGGCTGGAGGAATATTTTTTAAAATTTTTTCCCCAGCTTTATAGAGACATAATTGACATAGAACATTGTGTAAGTTTAAGGTACACAATGTGATTATTTGATACACATTTATATGGTGAAATGTTTACCACCTGATGTTAGCACATTCTTCACCTCACATAATTATCATTTTGTCATCGTTAAGGTGAGAACATTAAAGCTCTAATCTCAGAGCAACTTTCGAGTGTACAATTCACTATTGTTAACTACCATGGTCACCATGCTGTATATTAGATCCCCGGGATTTATTCATCTTATTATTGAAAGTTTGTACCCTTTGACCAATGTCTCCCCATTTCTCTCACCCTCTAGCCCCTGAAAGCCACCATTCTGTTTTGTTTCTATGAGTTCGATGTTTTAGATTTCACATATGAGATCATACAGTATTTGTCTGATGTATTTCACTTAGCATAATGCTCTCAAGTTCCATCCATGTTGTCATAAATGGGGGATTTTCTTTTTTGTGAATGAATAATATTCTTTTATATTTATTCCATTTTAAAATATATATATATCACTATATTTCACATATAGATCATTATATATCATATTTATATTTAACATATAAAGATCACATATCATATTTTCTTTATCCATTCATCTGACAATGGATACTTAGGTTGTGTCCACATCTTGGGTATTGTTAATAATGCTGCAAAGAACATGGGAGTGCAGATATCTCCTCAAAATAGTGATTTCACCTCCTTCAGATATAAACCCAGAAGTGGGATTGTTGAATCAAATGTTAATTCTATTTCTAGTTTTTTAGGAACCTCCATACTTTTCCCATAGTGGCTGTACCAATTTATATTCCCACCAACAGTGCAAAAAAAAATTTTTTTTCTTTCACATCCTCACCAGCACTTCTTATCTCTTGTCTTTTTGATAATAGCCATTTTAACAGGTGTGAGGTGATCTCATTGTGGTTTTGACTTTCTTGATATGCATTTCTCTGATGATTAGTGATGTTGAGAATCTTTTCATATACCCATTGGCAATCTGTGTATCTTCTCTGGAAAAACTATTAGAGATATATTTAATTCCTCTGTCCATTTCTTAATCAGATTTGTTTTTGTTTGTTTTTTTGCTATTGTGCTATGTGAGTCCCTCATGTATTTGGGATTTTAACCTCTTATCAGATATATGGTTTGTAAATACTTTCTCATATTCTATAGATTGTCTTTTCATTTTGTTGGTGGTGTCTTTTGCTGTTCAGAAGGTTTTTAGTTTGATGTAGTCCCGCTTGTTGATTTTGGTTTTGTTACTTATGCTTTGGGTGTCATATCCAAAGCATCATTACCAAGATTGATGTCTAGGAGCTTTTCTCTGTTTTCTTCTAGGAGTTTTATGGTTTGGGGTCTTACGTTTACGTTCTTAATCCATTTGGGGTTAATTTTTGTGAATAGTGTAAGTTATGGGTCCAGTTTCATTCTTTTGCATGTGGTTGTCCAATTTTTCCAACAACATTTATTAAAGAGACTGTCGTTTCCCATTGAGTATCTTGGCTCCCTTGTCAAATATTAGTTGACCATATATGCATGGGTTTATTTCTGGGCTCTTGAGTCTGTTCTGTTGATGTGTCTGTTTTTATGCCAATACCATACTATTTTGATTACTATAGCTTTGTAATATAGTTTAAAATCAGGAAGCATGATACCTCCAGCTTTGTTCTTCTTTTTCAAGATTTCTTTGACTATTTGGGGTCTTTTGTGGTTCCATAAAAATTTCAGGATTGTTTGTTCTATTTCTGTGAAAAAATGCCATTGGAATTTTGATAGGGATTCCATTGAATCTATAGATGACTTTCAGTAGTATGGACATTTTAACAATATTAACTCTTCCAACCCATGAATACAGGGTGTCTTTTCATATATTTACATTATCTTCAATTTCTTTCATCAGTGTCTTACAGTTTTGGGCATATAGATAAGGGAAACTTTTAATCTTGTAAATCAGGTCACCCCTCTCTCTAATTAAAACCCTCCAGTGGTTTTACATTGCAAGTAGAATAGAATTCAAACTCTGCATCATGACCTTCAAAATCCTGTGCATCTGGCCCCCTTTTAACACTCTGGCTTCATATTTTTTGTTTTGGCTTTTTTTTTCCTGTCCCTTAAATATATCAAGCTCATGTCAGTCCCAGCATCTTTATATCAGGATTTTCTCTGGTTTTCACATGTTTCTGCTTATTATTCAAGACGCCACTCACAGACCACCCCTTCTTTGATGCCTTCCCCAAGCAGTGTATAATAAACCAGCATTCTAACCCACTCTCTGTAATGTCTTATTTTTTCATAGCACCTATCCATCCTAAAATTGGAAAATACATGTTCATATATTTGTTTTCTACCCTCCTTCACTAACAGTGAGACTTGCTGGGCAGAGACTATATACCAATTTACTGCTGTATTCTCAGTATCTGGAACAGTGTTTGGCACATAATATGTATTCAATAAAATTCTCCTCAAGCACTGATAGGAGAGTAAGCATAGAACAACTCCATAAAGTGCCTTATACACCATGCTTAGGGCTTTACACCAAAAATGCTAGGTTTTTAAGCAGAGTAGGGGCATTATCACAAGTGCGTGTCTTAGAAAAATCATCCTGGCAGTATCATAAAGCACGAATGTGGGGCTGGATGAAAGTAGAAAGACTGGTTAGGAGAGTGCTGAGATTGTTCCAGTCCTCTCCCCACTCTAACTGCTGACTTGAACCAAGGGAATGGCATTGGAAATAGAGTGGGGTAGAAACAAAATACAGTTGACCCTTGAACAACATGAATTTGAACTGCATGAGTCCACTTATATGTAGACTTTTTTTTAAACAAATATGTACTATAGTACTACACCATGTGTAGTTGATTGAATCTGTGGACGCAGAACAATGGATATGGAGGGCCAACTGTAAACTCCTCTTTAGATTTTCCACTGTATGGAGGGTTAGCAGTCCTACCCCTCCATTGTTCAAAGGTCAGCTTTACATTGTACTTGATTAATTGGATAAGCATAGGAGGGAAGAGGAGTCAAGATGATATTTAAGGATATTTAGGTGTTTTTCTTCTATAACTGAGTAGAGGGAGAGAGAGAGATGTAACAAGAGGTCTGGATTTGAGAGTTATCAGCAAAGAGATGAAAATGGATGAGATCATTCTGAGGGAGAGGGTGGCATGAATGAGACTGAGAGGGTTAAGGCTGAAATCCTGAGGTACCCATGTAAGTTCAAAATCAAATTGAAAAAATTTAAGCCCATATCAAAAGCATTTTTAAAATTTACGTTTGAGAAATTTCTCCTTTGTGTGAAGTCTCTTTCTAGTTCCACCTGCTTGTGTCTCTGGTCAATTGTCAACTTCGCTAAAATAGGTAACCTGTTCTCTAGTAGGTAAGGTTACATTGAGGTAAGTCTCCCTGACTCATAAGCAGCAACAGTATGGCTTAATAGGATAAATAAATTATGTGACAGACTGAAACGCCACTTTTGCATCTTGCAAAATAAATATTAGCACAAGAAAAACAGGAAATACTGATGGCATCATAATACTCTAATGCTTCCAGGTAATCATTAATCAAATCATTTTAAATGCCAAACAAGCAAGACCGTGTTTCCTCCCCTCATACAGACAGGATCCAGTGGCCCAATTAAGCATGAAAACTGCCAGAAGTTTCATCATGAGCACCAGGAACTCAAACACCAGGTCCTACCCTCTGAATACTTATTGCCTGAAGTTTCTGATTACAACTCGCCAAGTTCATCAGAATTTCTAATTAGTTATGATTGTGTTTTCTTTATAGGAGACTAGAAATCAAGATATTAAGCATGTTCTCTTGAAGAACTAAACAACCACATGTAAATTCTCAATTTTCATAAGGGAAACATAGTTTAACGGGATTTAAAAATGAGTGTGATTTTTATTCCCTATCTCCATCCCCACCATAAAATCTCCTATTCCCAAATAAGAAATGAAAAACTGCTTTTCTAGGTCACATACATTTATATTGTTTCACTAATAGTTCGCAAATAAAGCCCTTCAGGATTGGAGTCAAATATGTTTATTAAGAGCCAGAAAATAGTTGGAAATAGCCTATCTTTAGCTTGCGTTTCACCAATTAATTCATTTAATTTATTCTATTTGTAGATAACTCAATAGCCAATACAGTCACAACAAATTCTATCATTTAATAAAATTATCAGAACCAATAATTATATATCAAATAAATTATAACCAAGCAATACAGAATTTCTGACATAGCATGATATATGTAGGCTTGAAAATACCCACAATCTGTAAGACCACACACCAAAAATAGCCAAGTTTATAGGGAAAAATAGACCACTGAAAACTTTACGACCAGAACACTACCAAAAACAATTTTTTAAAAATCTAGTAAAAATACCAGCCCAGTTGAAAAGGCATGTTCAATTCCAGTTTCATAAATAGATGAGTATTATAGTTTATCCAGGACTTGGTGTTGAAGAAATATGGAAGGTGTCTTGATGAAAGAGGCAGAAGGAAGGATTGAGGCTGTTCAACTATGAAAAAAGACAAAATGAAGCAGTGTGTGGGAGAAGTAAACCGCGAGCCCTTCCCATAGGTAGTGTAGCAAACCTGAGTTAGGAAGGATTGAATGAGATGATTGGGTGTCATGCACAGTATTGTATCCAGATATGTGTAGCTGCTAATTCTTGCTGGGGAAAATGTTAGAAAATTGCGTATGAAACAACGTTACATCCATGTTTTTCTGACTTCATTCCATAGCAGAAGAAACTATACCTGCGTTTGAGTAACTGGTATAACATAGACCATATATATATAACATATAATGGAGGCTCAAATTGATACGTAAAATAGAGCTAAAGCTGTAAAGTTCTTACCCTAATGATCTCTGGGTAAGATCATTTATAATTTATAATAAATTATAAATAGTAAGTTTATAATTTCTGATATCTGAGAGAGGAACAGCATCACCTTTGGAGACAAATTACCTGATTTCAAGTCCAGGGTTGTTCTCCTCCAGTTTGGGTTGTTTGGGACAAGTTGCACAACTTCTGTAACCCACTGTCTGTTGCTTATCCTTAAAACAGAGCAAGTAGCATCAGTTGTCTCCTACGTTGTTGTGAAGGTTAGAAAAGATAATGTGGAGAAGACACTGCCACAGTAGCCAACCCACAGAAAGTGCTCCATAAATTATGTTGTTATGATTAAGTGAAACTCCTTTTGACAGTCAGCCCTCCAAACTGGCTACATTCACTCCTTACCAAGAAGGCCTTTCCTTAGAGAATATCCCCATTTTCAGCCAGAGGATGTCATCCTGGTCAACCTTGCGCCAAAGGCTTTTTTCAAAGGAGCAGGTTAGGTCTCCAAAAGCATCCAGATGAGTCCTAGTTCTATCCCCAAATGATGGATCCCCTTGGGGCATTTCCTCACAGTGAATCAGAGCAATTAGGGGGGAAAAAAGTCTAGATTTAATTGATAAACTTTCCTTTTTGTAGTAAATTTAGATTTGTTTTGAGATATTTATAATATAGACTTTTCTCCAGCCCCCATAAAAGAATCTTAGGAAATGATCTTTGGGATTCTTTTGGTCTCTACTTCTGAAAGGATAGTATACCGAATGGAATATTTCTTTTTTACCAAGTAATAATGATGGAGTTTTACTGTACAGTCTTATGACATTAATTGCTCTGCCATGAACTTTGTAGGAAGAGCAAAAAAGCCAGAAATTAAAAAAACAAAAATCTCCCTGATGAGTTTTGCTTCTGGAAGTGTAGGAAACTGAAAGTTCTGAAGCACGTTTATAGCACTACAACTAGATGTGGAAAAAGTGCGCCAAAAATTATTTTTTAATGCCTTCTAGACTTAGAAGAAAATAAGAAATTTCCACAGATTAAAACAAATCTCATTCATAAACATATTTAAGATTCTTTAATTATTAAAGAATTTTAAAATTCTTTAAATAGTGTAGACCAAGTCCAACACTAAATAAAAAGTAATCTCTCATGACCACATGGGTTTATTACATAAACAAAGGATTTAACATTAGAAAATATAAAATGTATTTCACCTTTATTAGCAGATTAATGGAGAAAAGGACGTGATCGTCTCATTAGATGAAGAAAATGTTTGCTAATATTTTACCTTGATTCCTTATTGTAAAAATTCTCCAAGCAAACTAAGAATAGAAGGGGTGCCCTGTTGTCCTAATAAAATGTATCTACCAAAAGCCAACGACAAATACTACTCTGAGGTAAAAGTTTAGAAACATTCCCTTTAAAATCAGGAAGAAAACGATATCCGTTGCCATCACTTCTTAGTGACGTCTTAGGCAAGACCTCTTAGGCAAGAAAAAGGAAATGAAATAAAAGAATTGGAAAGGAAGAAATCAATAAAATATGCATAGTTACATTTCTATGCAAATCACCAAAGGAGTACATGTAGATGTAAACTGCCGAGCCAGTAAAAGAAAAAAGTGAAATTGTACAACATAATCAGTGCAAAAGAACCAAGAGGGAGAAACGTAGAAAAATAGGAAAGGTGGAATGGATTTAAAGTGTGTGCACGCACATATACACACACATGCACACGAAGATGCTGGAAAAAAATCTGCATGTATCAGCAATGGAAGTAAATGAAATTGAGCTAAAATCAGTTAAAAACCAGCATTTAAAAAAATAAATCAAAAAATGATAAACACAAAAGGCTGGATAGGGATTGCCTCTTGGTGGGGGCAGCAAAGAATGGAATCGGGATGAAGCATAGATAGCCTAAACAATATTTGTCATTATCTAATTCTGATATATATTGATGAGGCCTTGGGTATTCTTTTTATTGGTATGCTCTATACCAAATATTATAAAAATAACTATATCAAAAACTATATATCAAGTATTACAAAATTAAAGTATATATATTTAAACTTCCTAAGAAGCCTTAAAATATAAACTAACCCCTTCATTTCAAATTAATACAACAAGTTTAGCAGTATAAGAATCCTATAGGTAATATGGAAGAATACTTCAAAGAAATAGAGTATTATTGATAGAAACTGCTTATGACACCAAAATACGCTGTCTCAGGACTATTCCCAGATTTGAGAATCAACCGTAGGAAGGGCCAAAATCTAAAAAAGATTTCAAAAAAGTTATTAAGGATATTCTGATTAACATATAAGAATGATTTGGGATTAAATCAGAAATAAGGTAAATCTCATTATTCAGATTTTTTAAAAAATGTGTTCTCCACGACTATGGAATTTGTTGTCTTAATACAGCTTAGTTGACATGTAAAGATTTATATAAAAGTAAGCTTTATATAATATAAACAGAATTTTTAGTAGGTACTTTAGAGATTTCTTGAATGAATGAATTTTATCCCCAGTAGTAATGACCTAACCATTACTGCCATCTAGTGACAGCATATCCTAATTATAGGCAAAGCACTGAATACTGAATTTATACTCTTAAGTAATCGTGGTAATGTCAGGTTGGGGAAAGTCATTTGAAAAATATTTGGCATTCTCTTCTGTCCATACTGCCTCCCTCCAACATCATTTTTAATGGGCATATATTGAGAGTCATGATAACTGTTTCAGCCTACCCAACAATTTTTGCAAACTTGGGATCTCATTGGAAATCTTGCCTTCTCTTCTGGGGTATAAACAGGTCTGTCACTTTCCTCTATAAGTATTTAATTTCCTATGATAATGTTTATGGTCAGAAACTTCTGTTCATCATTAACCTTAGTGATTTGACTTATTGTAGGCATACAATATTTTATGAAGGGAAGAGGAAACTGTTCCTCTTCTTCTACCCAGTTTTGCATAGCAATTATGCACCCTTCAAATCTACAGAATATCTGGCACCTTGATCTTGCACTATAGTACAGACATTAAGTCTTTTCCCTTCAGATTGCTGACTAAGATTATACCAGTAGAATGTCTAGGTCAGCAGTATTTCTTCATTTTACAGGTGAAGACATTGAGGTTTGGGATTCGGATTTGAGCCTTTACTGAAATGGTGTAGTTTTCAGTCTTTTCCTGTTGTCACCTTGGATCCTTACAAGAAATCACAAAGATATTATGTCGTTTTTTTAATGTTTTTAATCACATCTTGTTTGGCTAGAAGATTAGAAGTAAAATAATAGTAGCATTTGTTTTGAGTTTGATGGATTTATGAGTATCACATTCGGGGGTAGTGATGCTACGTTTAAATACTAACATTTTCTCCCCAAGTGATTTAGTAACACAGAAAAGAAGCTGGATATCTGTTTTCCCTCTTTGGAGTCATAACTCTCTTTCACTGACGTACTCACTTCTTCTACATTTGAATTTTTTATTATTGTAATTAAGTGCTACTTTATGAGCAATCATTTCAAAATAGATGTTTGTTGATTTGGTAAGTTCACATTTTTTTACACAAGTTTTATTGAAATGAAATTAACTGTGCCTTGTAATGAGGGTTCCCAGTACCAATGCATTATTGAAAAGTTTAAACATGTTATGCTGATGCGGTAGAAAATATTTTGTGTAACTATATTATCTCATCTACTCATTTTCTTTTTGGTGAAATCATATAAATAGGAATTTTTGGCATTTTGGAGGAGGAGAGGTTCTTATGCTGTTTTATGACTAAACGAATTAAAGCCCTGACAATCAGAAACTGTCTTTAGTTAATATGCAGTAAGGTTATAAGTACTTATGTAATAGTGTGAGCCTGACTGCACGTGAGAAAGGAGAATACGTCACTTTCTGTTCCCCTTCAAACGGTTGTGTAGTTGCACTGTCAGTGGATGGTCAGAGCCCTCTCATTTTGCCAGGGGTTAGACTTTGAAGGTGATTTCAATGTTGGCACTTAGTTATCCAGCTCTGTTACCCTGCGATCAAGTCAGATTTACATTTCCTGATTGTTATTTTCATTAAATGGAAACGAGGATGTGTGGCTTCATTTAAGCCTCCTGTGAATTCAAAGCTTTGAGGAAAACCTCATTAATCTGTACCCCATCTGTTCAGAGGATGTAATAATTTAGAAAAGTGCTGGGCTGAAGTTTACTTTCCTGGTATCTATAAAGAAAGGATTACTAACCCATTAACGAAATTAATAGTGCAAACAAGATTGGAAGAACAAATGGTATTAAACACCCTAAAGCACTTTAGAAGCACCCATATACTTAAGGCCTATCTCAACTCAAAATATAAAATATTCCCAGAGTTTCTTAAAGCAGGATCACTGTCCAGCAACAATGATGAGGATTTTAAATGTCCCTTATTTGGAACAGTCCCCTAATTCACTATTCCCCTGCTTTCAACCCGGTTATTCCAAATCCCTGAGGCTAGGTTGAACTTGACAAACAAGTTATTAAGTTTGTGTAAAGACTAGGTTGCTTGTCAGTGTTACAAAGTGATCCCAAAGTGGAGACCATCCTTCCCAGTGAGCAATGTTTAGGTGGACTTCTGGTGTCCATCTTCTAGAACAGTCAGAGATGGGAACATTCAAATCATTCTGCGTATACTACTTTTTAAAGGTTTTAAACAAATTTTAAAGACTTCAGTTTTTTTTAGAGGAGTTTTAAGTTTACAACAAAATTAAGGAGGTACAGAAGTCTCCCGTATGCTCCCTGTCTCCACACGTGCAAAGCCTCCCCCGTTATCAATATCACTCACCAGAATGCTACATTTTTTACCAAGAATGAACCTACATTACTACATTATAATCAGCAAGAGTCTCTAGTTTAACTCAGGTTTCACTGTTGATGCAGCACATTCTATGGGTTTGGACAAATGTTATAAGAACATGTATCCAAAAAAAAAAAAAAAAAAAAAGAACATGTATCCATCATTATAATATCATGCAAAGTATTTTTACTGCCCTAAAAATCTTTTGTGCTCTACCTATTCATTGCTCTCCACTGCCCCAGCAACCACTGATCTTTTTTATAGTCTCCATAGTTTTGCCTTTTCCAGAATGTCAAAGAGTTGTAATCGGGGCTTCCCTGGTGGCGCGGTGGTTGAGAGTCCACCTGCCGATGCAGGGGACACGGGTTCGTGCCCCGGTCCGGGAAGATCCCACACGCCGCGGAGCGGCTGGGCCCGTGAGCCATGGCCGCTGAGCCTGCGCGTCCGGAGCCTGTGCTCCGCAACGGGAGAGGCCACAGCAGTGAAAGGCCCGCGTACCGAAAAAAAAAAAAAAAACCCATAGGCTTGGACCCTAGCACACTACCTACCACGGGGCTTTGCTTGCAAATACTAGGCATGTGAATTTTGAGCGAGTGAATGAATTAGTCTATTTCTGTATGCACTGGAAAGTGTGGCATCATGGTAGAGAGTTCTTTTCTGCTCTCTTGAATAGGAAATGCTTTTTTCATCTCTCTAGGGAACTAAAATAAAGGATTTATTTCAAACCTTGAAATTCCATAACTAGTTTAATAACATTTTAAGCATGATCTGTCACTTGACCATATTTTCCTTCCCCACCTCCCAGTTACCTCCTGAGACTGCAGATTTCTTTCTCAGGATATTATCCCAAGGAAGGAAAGAAACTCATCATTTCCTTATCCTCCTTTTCTGAACTGTGATCACACACTGAAAGCTCCATCCTGAGCTGGTGTTTGAGAATCTGTTACCATGGAGCTATTCCCCAGCTCAAAGGATGGTTTTATTGCATACAGTGTTATAGGAAAAGAGAATGATAAAAATTAAACTTAAAAAAAATCCTTATTAATAATGGAAATGGGGAAAATGTTTTTAAAATCAAATACATGGTGAAGTACAATGCATTTTTATGGTCTCCCTTTCTCTCCTAAGGGCAAAACATTGGGCAAAAAATAAGGGCAAAACATTGCCCTTATTTTTTGCTTTGTGTTTGTGGTAATTGTGTTGTGTTGTTTTTAAAAGACCCTGCTATCTACTAGCTTCTGGGCATATGTCCAAAACACACTTGGACATTAACTCAATTCAGCAGTTCAGATTTCCGTAGAGACCTCCAGAAGACTCCACTAGTCCATTCCTACCAACCTGCCTCTGACCTGTGCCCTCCCAGACAAAGCTACTTAAAGAAAAAATAATAAGATTCAGTGCTTGTGTGGAGGTCAAAAAGGATACAAAAGAGTGAAAGATAAATACCAGATTTTGAAGCAGAGGTGACTTTGAGAATGAGGGTAACCCTGACACTGAGGCAAGTCTGAAGGGGACTTGATGTTGAGGCAATGTGATAAGCTATTCAAGTGAAGTATGCATCAGCCCCAGACCCTGTCACTTTGCAGCCAGTAATGAGCCTACTGTGATGGTTGTGATCTTTTTTCTTACATGGATTGAGTGATCAGGATTTATTGTTTTTGTAAACCCACAAGTTTAACAGTTCGGAGTTTTTCAGCTGTACTCTATTTCAAGTATTTTGTCCATTTTGTAGCACTTGGAAGCACACATTAATTATGGAAGAAAAAATGGTATGTTTACCAAAAGTCTCTTTTCCTGGTAAAACCTCTGAAAAGTTGTTATTATTATTTTTTTACAACTTTTAGGAGAAATGAAATTTAGAAATGCATTAGGAGCAAACAAAATGAGTTACAATTAAATCTTTCAAAATGTCTTAAAATAGCTGTTAAGATAGTTGTCAAGTTTCCTGATTCTTTGGAAAGTAAGGAACAATAGCTTTGTTGGAGACAGAATTCAAAACATTCTCTGCTTCTAGGACCTTGGTCTAGATAGAAATTCAGGAGTGTGTCAGGTGCTAGGAGATGGGGTGTGGACCCACTGTTGGCCAGGAGCAGTATTTAGCTTTGGCACAAACAACACGAGGTATGCTAGACAGACCTGACAATTGTCCTTGTGACACCAGGCATCAGAAGTTCGAGACATGAACAGGTTGTGACTGGTAGCATGGAATAGAGATTAAGAGCTCAGCCTTCCCATTAATGGTTAAGTGTTGTTTAAACCCTTTAAGCCTCAGGCTTCTCATCTGTGAAACTGGATTCATAATTGTATTTACCTCATAAGGTGGTTGTAATGATGGAATCAGACAATATGTGTAAATTGGGTTAGCCATTTACACATAGTATGTTCCAGCATGGAGTAAGCATCCGCTAAATATGAAAGTTACTTTTGTAAAACTCCAAAATCTCTTGAGAGGTACTTCGTGGATGCATATCTACTTCAGCTTTACGGTGATACGGATCTCCCAGGAGAATATGTTGAATTTTGGAGATCATTTTGAAGGATTCTATTATATTGTTCTTGATTTCTTATAACTAGTGTAGATGGGTCTAATTCTATATCTCAATCTAGGTGGAGAGTTCAAAATTTTTCTGTCATGGAAACGGCATCACTGATCAATGGAAAGCTTCATGCTGTACTTATTCAGCAGGGCTTGATGTGAGGTAGATAAAGAGGAATGGCTATACTTTCCTTTTTTTCTTTTTCCTTTCTTTCTATATATATATATATTTTTAACCGTCTCCATCCTCCAGATATCATGATTTCTATTAAGCAGTCTCTTGTTTCTCTGGTGGAGTGCTAGTATTCCACAGATGGAGAAACCACTTAATCTGGAGTCTCACATTGTTAGAGATATTCGCAGAGACCAACAATTAAAAATCTGGTTGGCTGAGCAGTGGACTACCTTAGAATCTTAGCTGTCCAGAGAGAGCTATTCTGATGCAACCAACAGCTCCCCTTCTCAGTGATCCACCAGCAAATGCTCTTAATTCGCTAATTTCCTTGCTATTACTGCACTGCAATATTTGCTCTCTCTTTTTCCTTCACCCCAGTAGGCCTATTTATGTAACATAGAAATCTGGTTTGACGTACGGTCTGGCTGCTATGGTTGGTTGGGCCCAGAATTCCTCTGGGGTCTGCATGACGCTTGTGAGGCACTGATTGCGATTACCATATGCAGTGTTCTACACTTGTCCTAAGAAATGGGTGTTTAGTCAGAGCTGTTACAGTAGTCAACAGACCTTTGCAGATTTCCGAGGTACGGAGTGCTGTGAGAGATTTTCAAATAATCATGTCACAGAACAAAAATAAAATGCACACAGAAAACCAATTCTGTGGTGTGTTCAGAGGAAAACAAAACCAGAGCTTTGTTTTCTCCCTTTCATTGTGGTCTGGTATCTTCTAGACACTTAATTCCTTCCCAGAAGTTGCCCTCCTGGGAGATGGGGACAACAAAAGCTCTTTTTTTTTTTAATAAGTTGAAAGCAGTAAGTAGTAGATGAGAGCCTCTGACTTCATAGTGATCAGTGTGGGCATTTCATTTCTGACCTTCAGTGTATTTACCTCCACAAGCCTCTGTAAATGGAAGACATTGGCTTCAAAGCCCTTCATGGCTCTGAAACATTTTCATGTATTGCTGAATGATTATATTTCCTGGAGACTAGTGGGATATAGATTATCTTCACTGGGAAAAAAAAAATGTTTCCAATTTAAACTTAATGTGGAGGGTGGTTCAATACTGGATATAAACAGCATGCGTCTGAGGCAGATAAACCCTAACAGAAAGGTAATGAATCTATCTTAGGCCTGGACGTGGGGGAATTAAGACTGAATTCTGAAGGTGGCACAAAGGCAAGTGAATTCTTACCCCAAGGCTGATAAATAGATAATAATGAGAAAAATAAAACTGTTTGCTTATTTGTTGACAAAGCACAGATGTCTCCACTTGATTTCATATTAAATGGAAGGTTTAACTGCCATTCTGGGGGGGAAATGAAGCTTTTTTTTTCCCCCTCAGAAAATGCTGAAGCAGATTGTCTATTAAAAAGCCTAATGGAGAATTTGAAGACAGAAAACTCACAGCAAGGCAAAGAGAGTAACTAGGCTGGGAAAGAGTGAATCTAATAGTGATAAGTCGACTTTCCTTCTGCCAGGAAGTTCAATGCTGAAAATTCACATTATATAAACTCGATTTATTTATCTCCTTTCTTATTTGAGAGTATTAGAGCTATGGCTTCAATAGTTCATTGCTGTCAGTATTCTCCTAAAATAAAAGGTGGTCAAAGGCATTTGTGTATTTTCTTAAGGAAATAAACCCCTAAGTCTGTTTAACATAGTTACCAAGAGAGGAAGTAGAACAGGTCAGAAATCTGTTTTTAATATTGAGTCAAGAAAATGTCTCCTGACTCTTTACCAAAGCAGTCCTTGAAAACTAGAGTCTTTTCATAACACACTCTGAACTGGTAAGTATATGTACCACGAGTCTCCCTTTCTTGTGAACATTTACACAAGCCTCCTATCTTAGGACCCATTTACTCCATTTCCTTCCTTGCGTATCATGCCATGTTATTTGATCAGCCTCCATTCGGAAATGTATACATTGAAGTTCATTCATTCAGCAAATATTTATCTTCTATCTACTCTGTGTCTACACTGACAACTCAGGGAAGAATAGGATAAGGTGCTTATAAACTGGAAGAGGAGACAGAAATGTCAACAGATTACAGCCTGGTCAGTGTCATAGCACAGGTGTAAACAGAGTGCGGTGGGGACACACACAGAGAAGGAGATATTCTCCTCAAGGGGACCCAGGAATGCCTCCCAGTGGTGGTGGTACTTAAGCTGTATCTCCAGGGATGAACAGGGTATGTTTAGAATCTGTAGTCAAGCTCAGCATGTGAGAACCTTGTGGAAATAATGGCAACTAGAAGGTTATAAACGTATGTTGTTTATATAAAAGATAAGTCTTCTCAGAAATTAAACTTAATTGTAGAGGGTGTTAAGACATGGAGAGTAAATATCTTTCATTTGGAGGAAATTTAAGATATACAAGCGGGAATAATACACTATGAAAAGACCTGTACGTGGCTATTGCTAGGTAGACACTGGAGTCTACAAGTACCTTTCTTTTTTTTTTTTTTTTTTTCCCTCTATCTGGAGTTCTACAGGAGCAAGAATCAGAGAGATTTGGTGCCTGGCTAGGCTTACTTAGATAACTTATTAATTTGCCAGGCACTACAATGACCAGTAGATACTGTATTTCATAATTAAAAGCAAACTAAGTCAAGGAGAAAGGTTGGATGTCTTGTTTGGGCGGGGGGGCGGTTTCAGAGCTCATCAGTGACAAAACCGTGAATTGAACTTGAAGCTCTGGGTTATGTACTAATGCCCTAACTGTTCACAAAGTATTAGAAGGTTTCACTGTAGGAAGACTGAAAGTCAATATTGATTGACTGAGTATTTACTAAATAGCACAGTGTCACATGCCCTGAGATGTCTCCCTGCAGGTCGCTAAGGCTGGTGCTTACTTACTAGATCTCATCCCCTTTCACCTACAAGGACATAGCTTGAGCAATTCTTTCCCCCTCTTCCTGCATCACCAATATTTTCCTGTCTATAAGATCTTTCCTAACAGCATACCAACGTGCTGGTTTTTATTCCATCATTAAAAAGAAAAAAAGGCTGAGTACAGAGATTAACTCTAGCAATTTTTCTCATTTTCGTCACTGCCCAACTCAGGGTGGTCTGTACTCCTGGTCTGTGTTTCCTCTCCTCCTATCCTCTCTTAAGCCCGCTCCCATCAGGCTTTTCACCCACAGCACTCCACAGAAACTGCTCCTGTGAAGCTCATCGGTGACCTCCAAGTTGTTGACTTCAGTGGTCCCTTCTTCAACCTCATCGTCATGGACCTGCAGCTGCACTGAGCAGTAAAAAGCCCAATGCAGTAGAGCCTTCTCCTGCTCTAGTAGAGCCACCTTCCTTCCTTCTTGAAACATTTTCTTCCTTACCTCTCCTATGAGATAGGAGGACAACACATTTTCCTCCTATCTCATAGCTACTTGGATGTTTAATCAAACTTGAAAGCTCATAATGTCTGACATCATGAGCTAAGCTACTCTGACTCTCACCCCTAACCCTATATCCCTCTCCCCTTCCACCAACTTCCCCACCTCAGTTCACGACAGCTCCACGCTTGCAGTTCCTCATGAAAGAAAATTGTGGCTCCGCTCCTTTTTCTCACACTCTACATTCAATCCATCAGCAAATTAATTTGGCCCTGTCATGACTGTGGTGGACTCTGACCACTTCTCAGCAGCTCTGCTGCTACTAAGCTATCATCACTTGATTCCTGGCTTATTGCAGTGGTGTCCCCTACCCCTACCCCATCTCTCAGCTTTTATCCTTGCTTAAGACTACTTTTAAGGCAATAACCATAGTTATCTTGGTAAAATTTAAGTTCTTGCCTCAAAACATTCCATAGGCTCAAATCACCTGTCCTCCTATTTCCTCTGTGGCATTGTCTTCTATAACTCTCCCCCTCACCCACTAAACTCCAAACTCTCCAGCCTCCTTCCTGTTCCCCTGATCTAGGGATTAGCAAACTATCTGTAACGGAAAATATAGTACATAATTCAGGCTTTGTGGGTATGTGGTTTCTGTCACAACTACTGAACTCTGACATTGTAACATGAAGATAGCCATAAACAGTTCACACATGAATGGATGTGGCTTTGTTCCAATTACACTTTGTTTATAGTAACAGGCAGCAGCTGGATTTGTCTACAGGCTGTGGTTTGCAGACCCTTTCTGATTCACCAGGTAACCCCTCCCTTAGAATCCTGGCTGTTTCCAATGCTTAGAATTGTCTTCTCCGGATAGCCACATTGCTTCCCCCTCACCTCTCACCAGAATCTACTCAAGTGTCACCTTCTTAACGAGGTGTTTTTCAACCTGAGAACTGGCAGGACACACATGGCATACTCAAATGAGAAAAGTTTAAGAAAGGTCTAATGAAGGTATGGGCAGGGAGTCGGTAGACCAGGAGGCGTATGTATGTGCCAGGCCTGGTAAGCAGATGGGCCTTAGATGGATAAGGAGTAGAAGCAGTTGTAGCACCTATAGGACAAGAGAAGTGGGTAGCCAGGATATCTTGAGAGAAGCCGTGACTTCTTGAACTCCTGCTTGGGTGCCCTATTATTGGGACCAAATCTTCAGCCAGAGGGCAAAGGAGGTCCCTGATACAGTCCATGTGGTCAGCCTCCTGGGACAGAAGAGTTCAGAGAAAGGTGGAGAATATCTATGATGAGCCAGAGGAAAGATAACACTCACAAGGGGCTTCCTCATCCACCATATTGAAAATTACAACCAGGACCAAGTGTACCATTTAAGGGGCCACTTGTTTAAAAATTAAGAAGTTCTAGACAGTGGGAGTGAAGCATTGCACCCAACGTGGAGCCCTTCTGATCTTGGGGCCCTGTGTGACTGCATAGGCTGTGCGCCCATGAAGCCAGCCTTGATTTCAACCCTTTCCCCAGCACTGAATTCCCTATTCCTCTTCTCTACTTTGTTTTCTCCACTACACCTGTCTCAGTCTCACATGCTGTATAATTTAACTGATTTGTTTAGTTTATTATCCCTCTGCCGCACTTGAATTTGAGCCCCCCAGGCAGAGATTTTAATCTTTTGTTACATGCTGCATATAATGTCTTAAACACTCCCTGGTACATAGTAAATGCAACAAATATGTGTAAATATATGCAATTCTCCTGGAAAAGGGAAGAAGAAAGGCCACAGAAAGGGATCATCACACTTATTGATTTAGCTTGGTTCCCTTTCCATAGCCCTTCTCTTCATAAGCCAAAACCCAAAGCTGAGTGCAGGCCAGTATCTCTCACTGGAAAGGATAATTTTTAAAATTCTCGGTATTTAAGATCATCTGCCTTAATAATTTCTTATATAGAGGAAGTAATCAAAACAAGACCTCTACCTTAAATTAACAGTTGGCATTTAGAATAGAAATGTGTGCATGAGTATAATTTTTAAGTTTTCTAAGGATTATTTCCATGTTATGAACTTAGCTAATATTTATTCTTTGTGGTCTGCCTATCCTAGAACGATTGTTTCTCAGAGTTCTGTGCTTGGCCTACGTCTTCTCTCATTATACACACTTCGCAGCAAACTCATCTGCAGCCAGTGAATCAAAATAGCACTTAGATGAGGCACAAACACGATCTCCAGCCTGTATCTTCTACCTGGGCTTCAAATGTGTATGCTACAGTCCAACTGCCTACTACATATCATTACCTGTAAGTCTCATAGGGATAGCAAACCCACTCAGAACGGATGTCGCTGTATCCCCCTTCTCCCACTCCAGCCACCAGCCTGCTCTTCCTGCTTTGCCTCTGAGAACAGCATCTTCATCCCTCATGATCCCTGCCAGAAACCTAGGAGTCTCTGGTGACTTCTCCCTCTTCCTCATTTACCATCTAATTAGCCCAACAGCCTATTGTTTTTCACCTCCTAAATACCTCATATCTGAGTCTCCTTCTCATCTTCACATCTGTTACCCTAATTCATTTTGACAGTGGTCCCCTAAGTAGCCTTCTTGCCTTTAACCATGCTGTTAAATCTGTCATTCACCATGCTGCTAATGCAGGCTTCTTACATGTCTCTTCTGTTATTTTTTCAGTAGCTTCTCTTCACCTATAACATAAAACCTGAGCTTCTTTAGATGGCGAGTAGAATCCTCCAATGTATTATCTCCCTCAGTGTCTTGCCAATGTATGATACTTTAATGAGTGACTTGTACTTATCCAGCCAAATCTTTTCCATGGTCTCTAATGCCTCTCCCTGCCTTAGCACCCAGTGTTGCTCCTCCTACAGAGAATGCTTTCCCCAGTATATCCAACCCAGCAAATTTCTGCTTCTCCTTTAAACCCACCTCTTTCCCTCTGTGCCCCCTGCACATTGTAATGAGCCCATTACAGCTTTGCATCTCACATTGTGACAGTTGGTTTAGATATCTGGCTCTCCACTAGATTCTAGGTTCCTTTGGAGAAGAGACATCTTTTTATATTTGTAGCCCCATGTCTAGCACAGTGACCAGCACACAGTAGGTGCTAAATAAATGAGATGAACAGATGCTACATTTCCATTTTGGCTATTACACAATGTTCATATGTGTGCATAAATTTAAACCACAGGTCTAGAACTACACAATCATAATTTGAAATACTTAAGTCTTAAAGTCTTTTAAACAATATTCGAAGTAACTATTAAATACTCTCTGATGATTTTTGCCTAGAAAGTACTAAAGGAAGCTAATTTTATTTTTTTCTTAATGACTGTGAAAAAGTTACCTTTTAAACAAAAAATTAGTAGTTTATAACTGTCAAATTTATTTATAAGCTTCAAAAAGAAAATACAGTATCTCTTCAAATGTATATACACAAGTACACAACACTTAATCACACTTAGGAACAAAATATTTCAAGAGTTTAAAAAACTATAATTGTATAGACTAAACTGAGTATCAGTCATATTTAATTAAAAGTTAATATTTTAGACACATAGTTTATGTTGCAATTATTATTTATGTCTTAACCCCATAGCTATGTCATTCTGCTTCAAATAACTCCTTTTAGTTCAGATATATACTAATTTTAGAATGTATTGTCAGAGCCTAAAGGTCAGATTAAAATTTGGCTCTAATATTTGAAAAGAGTAGCATGTGCTATAACCGTGCCATGTTCCCTGGTTTTCTGAGGGGCACATTAAAAGGATTATATTCTTGTTGGAGGAATATATAGGGCAATAAACAGTTTTGTGGGTAATTAAACAGTGAAATGAAGCCAAATCTTCCAATTACCAGCAAAAGGCTCTTATTGCAAATATGTTATGGTACCATGAAAATTTCCTTTTGTATATTAGTGTTTTTTTAGAGATATATTAGTTTTTATAATGTATTATTTTAAGAGCTTGATTATTATTAGCTTTCTACTGAGCAGTAGCAGATGTGTACACTGAAAAGCATCTTAAACTGAATTTCCAAAATTCAAAATCCAAGTTAATATCACTAGATCCAAAAATAACTTTTCACTTTCTATAAACTATTTCTGTACCCATAGAAAAGCAGGGAGAGGAGAAGGGAGGACTGACATTTAATCCAGAATAGATACGCCTTTGGGTAGAGATAGCTGCTGAGTAAAGCTGACAGATTTGTACAAAAAGTGCAGTTCGTAGATGGAAAAACTGTATCTACAGGCTATTAAATCTGAACTTTCTGAACAAACACAGTGTAGCTAACCCTAGTCATCTCTGAAATAAGATATTATTCATCTTAGAGTAGCAGTGATATTCACTGATTATATTAACTGAATTATGATTATTTAAAACATAGTAAAATATACAAAAAAAACTGGAAAATCATTACGTTATTTTTCTTCTCTGGCACTGTGAATTGAATGTTGATATCTTTTACCCTTTGACTCCATTTTTAAAGACTGGCTTCAAAAAGAGAGACATTACTTGACAGGGATGTGTAAGCTTGGAGAAAGTTTGGAAAAATGGTAGCTGGAAAAATTTCCCTGATACTGTAATACATGTGATGGTGGTTTTATTCTGTGCACCAAATTTTGTAGAAAGAAACTCAATACCAGTCTACTGGGAAGCTTGGCTGGCACTCCAGAGCCTTTATGACAGGAAGTAGGGTTGGCTGGGCCTCCATCTATCCATCCACATTCATTGTAAAGTGACTCAACTCTCCTGAATAAGGACTATTCATTATAGTGATGTTCAGACACAATTTTCTTCTATTGCTCACATTCTCTTCTATTTCATCTCTCTTCTTGTTTCCCTAACTACACACACACACACACACACACACACACACACACACACACACACACACTCTCTCTCTCTCTCTCTCTCTCTCTCTGACACACATAAATAAACTTTCAAACAAAAGGTTCTCACCTCTACGGCCATTTCCCTTTGGCTGTTCTTTGAAAAATCAGACATGATGTGCTATCACATGTCCTTGTTATGTCCCAGTATGCATGTCCATTTAAGGGCCATCAGTCATGAATAAGTTATGATTCCTGTGTATGGTTGTTAGAAAATTAAGATATCTTGACGTTGCTCTGATAGTTTAGGATTCCACATTTCACTGAAGCATGGGCTTCTTCATATATAGTTCCATTATAACATTGTGTGGGATCTTGTCATAAGAGTTAAATGTCAGATGGCAAGTGCCCATTTGCAGGGGTCAGTAATGAAAATAAACTGAATCTCAGCTTTTTGGTTATGAATTAGAAAATGAAAAAAAGTATTCTGATTGAGGGAAGTCACCATGGATCACTTATAATCCCTCCTATTCCTTTTCTAACATCTAGATCTTTTTTTTTTTTTTTTTTTGCGGTACACGGGCCTCTCACTGTTGTGGCCTCTCCCGTTGCGGAGCACAGGCTCCGGACGCACAGGCTCAGCGGCCATGGCTCACGGGCCCAGCCGCTCCGCAGCATGTGGGATCTTCCCAGACCGGAGCACGAACCCATGTCCCCTGCGTCGGCAGGCAGACTCTCAACCACTGCACCACCAGGGAAGCCCTAACATCTAGATCTTTTTGAGTAGTCTTTTATTTGAGTAGGTGGTTTGAAAGCTAATTTGACTCCTTAAGTAGACTATTTGAGGTAGAAATATTCACGGAGATTTAAAACGTAACTTGATTTACAAAAAAAGTGATCCGTTTAGGGAACATTTGCAGTATTTTCTTTCATCCCTTTACCTTCAACTTTCCCAAGATTGATCAAGCATTGCCCATAGAGTATAATTACTCTGGAGGGAAAGCTTACATATTCCATTATGGGTTAAAGAGACTTCATGGAGACCATAATAAACAGTGTTACTGTGGTGATCCATAAGATCTTCTCTTTTAAAGGATCTAACAATTTACTTAACTGCTCCCTGCTTTTACTTTCTCATTGGTAAAATGAAGGGCCTTATTTATATATTCCCTTAAATCTGTTCTAGCATTAGTAGTCTATAATCTATGATGCTTGATTTGCTTCAGATTCGGTTCTCCTTCTGTTTCCCACTGATGGATGGGGATGTATTCTCAGCCCAACCTCTTCTTTTTTTTTTTTTACATTGTTTATTCAGGATATCTTGTTAATTCTTTTTTTTTTTTTTTCACATATAGAATCTAAAAAAAAAAATGTTTCTGAAAAACCTAGGGGCAGGACAGGAATAAAGACGCAGACGTAGAGAATGGACTTGAGGACATGGGGAGGGGGAAGGGTCAGCTGGGACGAAGTGAGAGAGTGGCATGGACATATATGCACTACCAGGCTCTTTAGACAAGCTGTCCCTTCTCTCCTACACATCTCTTCGCAGTGGGGCTTTCCTCCTTGACTGCCTAAAGGTGGGCCCGCCTGCCTCCACCACTGCCTCCCTCAAGTGTTGGCAAAGTGTGTATCAGAGGATCTTCATGCTGCTAAAACAACCATGCTGCCATGTCAATGGAGGACTGAGGGTCCAAAGATCTTGAAATATTAGATTTGAAAACAATAGCAACATTAACAGTGAGTGTCTCAGTCATTTTCTGTTTTTTAACAGAATTGAAACCAAGATTTAAAAATATAAATAAAATTATTTTATATATAAATAGTGAACAAGTTAGTAATCATAAGCTTTCATAATGTATGACACTGACACATTAAAAAAAAAAACCCACCAAAACACTGTAATCTTTACTTAGACATTCCAAGACTGAGACAGTGAAGCATTGGAACACTTTTTAAGGTTGTTTTTTTTCCCTGCGATAATGGCCAATTATGCTATTGTAATTACCTAAGCAAGCTATTGTAATTACCATCAGTCAACCTCAGTTCGACTGAATCAGAGGAAGAGATCTTAAATCCTATAAAATGCTTTATAGCTGACTATTTCTATAGTACTAAACCTCAGAATTTGGCCCATGAACTATTTCCATCATGCCTATTTTTAAAAATCCAAATTAAAACTCTACCCTCAGCAATGGTTCTCAAACTTGGATTTATAAGCATTGCCAGGGGTGCTGTTTAAAAGTGTAGTTTCTCGTGTCCTAACCCTAGAGATACTGATTGAGAAAATTTGATGTGGGAATTAGGAATTAGCAATTTCAATAATCTTACCTCATCAAGGAGATGAGAATTTATCAGATGAGAATCTAGAGTGGAATAGAGCAACTCAGAGGTTAATCAATTTTTTGGATATGTATAATCTTCTGAAGTGATATTCATATATTCATTTATTTTAAAATAGTATTAATTTACTTTAAAAAATCTTCCAACATTTAATATAAATGAAGTATTTAAATGTTACATGTAATCACTGAATTATTTGGAAGTGACCATTTTCATTCAAAGAATATAGTACAGGTTTAAACGAAATAGTCTTTAGTTCACTAAATATCAGAGTTTCCTAGTTTTTAATTTGATATGTCCCAACTCTGCAGTTACGTTCTTTACCTTATTATAACATATTATGTTACAGCTAGATCTTGTTTCAGTGTTCCAGAGAAAATTTCCTGGAGCACTGGCTGGTTATCAGGGCTATTCTTTTTTCTAGTCAGTGTTCTTACTTTTGTTTCTTGTGTATATTTCATCTTATTTCCTCAAGGCCTCTCAGAGTGGCTTGAATGTTGGCTTTCAAAAAGATTGCTTGTGAAAAGTGTGGGGAAATAAGTTGAAATGTCTAGACAATGAAAAAAAGGAGGTTAGCCAAATATTAAATGCATGTTTCTAAAGGAGTATCATAATGATTTCTAAAAAAAGGTTCTCTTTCTGTAACCATCCATCATAAAGAATGAGATTTGCTTTGTAAATGCCAATGTGTTATTTTTCCATAATGGCTTTCTTCTGAAGACCCGCCTTATCTTACACATGGTTTCCTTTCTGTCTCTTAATGAGGGACAAAGCTGAAATATTCTGGATGGTGTTTTATCTTGATGTTCTCGAGAGAGAATTATGTGAGATCCTAAAGTCTTAAAGACATTCTATGGAAAAGGTTTATCTTCTCTTCATTTTAAGAACGTTTTTCCTATAATTTTAAATTCTTTTTTAATTGCAATATAGTTGACATATAACATTATATTACATATATTAGTTTCAAGTATACAACATACTGACTTGATGTTTACATCGTGTATGCTATTTGTATACACAACAGTATACACAATGTTTACATTTGTGTATATTGTAAAATGATCACCACAGTAAGTCTAGCTAACATTTGTCACCATACATAGGTGCAATGTTTTTCTTGTGATGAGAACTTTTAAGGTCTACTGTCTTATCAACTTTCAAATATGAATTACACTATTATTAACGATAGTCATCTTGCTATATATTATGTCCCTATGACATTTATTTTATAACTGGAAGTTAGTACCTAAAAGCATTTTTTTTTTTTTTTTTTTGCGGTACGCGGGCCTCTCACTGCTGTGGCCTCTCCCGTTGCTGAGCACAGGCTCCGGACGCGCAGGCTCAGCGGCCATGGCTCATGGGCCCAGCCACTCTGTGGCATGTGGGATCCTCCTGGACCGGGGCACGAACCCGTGTCCCCTGCATCGGCAGGTGGACTCTCAACCACTGCACCACCAGGGAAGCCCTAAAAGCATTTTTTTTTTTTTTTCGGTACGCGGGCCTCGCACTGTTGTGGCCTCTCCCGTTGCGGAGCACAGGCTCCGGACGCGCAGGCTCAGCGGCCATGGCTCACGGGCCCAGCCGCTCCGCGGCACGTGGGATCGTCCCGGACCGGGGCACAAACCCGCGCCCCCCGCATCGGCAGGTAGACTCTCAACCACTGCGCCACCAGGGAAGCCCCCTATAAGCATTTTTTGACATGTAATTTTTTTTTTTATCATTTCCATTTGAAATAAGTAGTGTTTGGTACATGCTTTCTGACAGGTCTTACCTATATTAAAATTTGGATAGTTTTATCATGCATTTCTTGCATTAGTTTTATTTTTTAATATTTCATTAAAGTATCGTGTATGTTGATTAATAAGGGTTTTTTTATGACCCTTAAATTTGGTTCCCGAGGTAAATGCCTAAGTGGCCTTACCCTAGACCGGCCCTATTCCCTATTAGTAATATGCTCTGTAGAGAGAAAGCACAGTATTAAAGAAGCATTAACAGTGTATCTCAGCAACCAGTGAGGTATCTAATGTGGGGCAGAACCTCATTAAATTGAATTGACGTTTTGGTCAGCATTTAGTTGCAAGTTTTCCTTATTTTGTGTTATCTTAAATTTTCCAGAATGAATCACTGTAATTGCCACTGATTTATTATTTTCTTTCTGGTATTTATATTTCTTTCTATTGTGAAATAAGGACTTTTAGTTATGTGAAGATATATGCAAAAAATATATATTTTAAAATACACTCTTTGCTTTCATTTGTAACATAATCCAAAAATATCCCAATAGATATTCTGAGTTTTCTCCAAAGTTGTCTGTTCTTCCAGGGGTTTCAGTGTTCTTCAGAATCATTCTTTTAGAATCTGCCCTTGAACAATCCCTTTTGGAAGTGAAATAAACAGTGCTGAGTCTTCCTATAATGCAGTGACCTTGCTTTGTATTGACAAAAATATCTCTTACAGCTGCTTCTTATGTACTGCATGTATTGATGTGTTTCTGAAGGCCCAGATCAGTGAGTAGAAGCTATAACTGTACACTCTCTTTGTAGATGTTAGAAAAAACAAAAATCCTTTAGACCACAGAGATTTTTGGCAATATCATTTCAGATTGAATTTGCACTTGGAAACTTAAACCAGGTAATCCTTGTAGTGTTTAGCTATTCAAAAGTTTTTATATTAATGATATATTTATGCTGTTATAGTTTGGTCCTAGTAGTTTTTCTAAGTAAAACAGTTACTTTCTTGGAGCTGAATCTTAGCTGCAAAAGGTTTGCTCTGATCTGAAGTTTAGCATAATGGCTGTTGTGTAATATAACAGTTTAAATAAATAGCATACCTTATTTTGATGAACTTTTACTTAATACTCTGAAAGTTACCTTGAAATAATATAGGTATGGCTTCTGCATATTCAGATTCAAATGCATTATTTGATAATACACTGTTACTACAACATGAATAATTACTATCTAAATTATAATTTAGACATTTCCTGCCACGTGAAGTAAAATTGACTCTCTAAATGTCCTTTAAACTACCCTTTCTCCGACCCAGAAGCCATGTGTCTCTCCATTGCCTAGCACTATAAACCTATAGGTTTCTTTTTAATATTTATTAACTATGAGAATCTACATGCTTACATTTTCTTTCAAGATAACTTTCTTTCCCCAGTTAATATTATATCGTGTATTTTTTATGTCATAAAATAGTCTTTGAAAGTACAATTTTTAGTACTTGCAGAATGTTTGATTGTATGGCTATATCATAATTCACTTAACTATTTTTGCCTATTTTGGGGTTTATAAGCTGTTTCTAATTATTATATTGTATTATACATTGGTTTTCAATGCACATCTTTATTTATAAATGCATTATAAATATATCACCCCATCTCAGATTCTTTCCCTAGGATTAATTTTTAGAATTTTATTCATGAAATAAAAACATTTGTAAGGCTTTTGGATACATACTGCCATTGTACTTTCCAAAAGCATTGGTATAATTTCATTTTTAGAAACAAGTCCCCATTTAGAGAAATATACAAAGATAACCTGAAAGTCTTCATGTACTAACACCTAGTAATTTATATTGTTTCTGCTTTCCACATTGTTCTATAGGACTGGCGTTTTTGCATGCTAACGTTCTGATCCTTGCAGTGATGCTGAGGCTTTTTTCTAGTCTTGCCAATGCTCAGAATTAGCCCAGCTGTCTGAGTGGTCACTTTTCTCAGTGGAGATAGGCTTTTCCTCAATAAACTGGGGAATAGCTCATATCCATATAGACTTTCTAGATTCCGTGACTATTTCCTTGACAATCTGAAGAAGTAGAATCTAAGTGTTTTTACTGATTACTTTGTAGAGCAGTAGTCTTTAAAGTGATGTATACATTACAATCCCCTGAGGTTTAAAAAGACAGTATAAGAAATTTTAATTTTAGTTTTTAACAAAATTCTTTGTCCAGATTTTATAAATTCTATAAACTAATAGTATAATAGAGTGTGTATATAATTTATAAATAAACATATATTGGGGTTAAATGCTCACATTTTTAAACTCATGAGTGTGTACTTATGGCAGAGATTGAAAATTGCCTTCCAAAATCCATCTATCCTTCCTTCCTTCCTCCTTACTTAGAAAAACACACTTTTTCGGTTCGGCACTTTGCCACATGTCTAAAAAATTGCACTCCCTGGACTCTCTTTGTAGTTAGCTGGAGCCTCATGACTAAATTTTGGCAAATAAAATTTCAGCAGAACTGTGTACAACTTCCCAGAGGGTGCCTTGAAAGGGAAAAGACATGCCATTCCTCACCTTCTTCCTCCCTCTTACATCTTAAACTCCAGATGTGATGCCTGGCATCTCAGCAGCTAGTTTGGACTATGAGGTGACTATGAGGGGAATAACACCTACCGTAGTAGAAAATAAGATGGAAGGAGATTAAACCCTGATAACCCTGTAGAGCTGTCATACTAGCACCCACCAGCATAATTACAACTTGTATCTTGTTTAAACCACTGTTTTGGGGGCTGGGGGCTCTGTTTCTTGCATGCAAATCCAATCTTAATTGATAATGTATCAAAGATTTGGAGTCCATTGTACTTGAGTGTTTCTCCTTTCCATTTAGCAACTCTTATACCAGATGCCTGAGCCATTTATTAGGCAGGAAGAATGTAGGTGCTTGTTCTGCACTTAGGAAATCATTGTCTATCAATAAATTGAAACTGTTGAGATGTTTCTAAAAGTCCACGATTTGGCTTCAGGAACATTAATTTTTCCATGAGTTCCTGGTGTTCATGGACAGAGTATAAAATCTTTATAAAGGCACACTAGTATAAGGCCAAAGGAAAAGGCTCCTTTCTGCTATCTGTCCATTCTTTCTAAGAGAAGGTGAAATCAGTACCATTTCCAAGCTCGCAAATCATAATGTACATTGCCAAAAGTGGAGAGATGTAGTTTTTTGTGGCCTCTCCCGTTGCAGAGCACAGGCTCCGGAGGCGCAGGCTCAGCGGCCATGGCTCACGGGCCCAGCCGCTCCGCGGCATGTGGGATCTTCCCGGACCGGGGCACAAACCCGTGTCCCCTGCATCAGCAGGCGGACTCTCAACCACTGCACCACCAGGGAAGCCCGAGGTGCAGTTTTAAAGATCTCTTTATTGTTGATTAGAAAAGGATTTAGAATGGCTTCTTTTAGGTCTTACACTCTTTCTTTTTGATTAAATTTTGAAGTTTTTAAAAAAGCAACTAGCTATTGTTAATAATAATAGCAGGCAAGAAAGGAATATGTTTGACGAACAGGGAAATACTTTTATTCAGGATTCTTAAAGTGTTTCCTGAGGAGTCATAGCTCCTAAGGCATTTTATAATCTATCCCTGGTCACCTCTTCTGCCTGCCCCTTCCCACTCGTACTCGCCCAGGTCACTGAATTCTTCATGCTGTCCAGCTCCCTGAACATTCGCCATCGTACATGTTCTCCCAGTACAGCGCCCCTCCCCCACCATCCAAGGCTCAGCTTTGACATCACTTTGCACAGGGACCTCTTCCAAAAAATCCCTCTCATGGGTTCCTATGGCCTTCAGAACTTACGCATTCCCAGCAGATATCATACTCTTTCCTAAGTGCTGGTTGATCGTGTGTGTTCCTAACTCATTGAGAACTCCTCAAAGGGGCCACTCTTTTACCCAGCACTTAATTTAAGTACCTGGCACATAGTAGATACTTAATAACAATGGAATGATGAATACATTATACATTATTAGTGATGGCACTTTTATCTATCTCATGCTAATGAATAGGTTTCTCCATCTCATACTCAAGACATAAACACCATAATATTTGAGCATGTCAATAATCCTTCACCTAATTATTGCAAGGTATTATTTTTAATGTCACTTTTCATGGTTGTAGTTGTACATTTGCCAGTGTGCTTACAGAAGATAAAAGCTACAAAAACAGTAACACGAGTTTGGATTCCAGATTCAGAACCGTTGTATATACTGTGTGTCTTTGTAAGCTTCTCTCTCCTGTGTTTCCTTAAACTACAGAGGCTCTAGGTGGAGTTCATTATCATAATAACAAACATATGAGGTCGCTGTTCACCTCATTTCTGAATGCTAGATGCGTTCGTGCCGTTAGTAGGGAACTAAGAGCATCTGCCTCTATTAATTAACATTTTGAAGCACCTTCTGTATCTCAAGCATTGTATACATTTGGGCAGCTAAATATTTATATTTAAATTTTTGATGATATTTTGTATATTAAAATACAGTAGTATCTCATAACAAACAAATGCTAACATTTTGCAGCCTTTTACAGCTAAAAAAGTCATTCTTATATGTATATACATACTTTAATTCCTCTATATGTACATAATACTTTCCTTTTATATGTATATATATACTTTCATTTAAATAATCCCCATTTTAAATAGCAGGGACCTGAGGCTAAGAGAAGTTAAAAGAAGGCATGAAGGAAAAACTGACTTTTTAGAAGGGTTTACCTGATTGGATATTGTGCTTTAACTTCATTTAAATTGCTACCTCTTCTTATTCACACCCATTAAAGAGTGAACCGATCAGTTACAATATGTGTTTAATTACTGTTTGGCTTTGTACGTGCTCTAACATGAAAACCTTTCACTTGAAATGAAAGGGCAGTCTGTTTGATTTTGCTTCATCATGTCCAATATATTCTAAAGATACTTCTTTGATATGACTAAAGAAGGATTGCTTCTTCATCAAAGTTGCATTGCTTTATTTTGAGTTACTCGTAGTCTTTAGTGAAATCCCTATGAACATGTAGCATATTACATATCTGGCCCCCAAAAGAAACTAGTTTTCATTAGCAAAATAATTTTTTGATTACCATAAATTGACGAAAATGTTGACAATAACCATTTATCCTGGATCAACCACACACAGTTGTTACTGTGGACAAGGTTCTTAACCTTTCTAAGTCTTCGTTTCTCAAGAAGAAAATGCAATAATAAGAGTAGCCACCTCCAGGGGTGTGGGAAGGAATGAATGAGAGAATGTGTGCGGAGCCCAGAGTACAATGTGTGGTGATAGCAGGCACGCAATAAACATTAGCAGTTAGTATTCTTATTTTTGTTTTTTTGTGGCTGGATTTTTTGGACCTTGGTCTTGGTTGGGAGGGGCGGCAGCGGCAGTATTTGGGTCTGTTGATTCGCAAGTGGTTAGAAGTTTAGATAAAACATGATACTGGTGAGCTTCCTGCTCTGGCTGTTCTTTGCAGGTAAGGTGGGTCCAAAAGAACCTTTTACTGTTAATAATGATAATGACAACTAGCATGGCAGGTATCATTTGTGGAGTGCTTACTAGGCACTACATTAAATGCTTCCGCTTATTGCTTCATGTAATCCTCCCAGCAACACTAAGAAGTATACACTGTTATTTCTTCTGTTTTACAGATAAAGAAAGTGAGGCACGCTCGGGCAAACTGGCTCCAGAGCTCAGACCCTGAAGCTGTTTGTGCCGCCTTTTACATTGTAAATAGAAGTGAGCAGAATTCCATGCGTACATGTGCTCAGTGCAGAGATGGTCACATGTGTAGCTGCCTTGTTGACTAAGCGCAATTTGTTAAATGTAATTATAAAACAAATTTTCTTTAAATCCCCTTACATCCACTCTATGCAGCAAGTTTTTTCCTTGCCCACTGATACATGTTCAGGCAGGCCTCGTGACTTTTCTGGACACTCTTGGATAATATGTGTTATAGTACTTTTTAGGCAAAATCACAGATTCAATCTAATAATTTAAATCTCCAAGCCATGTAATATTTAATATTCTAAACTTTATTTAAAGTTTCTCCCCTCGAGCTCCAAGCTCAGGGCTCCCAGAGACAGGAACTATCCCTTTCCCTGCCATGGTCTCCTGTCTGTTTCACCACCTGGCTTTCTGCTTCTCCATCCTGTTTGGTAATATCGGGTTCTGACTCCTCTGGGTTTGGATCACTGGGATGGAGGGAAGGATAGGAAAGTTCTTCCTTAAGAAATACCATAGTGTTAGTCTAGCATGCCTGCTCTCTGAACTTGGGGAAGTGGGATTAAAGCGACTTGATTGTGAAAGCTTCCCTTGGTTCTGTGTCCCTGCTGCAGTTGTTTTAATGGGGCAAAACATCTCTCTTCTGGCTAAGAAAGGCAGTGGTCTGTCCAGTTTTTGAGATCTGTTGATCCTATCCAGATGGTCGTCTTGGATATGACCCATTCTGATTCCCTCTTCCAAAATGCCCACATCTAGTCCAAAGAAACGACTCACACATTAGGAACCCCAGTGTATGCTGGGAATTGGTAATTCTTAACTGAGCAATCTTCCTTTTGCTCTACCATAAATGGAGCTAACCAATCACTTGGCATTTAGGTATCTTGTGCGTGAGTCAGACACCAATCCACATGCCCATCAAACTGCAGGGGGCAAATATTGAGGTCTCCATGAGGTCCTGTTGAAGTCTCTCCCCAGTCTGAGGTAAGGGGTAGACATCTCCTATCCTCCAGAGTTGAATTCACAGCTTACCAATAACTTTCTGCAAAAAAAATTCTCCTACCTAATTTCCAGCTCTAGAAGTTGAATGGGGATGTGGCATTTAAGAATTGCATAATTGGTTCTTAGAATCCTCCTTTGGGAATTCAGCATATGGTCTAACTCCTCCTTTGGAATGTGTTAATTATTGTGTTGGTGCTTCAGCCCAAAACTCCTATTTTAATATTCTACTATGTATGTAATAATTACTTTCAGATAAACTGGATTTCCATTGTGTGCTTTCTTTTCTTCAACCATTTTCTTCCCTTTCTCTCTCTCTCTCCTCTCAAGAGAACTGAATTGGAGGCATATGGTGGGAAGAATAAGGGAGTGCTGTATATTTCACATATCCACTCACATGGGGAGGGAGATGTTCAAGCAGCCCAGTGGTTGAAGATAGCACCATCATTTATCTCATAACTCATCCTCTGTTACTATTCCCTGTGTTTAGGTTGGCTTGTTGACTCTCTTCCTTGGTGACTTTTTATAGGAGGGGCAGTTTACTATACAAGTTGTGAACTACAGGCTCTGGGGTTAGATCATCTGGATCAAATCCCAGCCCCACCACTTATTAGTTTTGTGTCCTTGGGCAAGTCATTTAATCTCTTTGAACCTCAGTTTCCTCATCTGAAGAATAGGGATAATAATACTTGCTTTATAGCATTATTGTGAGAATTAAATGACATAATATACATAGGGCTCTTAGAGCAATGCCTGGCCTATAGCAAGACCTATGTAAGGGGTAGTAGCAGTAGTTGTAATTATTGTTATTACCAGTACTATTACTATTCATCTTTTAAGATTCAGTTTAAATATCTCCTGCTTTCTGAATTCTTGGGGGATCATCCCAATCAGAATAGGCTAGCTCTTAATCTGTGGTCTCACAGCACTGTCTTTGCTTTGCTGCCACCCTTGTCACAAGGTACCCAGGTTAGTGCTAGCATATTGCCTTCTCCACTAGCCAGTGTTCATTTCAAGGTCATTGTATCTCTTTCTGGGCACAGTGCTTAAACATAGCAGACATGGTCAACAAACGATAATTTCTTTCCCCTCTCATTATTGTTGAATAGTTTAATCTAACTCTTAAGATCTAAAAATTAATTTATAATATTTAAAGAATATTATAAAACAGGAATATTCTTTTAAAAATGTGTGTAGAAGGCAAATACCATGTAAGTTAAAAGAATTTTCTAATTATTAATAAAGTCTGCCAAATATTTGCAACCGATATTAGACCAAGAAAACATTCTGTTTTGTACATATAGTAACAAAAGCCAACATTTACCAAAATATTGGCGTCTTAAAGAAAGTAGAAAAGCAAAATATTTAGAACAAGAATGTGTTTAGTAACTGAGCACATGTTAATGAAAAATGTGAGCCTGGATTCAGTTGTTTATACATATTGTCATCTTTGGTTTTCTCTGTATAAAGCAGAGATGGGCAAGTCTGATCTTTGTCTGAAATGCTTTTGTGGCAGCAGTGATAAGGTGAACCCTGGCATAATCAGCATAGTTTCCAGAGCAAACACTTTGAAAACACCACAACTAGTTATAACAAATGTGTTGTTTAAATAGGTTCTGCCTCATTTTTTTTCTTTTTTTTTTTTTTTTTTTTTTTTTTTTTTGCAATACTCGGGCCTCTCACTGTTGTGGCCTCTCCCACCGCAGAGCACAGGCTCCGGACGCGCAGGCTCAGCGGCCATGGCTCACGGGCCCAGTCGCTCCGCGGCATGTGGGATATTCCCGGACCGGGGCACGAACCCGTGTCCCCTGCATCGGCAGGCGGACTCTCAACCACTGTGCCACCAGGGAAGCCCCAGGTTCTGCCTCATTTTGTCTGTCTACGCCAAGGGGCTTGGAGCTTTACTATTCTCAAACTCCCTCAGTCTCAGCCCTGTCATCCAGTATAATGGTCTACTTAAATGCACTGTACTTGGAAATGCTTTCACTTGAGTCAAGGTCATGAAGGTCTTAACATCTCACAGCCAAGTCATGATAAGCCACTCACAGGTATAGATGCCCTTAATGTTAGTAATTTGGGGGTGAAAAGGGAGGGGTCAGACAATTATTGATTTGGAAGAGGCTTAGTTCTTGTGAATTTGGTAGTCATTAAAAAAGAACCTGAGGGGTAAGAACTCTATTTCTGAAAACACATTTACAAAACTATTGAGATTATTGGAATGCCTTTTTTCTTTTCTGAATCTAACTTTTAAAATACCTCTTTTGACACACACAAAAAAAGGATGAGGACATTTTCCCCTCATCCTTAGCAACCTTGAAGAGTCCGCACCACTATTCCTCAGGGAATCTACAATATTACTCTAAAAGAAGTTTTACTAGTGTACTATTATACTATTGTATATCAGTGTCCCTGACAATTGCTTTCCTTCACTGCAACAAACAGACACTTTGTTTCCAGAATATTCCTGAGTGCAACTCAGTAAAATTTTTTGATAGGAATGTTTTGCCAAAGATGTCATTGACAGGAATCAGTTTGGAAGTTACGGGGTTGAGTCTGACAGTAGTTCCTCCCCCAGCCTCCCCATTAAGCTTAGTTTGGGAGAATTGGATATGGGAAGGATCTAGCTAATAGTTCTTCTTAAACTACTGAAGCATAATTCTATCTCACATGGAATAGCGCACCAACAAAAACTTCGAACCAAATAAACAGTGACCGTTTGAAATCTGTTTTATAGTTATAAATCTCAAAATACTATGCATGCTTAACATATGAAAAGATATTTTGACAACCACAAGTCAGTTCAAATATCATGTGTTCTACAGTATTTTGAGGGTTGTTAAGAATTGCATAAGGAACAGAAAATAACTAGAAATGATATTCGTCAAAGATATCAAAATTTAGCATAAACACTTCAGTTACTATTATAATTCTATAAATTATTTATAAGTCCTTTCTCCTAAGCATTTGCAAGTGTGTGCGCTAAATATTTGCAAAGTAGTGTTTCCCTCCTAAATTCCTTGTTGTTACTAATCCAGAATATCTATTCCTGGATGTGGGAATCATTCAAGATTGAAGCTGAGGGTTCCACGGTTTATCTCTATAATTACCTCTGTTTTCTAATTCATTTGTCTCCATGGCCATAACCAGAGACTATAAAATAAAGGTTCCAGTAAGTATATCTCAATGCTGTGGGTGTTTTTAATATGTTTTTCACAGAAAGCATTTTTTTAAAACATATTGTCAGACGTATGGGCTGTGTCTTTCTCCATCAGTCATTTTTAAGAACTGCTTCAATTGCTAATCAACAGAGATTCATTAAGAGCATAAAAAATAATAATAACCCCAAAGGATGAGTCACTACCTGTTACTTTTTATTCCCTTTGGTCAGTGAAAATATCAATCTCAATTAAAAACCGGACACTCATACACATGTGGATTTCAGTTTGCTTGTGAGTAGGATTGTCCTGTGGCAGCTACATACCAACTATAGGATCAAAGCCTTGGGTCAGGGTTTTGCATCAGACTGGTGGTGGCTTATTCCATTAGCTGGTGTGACAGTGACTTCCAGCCATCCTCCCTGCTTGGAGGGGAATGTTTACACACATGCATAACTTGTGTCCCTATTTGTGAATACCTCAAAATCCTCACCGTAATTCAGTTTGGCATCCCCATTTATGGTCCAATGACTAAAGTTTCAGACTATAGTGTATCGGCCATTTTATTATTTATTACTTATAAAAGTGTTTTTTCAGCTTTCAGTTGGCATGTCTATTTTAGAAAAGCACTGCGATATACTACATACCAGGAAATCTTCCTTTTAAGGAGGACTTGATGAGTAGGACAGAGCTAAAGAGAGCTTTGACAGGTTTGCCAAGGTTGCCAGCACCCCAGCTTGAGTATTTTCTGCTCAGGTTGTACCAAATTCCAGATTTTAATGGCATGAGAAGCACAATAGTGAAGAATGAAAAGCTTTTATTTTCAGAAAATTGTTTTGCCCACACATTTCTGTGCTCCAACACCCTAACCCAACCTCCTACCATTTATATCTTCAAACCATCCCAGGTGGTAATTTTAGGAAAAACTGGCTGAGTTAGGATCTATTCTCTTCTCATTGTAGCAAGGACCTAGAAGATAGGCCTTTATTTCCTTACCGGAAAGAATGATATATTTTAAGTTTGCCTTTTAAATTTTTAATAACATTTTTTCATAAAAACAAAAGTTGGAATATGTTTTCAGACTGATTACAATGTGTAGCGTTGTAATTTGCAAAAAAAAAAAAGAGAAAAAAAATAGTAGATACAACTATGTGGAGAAGATGGATTATGTGATGTCCTAGTTTTCATATCAAAGAGAAAATATTCATGTGAATTAAGTAAATGGGTTTTGGAGTCAGTGAGATCTGTTTGAACCCCAACTTACCATTTATTACTTGTATCACTTCTGGCAAGTTTCTTAACTCCCTTGAACCTGGTTTCTCATTTTAAAAATCAGAGACGGTACCTATCTTAAAGAGTGGTTTTTAAGCAATAACTGAGATCAGGAACATGAAACTCTTATTAAGTGCCTGGCATGTAGTGAATACTAAATAAGCATTAGCTACTTAACTAGTCCTACTATTCCTGACAAATTTCTGCTGCTTCTCCCACTGCTGTTTCTATTAATATTTTTTTAACATCTTTATTGGAGTATAATTGCTTTACAATGCTGTGTTAGTTTCTGCTGTATAACAAAGTGAATCAGCTATATGTATACATATATCCCCATATCCCCTCCCTCTTGCATCTCCCTCCCACCCTCCCTATCCCACCCCTCTAGGTGGTCACAAAACACCGAGCTGATTTCTCTATGCTATGCGGCTGCTTTCCACTAGCTAGCTATTTCACATTTGGTAGTGTATATATGTCCATGCCACTCTCTCACTTCATCCCAGCTTACCTTTCCTCCTCCCTGTGACCTCAAGTCCATTCTCTACATCTGCATCTTTATTCCTGTCCTTCCCCTAGGTTTTATTTTTTTTTTAGACTCCATATATGTGTTAGCCTATGGTATTTGTCTTTCTCTTTCTGACTTACTTCACTCTGTATGAGAGACTCTAGGTCCATCCACCTCACTACAAATAACTCAATTTCATTTCTTTTTATGGCTGAGTAGTATTCCATTGTATATATGTGCCACATCTTCTTTATCCATTCATCTGTCAATGGACACTTAATTAATTAATTAATCTTTGCTATTGTTTCCTTCATTTCTTTTTCATTTATTTCTGATCTGATCTTTATGATTTCTTTCCTTCTGCTGACTTAGGGTTTTTTTGGTTCTTCTTTCTCTAATTGCTTTAGGTGTAAAGTTAGGTTGTTTGAGATATTTCTTGTTTCTTCTTTTTTTTTTGAATTTTAGAATTTTATTTTTTTTACAGCAGGTTCTTATTAGTTATCCATTTTATACATATTTAGTGTATGTATGTCAGAAGAAGAAAGAGAAGTCTGTTTTTGGATGGAATGTGCTATAAATATCAATTAAGTCCATCTTGTTTAATGTATCATTTAAAGCTTGTGTTTCCTTATTTATTTTCATTTTGGATGATCTGTCCATTGGTGAAAGTGGGGTGTTAAAGTCCGCTACTCTTAATCTGTTACTGTCGATTTCCCCTTTTATAGCTGTTAGTATTTGCCTTATGTATTGAGGTGCTCCTATTTTGGGTGCATAAATATTTACAATTGTTATATTTTCATCTTGGATCGATCCCTTGATCATTATGTCGTGTCCTTCTTTGTCTCTTGTAATAGTCTTTATTTTAAAGTCTATTTTGTCTGATATGAGAATTGCTACTCCAGGTTTCTTTTGATTTCCATTTGCATGGAATATCTTTTTCCAGCCCCTCACTTTAGTCCGTATGTGTCCCTAGGTCTGAAGTGGGTCTTTTGTAGACTACATATATACGGGTCTTGTTTTTGTATCCATTCAGCCCGTCTATGTCTTTAGGCTGCAGCATTTAATCCATTTACATTTAAGGTAGTTATCAATATGTATGTTCCTATTCCCATTTTCTAAATTGTTTTGGATTGTTACTGTAGGTCTTTTCCTTCTCTTGTGTTTCCTGCCTAGAGAAGTTCCTTTAGCATTTGTTGTAAAGCTGGTTTGGTGGTGCTGAATTCTCTTAACTTTTGTTTGTCTGTAAAGGTTTTAATTTCTCCATCGAATCTGAATGAGATCCTTGCTAGGTAGAGTAATCTTAGTTGTAGGTTTTTCCCTTTCATCACTTTAAATATGTCCTGCCACTCCCTTCTGGCTTGCAGAGTTTCTGCTGAAAGATCAGCTGTTAATCTTTTGGGGATTCCCTTGTATGTTATTTGTTACTTTTCCCTTGCTGCTTTTAATATTTGTTCTTTGTATTTAATTTTTGATAGTTTGATTAATATGTATCTTGGGGTGTTTCTCCTTGGATTTATCCTGTATGGGATTCTCTTTGCTTACTGGACTTGACTATTTCCTTTCCCATGTTAGGGAAGTTTTCAAATATAGTCTCTACAATTTTTTTCTCAGACCCTTTCTTTTTTCTCTTCTTCTTCTGGGACCCCTATAATTGGAATGTTGGTGTGTTTAATGTTGTCCTAGAGGTCTCTGAGACTGTCCTCAATTCTCTTCATTCTTTTTTCTTCATTCTGCTCTGCAGTAGTTATTTCCACTATTCTATCTTCCAGGTCACTTATCTCTTCTTCTGCCTCAGTAATTCTGCTATTGATTCCTTCTAGAGAATTTTTAATTTCATTTATTGTGTTGTTCATCTCTGTCTGTTTGCTCTTTAGTTGTTCTAGGTCCTTGTTAAACCTTTCTTGTATTTTCTCCATTTTATTTCCAAGATTTTGGATCATCTTTACTATCATTACTCTGAATTCTTTTTCAGGTAGACTGCCTATTTCCTGTTCATTTGTTTGGTCTGGTGGTTTTTTACCTTGCTCCTTCCTCTGCCGTGTGCTTCCCTGTCTTCTCATTTTGTTTAACTTACTGTGATTTGGGTCTTCTTTTCGCAGCCTGCAGGTTTGTAGTTCCCGTTGTTTTTGGTGTCTTCCTCCAGTGGGTGAGGTTGGTTCTGTGGCTTGTGTAGGCTTCCTGGTGGAGTGGACTGGTGCCTGTGTTCTGGTGGGTGGGGCTGGATCTTGTCTTTCTGGTGGGCAGGGCTGCATCTGGTGGTGTTTTTTGGGGTGTCTGTGAACTTAGTATGATTTTACGCAGCCTCTCTGCTAATGGGTAGGGTTGTGTTCCTGGTTCTAGTTGTTTGGCATGGTCTGTCCAGCACTGGATCTTGCTGGCCATTGGGTGGACCTGGCTCTTAGTGTTGAGTTGGAGATCTCTGGGAGAGCTCTTGCTGACAGATATTATGTGGGGCCAGGAGGTCTCTGGTGTTCCAATGTCCTGAACTGAGCTCTCTCACCTCAGAGGCTCAGGCCTGACACCAGGCCAGAGCACCTAGACCCTGTCAGCCACATGGCTCAGAGTAAAAAGGAGAAAAAAAGAAAAAAAATAAATTAAAAAAAGTATGAAAATAAAAAAAAATAATAATAATAAAGAGAAGAAAGCAACCAAACCAATAAACAAATCCACCGATGATAACAAGCGCTAAAAGCTAAACTAAGATAAACATAAAAATCAGAACAAATCAGTTGCAGACAGCAAACCCAAAGTCTACAGTAGCTCCCAAAGTCTACTGCTTCAGTTTTGGGATGATTCATTGTCTATTCAGGTATTCCACAGATGCAGGGTGCATCAGGTTGATTGTGGGGATTTAATCCAGTGCTTCTGTAGCTGCACAGAAAAATTTCCCTTTCTCTTCTTTGTTCACACAGCTCCTGGGGTTCACCTTTGGTTTTGGCCCCACCTCCGTGTGTAGGTCACTCTCAGGCACCTCTTCCCACCCAGGCAGGATGGGATTATAGCAGCAGCTGATTAGGGGGCTCTTGCTCATTCAGGCCAGGGGGAGGGAGGGGTATGGTAGTTATAATTGGAATGCAGGGTGAGCCTGCAGTGGCAGAGGCCAGCGTGATGTTGCAACAGCCTGAGGTGCACCGTGTGTTGTCCTGGGGAAGTTGTCCCTGGATCAGAGGACCCTGGCAGTGGCAGGCTGCACAGGCTCCCAGAGGGGTGTAGATAGTGGCCTGTGCTTTGCACACAGGATTCTTGATGGCTGCGGCAGCGTTAGCGTTTCAGGCCCATCTCTGGTGTCCAAGCTGATAGCCATGGCTCATGCCTGTCTCTGGAGCTTGTTTAGATGGTGCTCTGCCTTCTGTGGGCAAACAGGAAAGGAATCCCCTCTCCTCGCACACCCCGAAACAATGGTCTCTTGCCTCTTAGGTCCAGACTCCCTCCCGGCTAGCTGTGGCACAGTAGCCCCCCTCATGCTGTGTTCACACAGTCAACCCCAGTCCTCTTCCTGGGATCCGACCTCCGAAGCCCAAGCCTCAGCTCCCAGCCCCCACCTGCCCCAGCGGGTGAGCAGACAAGCCACTCAGGCTGGTGAGTGCTGGTCAGCACCGATTCTCTGTGCGGAAATCTCTCCACTTTGCCCTCCGCACCACTGTTGCTGCGCTCTCCTCCGTGGCTCTGAAGCTTCCCCGCTGCTCACCCCCCATCTCCACCAGTGAAGGGTCTTCCTAGTGTGTGGAAACTTTTCCCCCTTCCCAGCTCCCTCCCAGAGATGCAGGTCCCATCTCTATTATTTTGTCTCTGTTTTTTCTCTTTTCTTTTTCCCTACCCAGGTACATGGGGACTTTCTTGCCTTTTGGGAAGTCTGATGTCTTCTGCCAGCATTCAGTAGGTGTTCTGTAGGAGTTGTTCCACATGTAGATGTATCTTTGATGTATTTGTGGGGAGGAAGGTGATCTCCACATCTTACTCTTCTGCCATCTTGAAGGACCCACCCTCTATTAATATTTGTTATTCGTCCACCATGCTACTCAAAACCCTTCAGGCTTTCCATTGCTCCATCCTCACCCTATTCTATTTATCTGACCATTGCCCTTACCTATGTTTTCCCAATATCCCAAAATAATTTTATCCTGTTGTTTATTCTTGGAATGCTCTCTTCCCTCCCACCTGTTGAAATCCTATTCATCTTTTAAGTACCAGCTGAAATGTGTCTTCTCAACTAAATCTTTATCAGTGTACCAAGGTAAAAATCAATCCTTCACACAGCTGTGCTTTCAAATCCCTAGGTCTTCACATTTATTATAGCATTTTTATTCTTATCTAATGGTTGTTTACACCTCTCTCTCTCTCTCATTATATTGTAAAGTATTTGAATACTTTCTTACTTATCTTTATTCTCTCCCGCTACATACAGTCCTCACCAGTGAGTACAAGGCTTTTCTGTTTGGTTACAACTCAATCAATACTTGTTAAAATAAATTGTTATCCAGAATTCTCTAATAGCAAGGATTTCCATTCTTTGCTGGTAGAATGAAAATTGATGGTCATACAGATAACTCTAAGACAATATAAGAGACCAAAATACTCTCTAAATAACCAAATGACCTTCAACATGTTTTAGAATTGTGGGGGGATTTTTGTCATACTGTTATTTTGTTAGTTGGTTACCCATAGATGGTGTATCAATTTACTAGGGCTGCTCTAACAAAATACCACTGACTGGGTGGCTTAAACAGAAGTTATTTTCTCATCCTTCTGGAGGCTGGAAGTCCAAGATCAAGGTTCTTGCAGGGTTGGTTTCCTCTGAAGCCTCTCTCCTTGACTCAGAGATGACCGCCCTCTTGCTGCCTCTTCACATGGCTGTCCCTCTGGGCTCATGTACCCCTGGTATCTCTCTGTCTCTCCTAATCTCTTCTTAAAATGACATCAGTAATATTGGATTAGGGCTCATCCTGAGGGCCTCATTTTAAGTAAATGCCTTCTTGAAAGACTCTACATCTAAATATAGTCACATTCTGAGGTATTGGGTGTTAGGACTTCAACATATGCATTTGGGGAGAACACAATTCAGTCTGTAACAGATGACAACTCATTTTCTAATCAGAATTTTTTGTTTTCCAGAAAACCTCATTTCCTAATAATTAGTCCCTCTCATCATAATGTAACTTATGGTCCTATGATTCCTCACACATGAAATTTTCAAAGTGAGTAATAGAATAAGAGTACCTGTGGGGTACTATGTACTGCTTATTAGTAAGAAAAAACCTTATATCTTCATTTCCTATAATTTTTCATGGTTATTATTGTCAATTTTTCATTAGATAAACAATTTGCAGGGGAAAATTGCAAGAAACATAAATAATACTGGTAACAGTAATATTAAAAATGACTGGCTTTGATTGAGTACTTCCTACTTGCCCAAGCACTTCACAGAGCATTATTTCATTTAGTCCTTGCAACTACCTTAAACAATCTGAGACTTAGGGAGGTTAAAAGGTTCCCAAGGTCACACACATATAGAAAGAGATGGGTCGATCCCTTTTAGCTTGTCTCTGGTATAGGCCAGAGTCTGTCTGATGCCCAGGTCCATGTATTTGACCAGTATACTACAACTGCCACTCAGTGATGACACCAGATATAGGAAGGGTCTAGGATAGTGATTCCATTGGACGGGAAGCAAGAGGACTCTTCCTGAAACTGATTTTGCGTAACAGACACTATTTTTATGTATCGTGTGTTAATCTTTTTTTTTTTTTTTTTTTCGGTATGCGGACCTCTCACTGTTGTGGCCTCTCCCATTGTGGAGCACATGCTCCGGACGCACAGGTTCAGCAGCCATGGCTCACGGGCCTAGCCACTCCGTGGCATGTGGGATCTTCCCAGACCAGGCCACAAACCCATGTCCCCTGCATCAGCAGGCAGACTCTCAACCACTGCACCACCAGGGAAGCCCCCGTGTATTAATCTTGATTAATGTTGGGTGTGGGGGGGCAGTGGGACAGCTGGGAGAAAGAGGGAGGGCTAAGCCCTCCCAAAGCACCAGTTGGTTCTACAGTTGCAGCCAATCCAGAGTCAAAAGTAGAAATCTGGGTTCCTAGGTACTTAACGCAAGTTCACCTTTGGATGCCACCAATTCTGGAAAACCAGGGTGGCATGAATCAAAAAATATTTCTGTGTTGTTTTAAAGTAGTAGTCACAACCACTAAGAGAAATGCACTTAAAAGATTTCAGAAATATTCAGCATAAATTTTGAGTTTCCAAGGGTTATGTTCCCATCAGTACAAGACAGCTCACATAAAAACAGAAGGGCCACAGGCCCAGCTCCCCACCTCTGGTTGCTGTCAATATATTTCTCAGCCATTAATAGTAGAGCAAAGACTACATTACATCTTATTTTCCAGAATTTAAATTGTTTTAGTGCATGTGTGTAAATCATCCTGTGGCTTCATTAAATTATTTTCAGATAATAATACTGACAGAGTCACTTTTACTTACAAAACCTCAAACAATTATAACAGTATCCCCCTGTGGTGCTGAACTGTTTCATTAGTGTTTATATTCTTGCTTTAGCACATCCCTTTTGTCCTCTTTTATTTCTTTTACTAATTGTTACAACAGGCTTAAATAAGAGTGATTACTTTCTACATAAATGTTTTGTTAGTATAATTACCAGACTCACCTGGGACTCTGACTCTTTCACCTTAGCTGACTTTCTAGAATAAACCAATATATCTGTATTTTATCATCCTGTAATAGCCTTCATTCCAGTTTGGGTATCTCTTAAAATTTTGTTTTTTATAATCTCTTACTTTTGGTTTCTTAGTCAATGGCCCCTTAATATGATCGTCCTGTGGGTTTCATCCAGTAACAATGATCTGCTTATGGCCCTCTTAGCTAATTTCCCAGACATCATGAAGTTTCCAGGATTTCAGTTGGAATGTATCCGGTCATCCAAAATTGTGATTTTTTACACTTCAAACCCTGAAATGTAAAATAACTCTCTGGTTTTACAGCTGTCAGGAGCAAGAACATATTGAATTGGTTTATGCCAAAAATATTTCATCCTCAATTTGATTTACTGGATATTTCGGCCACAGGTGCCAAAATACCATAAATAGTGGGTAGCGATTTACAGGGTAACTACATAAAAGAGTGCTATAATTCCGAACCACAGGACAGAGCATGTGATGAGCTCTTGTATTGTAATATGGCCAGATTGACAGCTTTTTCTCATTTAAAGCTGTTTGTTTTCTATGAAGATCACAGGCCAAGGTCATTTGCCAATACAAATACAATTCTGCTTCTTTGATCATTCCTTCAAAGATGTTCAAGCAGAATAAAGCATCTTATATTCTACCGACACACAAAAAATGTTATTCTTTTTTTTTTTTTCTTGCGGTACACGGGCCTCTCACTGTTGTGGCCTCTCCCGTTGCAGAGCACAGGCTCTGGACGCACAGGTTCCAGACGCACAGGCTCAGCGGCCATGGCTCACGGGCCCAGCCGCTCCGCGGCATGTGGGATCTTCCCGGACCGGGGCACGAACCTGCGTCCCCCGCATCTGCAGGCGGACTCCCAACCACTGTGCCACCAGGGAAGCCCCAAAAAAGGGTTATTCTTACAAGCATCCCAGACTTAAAAGAACTTTCTGTTAGTTTGTGCAATTGCCAAAGAGAAAAATGTTAGGATATATTCTGAGAAGTGAACTTTTGTATTTAAACAATGGGTTGGATTTTTTTTCCAGAGCCCTATTATTTCATTTGTAAAAACTCTACAGCTTTTAAATTACTTATCTTAAAAAAAAATTCCTGATCGCCTGTAATACTTGGTTGTGTATTATATGAGTAATTTAAATTAGTAGGAGAAAGCCTTACTTCTTACCACCTTGAAATACTCATTCCTGAATTCAAGGACTCTAAATGTCACCTTCATGTTGGGCTCACTTCTGTGCTGACTCATTCCTGCACCACGAGGCCCACGTCAGATGGCACACAAGGCCATCAGTACAAAAGTCATAGATTCTTACATTATATCCTATCCTTGCTTTTTTCTCCTAGGTCTACTTCAGTGTTTGCTTGGATTTAGATCCTATTATCTTTGTTTTGAACCTCTCATCATTACCTTTCTGAGCTATGTCAGTAGTAATTTGATTTCCCTGATTTGACCTTCAATGTTTCCTAAGGCAGAGTTTTCCTAAATCAAGTGTGTTCTGTTGCCCAGGCAGTGAATAGATTGGAATGAGTGACAGGTGTCTGGGATGTGTGTCACGGAGTAGGACGCCTTGTCAGCAGTCACTGACAGCTTCAGGCAGCCTCGTTCTTTTATTCGGGGGTGCCAGACAAATATTAGCATTTTTAATGTGTGTCCTGACTGCCCTTAGGTGCTTACACCCATCCTCCTGTTCTTGCACCTTCTGCCTTTTTCATTTAAGCCCTGAGCTGACCTACTGTCTGCACTGAAGAGCCCGTCTCAGTCTGGAACCACATCCAGATAATTCTGCCTTTCTTTCTCTCTCTCCCTAAGGGAAGGATTCAGAAACATAATTCTTTCTTATCCTTGAGGCTTCCACACTCCCTTATTCCCTCTAATTCCTCTTGCCCTTCATACTCTTGAAGTCCTTTCATCACTTCCACCCCCTCCTTTTAAACCTAAAATGCTAACACCTTTCTCTCTCACCACTCAGCCTAACTTCCAAGTGTGTCGATTTCAGCACTGTCAACTCCCCAGTTCCTACCCATCCTATCGTACTTCTCTGCCAACGTCCAGCCTTGGATTAAACCTGCCCTTCACCTTTTGGTCCCTATACCAGGACTGCTGAATGCCGGTGGAGAAAACTAGACTGTTGAATCCAATTGGTGCTGTCAACCCAAATTTATCGTCTCCTCTTCAGCTGCATAGTGGCAGCCCTTTCCATGTATCCCTGTTAACTTCCCTAATCCGGTGTCAGAGTTTGCCCCAAATATCTTCAAAATCCCTACTTTACCCTTAACCCTTCTAAAAAGATGGCTTCATTGCTGCTTCACTGAGAAATCTGAGGAATAAGTGCCCTCAAACTTCCTATTTTTATACCAATAAACATGCCTGTAGTTGCCCCTATTCTTACCTATCGATGGAGGTTTGAGGTAAGAGGTATAGACCACCGCTGTATACCAGAAGCCTGGAGTGATCTTTGACTCTTCTTTTCCCTCACTCTCGACTTTTAATTGCTACATGGATAGAGAGGACGTGCCTCTGGTCTTAGACTGATTCTTCCATCTCTGCTGTAGAATTTATCTCCTCCATGTCCCAGCGACCATACTTTATCAATTATGCCCTTTTTGGCCTTTTCCATTATTCCTCCTTTTGGCTTATTTCCCAGCACGTACACCTTCTCAGATCTCCCCCAACTTACAAAAAACAGTTCTCACTAATGTTTCCTCCTCTATTTTTTTTTGTTTGTTTGTTTGTTTGTTTTGCGGTACGCGGGCCTCTCACTGTTGTGGCCTCTCCCGCTGCGGAGCGCAGGCTCCGGACGCGCAGACTCAGCGGCCATGGCTCACAGGCCCAGCTGCTCCGCGGCAGGTGGGATCCTCCCGGACTGGGGCACGAACCCGTGTCCCCTGCATCGGCAGGCGGACTCTCAACCACTGCACCACCAGGGAATCCCAGAATAAGGACTTTTAAATCTCCTCACCTTTCACTGCCACAGTCTATTCAACACTTTACTGACAGCTGTCAAAGCACTTCACCCTTCATTGCAAATATGTAAGAACAATTACTATGTCATTCGCATTTACTTAAAAAAATATGAATTCAAGGTATTTCTCGAAGTAGCTTAGATGGACACAAGGCCACAGACTATTCAGGCACGTGCTGGTGTCTTTCCGTACTTGGATATTTGTGAAAACCTTCAAATGAATTGCAAACATTATAGCTTTGAATTACGCAGCATCTTATGCCTAGAATGGTGGAGTGAAAAGGTGAGGAGGTGAATACTGGATACATAATGTGTGTATTAGTTGTGATTAAAGTTAACTGTATATAAGAAAAATCCATGTGGCTTTCTCCCACTTTTAAGAAGTCCAGAACTCCATCTGTCTTCCAGCCCTGCCATCCTTAGAGCACAACTTTTAGTCCTAATGGCAGGTAACTGAAATTTCTATGTCCATTTCTCTGGCTGCTGAGTTTCTGATGCCAGCCATCACTTCTGAATTCTAGGAAGGATGAAAGAGGAAGGCAATAGAGGGTAAGAGAGACGGTATCCTCTCAGCCCCCTTTTAAAAAGCCTTTGTGGAAATTTTACCCATTAACTTCCATTTTCATCTCCTTGACCAAACTTGGTAATGAAGGAGGCTGGGAAACGCAGTCTTTACTGGTATATTGCCACAGGAAGAAAATCAGTGTTATTGTAATAAGGAGAGGAAGCACGTTGATTTTGCAAGTAGCAGTCTCTGCCACATACTGTAAACTCTGATCTTGTAGTGGTGTCTAAACTGGGGAAAAGATTACTTATCTACCCATCCGTTTATCCTTTACAATTCTGGATTCTAAAGGTAGAGTTCTAATGATATAATATGACTCATATATTTAGGGGTAACTACTTTGTAAGTGCCAATAGTAAGGGATAATGTGACTTATGTTTTATATTGAGACATAACATTAATATCTCAATGACTAAACCTATTTATTCCATCAGGCAGCAGTTAGGGATGATGGATTTCTCTTTGCAGAGAACATGTTGTCTTTGTTAGGCACTTTTCTAATACTTTATTTTCAGTGTATTTTGCAAATTATATATTGGCTCTTTCTGCCAGTACATAGTCAGTGACTTTATGGTGGAGAGTTTGGATAGGAACTCAATCTCTGCATCTTCCCTTGTGCTTAATTCCCAGACCCTGCTGACTCCTCATGGAATTTTACTGATAAATTCTTCAAATGGAAATTGCTGATGGTTCTGAGAGGCAGAATACTGAGAGGCAACATTTTTATAACAAATATTTTGACAAAGATTAACATATAGGGGCTTCCCTGGTAGCGCAGTGGTTGAGAGTCCGCCTGCCGATGCAGGGGACGCGGGTTCGTGCCCCGGTCCGGGAGGGTCCCACATGCCGCGGAGCGGCTGGGCCCGTGAGCCATGGCCGCTGAGCCTGCGCGTCCGGAGCCTGTGCTCCGCAACGGGAGAGGCCACAGCAGTGAGAGGCCTGCGTACCGCAAAAAAAAAAAAAAAAAAAAAAAAGATATAGTGACATGTACATTTAGCCATGGTATTTTAGCAAAAAAAAAAAAAAATTTAAGCCTTCCAAATTATTAAACAGGAAAGCTTACATGTATGCACTGTACAAAGACAACATGCTGTGTTTAGCAGTTTCCTTCCAAATAATATTCACAAGTAACAAGTATCTTATTCGAGATGATTTCTTAGAAATCTTTCTGTGTTCAGTTTTAGTTAAAATTTCAGACCATGGAATAGCACTTTAAGACAACAAAATATTTTGGTAGGGTTCTACTGGAGTTTCCTTTCAACCACTAAATGAGATAAATAAGACATTCCTTTAAGGTAATGAACATTTTAGTGTAAAGTTTATGTGTTTTTAGGTTCTCCTGTGTTTGCGGTCATGTCATAATAGATGTGTTTCAGGCACGATTACTCAGTCCACTCTGAATCCATCTGGATCTGCTCCCCTAGTTAACCTTTGCAGTGTCCAGGGTATAGGTCGCCATCGGAATACATCATTCATCTTTTGTCCCTATATTTTGCATTCTTAAGTAGAAAGCATTGTTCTTAATGGTCTGTCTGGCTGGGTTGTCTGTGTCTTCCTTTGATCATCTGGTGGCTTCTGCATGTCTCTACGCTGTTAGCCTTGTGAAGTACCCCACGTTATGCTGCTACTCTTAGGTCTGGGCTATTCCTATAAGCATATCCCTTTCTATCATGTACCACCTGCCACTCCCTCTCCTCCCCTCCCCACCCCTCACTGTCTTTTAAAAAATTTATTTAAGAAATATTTTTCACCTTTGAGACTATTTTTTTTTACTGAGATAAAATTCACATAACTTGAAATTATTTTAAAATGAACAATTTTATAGCATTTAGTACATTTACAATGCTGTGCGATCAGCCCATCTAGCTAATTCCAAAACATTTTCATCACCTTGAAAGGAAACTCACCCATTAAGGAACTAATCCCCATTTTCCCCTCCACCAAGCCCCTGGCAACATGATCTGTCTACTTTCTATCTCTAGATTTACCTATTCTGGATATTTCATATAAATGGAACCATATAATATACGACCTTTTGTGTCCGGCTTCTTGTACTTAGCACAATGCTTTCTAGGTTCATCCATGTTCATGTATCAGTCCTTCATTCTTTTTTATAACGAATAATCCATTGTATGCATAGATCACATTTCGGTTATCCATTCATTCATTAGTGGATTAGTGGTTGTTTCCACTTTGGACTATTGTGAATAGTGCTGATGTGAACATGCATGCACAGGTATTTGTTTGAGTACCTGTTTTCAGTTCTTTTGGATATATACCTAGGAGGGGAACTGCCGGGTCATATGGCAATTCTATGTTTAACTTTTTGAGGAACTACCAAACACACGCACTCTCTCTCTTAATCAGTGGTGTGTTCAGTCCTGAGTACCTTTCTCATAAAGCCTTAATAATATCTAAGAGATCACATTTACTCCTCTGTGTCAGAATTTATTCTCTGATTCACAGACGAACAAGGACCTAAATACTAGACTTAATTTCCCTTCCCCTTAATATTCCCCTGAGACTTACTAGACTCTCTGCCATGTGGTTCTTTTTTCTGTATCACATCTATTGTTCTCTTTTGTATCTGATTTTATCTGGGTTTAGAACATCTTTATCCAGTGGGCAAGGCTGCCAAACACTTTCTTCCTTGTCTTCTTGTGATTGTGTTCTGTCCCTGCCAGGAGCCAATCATTCCAAAATTAGAAGTCACCATCCAGAGAAACAAATTCTACTCTATTCCTCTTTTTCAGCCAGCTATTCACTTACATGTGATTTTTTATCAAAGGCCAGAGCTTGAACTGAAAAAAGAAAGAAAAAAACTTAATTCTTATGTATCCCAGGGTTTCACAAATCTGTAGGGAAATGGTTTTATATATTTTTTTGCTTCCAGGGTTAGACATCAGAAATGGTGATGCCTGCATTCTTCTATATTTGGGATACTCATCCCAGGTAGGAAACATAGCACCTGATTGCGATGATGGCCCACCCATGGTCCCTCAGAAGAGAAGCATCCATAATGAGCACATGACCTCCCACTTGCTAGGGTCTCTATAGCTTCCCTTGCATCATTGCTACTGCTGTTATTCCAGAAGGACTGGTTTGACCTAATATTACAAGAAACTGATTTCTGTCAAAGAGTTCCAGGAGCACAGAAGTTCTTCCTTTCTCTCCCTTTGGTTTGAGAGTCCTCTCCACATCAAACTCATGACCCTGGTTGGGTTTGCCCAACATCCACAAGACATCTTCCTTTCTGGTCCTTCTCTGGATTATTTTCCTGTTCTCTCTAGGAATCCCCTATCCTCTCTAATAAGCGAAAAGGAAGAGAGGACTTCCTTAAGCCCATTCATTTATTTATTCAGTAAGTATTTCTTAACCCTTGACGTGTGCCAGGCAGTCTTCTAGGCACGAGGGATACAGCAGTTAACAAAATTAAGTCCTTGTTTTCATAGTTTTATAGTCTAGTGAGTGGATATATATCAATCTCATGTGATAACTGATAAATGCTCTGAAGAAAAGTAGCACAGGATAAGGAGAACCAGATGATCCTATTTTAAATATGGAAGTCACAGAAAGCTTTTCTGACAAGGTGACCTTTGAAACCAAAGGGGACTAATGAAATAGTCCTAGTAAAAGATGATGGTGTCTCGGACTAGGGTGGTTGGGATAGCTGTAATTTTTCTTCTTTTGTGTTCTCTTCTGCTGGGAGATCACTTTGCATTAGAGCACACTAAACCCCTGCCCTTCCTGAGAAGCAGACCATTTAGTGCATATCCTATAGTTCATAAAATGTACCTTTGCTTTTCATTCTTCTTTGTCTCAAACGGAACTTCAGTTCTTTTTGACATGCCTTCTATTTTCTCACAAAAATTCTTTTACATACTTAACCAGTTGATCTCAAGCTTGAGTGTGGAGAAGGATCACCAGTAAGAATTGTTTAAAATGGACCTTCAAATATGCACTCTGGGAGAGTTTTATGCAAATGTCTCGGCTGCAGTTTGAGAAACACTGCTTTTAGCCTCAGTCTCTCCTAAGGCCCAGACTGCTATCAATAACAAAAGCAATAAAATAAGTTATTAAGCAACTTCTGCCTTCTGATCATCACAACTTTAAAAGAATGTATTATTAATATTAGCTTAAAAGTTTTGTCTGAATTTACATGGCTAGAAACAGGCAGATATAGGATTCAAACCTACTCTGTCCTATTTCTTGAACTCTGCTGGTTCCTCTGTACTATATTGCTAAACTAATAGATTGTCATACTGCTAGCAACTAATAAATCACTAACTGATTACACTGGCATTTACATTATCTAGTGGAATCTCCTGCCTTTCATAGGAATAAGCAATATATATATATATATTTTTGCGGTACGCGGGCCTCTCACTGTTGTGGCCTCTCCCATTTCGGAGCACAGGCTCCGGACGTGCAGGCTCAGCGGCCATGGCTCATGGGCCCAGCTGCTCCATGGCACGTGGGATCTTCCCGGACCGGGGCACGAACCCGTGTCCCCTGCATCGGCAGGCGGACTCTCAACCACTGCGCCACCAGGAAAGCCGTTAAGCAATATTTTAATTTCCTGCTTCTAGCTGTTTTCACACTGGTTCAAATTCCTCAGAGTTTTCTTCCTAGAAAGAGCTATTTATACCTCCAGTGATAATCTATACCAAGAAAATTAAAATTTTTAAATATTAAATCTTATATAATCAAGTTTTGAGACTTATTTTCTTTAATAAAAGACTATTTTCAGTTCCTAAAATCAACACAATGGTTCTATTTAATAATCTATAGCTTAGAATCAAAGGTACTATATTAAGTGGAGCCCATTTTCAATAACTGAGGTTTTTAAAAATTAATTGCAAGAGCAATATAGTAACAAAATTAAAGAAAATGTGGAGGTTCCATCAATATGGCAGACTGAATGTTAAATTCCCTCCTATAAACACTTAAAAATGCCGAATATAATACAAAGTTGACCTTGAGAAAAAAATTGTAGAGAAAACAAAGAGAAGTGAACTCAGGATGTGAAGCTCTTGCAGTTTGGGCAGTTACCAAACCAGATACAGATCCTAGCATCCTATGACAGGAGATGTGGCTTTGTGTGAGCTGAGGTGTGCATGAGAGTTGAGACAGAAACCTCTGCAGAAGGCCTGGGCTTTAAAGGCCTGACCCCTTCAGGGAAAGTCTAACAAGCAAACTTTAGTTAGTTGTTTCCTTATACTTTGGGTAGTTTGTTTTGTCTCAGGACTCTGAATGACAATTAAACAAAAACCACCAAAAAAAAAAGAAAGAAAAGAAGGCCTAGGCTCTCACTGTGGAGAGTGTATAGTCTAAATTTACACTGCATGCATGGTGCATGAAATTCTATACTTAGAAATTAGGGAACAAAGTGGTTTAGACTAGAGAAACTCCTCAGGTACCTGGCAAAAATATATGCAAATCCATGTTGAAACACTTGTACAACCTATCTCTTGAGACATGTACAGATGAAACAATTCTCTAAAGATCAAGTCAAAATCAAAAGTTATAGACCACGGGAATGATCTCAAAGAGACTAATAAAAATGTATGCTTATAAGAATTAAAGACATAAAAGAAGGGATACATCCTGAAAGGAAAATGAGATCACTATGAGAGAAAGTAGATAGATTTGAAAGAGAACAAAATAGAACCATTAGAAATGAAAAATATAGCAGTTTGAAATTAAAACTTAATGGACAGGTAAAAGAGGCTGACTTGACAAAGCTAAAAAGAAAATCAGGCTTCCCTGGTGGCGCAGTAGTTGAGAGTCCGCCTGCCGATGCAGGGGACACGGGTTCGTGCCCCAGTCTGGGAAGATCCCACATGCTGCAGAGCGTCTGGGCCCGTGAGCCATGGCCGCTGAGCCTGCGCATCCAGGGCCTGTGCTCCACAACGGGAGAGGCCACAACAGTGAGAGGCCCGCGTACAGCAAAAAAAAAAAAAAAAAAAAAAAAAAATCAGTGAACTGGAAACTAAGTACAGGGAGATGAGTTAAAAATAAATAAGAAAAGCTAAAATTTGTGAAAAGGAGAATAAAAGAAATAAATAGAATATAAAGGAGAGAAAAACTTAATGTACATACCATCTTTAACTTTCTTTTACTAAGTTTCTAAAAAAAATTTTTATTGGAGTATAGTTGCTTTACAATGTTGTGTTAGTTTCTACTGTATAGCAAAGTGAATCAGCTATACATATACATATACCCCCTCTTTTCTGGATTTTCTTCTCATTCAGGTCACCACAGAGCACTCTGTGCTATACAGTAGGTTCTCATTAGTTATCTATTTTATACAGAGTATCAAGTGTATATGTGTTAACACTAATATGTATAAAATGGATAACTAATAACCTGCTGTATAAAAAAATAAAATTCTAAAATTCAAAAGAAAAATAGTGTATATATGTCAATCTCCCAATTCATACCACACCCCCCTTTTCCCCCTTGGTATCCATACATATGTTCTTTATGTCCTTGTCTCTATTTCTGCTTTGTAAATCATCTATACCAACTGTTTCAGATTCCACATATATGCGTTAATATACGATATTTATTTTTCTCTTTCTGACTTACTTCACTCTGTATGATAGTCTCTAGATCCATCCACATCTCTACAAATGACCCAATTTCATTCCTTTTTATGGCTGAGTAATATTCCATTGTATACATGTACCACATCTTTATCCATTCGTTTGTGGATGGGCATTTAGGTTGCTTCCATGACCTGGCTATTGTAAATAGTGCTGCAGTGAACATTGGGGTGCATGTGTCTTTTTGAATTATGGTTGTCTCTGGGTATATGCCCAGTAGTGGGATGGCTGGGTCATATAGTAGTTCTATTTTTAGTTTTTTAAGGAAGCTCCATACTGTTCTCCATAGTGGCTGTATCAATTTACATTCCCACCAACAGTGCAAGAGGGTTCCCTTTTCTCCACACCCTCTCCAGCATTTATTGTTTGTAGATTTTGTTATGGTGACCATTCTGACTGGTGTGAGGTGATATCTCATTGTAGTTTTGATTTGCATTTCTCTGATAATTAGTGATGTTGAGCATTTTTTCATGTGTTTGTTTGTTGGCCATCTGTATGTCTTCTTCGGAGAAATGTCTATCCTACCTAAGGAGGCAAAAGACCCATACACAGAAAACTGTAAGATGCTGGTGAAAGAAATCAAAGAAGACACAAACAGATGGAGAGATATACCATGTTCTTGGATTGGAAGAATCAATATTGTGAAAATGACAATACTATGCAAAGCAATCTATAGATTCAGTGCAATCCCTACCAAATTATCAATGGCATTTTTCACAGAACTGGAACAAAAAAATTTTACAAGTTGTATGGAAACACAAAAGACCTTGAATAGCAAAAGCAATCTTGAGGAAAAAGAAAACAGAGCTGGAGGATTCAGGCTCCCTGACTTCAGACTATACTACAGGGCTACAATAATCAAGACAATATGGTACTGGCACAAAATCAGAAATTTAGGTCAGTGGAACAGGATAGAAAGCCCAGAGATAAACCCATGCACCTATGGTCACCTAATCTATGACAGAGGAAGCCAGAATATACAATGGAGCAAAGACAGCCTTTTCAATAAGTGGTGTTGGGAAAACTGGACAGCTACATGTAAAAGAATGAAATTAGAACACTCCCTAACACCATACACAAAAATAAATTCAAAATGGATTAAAGGCCTAAATGTAAGGTCAGACACTATAAAACTCTTAGAGGAAAACTTAGAACACTCTTTGACTTAAATCTCAGCAAGATCTTTATTGACCCACCTCCTAGAATAATGAGAATAAAAACAAAAATAAACAAATGGGACCTAAGTTCTTTTTTAAAAAATGGCCTTTTAAATTTTTTATAAAGGAAACACATTCACTTTTTTAAAATTAGAAAATAGAAGTAAAGCTGTAGTTCCCATGTTTTCACATACATCAGAATTACCAGTAGGGGTATAGAAACACAGAATGCTGAACCCCACACTAGACTTCCTGATTGGTAGGACCAAGGTAGGGGCTACAAATACGCATTTCTGACAAGTTCGCAAGTGATACTGATTCTGTGGTTGGGGAGCATAGTTTAAGAATTACTGCCTTAAAATAAGAGAAGAAAATAGGGATGAACTGTAATATAACCCCCTAAGGATAATGACATTGAGAGGCATCTTTCTTTTTTTAAATTTTTTATTTATTTATTTTTGGCTGCATTGGGTCTTCATTGCTGCGTGCGGGCTTTCTCTAGTTGCAGCAAGCAGGGACTACTCTCTTCGTTGTGGTGTGTGGGCTTCTTGTTGCAGTGGCTTCTCTTGTTGCGGAGCACGGGGCCTAGGCACGCACGCTTCAGTAGTTGCGGCATGTAGGCTCAGTAGTTGTGGCTCATGGGCTCTAGAGCACAGGCTCAGTAGTTGTGGCGCACGGGCTTAGTTGCTCTGTGGCATGTGGGATCTTCCTGGACCAGGGCTCAAACCCATGCCCCCTGCATTGGCAGGCAGATTCTTAACCACTGCGCCACCAGGGGAGCCCAGTATGCATCGTTTTTAATCTTTTTTTCCCCGCAGGAAAAAAGATCTGTATGTGTGTTGGGGGTTGAGGGAAGAGGGGACAAATACATAACCTTTTTTTTTTTTTTAAGTAGCCCAAAATGAGATTGTGTTATTCACAGTTTTGTACTTGGCTTTTTCCATTTAACATATTATGAACATTTTTACTGTCAGTATAGCTATATCACCATTTTTAATGGCTATGTAGAATTTTAGTGTTGGGATACATCATAATTCATATGAACTAATAATGTACTTACCAGAATACATGTTTGCAAACTTTTCCAATTATTTACTTATATCCTATGTTTCTTTGATAGTCTTCAGCTTATTTTTTATTTTTATTTTTTTGCGATACGCGGGCCTCTCACTGCTGCGGCCTCTCCTGTTGCGGAGCACAGGCTCCGGACGCGCAGGCTCAGCGGCCATGGCTCACGGGCCCAGCCGCTCCGCGGCATGTGGGATCTTCCCGGATCGGGGCACGAACCCGTGTCCCCTGCATCAGCAGGCGGACTCGCGACCACTGCGCCACCAGCGAAGCCCTTCAGCTTATTTTTTAACGTACTCTTTAGTGTACCTTCCATAATGGAGGCTTGACTTGGAAAATATTAGAGATGTGTAATCCATCTTTTACATTAATTTTTTGCTAAGGACATAATTAAAGGGGAATTCATAAATTGGTCAGTATTAGGTTTTCTTCAGCACTTAGGTTGTATAACGTATAAGTTTACTGTTTGTAAGATTAGCTGTCTGCTTTGTCAGCATACCATTTTACGTTTGTATTTGCATGGACACAGTTCTACATGTCCAAAGTGGTGATAGTAGTGTTTATATATTGCTGTGTAACAAACTGCACCAAAATTACTGGTATAAAACAACCATTTTATTTTACCCACAATTTTATGCATCAGGAATTTGGGAAGGACTCAGCTAGGTGGTTTGTGTTTGACTCACGTGGCATCAACTGTAGTGGGAAGGGCTGGAGGACCCACAGTCAACATCTTCCCTGAGATGTTTGGTGCCTCGGTGTTCTTTGTTCTTTCTCTCACTCTCTCTCCATGTGACATTTCATTCTCCGAGGCTTCTCACAGCATGGTGATCTCACAGAGTCGCAATTCTCATATGATGGATAGTTTCTAAGAAGCACAAGCTGCCAGACCACTTAAGGGCTATGCCCAGAATTGATCAAAGCAGTCACAGGTACGCACTCCCGACCAGATGAAGAAATAGACTTTACCTTTTAAAGGGAGAGTGGGGTGGAAAGGTTACATTGCAGAGGAGCATTTGAGTTGTGAGGTACTTTTGTGGTCATCTTTGAAAAATACAATGTGCCACAGGTAGTTTGTTTACATAAAGAAATAATTAGACCCGTTTACGTACACAAGCTTTGACTATTTTGCCAAGAAGTATAAATCTTAAAAACTGATTTTTAAAGGTATAGTTCTTTGCTCAAAAAAAAAAAAGATATAGTTCTTTGCTCAGATCTATATTCTGAAGTAATCAGTGTTGTGAAATATACTTCATGCTACAATTAAAAAACAGGTCCATGTTGTCAGCCACACAGTTAATGGTTCTTTCCTAAACTGGTCTTGTCTAAGGGAATGTGGTTATTTTTGACATTGTATTGTTTATGAAGAAGGTATTTGTTGAGTGCCCATCATGGATGAAACGCTACACTGAGTAAGGAATAAAAAGACATATTAGACAGGGGTCTGCCTTAGAGGACCACATAGTCAGCTAGGGAAGATAGGGCATAATATGTAATTACAAATAAGGTAACAAGAGAGAAATCTATAGCATTGAGGATGGAAGAGAGTCGTTTTTAGAAAGCTGTATGGAAAATGTTGCTGGAGGGCTTCCTTGGTGGAGCAGTGGTTGAGAGTCCGCCTGCCGATGCAGGGGACACGGGTTCGTGCCCCAGTTCGGGAAGATCCCACATGCCGCGGAGCGGCTGGGCCCGTGAGCCATGGTCGCTGAGCCTGCACGTCCGGAGCCTGTGCTCCGCGACGGGAGAGGCCACAACAGTGAGAGGCCCGCGTACTGCAAAAAAAAAAAAAAAAAACAGGGTAAGACACTCACTTGGGGGGAAGTGCTGATGAGCTGGTGTGTTGTGTACATCATATTTGCATAATGAGGAGGACTCCCTGTTGGGAGTGTCCAACAGGCCACTGAGAATCAAGTCTGGATGTCAGGAAAAAGGGCAAGGCTGGAAATAGGGATTTGAGGGTTATTGGCAAAGTGGTGGGAGTTCACGATACGGCAATGGGTGAGCTTACCAAGGGAGTGCATATAAAGAGAAAACATAACCACAGGGAATACCTAGATTCAGGAAATTGGGATGATGATAAGCCAGCAAAACTGGAGCACCTTTAGAGCACTAGGAAGGTGACTTTCTAGCAGGGAATGATCAGCAGGGTTGAAAATTACAGAGGAAGATGGAGACTGAAGGCAGGCCACTGATGTTTAAGGGCACTATTTAACAGAATCGTGTAAACAGACGTCAGCAAACGTTAAGGAATGAGTCAGTGGTCAGGAACTGGCACCATTTACAGTGCAGTGTTATTTTGTTAAGAAAATTCATACTTCCTGGGGACCTTTTAACTGCTGTTAAAGAGTGGGAGAAAATGAAGAAAATATTGCTCATTTACCTAAAAGCAACTCTTTGTGATCTGTCACACATGTAATTTAAAGCAACAATGGAGTCCTCTGATCCTGTTTTTCATTACTGCAAATGTCTTTACCAGAGCTAGAAGTCTCTTAGGGATGTTACCTTAATCCAGAGGATTTTGTTTTTATTGAGCTCATCTCAGTATATAGAAAAGCTCCTTCAAAGTTTAGCCTTGTATCCAAAAATGAAACATAACAGCACCCATGTTTTATTGCCATTGTTGATAGAGCTCCTAAGAAGGAACTTTATTGGAACAAGAATTCTTGCAATCATTTTTGTACTTATAAACTGACATCATCAGCTAACCAAAAACATTTTTTCTCAAAGGCATAACCCCTAATTGGACACTATTCATGGTTAACAATGGGATACAATATAAGGTAGCTATTTTCAACACCTCATTTTCTTCTCTTTTGGTGTTATTTTATTATACTTCAGGCTTCCCCTGCACCTAATTTACTATGGGGTAACATAGTAATTAGCATGTATCAAGGCTCTGTCCTAGAGCTGTGCACTTTGCACCCTTTCATTCTTGTGGCAACCTTGCAAAGTTGATATTTTTGTTCCCATTTCAACACTGAGAAAAATAAGGCTGAAAGACGTGGAGTCACTTAACCCAAGGTGGTGCAGCTATTCATTTTCCCAGTACGGATCCCACTGTGATTTCTTGACTCCAAAGCTTATGTTCTCAGCACTCTGCTATTGATGCTTACTTACTCTCTCCTCTACCCTTGGACCATCTGCGTATCATGTTATTTCAGGAACATGGACAGTGTGCTACTGATACTGAATCATCAGGATTTTTGATGATTAGAGAGCATCTCTTTTGACTCTGTCTTTAACAAATTTGTTTGGGTTGAGATAGCCCCTCCAACTTCTTGTGTTAAAAAAAATTTTTAAGTAATGAAGCAGTTGTCTTTTCAGGTTTAAGAAGGTATGGAAAAGCCAGCCGGGGCGGTGGGGGGAAGTGCTAAAAGGAAAGGGAAAGCTAATTGGAACTGTTGCTTCAAATACTGTTAGTACTGGCTACAGTGGGCTAAATATGGCCAGGAATCCTCATGAAAAGGCTTCATCCAAAGGCAGGGCAGGTTCTACTCCTGGCACTTTGTGCACTCCACCCCCTCTTTGGTAAGGAAAATGATTGATGACACTTTCTTAATACTGGGAAGCTGGCACAGAGATGAAGACAGAGCACCAGATATGTGGAAACCTTCATCAGCAGCCAAGTCTCTGTTCCTCTCCCCAGGGCAGTGTGTGTCTCCAGCAGTGGGGCCACGAGGCTAAGCCCAGTCTCTCTTTGGGCTGAAGTCCTGACAATTTAACATTATCTCTGAATTTATAAAGCACCAAGAGTTTTAACAGTACATATCAGCCTGTTGTACTCTCAACATTAACCTATATGTTAAACAACGTAATTGTTTGGTACAACACTAAGAATTTATCAATTAGAGCCAGCATTCAGTTATCTGAGTCAGTGGAGTAAAGTCATGTATAATCCGTAGTGTCAGATCAAAGATAATTTGTAACTTTGCGCTGGAAAAATAAATTTGCCCTTGTTATATTTTCCTTAGGCTACTACTGAACTTATCAACCTTTTCCAAGGTGTGTGCGAGTGTGTGTGTGTGTATACAGCCAATATAGAGAAAAGAGATATGACTTCGAATCATTCAATCTAATTGAGCAAATAGTTTGGAATATAGAAATTTTCTGTAAATAAGCCACACACGGTCCATAGTTAGCTCTCAGGAATTCTTTTTGTTTCTTAGTAATCCGACCAGTATTTTTCTTATTGTTGCTATGCCATATTGGACATGGATCATCTATCATTACATAAACTTGAACTTTAAACATCGTCAATAATTAACTTTCAGACAATAACTGTGCATAGTCAAAGTCAAAAGACTAAATTTACCCTAATTTCAATATACTGCAATTGCTATCTCATGCAGAGCATCCCAGCTCCTGGCATTGTGCTAGCATGTTTATTGATTGAATGTCGGATAACCCTCGAGAGATTTCTCTGAATTAACTACTGTAATCAAAGTACAAAAGCAAGAAAACTATTATTTGCAGGAGCTCAAAATCTAACCAAAAAAACGATAGAGGCAATTCAGGAACTTAATATCAGTATTAGAATTGACATTGGGCAATATGCTTCCCCCTCCCAACTTTATTGAGGAATAACTGACAGATATAATTGTATATATTTAAAATGTAGAAAGGGATGGTTTGATATGCGTGTACACTGTGGGATGATTACCAAGATCCAGATAATTAACACACCCATCACCTCACATAGTTAACTTTTTCTTTGTGTGTGTGCTTTTAACATGATCACAGCACCATTATTTCTTTGTTGCTTCAAACTATACTAACAAGATGACTTCTCAAGAAGGCAACAAGATCCTTTACAACTAATAAAAGTAGCAAAAATCTATTCAATAGTTTACATTTCTTTTGTTTTTATTTACTTAGTAGTGAGCCTGATTAAAAATAAATAGATCATAATATTTAAACTAAAAGATTTATAATTATCCTCCATAAATAGTATTATTCCTCATAAATAATACAGCCATTTAAGTAGCATTTTTGGTTCACACAATTTATTTCTGACCAAAGTGGTATTAAGAGTGTGAAATTAATTTAAAACTCAGCTAAAAATCTTAGAAAGCATTTTACTTACCCTTCTGAAAGAAAAATGTTTAAAAGTAACAAAACATTTATTTCCATTAGAGGAGATATTTTGATCAGTCTGCTGATTTGTTTTTATATTATATATTTAGTCCACGAGTTACATACATATATACAAATGTATAACCACACTAGGTGAACATCATTTTCAGAATTTTAATAGGTTTTTTCTGGATCTTTACATGTTCTCTAGGCACAGTCAAAAAAAAATAGTAACTACAGTTTTAAAGGTGACTTACAACTATTTCCTCCCCTAATCTCTGCTCTATTGTCAGTGCTTACCTTTTTACAAGCTGAGAGCAGTATGTCTCTACTTGTGCCAATGTCTCACAAGCCTTGGAGGTGGGTGTGTTACTGCTCAGCAAAATGTATTGATTCTTGCATGTAGCTGACAGCTTCCTAGCATTACGTTTGAAATGCAATGTCCCCCCAGGTCTGTGTCCTTAGCACTCTTACTTTCTTCTCTAGGTGAGCACATTAATTCCTGTGGGTACAATTGGGTGATTCCTGAATGTCTAAGTTCTGCTTGCCACCACTGTCTGGACTCTTGCACAGAATTTTCAGCTGCATTCGGGATGTCTTCCCGTGACATTCAACAGGATCCTCAGATTGATAATCCAAAAGTGAACTCATCATTTCCCATATCTGCTCCTTCTACTGTGATCCCTCTATTATTAAGAGCATTACCATCTTTCCAGGCAGGTGAGAAATGAGCTATCTCTACACCTCGTTCTTTTCTCAGCTCCCAGGCCCAATCAGTTGCTAAATTATATGTAGTCTAAATCCACATCATCTCCTGTTTCATTAATTTAATCAGTCAACATTTTTTGAGCTTCTTTCTACTTTCATTCCCTTGATTTAGAATATGACAGTGCCTGCTTCAAGAAGCTCATACTTAGTAAGATACAAAGAACTAAATAGACCCTCATTGTACAGGGTGGTAATTACTAGTTATCATAAGTAAGCCCAGACTGCAGAGAATGGCAAGAGGGCTCGGAGGCTTTCCAGGAGGAAGTACCATGTAAGCTATGTCTGGAAGGATGAAGGGGACTTATCCAGGTAAACAGTGAAAGAAAGCCTTTCAGGAGGCAGAGAAAGCAGTATGTGCAAATGTGCAGAGGTGTGGGAGTGATTCTGGTACAAGTTGAGGAGCACTGAGACATAAAGCGGAGGTCCATTAATGACGGACCAGACATACCGTGCCAGGAAATGTGGATTTCATTCCCGAAGGCTCCTTTCGTTTCTTTTCTCTTATACACAATCATATCTCTTGGCAGCACCGTTGCAAAAAATCTCCTGACTGTTCTCTTGCTCTCCACTTTCTTGGCTTTCTTTTTCTTTCCTTCGACTGTGGGCAGAGGTGGCGTCCCCTGTTACAGGGTTGGACATATATCTCCTCCTAATCCTTCAATGGCCTGTGTTGCTCACCAGATCACTCTCATCTCCTGCAACCTCTGCTTCTGCCAAACACATCCTGTGGATCAAGCTTGTGACAACCATCTTCCCATCTGAGCTGTAAGCTCCTCAAGGCCAGAGTCTATGGCTCATACATCTTGGTACATTTAGAACATCATGCCCTGTGCTCTGCACATAGTAGGCTTTTTAAAAAATATTTAAGTCCTTTATTAATTTGAAGAGTAAATATATTAAGAATAATAGTTAAGTTTTTTTTTGTAGGCTTTTATGTATCTATGGTGTTGATTTCCCCACTTCGTTTTCCAGGCTCTTTTATGCACATGCACATAACCGCATTGCTGTAGTAAGCACTGCCTTTCTTGTCACTGCCAGCAAGCATTCCTTACAGCCCAGTGACTTGTAATGTGTTCTGCTGCTACAAATCAGCAACAGTTCCCAAAGTGGCATGGATGTGTACAAACCTTAATGTGCAATGTTTGTTTTTTTTCCTGCAGAAAATGAAAGGCCTCACTATTCCCTGGGGAGAAAGCAGGTTTAGAAAGCATCAATGCAGGGCCCCATGCCAAACATTACAATTTCCAGGGCTCTACACTTTGTATCGCTAACAGGTATGGTGAAAACGGCTTTGAACTAGGAGCCAGTGCTGAGTCCCAGCGCTAACTGACTGGGCAGCATTTCTGAGCCTCAATTTCCTCACCTGTGGGACTGGGGATTAGACCTAATTTCTAAATATCCTTATAAACATTATTCACGTGTAAGGATTTCCATGGCAGTGTATTCATCAGGTATCTTGGTTGCAAATAACACAAACTCACCCTGACTAATTAAAGTAGAAAAGATGTCATTGGAAGGATATCGATATTGGATATCACTGAATGGATGGGATGAAAACAAGGCTTGGGAATTAGACAGTTAGCAACATAGGACACCCTTATGTCACACATAGGAGCAGGATGATGGGTTTGGCAATTGGTGTCCCTGCACACTTCCTGGCACTCTCGTCTCTGCCAGTAATCTCTGACTATTCCTGTGTCTTTGCATCGCTCCCTCCACATTCATAGCCCTGGATGTGAGTATCCAGTTGGTTGAGCCCTGGTCATGTGCCTACCCTCAGCTATTGGCAATGGAGAGAAGGAATATCTGGACCATCCAGCTTGGGGTGTTAGGCAGTGGATGAAGGCATTTCTTCTCACCAAGACTTGTACAGACACAAAAAGGTGGTTGAGATGGGCAGTACCCACGCACGCCACACCCATACCTATAATGATCTCAGTAATCCTTAAGATCCTGCTTCACCATGTGTACCTTTATCACTTCAGATACCTGGTGGATATTTCTTCTAGAGAAGCCAGTTTTGCTAGGGTTTAGACCATTCTTTCAATCATCTTTTATTATACTGCATAATTTCTTTTTTCCTTATCAACACAATTCTTTGGATTTTGGTAAGCTTAAATTTAAGAACAGTAGTTATAGCGCTGACCACTAAGATATTGTTCTGGGATGAGGAAAAGGGCTGAGTGCAGTAGATCATCAATTCCAACTCATCCTTCATTTGTAGATACACAGCCAGATTTTTGGATCAGGAATTATCTCCAGCCACAAACAACACAGAACAGATCTTGTATATCAAAAACACAGGTGAAAGAAATATTTAGAAAAGATCATTTAAAGGGCATTCTATCTATCTGTGCTGCCAGGTAACCTAAGTACTTATCATTGGAATAAGTTAGGTCTCTAGATTACATAGAAGACGACATCGCCTTAATCATTTGGCAGAACAGCTAATTGCCAGTAAGCTGAACTGTCCTACAGTCTTTTAGGTGGAACCTACTTCCATGGACATTGTCCATTTTGATGCTTCGAGTATCCTGTGACAGAGCCCATGTGAGAAATAGCTTGCAGAAATTTAATCAGATAAAAACTTAGCTTCCCTTAAAAATTGGGACACTTCCCCCTCTCCTATGAGAGCTGTGTAAGCTAGCTATCTGAGAGCCACCATGAGGAAGAAAACATGCTACGTACCAAGTGTGCTCTCCACAGCAACTGTCTTGGCTCTTGTAGTTGTCACTTTTATTCATCTTCTTTTGTTCCTGGTTGGTTGGTTTGTAAGCCTCCTCGATTTCTTTTTTTTTTTTTTTTTAAAAAAAAGAAAAAAGAGGGATGGGAAGTAGGGAGAGATGGTTAAGATAGAGACTGGATGCCAGGTAACCACCCAAATGAACTGAGGTAACCATGGTAGGGATGTGACTGCACCCATCATAGCAGCAGGTCTGGCAACGGCTACTGGATACCTTGTTGTCCCAAATCCTCTCCTACCAATGGCAGTCTGGTTTGTCTCAGCAGCTGTCTGCCCAGTGGCCTAAATATGGTTTTAAAAAATGTCAACAACAATAAAGACTTTTACGCCTCTCCTCTCATGTATTTATATGAACTGTTTTATCTCCTACATAAAAATAGCATGTGGGACACGAGCTACTAGAGAGAACAGAAGTAAGCAATGAGACATCATCAGTAATGTCATCCTCCACTGTGGTTTATTGTTGATACTGTGAGTTTCTAACTATCCAAATTATATTCAAGTATTTCATCACCTGCTTAATCAAGCTGCAAAATAAGGAGTTAGACCACTTCAACTCCAGTGATTTGATTATGTGGTGAAGAGACTGGTGCATAAACATTAATCCTGGGAAATTAACTCATGAAAATTAGCTGGAGATACCCCTAGAGGCCTGTTTTGTTTCTATTTCTGCATAAAATGTTGAACTATTTACTGAAGGTGCCGGGGTTGGGGGGGACGGGAATGATTATGCATGATTCTGTAGTTATCTAGAGAGAATCCTGAAGAGGCCATGAAGTGACCTGAAGATGCATTCTGATTAAAGCTCAGTCTTGAACAGGAAAATTGCTTTGAAATGATTAAAGTGAAAATTGTTGATAATGAAGGAAAACACTTGTCCTAGAATGAGGTCTTTAGAAGAGAGAATCTTATTTTGAATCTTTTGTAAAGCATTTGACTTTCCTTTTCGATGGCAAAGTACTGGGTTGTATCAACCTATCACATTGTCTCAATTTTGCAACTCAGTGGGGGGGGGGGGCAAGGAGGATTAGGAGAATGCTCTAGACAGAAATCTGGCAGGGGATGTCATTGGGTAAAGGTCTACCCTCAGGAGAGGGAAGTCTCCATCATCCCTGGCAGCCAGCTTAGATGCATCGGCTCAGTGGAACCTTCCCAAGGCCTGACTGCAGTCTCTGCTCCCAGGGCACTTGGCTCCTTTATATGTCTGTCATATTGGATTGTATTTTGATGCTCTGTTTAAACATCTGTCTTTCCCGCCAGTTGGTGAGGTCCTAGACGGGGGTCCCATCCCACCTAGGACTGAGCCCAAAACTCTGGTTACATTTATCCTCTTTGGTAAATATTCATCTTTGCAGATATTTAAAGATAGTAATACTATATCTAAAACTTGGAGGGCAAATGTGTTTCAGAAATCAAACTGTTTGGATGTTGGAAAGGTGGTATCAGTGTCTACACACAGCATCTAAACACTATCTATGCCATGTAACATAACGTTCCCAGCAGAGTCTGGGGCAACTTCTATAATCAAGCACGTTAATACTTCTGCAGCAAAAATTATGAATAGGCACACTGCAGGGGATAAATAAAGGGTATGATTTCCTAACAGTTTAGGTCATGTCTGGTTTTGCTACCAGAGAGTTACAAAACAATTGAACTTTCGGAGCTCTTTGGATTTTGGAATTGTAGATAAGGTATTGTGAGCCTGTATTATACATCTTTAGGAAGGAAAGCGTTCTCATCCAAGGGAAATATTCCCAGGTACCAGGACCCTTCCTCTTGTCACTTCAGGGAGGAGAAAGAGAACAGCGCTGGGATTTTCTGGATGGTGATGTGTTCTCATAACTGGTGCTGCTACTAGGGTCCCTGTAGGAGGGGGGCAATGGAAGTGGTCCATTCCCCACAAATAAAGCTTTCTCAGTGTGCCACCACTGCCTCTGTGCCTTTTACCTTACCTGCTGCTGCTTCCCCTCTAACTTATTTCTCCATTTTTCTAGCGCTTTCCTTCTCCCCTCCTTTCTTCCTATATATTCTTTTGCTCACCAGCTTAGGTCTTAGGAGTGTTGATACTTTCCTTGTTTGTCTTCTGCATAATTCTTTAGTACATGACCCTCCTGCCTCTCATTCACCTCTACAACCAAAGCTTTGCCATTACTAGTTTGTGTTTGAGTAGATGCCAGTCAGTGCTTGCTTAGACTTCAAGCAGTCTCCCTACATGTTTTTGTTTAGAGGACTACGTTTATCTGCTCAACACTGTGTAGATAAGCATCTTGGGAATGTGTGCTGGTTGACAAGCCACTACTACTCTCCTTCTGACCCTTGTCTACTGTATCAAACAATGTTAATGAAAACCTCAGATTTGTATATGTTAATCCATGTGTAAAAATAAAGTAGGTGCTATCATTTCTATCCTTCAGACTTACAAAAAATATCCTTTTCATAATATTTTAAAACAGTGCCATTGCTTATTTTTCCATATGGTATGTTTTTGCCTGTCTTTATTTCTAATTCTTTTTGATTCACTTAGACCATGCATCTGCTTTTGTTCATAATTTCAAGAGAGCTCACTTTTATGCTCTCTGATAAAGGAATTATTTTGTTCTCCTCAACCTCTTTCTCTTAGTCTTTTAGGTTGTATTAAGTACCTGCCTTGAGTGTTGTTGTTGTGTAACACTGACATTCCCAGAAAATGGTGACCACAGAGGCAGGGCCAGGAAGGCAAATCTCTGCACTATCAGGGCATCCTTCTCTGTGGAGCTGAGTACCAGCAACACCCACAGTGGAAGCCGATGTTGCTCTGTCTCTTCTCTGTGTGAGCGATGCACTGTTCCATCCAGCGATTGATGGCGTTGTGTTTTCCTTGGTGACGCACACCAAGATGCAATGGGTGAGATGTTAGACGTCTATTCCTTGTGGCTGGCATTGTGATGATCTATGCTGTCCTCCATTTAGTTGGAGTCCTTCCACGGGATTAGTAACTGGTGTACAGTGCTCTGCTCCCTCGGGACTGATCACCAGTGCACAGAACCTGCCCTGCACGCTCCACTTGCAGCATCATATTGAATGCACAGTACCAAAGCACGGGCCCTGAGTGAAGTCCCATGTTTCTTTCCTGTGTCCTGCTCTCCAGGTACCACTCGCATCTCTGGTCTTATCAGTAGTTATCAAGACAACATCCTCTTTTGTGGTACTCCAGTCCAGAACGAGTTTGTCAATACAGCAGTGAGCAGTGTTCCCTGGCTGCCACTGTGAGCAGACTGATGTGGATGTTGTATTCAGGAAAAGTTTAATGTGTGGAAGAGGACAAGTAGCCAGAATTTTGGTCTGTTACTCAAAAACCAATGGTACTCATCCCAGGAGACTGAGGACCAGTCATTATACATTTCTCTCCTCCCTAATATTGTTCATTTGTTTTGGAGGTAAATGGTGGTCACCAGAGGCAATCCAAACCAATTTTCTTTGCCTGTGTAATATATTTTAAAATTCTTAAGAGGCAGTAAATATAACAATTTTAAATCTATGTATTTCATGTTTTAAATTCCATACTGTAACTTTAAAAAATTCTTTTGAGACTGGAGCAAAGAACTGTATCAAGAACTGTATCACTAGTTTGTGGTCAATCCACAGTGGCACATCATCTGTA